>NC_082381.1:75189586-75858555 GCF_027477595.1 Haemorhous mexicanus
AAGCATTCTGGAATATAAACAAAACTGTTTTAAATAAGCATGTAATCTGAAAGTATCTTGTGGGCAAAATAGCTATCATTTCCTGGAGTGGAGCCTAACTTTACTCTAATAAATGACTCCAATACTATGAGAAAGTGCTGGAGACTGGAAATTTAGAAAAGAAAACAAAAAACATTTGACCACATTTCAATATTGTGATGCAGGAAGTGATGGGGAGACATAAAATTACCTGAAATCCTGCCAAAGCTTGCAGAGGAGCTGCAGTCAGTTCCTAAAGAACAGGGTGTGCCCCAAAACCACTGTGTGGTTCTTGTAGTAACCAAACAATGAAATTCATTTTTATGAACTAGGTATTCAGGGGCAGGGGGTGCTATTTCCACAGTTCAGTGTCTTGGGATTGTTGCAATTGACCCTTAAAGAAAATGTTCCTGCAACATGTGTCACAGCTAAGAGTTTTTAAGTGATACTATATTTGAGGATGTGTCATTTTCTATTAATTTTTAGGCTTCTCTCCGCATGCAGCTAGAAACACGTATCTATTTTATTTCAGGAATTCAGATGTTGTGATTCAAATAGCAAAGTCAACACAAAGAAACAACATTCCCAAGCTGCTTCTATTACATTGAGTATTGATTATATTCCTAGTGGTAGCAGCAGTTACTGTGCCTCAAAATAGGTCTTTGTTTTTATTAATAAGTAAAATAAAAAGTGAGTTTCAACAAACTCATACTACTTTTACTGGATCAAATCTTGCTTCTGACACTGTGAAATCTCCCTGACAGTGCTTGAGTTGATGTAAGTTCATTTCATGGGAGCAGAGTGTTATGGGCACCAGGATACAGATGTCAGGACACAGAAATTAGGAGTGCATGGACCAGAGTTTGTGGAGGACTGGGCAGTGAGTCACAGGGTTATGAATAATACTGATCATTAAAACCAGGGCAGGAAAAACAGCTGTTGGAACTTCTACAGCTTCAGGGTTCTTTTCACAGAGCCTATTAGTTGGAAAGAATTAATTTGAGATAATAAAGTACAACTGGCCTCTGAGGGATTTTGTAGGTTTGTAAATTATTGAAGTTTCACATCCATAACTAAAGCCCTTATTGCTTGTAATACAGCAAGCTAGCTAAGAAAATAATACAGTAAGCAAGGCAAATTAAAGTGGACATGACCTTTGCTCCATTTCTTGCACTACAAGAAAAATGTGGAATGAAAGGCTGAACCTGAACAAACACTTAATCCCACATAACTTCTTCCTATTTTTCTGGAATTGTAAGTCACAAATAAAAGATAAATGCTGGAAGGCGCTGGTAAAAGTAATATGGAAAAAATACTACTAAGAGAAAAATGCAACCATTCTCAAGAAACTCTCAGACACGCACCTGAACCCTAGCAGTCAAATTGAGTATGTCGCTCTAGCACCCGCAAGAGCTAGCCCAAAGAATCCATAGTTAGATGTGTGGATAGGAATTCAACTAACCACCCTATTAATATTTCTAGAATTGATAGTGGAAGTAACAAAAGGGGACACTAATAAATTATTCCTCAGTAATTCATTCACTCCTCCTACTGAAAAAAAGGAGCCTAATACTGCTCAAACAATACAGTTGAAACAATAGCTCCAGCCAGAGATTTATAAACAAGTACATCATAAGTTAAATGTTGAATATTACATGTTCAAAGAGAGATTCAACCCAAAACCAAGGAGAACTATGCGATATCTGTTTTCTAGAACAAAGTTATCAACATCTCATTACTAATAGTGAGCAATGAACTGAACAGAATTACTGTCAGTCTTCACTCAAACTTTCTTTCATTAGCAGAGACACAGATACAGTTATAGTCAGATAGGCCTGTTGACACTGATCTGTGAACTGCTGATTTTCACAAACAGCTTTGCTAGCAGTGATGTTCTTCTCTGCCATAGGCTAACGTGGTGATGGTTCTTACTCCTCTCACCATTTTCTGTCCTTCCTCGGGCAGTAAATTGATGGGTGGAGTATCTTTCAAAAAGATTCAGTGATGTACTCTGGAGGCTGGTCACACATGAAGCCATCTTCCATCACTTATGAAAAAACCCAGCACATTAGCACCTGACAAATGGCTTGATCCAGTGAGTACTGAACTAATAACCTGAAATTTTTAATAAAATTCAAAAATCAGTATGGGAATTGAGAGAGATTAATTAATTGTATACTGTGGTTTACATCCTAAACAGAAATGAATAGAAAATAGGTGCTTATTCCTCCAAGTAGCAACTATAAAGTCACGATTTGGAACTCCTATTATGCCAATGTTTTATGGAGTCCTCACCAGGTACCTTATTTTAATTTTGCTCATTTGTCAAAAAATATTACTTAAGTGGTCTGTATGTATTAGAGCAACCTAAAAAATAATTAATTGTGTGACAGTCAAGACTGCTTATATCCTCAAAGGCTTTGAAGAACTTCCTTTCAATCAATTTCCATAAGATTTTTACTTACAACAGGAAAAACTCTTAGCCAAGCAGAAACTGTTATTCAGAAGGGTAGCTGAACTACACAGATGAACTAATATGCTCATTGGTTTTACCTTGTCAGATATAGCAAATAGAGCAGTGTGCAGTGATGTTATGTTTATGGTTATTCCATTATACAGGTCACTTATAAGAAGTATCTGTAAAAAATATTTTGTTTCTAATTTCTTGGGAAAGGAGCCCAAAAGGATCACTTCGTCTGACACCCACAGCTGCAAATAAAAGCCCTTAGAAAAGGAAAAATCAGCTCTATAAAAATCTTTTATGATCTTACAAAGAACAATACTATTGAAAATTATTCATCTGTTTTTCTAGGATCTGTAGATATATAATATTTAGAGAAGTACATTGCCAGGCTCTTATCTCATCTATTAACTACATTAGGCATCTACTTATCCCTAATTATTGACTTCTAAGTCATAGATAACAAACATTTCAATTCTTTCTCCAATCAGTGAAGAATAATAAAGTATTCATAGTGATGAGCATTAACAGATACGTGAGCCTGAGTTGCACTCAATCACTTGAATGCAATTCATATGCTTCTGAGAGTGTTAAATATCATCTTCTCTGGGCAAAGACATAGTACCTCGCCAATCCTGAAGGAAGTCTTAGGATGTATATCTGTTGGAGACCATTAAATTGGACACATTATTCCATCTCTAAATTCCATGAGTACTTCAAAGCCCATTAGATACTTATAAGTTTTTATGCTCAATTTTAAACTTTGACTTTTAAAGCCTGGGTTTCACACTAGTTGTTCCTTCATTCAAGTACACAATTCTCCCTACTGTGCAGTCTTCAGCAATCCCAAATCTAGTCCCTAATGTTCTGAGGTAAAACTGGATTCCTCTGAGAAAAGGTGATTAACATCATTTATTTAATTTTGGACTTGTTTTTTCCTTTAACAGATGGTGACTTTCTCTAATTGCCAGGAATCCTCATGCACGTGCTGACCTGTAACTAGTCATTTATTCCAGGGAAAGTGTGCAATAGTTTGACTCTCCACTTTATCCTGGCTGACCTACAAGGTTTTTCCTAATGTTCCTACTCACTACAAACTGGACTTTTCACCATATGACAGTGACCTCAGAAGCCAACCACATACTCTGTTAGATAAACAATATGTTTTCAAGATAAACATAATGGTGGATCAAAGCATGAGTTTTTTCCAAAAACGGGCATGTTAGCTTTATTATTTGTTATGCAATCATCCCAAGTTTGTTGCATTGCTGATTTGCTTTCCCTTGTGTATTAGTTTTCATCTGTATTTTACATATCCATTAAAAACCACCATATACTCACTCCAGCAGAGATTAAATGTCTAAAAGATGGATTTAAGTTCACGATCTCTCCTATTTCTATGTAATTACATTGCCTTCCATGTTGCAGTACAGGTCTCAAAATAACTCCTCAATTCCCCGCAATCAAAACTTTCAAGCTAGTTCAAGTTCCAGGAATTCAGTCTACAGAGAGCTCAAACTAAACAGACTCTGTCCCAATGAAAATCAGGCACTTTTCCAAAAGGTGATAATGGATAGACACCAGATGGCTGATAGCGAGGAAAACAAATCTCCTGGTATGTGCCAAAAAAAAAAAAGAAAAAAGAAAAAAGAAAACAACAATAAAAAAGCGAAATGAAAAGTGGAATTAAATATTGGCATCAAAGGAAAATAGTAAAATGCAGCAAAATGTCAGGCTAGGGTCCTTCCTGGCAGATGGAAGAAGCCAGAAACAGAGATGAAGAACAGGATGCAGGAGTTCTGGAGGACAGGGTCAGGTTTCAGTGGCAGTGTGCAGCCCAAGACACAGCTGAGAAGGGAGGCAGAAAATGTCCTGGTGGCCCTGCCCTGACAGCAGAGGCTCCAGCCCATGGAATGCTGCTGAGGGTGTAACCATGTTAGACCAGGGCAGCCTGGCCACTCTTCCCTGTGGGCACACTGTGGGCTGTCTGGGAAGGGCCGTGAGCAGGTGTAAAGCCAGCCCTGAGCAGAGAAGGGCCTTTCCCAGGGGCAGAGGGCAGGCTGTGTGGCAACACTGCAGGAACAGACTGGACCAAGGGAACCAGACTGGACCAAGCCATCCTTTCCCCTTGGCCCGGAGGTGGACACAACACCTGTGGGAAAGCATTGCCCCGCCTGCATTATCCACTCCCGGCACAGATGTGATTTTTACAAGTGTGCTGTTCTGCCTTTTTATTTAATTGCATGTTTTGACTTTAAAACATGGCTTTGGAGTTTAAAAGGCTCCATTTGTTTTTGTTTGCTTTCAGAGAAATGTGGTATGGGCTGCTTCAGAACTTGACAGGGAATTCATCAGGGAAGAGAGGTGGCATCTCTTGGGGACCACACAATAACTCTACTGCAATAAACAAGATTGTTGGAAATATTATCCTTCAATTCATTCTAAAATACTCTGTCAATATAATTTGGGAAAAAATAATAAGATACATGGGCTGAGCTGGCTCCCAGTGCAGGTAAATTTACTGGATTCAGTTGCATATTTGCAAAGGCAAATAATGTCCATTCCCACTTCATATGTTCAAGAAAATAAATAGAGTATCTGCAGAGTTGGGATAAATTATTATCCAAAAAACTAACTGACTTTACCATGCTTAGAAGCTCTGAAGTAGGTATACAGTTGCAGATACCTGTGTTGATTTGAAAATCGAATTCTGCAAATAAGTAGAATACCAAGAAAGGCCACAGACAGCACAAGCCATTGCATATTTCAGAGGATCTTCCTACTTTCATTAAGATTAAATAATTTTATTAGAATTAGTGGGTTTTTAAAACAAAAGGCAAATTTGTCCAATATTTCTTCAGCTATTAGGGTTTCTAAAGTATTGAGCTTAAAAGCTGTACATTCCATGTACCTTGGCTACCACCTTAACAAAGAAGACTGTAATATTTCATACTTCAAGCTACCCTAAAAACACATATGTATAAAGGCCTGTTCATTTAAATCAGTCAGTTTCAAATCTAAATATGGTTAGACTTCAGAATTGAAAGGTGCCAAAGTACGAAATTTCCACAGCTGTAAACAGTAAATACCTGAGGTGGGGAGAGTAAGAATGCATGAAACTTTCAGTTGAATGTGTTTTGCATTAATGTACACAAATCAAATGTTTTGTGAACGATTTAAGTAAGTGGATGAAACATCAGGAATGAAGCAATATAATCCAGTAAAGTAAAGCATGCATACCCTGAGGCAGAAGTGGTTTTAGTTTTCTTGTCATAGCACAGGATTTTGTTGTGTGTTTGTAATGAGGTAGGGGACACTAGAAACAAGGAGCTGAGCAAAATTCTAGAAAGTCTTTGTAGATATTTCTGTTGCTAAAAAACAGGTCTCTTTTTAGAGTCAAAATCCATACACTTTGAAAAAGTTGTACTTTTCCTCACATAGGTTTTCACTTTTCTCTCTGTACTAACCAGCAAAGTATTTCCCTGCCTTTTCCTGTATGCAAATATAATGCAGATTGCAGACAATGTATACTTGTAGCACTGCTTGTTTTACTGCTATACTCAAGAATCCATTTTCATTTGAAACCACATTTTTCTTCATTCTTTTTTTCCTTAGCTCTGAGCTAAAGAATTTAGAAATGAGGCTGCAGTGTTCCCAGGGCTGGGAGTTATCCACAAATCCAGTCTGGTCCTTCCCAAACAAGGAGTCCAGGGAAAATCCAAATGCCCAGCATTTTCTTTAACCCATTGCAAGATCATGCTTCATGCTTAAGCAGAGACAAAAATGCCTCTGTAGACAACCTGCCACCCACTGACAGAGCTTTGCAGAGTTCAGACATTTGTAATAAGGTGTTATCTTCAGAAGAACTCCTTTTAATTAAATGTTTGGTTCCTATCTTTGCCCATGTATTCACTCTTCTGACAAATCATCTCTGTGTTTCATTTCAGGTTCATACGTTGTTGATTACCTAATTACCAGTAGTAAAATAAGCAGCTTGAACTATGTCTTTTTGAGGGAATTTAAAGTCTTTAAAAGTAGGGTGAGACTGGTCCTTTCCAAAAACTGGCTTGGGACAATAACCTCTGTACTAAAAACTTGAACTTCAGTTGTCATGCCTTACTGCAGCATTTAATTAGAGAAGCAAAAACCAGTGGTTTCCATCAGATTTCTTGTAACTTCTTTTTCAGTTGTTCTGAGAATATATAACAGGAGCTAGAAGTTGGATAAATATCAAGCCTTCCAATATATTTCTGAATACTTTTTTTTCATCAAATTAAATATGAAGTGTTCTTTATTAGCAGCCCACTAGGAGAAGAGGTAAATCACAAGAATTTCTGTTTATGCAATAATTTTTTTCATAAGGAAAAGGCTTATTCCTCTTACCTTTCTCAAATCACACAATTTAATCATGACATTTTCAGACCCATCACCTTACTGTGTCCTCCTGTCTTACAGGCTGATAAGAGATTGTGGACCTGGAAACAATTTCTCCACATTTTGCAGGGAGCTGGCCAGGACCTTGTGTGAATCTTCTTGCAGGAAGATTACTTTGAGCTGCACTACCCAGCATTGGGCTGCCCAGATGGTAACCCAGTTGTCACAACACATGTTTTGCTGGTCAGTATACAGAATTTTCCATCCCATCTTGGTATTTTTCACACTTCAGGGTGAATCCACTGAAAGCTTATGGTCTTTGATCTCTTACAGCTCTGCCTTTAAATTATGTGTATTTTTAGATGCAGTGGAAGTAAGCCATTGACTTTTTTCTCCTTTTTTGAAGAGGACTTCTCACATGTTGTTTACACTCTCTGTGAGCCTTAGTGGAGTGTTTCTTCTCCACTGAGAGGAACATACTGTTCACGTGCACTCTTTCTCCTGCTCATGTTTGTGTTGCCTGGAAAAGACCAATTTTCCCTAACTGCATCATGCCATGCACTATAAATCACATTTGTGTCCCATTTAAAATATAAACCACAACAGACACAGAAGAACAAAAGGAACCACACGCCCAGCTTTTTTTGACAAAACTCCCACACATTGATAATTAGAAGCACATAAAACCATACACAAGCTAGGAGAGCTTGAGCGGCTGTCATGCCTCATGCTGTCTGTCTCAGCCTCCTCCACTTTCAATTCTGCCACAAAATTGCCTGGAACAGTAAAAAGGGCAAGAGAAGATTAACATAAACAATCTGTGAAACAATGGAGATTAAAATAATAGTAAAGATTGCCTGACAAGTGTGCTTTCATGAGACTCTGGGAAATCTTTGCTTTAATTAATTATCTGCACTTGTCCAAGGGATATCTGAAGCACTTAAACACTAAAAGAAGAACAATGTGTTTTAAAAGCCATCTGTAACACAAATAATTGTTGAGAATGTTTTAAGTAACTTGGTGCATAGAAAACGTGGATAGAGGATTCTGGCTGAATATTCCTTTTATATTTTGCAATCGGCCTTATTGGCCCTACAGACTTGAACCATAATCCTGCGAGCTCACATGGGTAAGAATTCCCACTAGACTGAACAGAACTCTTTGAGGGACTGGATTGTGTAGTTTGTCATAAATATCACCAAATGTAATTAACAGCACTCACTACATATTTTTGCTGCTGTTGCAAGGCTCTGTACATTGTGCTTAGGCTGTGTGAGGCATGGTGAATCCACATGCTTCAAACATCCCACTGCCATTTTAAGTTCTGAAGCTCCTAAGAAGACACCAAACATTTTAGATAGGTGTTGAAAGAGAAATAATGGTTTGAAGGGCTAAACGATTTTAGCCAGGGATGTTTAACATATAAAAGACAAAGTTCAGTAGAAAATTAGAACTCTTCATGGCAGTCCCTACTTCACACTAGGATTTTAAAAAATGTGTGTATCACAGCAAGTGACGCACATGGCAAAGAGGTGAAGAAGAATCTCACTGATCTCAGTAATGTAATTACGAATATTTTATTAGTCTAAAAATTACCAGCACTGAACAATCTCATTTATCAACTTAGAAAATTTTGGCACTGATTTTTTCACAGTGAAATATATTTATCTTCCATTAGTTTCACTCTCTAAGTCAGGTGAATAATCATTGGTAGGACATAACCATCCTTAAAATAAAAGGTGTCACTCTGTGAAGTCCATTTTTTAATGTTTTTTCTTTATTTTTAGATTTGCTGTTAACAAATCTAAAAATAGGTAGTTGCTACTACTTGTCTGTGTCAGTGTGTTGTAGGTGTTTCACACAAAGCAGTGGAGATGTACTTGAGGAACTTACACCAAACCACATGAACTGCACACCTCCACACCTCATCCTACCACGTATTCTATCACATTTGCTCACTTTGAACAGTGCTATCTTTCAGGAGACCATAGCTTCCCCAGAATTATCAAGACCTACAGAATGTAAATGAATGATCCTATCAATGACTCTTACTTCTAAGAGTTATTACTGCCATAACAAATTTACTTCTCTTATAAGCATAGTCAGAAGCAATCAACAAGAACAATGACTCAGTTTAAGACCCTGAATTAGTGCCTAGGTTCACATGGATTGCCAGTAAGACAAACTGACTGCAAGTTGAAAGTTAATTAGCTATATTTGCTAATTTTTTAAATGCTAGTGAAAAAGGTCATGATTGCAAGCCTAGAACGGCTTGCTATGTCCCAAGAAAACAACAGCCATATAAAACCTGGAACATCCTACCACTAAGCCATAAGAAAATCCAAAGAGCTCTGTTCATAATTCAAAGAAACAGATAAGAACACCAGAGGAAAACAGTAAAAATGAACCTTCTTAAATATGGAATTCTAGGAAAGAAGTTCTTGATTTCAAGTATCAAGTAAATAGGAAGAAGAAATTATTTTTCTCTTCAGTTGTCTAAAAGCCAAACAATAACTTATACTTTATCTGCAGTAAAACTGAAGTCATCATGAGTTCTGCTACTTCTTTCAACAAAACATTTTCTTTTCCAGCTATTGCTTTCTTTTGCTCCTGCTTTTACTTCCACATCTTAACAGTTAAAATTTATGAAGAGATTTAAAGCTTTACTCAATATTTGAAATATTTTAAAGCATAAATAAAATGTTTGTTGTATCTGAATTTGTTCATGTGCCTTCCAACAAGAAATTTCGGTTTAAATTTTCCAGTTGACAGTTATCTTAAAATATTAATCTAGAAATGGATCGCAAAACAATGATGTTCTATTAACATCAGTCTGTAAATTCCAATTAAACTTATACAAAACTGAGACAGGATATGGCCTCTTTTTTTTCCCTAAGAAATATTTTTGAAATAGAAAGAATGATCTAAAAAGAAAATATAATTACTCTGTTTTCTCTCTGAAATAAGCACAAAATACGTAACCCAACATTTTCAGCTTTTCATAGTGGTCTGATGAATTGCAACTTGTGAGGATAATACCAAAAGCTATTTTCAAACAATTTTCTTTCTTTTTTTTTTAAAGAAACAACTAACAAAAACTGACACGTATATATGTCTACCCCAATTTTGCATAGCTTTTAATAATGAGTTTTTATGTTCCTTTTGCTATCTGTTTTTTTTCAACTTTTCCATAAGCAGTGATTTTAAATGGATTTAACTGTATCTTAATCTTTCTCCAATTTATTGTTATATTATAAAATAATTACGACTGTACCTAATTAGTCTAGTAAGTAAACATTATATGTGTTATCTACTTTCACTCCTCCCCATGCTTCATACTTTCTAGCACATTTCAGGGAGGTACCTAAGATAGAATCTTCACAAATCAACACTGCTTCATATAAGCAATATTCAAAGTTCAGCAGTGTTTGCATATTTTATTCTACGTTTTTCTTTAAAATTCCCTGTAGCTAAGTAGATGCTGATGAAGGAAGCTGACTCAAAAATCACTGCAAATGACATAAATCTTTTCAGTTTCTTGAAAAAATAATTTCAGTTGCAACTGCTAGAAACCATCAGATTCCAACCACTACAATTCCTTCATAATCTCAGCTGAGGAAATCATGAATGTTTTTTCTGGGTGAGCTCTAGTCAGAGCTCTCAGAGCTCACATTTGGGTGTTCCCATATGCCAAAAAGGAAACTTAAAGCAGCCTTTCAGTAGTTCTCCATCTTTCAGTAATTCCTATTTGTGAAACTTTATTTGAATCAATTATTTAATGGAATTTTTTCATTAATGGTAAACTCAGCTGTCCATTTCCATGTTTTTCTTAAAATAAAATGAAACACAGAGTCCTAATGCAAGAAATGGTAACTAAGAGGTTCCTCATTATGTGATCAGTCATTAATTTATGGAAATAAAATTGAAAGAATACCTCAATTACCTATACAGTAGACACTTCCATGCACTGAAACTGTTCACTGAGGACACATATGTGCACATTATATTCTACAATTTGCTGTATTCAACCTACATGTTCAATCTTGCATGAAAATAATGATGTTATATTGATTGTTTATAACTTTCATTTTAAGTCTAATATGAATCTATGCTATGCTAATTGAGACTGTAATTTTTTATTTTTTCTGTGACAGAAGGGAGAGGAAGATTTTTGTTCTATTTAAAAGTGTTGGGAAAGGAGGGAACTAGAAAGCCAAAATAATGGAGATTATATACAATTAAAAACCGAATCATTCATGTAGTTCAGTTGGTATCCAGGAATAAAAATCTAATTAGACATTTTGAAGCCTTTAAAATAATAATTTTAACTCTGAGGCATTCTTATATTACCCATTCTTAAAAAATAATATGGAGAAGACATCCTTTTTCTCCATTCTGTTTTTTAGATCACATTGACATGTATTACGCGTACTGTAGGTGTTACTTTTAGGTCAGTTGCCTGATACTGCATTCTAGGTGCTCTCTGTATGGGTCACAGAGGGTTCAGGAATAGACATACACAGCTACGTGGGTAGAAAGTGTCTTTCCTAAAGCCTTTTATTCACAGAAGCAACATTTGAACTTTATAAGACATTTTGAAGGTTTGTTGGTTTGTTTTCAGATTTTTTTTTTTAATTTGTAACACTCTGTTCACGAAAGTTTTCGTTGTTCCTGCTTTGTTTGCCCTCTTTTTTAAGCCAAGAAGCCATGTTGGCTAGGAATTAATTAGCGTAACTTCCCAGCTCGAGAGTTATTGACCTTTGGAAACAAAGTTAAAAATGCTGGTCCAGCAGAGAACCCATACATAAGGACTGTTTCAGTTTAAGCGTCTCTCACCCTTCACAAGCACACGGACCACATGAGACGATGGAAACCCTCTGCACATGTTTCATAAACTTGCCAAATTATTCAACTGAAAACTTGGTAATTACATGTAGCTATTTCTGGCCACTTAAGCAAAGGCCTCACGCAAACAGATTTCATAGGTCTTCAGCCTAGATGATTGCCAGCGACACACACTCTGTCAGAATTTTCTTTTTTGTCTGTCTATTATACTGTATTTCTGTCTATTATCCTCTTGGCAAGATAAAGTATCCTTCTCAAAATGTCGCTTGATCAGATCTTCTGTAAGCACTATAGAAAAATCAGCATGATTACCTGGCATGGCTGCTTCCCCTTCTGCCCAAATACTCATCTTAGAGCTGCATTCTGCTGCCCACCTAAGCTTTCGGTAAGTTTTGCTCACCAGTGTTAGGAACAGATTAATGAGAACTCTTCAGCTGATGGATGGATTAGGAAAAGCTTTAACAACTGCTCATTTCAAGTGCCATGTTTTTGAAAGCAGCTCACTCGTTCCATCTAGCCAGGATTAAAAGCCAATCCCAAGTAAGCCAAGCAAATGGTAGCCAAAGCATAAATCATCATTACATGCTGGCAGCTGGCTGCAACTACATGACAACTATTCACAAACAGGATGCTTGGTGCCCTTTTATGTGGATTTTGTGTTCTTTGCACATGTTTGTTCCACATGAATTGTTCCCTTGGAAATACAGGGAGAGAACGAAGGTGATGAGAGAACAATAAAATAGCTCATTGTCTCCTGCTGCCTTTTACTCTTGGACAAAGAACCCTTTTATTAATGGATAAATTAAGATTTGCCAAACTGATATAGAGATAAGCAAAACCTGCACTATGTCCTTCAGATGTGATGCACAAAGCATATATGTTCTTGAGTCTTTGCCACTAACATAAATGAACTTACAAAAGTGAGGGAACTGCAGCCCATTGACCAAGATTTCCGCCCATCCACAGCATTAGTACCTCTCCACTATTACCTGGTGCTCTCTAGCTATGTGGTATTTCTGTCCTACATTTTGGTATTTTTAATCAGGGAAAATTAAAAATAATAGTTAAGAGTTCCCTTCTTGGAGTCCCAGCAATATTATTACACTAATGAAGATCATCTCTCCTTCAGGAAAATGTTTAAATTAGTGTGCTTATATTGCTTAATTTTTAAAAGTCACAGTTTGGAATTAAATATGATTTATTGACTTGAGTGACTGTGTGTTTTTTCACTTTTTTTTACTCCTTTCACTACTTCTAATCACCTTTCATAAAGAAGTCAAGGATTTCAGTATTTCAGTGACATGCTACATAAATTTGTACAGTTATACCTAGAAGAAAAAGTATATGGAAAACCTGTTAACTTGCAAAATGTATTTTTTTCCTCTTATAATTAAGACAGAGTTTTGTGGTATGATTTCATGCAAAATGTTATTCTTTATGGTATTACATTATTAGTAGAATACAATGACCCAATATCTGTAATGGATTTCCCTTATAAAAACTGTTAGAACAATCTCAACAACTGACAGATTAGCGATGTAGCACACTCTTTTCTCTAGCTGTACATTCAAATATATTCATACCCCCTAGCACGGAAAATATTTTAGGAAAACGTTATAAAACATCTCAAAGCACTGCCAACATCAGCCAGTCTGTTGTTCTGCCACTACAGTTCAATACCTTATCCATGATGGTTGTAAATACCAGATGCAAATACCAAAGAAAGGTGTAAGAATTTCAGCATAGGCACGTGTTGTATAATCATCTGTTATGTTAGCTTTCATCTTGAATCCTAATCTTTGACAATGGCTTATGCATCAAAACATTTCACTGAATCTTTTCAAAATGTATTAGCTTTAGCAGGTGTAAGTCTGAAATTCTTAATGCAAATGTAAATGTAAATGTAAATGTAAATGTAAATGTAAATGTAAATGTAAATGTAAACGTAAACGTAAATGTAAATGTAAATGTCCGAGAATGTTTTCAGACCTTCCTGAGTATTCCATCTCATTGACTAGAATACTGCTGCATGGATGTTTCATGGAATCATTAAGGCTTCCAAGATCACCAGGTCCAACTGTCAACAACCAGTGTGGTCACTACAAATTCATGTTTTCAAGTGCCATATCCACACATTTTTTAAACACTTTCAGTAATGATGACTCTACTGTTGCCTTGGACAGCCTGTTCCAATACATGACAACTCTTTCTATGAAGAAATTTTTCCTAATATCCAATCCAAACCTCCCCTGGTACGACTCAAGGCCGTTTCCTCTTGTCTTCTTGTTTCTCACCCAGAAGAAGAAACTGACTTGCCCTTGGTTACAATTTTCTTTCAGGTAGTTGTAGAGACCAACAAGGTCTCTCATAACTCTGCTTCTCCCCAGGCTAAACCCCAGTTCCTTCAGCCATTCCTTATAAGACTTGTGTTCCAGACTCTTCACCAGCTTTGCTAGCATTCTTTGGACATGCTCCAGCACCATTTGCAGCTCTCTTCCAGTTCAGTAGGCCTCTTTGCTCCTGCTGAAATCGGGGAGGGCTTACTATGTAAAATGTATTACTGTGCTTCTGTTTGGTATATAATCCTAATTTGTTAGATCAAGAAATATTTGCAGATATCCCAGATTTTTAATTTCACAAATCTTGCAGTTAGAAGAGACACAATTCATCTCACAGAAGAAATTTATATCCATAAGGAAAATCAGAACTCCAGTAAAGTCCACTTATAAGCAGTGCTATGAAAAGAGCTTGATATATTATGAAATCTCTTCCAAAAGTTAATGCAACTTTTCTGACAAAGACATATCCTATGAGACTTTGTGAAACAGTGATTGCTTTTATGCTCTGGATTGCTTAATGAAAATAACAAACTCCTTCCAAACAGGCTTAATTATTAAATGTGGCACTGGCACGTTTAATCCATATTGATGCATTAAAGGCACATTAATCAGCTGACATCTTCCTTCCCAATATTTCATTTTATCCTAATATCTAACTGTACAAATTTAAGTACCTGAATGCTTGATTACTCATATACATTGTAAGAATTGTCTGTAGCTTCATACTCTGATAACAGATTAAGTACTTTGAAAGTTGTTAATTCTTCTAGAGCTGGAACCTATTAAAAGTACCCGAAAGCTGAACCAGAGAACAGTGTATTCTATTAAATTCCCAGCAGGAGTGACAAGTCTATGAATCTGATTAAATTACCTCATAATTTCTGTTTGAAACCAAGGCCTTGTTGGTCTACATGCACCTTATGTCCTGAGACAGCTTTTTGGATTAATAGGATTCTTTTAAGCAAAAGATGTATTGATAATCAGTTAATAGTGATCCTTTTATTTCAGTAAGCCTGTTTGTTGTCCTGAAGTGGTTAAATCAAAAGTACTACTTTTATATTTACATACTTGAAAACACTAGTAACTTCTATATCACTGAAGAAATTTCAATAAGATAAAGAAATGTATGTGTCTGTGAAATGTATGCTGGCAGAGGGTTGCATAAGCTTCATAAAATTCTTCAGGGAAAGACTATGTCTACTGGCTTAGACCCTAGCCCACGAATGTGTCTAAAAGCCACTGAAGTCAAAAGATTTTAAAACACATGCTAACTGTTAAAATACACATTAGCACTGTTTCTGAATAAAAAAACTTTTCCTGAATAAGGGCCACAGACAGGCTCAGAACTTCTCTCTGTGACCTGGTATTCCATGTGGGCTGCTTCCAAGTGTTGCCCTGAGGAAATGGAACTGGATATACCACACAATGATTCAACAATCAACATTTTTCCAATTTGTGCTGGTCCTTCATATTTCCAAGAATGGGTGGTCCCAGCTGGCATTGCCCCAGTGTTAAATAAGGTAAAGGTGTGGCAAAGAGCAAGTCTCAGGAACAGATTACTATTATACTTAGGTGTATGGCTTGTAAAAGTAGTTTTCTTGCCAGCAGCAACAACAGTAGCAAGTAACTGGAATTGTTTCATTTCAGAGACTAATGGCAAATAAAAATAAAGACTTCTATGCTCGGAAAACAACAGCCCTGTAAGTTAACAAAAAACAGAATAACTGGTAGCTCACCCTCTAAGTAGCAAATCCAGATTAAAAACAATCCACGTGTATGTCTCAGAGCAATCTTTCTGCTAAATATTTCTCCCTAGCTCAGTTACTGTCTACAAGGATACTACCTTAGGTTTGCTCTTTAGAGCTGTTCCAGCAGCTTAGAGTAAAAAATATATATTACAGAGAAGAACGAACTTAGCAAGTCTACTGAATCTGAACTTAATTGCTTCCTTCAGTTGTAACTGCCTTGTTTTATAACATGACCAGCTTTAATCACAGCCCTTCCTGCACCATAGAATAAGCAATAAGGCTTAGCTCCTGATGAACTTTTTCTGTGGCTGATGAACAGGCCAACTATTGGAAAACTATTGCAAAACAGGATTTAAAGTAAAATTTGAAGCCTCCTTCTAGCTAAAATTCTCCTTACGATGCACCACTTTTTGATGTCTACCCTCCTTCCCACTGGCAAAAGCTTTTGTGATGCTTTCACTCTAGAGTAAAACTAATTTATTTTCTTCAAGATTCCTGTCATAAGACTGTAGTAAGCAAACATTTCCATCTGTTTTGGGAGACAAATGATTAAAGATTTGCCAACAATGGAAGTGAGTATGGATACAACACAACCCGGCTCAGTCCCCAGACTTAATACCCTTAATCAGAGAGGCAATAGACAGAAAAGAAAAGAGGACAGAACACAAAGCAAAAGCTTGGATATAAATGATCCAGAACCAAAGAACAGATGAGCTAAAATATCATTCCAAACTTAGTGACTTGATCTCATCCCAGTGTGGACTGAGACTGGGTCCATGACTGCATTGCCTTGCTAAGTGGGAACAGAGCTGTGCCACAGCCCTGTGTCTGCTTTCAGAATAAGAGAATTCATTGTTACAGTCTCGATAACTTAAATATTAAATGCAGATTGAGCTAGTAAATTCAGACTCTCTCAGTTTTGAGCAATATGGGAGGTATAAGAATCCAACACTGAGTCAGGCCTCAGGCTCTCTCGCTGTTAAGCCAAAGCTGTACATCTGCCTAGTATGCATTTCCAAATTCTATACATAATGGTTCTCTCTCTCCATATATTGCTAGTTCTGAAAAACCTTCTCCCCACCAGCTTCTTATCTTTCCATCTTCTTTTTATTCCTTTGATTGTTTTTTATTTATTCCTTGTTTTGGATTTTTTTCTGCACTTTGATTTGCACTTTTTCTGCATGGCTCCTTATTGCTCATTCTTTTTTATTCTCTTTATTATTTCACTCTTCCTTTACACAGATTGGCTGCCCTAACTGTCTGGGAAATGACTGTAAATATCCAACAATCTTCCAAGTAAATGGAATAAAATTACTGAGTCCTTTTTAGCTAAAACATGAAGATTCCCTGCAATTCCTTTTATATCCAGTGCAAAAGATATGCTCACCATCTTTAGGAATCAGCCAGAGATTTCTCCTTTCTGTATCCTGAACTCCACTGAGTTCACAATGTGCACTAGTAATGATAGCAAGAATGGAAAATGTAAATAAAAAACAGTTCTGGGTGAAACTTACAGAAAAAAAGCAGGCTCCAAATCTTAGGCCGTGAACCTATGGATGCAGGCATTTATGGATTGAAGGGACACCTGTGAAAGTCATTAGAAATAAGGAATGTGATGCTCTGAATATCTCTTGCACAGATACAGATCTAAAGATGGAAACAGAAAAATCTTTTTATTAGATTTTTAGGAGTATATTCCAGGAAAAATAACCCTGGCAATGAGCGTATTCTCTTAATCCAGAGAATTTATTTTCCATAAATTTCTATGCTATGTTACAGGAAAAAAAAAAATTCCAAACATTTCATCTGAAGTCTTTAGTCCTTAATACAATGCTTGGGTGTGGTTCTATTTTAAAAAGGAAACCCATATGGCATTCCATTTTTGTATGCTGATTTTTGCATAAATTATCACTTTACAAGTACAATGAATCAGGTATTTGAAGCATCCTGAGCCATCTGTGAGATTTTTTTTATTCCAAACTGCCTCTTGGAGACAATGAGGATAACAGCATCTCATTATTTCTTACTATTATCTATGAAAGTTTTCTATGATGTCTTATTTTATACAGCATCCACTTACACATTTTCTTGCTTAATTAGACTTTCAGTAGACTTTACATATTACCTTTTGGATTGTTAATGCATTTTCTGAGTCAGGTAAAACTGAGTACTCTCAACAGATGTAGATGGATATGTGTCATATGCATGGACATTACATTATAGATAGACTATAGATGGAATGGATGGAACTGATGGAAGGATTGAATTGATGACTATAGATCACTGATATTACTTTTTCCCTTTGACCTCAAGACAATTCTATCAGGCACATAAATTTCCTTGTCAGGCTCAGGACCTCCCAGATTCTCCAGTGCTGCAAAGTAGAGTCACACCACAGTAGGTTCCTGGGCCTAAACTCCATCCTAGCATACCTCTCAGAAGAGGACTCGCACGACCATCCTCAAAGACATCTTTTTAGCAGATTACCACGGTGTTTGTATGATGAGAAATTAGTGTCTCAAGGGCACCTTTCAAGGAGCTGGGTCACCACTGAGATCCTGAACCATAGCTTGATACATAATTTCTAAAATTTTCCATCCAAAGCTTTGAATTAGGCTGTTTCCAATGCTTATCTGAAAAACTCCAAGGTTGCGTCTTCCCACTGACTTGCTACTGAGTACACTAACCCCTTTTTCCTTTCATTTTTCTAAGGAAAACATAAGCAGTACTGTGCTTTTCATACAGTCATTGTTAAAGTCACTGAAAGTGGGATGTCATCTGCATCTACCAACTGAAGCTCTAGTGAGCTTAAAATGTCAAAGTGGGAGAAGGCTTGGCTGCTAACCTAGACAGTATGAAAGGGCTCTGAGAATGCCCATTCTGGATGTTTCACTGGAAAACTGTAAAAAGCGCATTCCGTACGGCTTCCAAAAAATCCCACAGTCACTACCAATGGGAAAATTGGGAGGCTTTTAGAAATCAACCTCAAAATTCTTCCATCGTCTGCCTCCCTGGACATTGTGTTCCAAGATTAGCTCTAGAATTTGCAAAAAACAAACTTTAAATAGCTTGACACAAATAAAATTAACATATAAATTGCTACCATTCAACAAGATTTTTTAATCATATTTTTTAATAGATTTACGAAAAAACACAGAGTGTTAGTGCATGTGCTTTCATATCAGAGGAAAGTTTTTTGTAGCTAGGAATAGTGAAATTGCGCACTCACAAATTTGACCTTCAGAACGGCCCGGACACCATAGCTGTAGGAAGGACTCAAGGACAAAGTGTTTTTACAGAGAAGCAAGTTTCCCAGACTGGTCCTTTCTTTTTCAAGATAGCCAGCAGCCTAACCTAAGAATAGGTTACACTGGAAAGGCATTTTCAGTAGTAGAAGAGTGAGGCCATGTCTAGACTACATGAACATACTGTGATTCCTTCTGTAATTCCTTCTGTCACTGATTCCTTCTGTGTTTTCTGTGTGTCTGGGTTGCTATCCTGTGCAATACAGTACAGAAGAGAAATAAGTCTGCTTGGGCCTCAGGCTGAGGTCAAACTACCTACCTCCAAACAGTATGGATGAAAGATGTTAGTCTCTGGGACATTCTGAAATCTGAAGTGCTGGTGAGAATACCCTAGCAATTATCCCTTTCTGAGGATTTTATTCTTCTTGGTTGTCATTGTCTAAGTTTTCAGTGCTAACTTTGACTTTTGCACATCTTGTATGTATGTATATATATACTATGTTATCTAGACAATAAGGAGGGAGAAAGGGATTCTAGTTAATTCTAGTTATTTTTCATGATAATTGTGTGTACACAGTACTTTACCACAAAGGAAATGTAATTCTTCTTCACTGATGAAAAAATAGTGTTGGTATACCACAGAATATGATTTGCTAATACTGGAAATCATACAGCTATGGTATCTCCAATAGGCACAAAGAAAACATATTCACTGAACAGCCAGCTGCACTTCAGGGCAATTTCATAGACACTGAATTTTTTTTCAAGTTCTGCCATACTGATCACAGTATTGAGCAGTAGAAATCTAACCAAATAGCTAAAACATGGCAACCTGACATGTACTGCAGCATATCTATGCACCTATGCTTAGGAAAACATAAAAAAGATCAAAATCAAACCACATTCATCCTGAAGAGAACATATTCCAGACACAAATGCTAACAGAGCCACAAAATCTTCTAATTCAAATAAACTAGCACCTTTTGTAATGTATAAATCACTGGTATGAACACGTGTTAAAACTAAATACAGATGAACACACTACAATAATTTTTTCCAAGTGTAACTCTTGGAATTATATAAGTCACTGTGGTTTCCAAGAAGACAAATGGTCTGGAAAATGAAAAATAAATTAGTTCTGTGACTAATTGAAGTCAGAGACTGAAGGTCAGACTTGGTTCTGCAGCTGACACTGGTGACCAGTAAAAGTCCAGCTTGGCTCAGGGTAAAACTTTCTGTATTAAAGAGTTGTTTACAGTAGAGAAACTCTGAAAGTGTACATTAGAAAACTTCCTCTTACAAATCTAAAACACATGCCAGTTCATAGGCAAGTAATAAACTTATAAAGGGCCATGTTGACAATTTCAAAGTCTTTGGTAGGACCCTGAGACTTAAAATTGGAAACATTCTAATAAACATCTCTTCTTTTAAATTTTGCTGCTTGTCCTAAGTTAACTGAAAAAAATGCATCAGCTTCCTAAAGAGTTTAATGTCCCCAACTCCTTGCCATCACACAATAAAAAGTATCACTCGCTTTGAGCATATTTTGCTCATTTATGAATCTCACCCAATTCCCTTAAGGTCAAGAGAGTTAAACTAAGTGAAATATTGAAGTAAGTTACTTCAGAATCATGCCTCTTCTTTTTCACACAATATGATATTAATTTAGTGTCTTGGCTTGGACTCATAATGGTTGGTAGCTTTACTGCAGTGCCTAAAGTATTTTTCTCCCTTCAAAAATGTTAGAACTGTTTGTTTATAAAATGCATTTGCTTCCTCTCACCGTGTAATCAATGATGATAAACTCTGTTTATGAAGCATCACACATATAACATGTTATACAATTTCTCAAAGCTCTGACAAGCCTGAGACTCCTTAATTCAAGAAAAGCCTAGCTCTTCATGCACAAGCAAAATGATGATGATGATGATGATGATGATGATGATGATGATGATGATGACTATTATTATTATTATTATTACTATTATTATTACTATTATTATTATTATACTTGAATAGGCATAAAAGAAGAAAGCATTTCCCAGTGGAAAAAAATTCATCAAGATCAAATCTTCCATTACCCAAAGCCCCAAGTAAACAGGTCAGATGCCAGATGGAGAAACTGACTTGAAGAGAGCAATCTGACTCAAGAGCTGGGGTAGGAGCAGGTGCATCTCTGACTGTATGGCAGGGAGAGAGGAATGTCCATGGCCATCAAGCTTGCATCACCTAGTAAGTGTTAGGATAGAGCTGTGCTTGTCTTGACCAGCTGTACTTGCAGTTTTAGATATCTTCCTACTTTTCTGATCTCATCTGGCCTATTCCATTTTTTCACTCTTCACCTTATCCAAAATTTCTGCACATTCCTGGTGCACCCATGCTACATGCAAAGAAGCAGAGTGCTGCCTGTTTTCTTAGCCTGCAGAAAGGAAGACAAGCACAGTAGCTTCTAAGTAGCAGCATATTTCAGAAAATGTTGGAAGAGTTACTTGCAAATTATTCCTTTCCCCATTACTGATCTATGACAGTTTGAATGCATTTGCTGGTCTTGCCTCCAGATAATTCTCAAAGTACTGTGGATTCCATTTTAAAGTCAACCATATCACAAAAATAGCCTTCCAGAAACTGTCTCCTCAAGAGCTGGAAGCTGTGATTTTTTCCATGACTAATAAATTCTGTGTCTGTTTAATCTATTTTAATTACAGTGATGCATCCAGTTTTCCCTTTCCATTGTTAAGCATGCCACTAGAGTGCTTAAATGAGTTACTTCTGTCCTTGTTTGCCTCTGGTTTGGGAATGTCAAGGGTACAGACCCTTTACTTTCACTGTTTGCTCACAAAGTAAAGTATTCTCTGACCTCCAGTGTCTTATCCAGTAAGCAATCCAGAAGTTATTAAACAAAGAAATATTTTCAGCATAAAATATAATTGTTTCTTGGACACCACTATAAGTAGATGAATCCTCTTTAAATTAGTGTCAGTAGATCAACCAATAATAGGTAAATAAAAATTCCTTATACTGCGTAAATTAGGAGAATAATTTATCTAAACAAATACTCAGAGAAATAAATGCACCCTGATCTTTTGATTTTTTTAAAGGCAGTGATATGGACGATGCAGAGAGGCTCGCAAAATAGATACAAACTAAGTACCTATGCATCAGAGATAACCCAGTCCTTTCAACTCAGATAAGATTATTACAAGTCATCCAAGTTTCCAAACAAAACCCAGGCTCTACTTATTTGGGAAGTCTGTGAGGTACCTACCAAAGCCTAGTACTCAGGTAGCCCAATAAATATTAAATTCAAAGGGATATTTGCCCACCATTGTAAGAAATAATACAAATTAACTCTCAATATGTGTCGGCCGTGTACAAAGTATTTTCCACTTTCACAGAAGTGAGACAAAAGGACCTGCCAAGTGCTGGACTGTATGTCGCAGATGAGACAGGCAGGAACTGAGAAGGTACTGAAGTGGTGTTTGCCAATGTTTTGAACAAACTTTACAGTCCTTATTCCATGCCAGCAGATGGAGAGAACATAGAATAAAACTGATGCTGAACTCCAGTGTGGTGGATGAGACTCATGTGCTATGGTAGCTGTGTGAATTCCAGCTTGACTGATCACAGCACATGACCTGATGCCTTCAAAATTCTATCAAAATCCCAAAGCCCCTGCCAGTTCTCAGGCCTTTGCTCTGTCCTGCTCTTGTCTACATAGCTCCATCCTCCTTGCAGAGTAGAGAAGATGCACATCCCTGTGAAGAACTGAACGTGCAATTCCCCCACCAACCACGCCTGCTGTTCACTCACCCCGGGAAGAAGACGGCAGCTAGCCAGCTGTTCGCTTGTTCTTGTGAAGGAAAACCAAAATGCTTACAGGATATTCAATAAATGGTTCAGCATTTAGTTGGTCCCTGAAGAAAAATATCTAATAAAAAAGAAAAACTTTTTTCATTTTCCTAGATCCTATTTGAATCTCTATTACAAGACTTAATTCTCCCCAGAGATGTTACCACCTCACTGTTGAAAAATGCTGACTTAGAGCAGGTCCCTCAGCTAGCTCAGATAAACTCTACTCCTGCAGATTAATAGCTCTCTCAGGAAATTTAAAAAACATACTACTTTGGATTAAATTAAGCCACAATCTTACTTTAATAATAAGAAGGAATAGAAAAAATAGAGTTTGGCATAGAAATGAAAAATGTGTAAGATATCTTATTGTACCCACCTTAGGTGATAATATTAAAATGCTAAGTTTAGGTTATGGTTTAAGAAAATAATGTTTCTGTCATCAGATATTGTCCACTTACATTTTATTAATGTTATAAAATACTATTTGACTGGCAGTTGATGAGATGTGAAAGGAAAATCCCCTACAAAATATGCCACATAAAAAGAGTTCAGCTTACACACTGTTATTTTTCCTAGTTATTAAAACTAAAATTTTCATATAATAAATATCCCAGAGCATCGGTTTCCAATATCAATTAATTGTTAATAAAAACATGTAATTAAACTACTTTGCCAATAAATTGTGCAATGTTAATAAAAGCATGGAAATTTACAGCAACTATGAGAAATAATATAATAGAAGGGAAAAGGGTAAGACTATGAGGATGAGATTTGTGGGTTTTCTCCTTTGTACTGTGAACTCATCAGAGGTCATAAACTAAATCCTGGACTTTGGCCAAATGAAAATTTAGATAAGAGAGCCTGGGAGTTACAGGAAGGTGTATTTTCCCCTCTTGGTTAATGTCAACCTATTGCCAGAACGGGAAACACTGGGCTGCTGGAAGCACCCACCATATTTCAACTGTCACATAATGCATACAGGATGGTTATTTGTGTCATGAAAAATGTTATGCCACCATTTGAACTTAGAATATACATTATTTGCTGTGTTGGTCAGACTCTCTGCACAGAGAAACACATTTTGCCTTGATGAAAGATCTCCCTATACTTCACCAACCAGAATCCTCTTACTTGTTTGAATTTAATTTTGTTATCAATTATTACAATTATCTGTGTAACAGTTCAAGAAAGTATATGTGCCTCCACAAAATTAGAAGCAAATGGCCCTTAAAACATCCCTTAATGTGTGATTCTTTAGCCTGAACCAGAAACAAATATTCCTAAGTGCACTACATAATCAAAAATGTGTTTTGTTGTCAATAAACCCATGTTCCCATTCCCACAGGGGCAAATATTACCATGACAAAAGCAGAGTCAAGAGTCAATATTATTAAAAGTCAGGAACTCCACTCTAGTTATGGCTTCCTGTGTTATCTGAGCCACTCTCATAAATTCTCCAGACTTTGCTCAGTAATGTGGCAATCATGTGGGAAGCTGAAATTTTTAATACGTGTTTGTGAGTCACTCAGTACCACAGAGGAGTCTTTAGAACAACAGGTACATGCTAAAGGCTTGCAGTCAGCAAAGAATTTAAGCTTGCAATTAAATTTAAGCCTTGAATTATCGTACGATCCTGTGCTGAAACTCCGCAGAAGCTGGATAAAAGACTTTTCAGCTATCAATTAAAACCATTGATATTTCACTGTACTCACTGCCAGAGAAAGTCTTCAGTCACAAGTTTCATAGAGGAAAGAATTGGACGAATGGGCAGGTGCTGCTGAGAGCTCTGTTCTGCTTATCACTGGAGCGACTTAAAAATTTAATATTTGTGAAAGGCATTTCAAGACCTGCCAGTGACAATCAGTTGTCAGATTGGCTCTAGAATTTTCATCACAGCACCAGCCACTTAAAATAGGAATGGTGAAAGTCAACCACAACATTGAAAATTGTGGACTGAACTGGAAGGTAACAAACGCAAAAAAAGTCTTTTCTAGCCTTCATCTTCCTCACAAGGTTACATATTTAACCTCGGAACACATTTAACCACGTGTTTTTAGGAATGAGTTATTTCCTGGTGTTAGGCAGTTTAAATCAGATATGGTTTTACTGTAAAAAGGAGCTATTTTTCACATAGACACAATGGCATCAGAGCTGCTGAAACATCTGCTCCAAACAAGTCTGCTGTTTCATTTGGAAAGGTATTTCAGTGTTGACTCTTTTCATCACCACTGTATACAGTCACCACCACACTTCTTCTGGCCCAAATAAATTTTATGTAACACCAGAGAAGTAAAACATCTTCACCATGAGAGTTTAACATATTTTTCAAACCTCAGACACAGAATATGTGTTAAAATATGGCAGTCCACATTCAAATCCATCTTCCAAGCCAAAGAAAGGATTTGAATTACTATCAACAATATCAAGGATGAGTGGACAGATGATTTATGTCTCATGAACTACTGTGGCAGTGACAGGAATCTTCAATTTCTGTAGGAATATATATTCCAATACAGTACACAATGTTCACTATCTGATTTTTTTTTTTTTTGCTGAAATGAAAACACCTTGGGGATTTACAGCAACTGTCAAACTGAAAAGCAGGTTTAAAATTAATTAAAAAGGAAAAAAAATTATTCTTGAATTATGTACCCTTGTAATAGTTTGGTTGCTTTTCTGTGGGGTGTTTTTTTGCTTATTTGTTTGAGGGGTTGTGGTGTTTGCTTGTTTGGTTTTTAATTAGAATTGATACTGCGTCTCATGAAAGCCTAGAAAATTACTGAATTATACAGTAAAATTTTTAACTGTTCACATTTTTCCTATACATAATATGACTTATTATAACTGAAACCATGGATGTATAATTCTCTAAGAGCACATTAAACCCTACTGTCTCCAATACTGTCTTCCCAAATGCATTTCCAGGAGCCAGTTATTTCAAATCATAGACTTTTTCTATAGCTTTGTATAGCACCTAAAATTCAGTGAAGGGGTTTTTTAATAGATCAGAAATGACACACCGTCTGCCCACATATCACTCAGACAATTTAGACTGCCAGACAGTTCTAAAGTCCTGTTGCTGAGCACCAACCAGTTTGGCACCTAGTGTCCCATGTGGTTGCTTGAGCTCTGCATTTGGAGAGAGACTACATCTTGCTGTTTCCCTCATGCTGGATGGATGTTGTTCAAATTTTTAATGTTCTTTTCATGGGAAAATGCCTACTTTGTTTATACTGTGAAAATACCTTCAATATGGAAACCATTAGTCCATTAGAATTTGGAATTTAAAATTTTTTAAAAAGTCATAAATTGAAAAGACTGTTGGACAATGACATTAATATTTATACTGTGAGTATACTTACTTGTGAAAACAGTTCTTGGAAGCTCTTATGGCTGTTCACTTGTTTAGTCTCATTCTCCTGATATTGACAAATAGACTTTTTCAAATTACAGCTAGCAACCAAGGAGTTAAAAATCTGAATTTCTTTTAAAAGATTGATACTATCCAGGTGTTCAGCTATCTTGGAAAAAGGCATTTGAGATATACCCTCTCTGCTGTAAATATCATTAGGAGACAGATTAGGCAGTGTTACAAAACTTCAGTGAAACACAGGGATAATGAAAAAAACATTGTTCAAGTTCAGTGAAGTAAATTGTCAAACACATGATGTGCAGAGTGTCACAGTGTCCAGGGTGGCGGCAGAAGGCTTGTAATGTCTCATGCAGAGACAAAGGCAATATTGGATTCTTCTGTCACAGGCACACTTGAAACTGATTAACTGCTACTCCGATGCTATAAAATATTTTGTGTTAGTCACATAAAAACTGCACTTTCCTTCAGGAGGGCACAGAGTCCTTACCTGTAGTTTGGCAATTTTATTTAACTTACAGGATCAATGTGCTCACCCTGACTTGTTACAGGACATAATTCTGATTCAGATTGCAATAGTGATCAGAGTCTCTGGTGGGGACCTCTAAAGTCTTGACCCTTGGGATCAAGCTCCCTAGCATCCCATTTGGTTTATGTAATATAACTACTAAGCTGCTTAAAAACAAAACAGAACAAAAATGCCTCTTTGGGTGAAGTATTAGGAGAAAATGTAAGCTGAGAGTTAAAGGCTGCAATCATTCACAGGTGGGATTGTTTGGGGAAGTGTGCATTTTAACTGGGGAATTCACATACAGCCAAAAGAAGCCACCACAAAACAATTTGGGCGGGAGAAGGGAAGTTCTTAGCAAAGCAGTAAAATAGCTGTGTCTGTTAATAGTTATTGGGCTGTTGTGTTTTTTGCTTAGTAGGTCAATACAGTGTTGTCTTATTAATTTGTATCGGGGCCTATCACGCAAAGACTGTTTTCTTCACAGACGGTTTCAATCAGGGCAGTCAAACCAGCAAAATAGGATATCCTGGTCAGAATTATTTTCTCAACCCCATTTTGAACTGTTGCTTTTTCAATCAGTCTTGGCAGATTTCATTATAAGGTGTTTTTTATTGTTTGCACATTTCACATGACATAACAGTTTTTACATAAGAAAAGTATGTCTTCAATCACAGTGTGAACCAGGATACAAAATCCTTCTAGTTGAAGAAATAGCCTTAATCAAGTTATACATCATGAGACTAAAATAGCTGCTATACCACCACTACTATAGTATTTTCCTATTGCATTTCTTGTCATGATATTCTATACTAGGTACAATATCCACTCCTGACTTCTCAGAAACTGAACTGCATGAAAAACTGATTCCTCACTTCTGTGGTCAAACCAGATGAAGTAATTCAAAGTCAATCTAAAGAAACTCAAAATAGAAAAGAAGTTTTCATCTCCTTAAAGTAAACTGAAGAAAAGAAAGAAAGAAAAGAAAGAAGAAAGAAAGAAAGATTTCAGCATTTTATGTAACTACATTTTATTTACTTTTACTTTTTTTTTATTTAATATTTCTTTTGTTTTCAGCCTTTTATGTAACTAATTTTTTTAGACTTCATCAAAATCATTTCTGCAAAATAATTGGATTTTTTTCAACTAAATATTGATTATGTTACAATAACTAAACATTATCATTACTTAATGATTAATGTCATTAACAACCAGCTTTTAAATCTTTAAGAAGGCAAATCTGTGTATGCGTACTCCAGCCTGAAAAAGAAACAGTAGCGCCAAGATTGTTGGAGATGAATAAATATCTTTTCTAATTCCGTTAAATGTTATTTTCAGTTGTTAACTAAGTAACTCAGTATTGAATCTTAAAAGTCTTAGAAGAACATCATGATGAGATGTGTTTTGACCTTGCTTGTGACTTTGAATCTCACAAAATTTCATCTTGATATAGTTCTGTTTCATATCATATGTATTTTTTACTATAGAAACATATAGTAGAAACATAAAGAGAAAAAGTCACTAAATGAGTGAATTACTCTTCATACCTATGGATCACTGAACGTATTGACTGCATTACCTTTTTTTTTAAGGGAAGTAATTATGCTCTCTCAATATAAAGGGTGGGGAGGTTCCACAATTTTCACTTTAATACACGTATTTCAACTTCAGGCACTAAAGCTCACAATGTATTCGTATACATATGCAGTCCTGTATTGCACTCCAGGCCACACGTGTTGTAGGCATTATTCCTTGATGGCTGATGAAGGACATGGGACAACAGCTATACTGTCAATATAGGTAACAAGCTATTTAAGAAATTCCAGAACTGGTTGATTATCTCGTAGTTCATGCCAACAGGCAGTCGAAAGGCACCAGCATGAATGGAACAGAGGCTGTGTTGCATCATCTCAGCTTTCAGCTACCATGGTTATGTTCAATGACGTTGCCTTGGCTGCTACTGTTGAGCTGTACTCAGTTTATTACAAGTAGCTACTCTGCCTGCTGAACGTTTTCTTTGCTGAGCTATAGGCTGGATCCTGCTGTTGTTTAAATCTTGGGGTTTCTTCTCACTTGTCACTGCAAAGCTTGTTTTCATGTGGAGTTTCAGGTATTTAACCTCACATCCCTGCATCAGTTGATTAATGGTGGATTAACTTGAATATACATCTAATAAGAGATAAATCTCATTTAGTCATTTCGAAGGAGTTAAACATTTTTTAAATTTCTTTTTTTTTTTATTGTTTCCTGAGGGAACAAGCACACTCTAGTTCCTGGTGTCTCTAAAATCAAAGTTCTACTATAACCGACCATTCTTCCATAACCTATTTAGCACAAAACTTCCTGAATATCTAGCTCTCTAAACTGGAGTTGTCATACAAACTTAAGATTTCACAGTTTTTGAATGCTCTTCAGTGATGCTGCCAAATACTCAATGTTCACATCAGGGTGAAGCACAGAACCAAGAGACAGTTTGAGATAGACATGTCTAAGACCTGAGTTACGACAAGGTCTAACTCACTGGTTACTAACTCAGTTAGACTGTTTTCCTTTCTACGGACTTTAGGGGCACAAGGATGGTCAGATCAGTGGCAGTCACAGAGGAATGCTTTTTAAAAGGAGAACTTTCTGACAGAGTGACAGTCACTCAATTACATAGTTTCCCCACTTACTAGATATTTTCCCAATTTAGCAGGTGATTTCATGTTAGAAACTTATACCTTATAAATTAGGATGCATCTGTGCTTCATTAAACTATAAATTTAAGGGAGGGTTAAGGGGATGAGAGAAAATCTGGTGTTTCTCCAAACTTCTCTGAATTCTCCCAATGGGACCAGCAAATGCAGAAGGCAAAGACAGAAATGAAAGATTAACAAAGAACACCTAAAAGAAGAACAAATGAAAAAATGAAGTACGAGATTTGACATGAGTGCTGGGTGAATTTCCAGCTATCCTTTTCCCAGACTGTGCTGAGATTGGCCACCCTGACCTGTATCAGTTCAGGTGCTGGTAGAGCAGGGCTGCTCAATGCCACAGCAGCGAGGCTGCTCTCCACAGCGCTGGCTGTATCCGCATCTAGGATCGGGGTAAAGAACAGCGACCTTTTGTATGACTTCCCAAAAAAGTCCAGCCCCAGAAAAAGTCAGAATGAAAAGGCACTGAACACAGGCTTACATCAACTTATATGTGGGGGAGGGTGCAAGGGGAGGACACAATCCTTAACCAATTGCAAGGAACCTGGGGAGGAGTACAAGGCAGGGAATACAATGTCCAGACCAAAAGGAAATAAAGGGAGGAGAACAGTTTGAACAACCAGTGGGATCTCAAGGGGTACATAAATGACAGGGAAGATGCTGGAAACAAGGAAGGGTCATCCTGATAGACAGGGGAGGAGGGCAGGGTTACAGTGATGGATATGGAAAGAGACGGAATAGAGGGCAGGTCTTTGGGAAGATGGATAAGGGATGTGGGAGGATATAACTCAGAGACAAACTATTTGTTCCATTGCATAGGGGCAACAGAACAAATCATTACAAACTTTTTAAATAAGAAACATGCTACCACAGAGATCTACTACAGAACACCACTACATTTCAGCATTAATCCTAAATTTTTGTTTTAGAAAACATATGCTTGTTTCATTTAAAGAATGGAAACTTCTATTGAATGTATGAGTGAGGTTTGAAAACACAGACACACAAAAGAATAAAGACAAAATAAAATAAATAAAACAAAGTAAGGACAAAAAATGGGGACCAGTGTTCAATAATACAACAGTTCCTTCTACATCAGGGCAATAGTACCACAAGCACATTTTTTTTTTTCTGTCACTGTCCTGCACAACAGCTTTTTCTCCAAATTGGAGAGACATGGATTGATGGATCACCCACTTGATGAGCAAAGAGCTGGCTGGATGGCCACGCACACAGAGTTGTGGTCAACAGCTCCTTGTCCACATGGAGACCATTGCCGAGTGGTGTCCCTCAGGGTCGGTCCTGGGGCTGACACTGTTCCACACCTTTGTCAGGGACGTGGACAGTGGGATCCAGGGCAGTCTCAGCAAGTTTGCTGGTGACACTGAGCTGGGTGGGGCAGTTGACACAGGGCAGGGAAGGGATGGCATCCACAGGGACCTGGACAGGCTTGAGAGGTGGGACCATGCAAACCTCAGGGAGCTCAGCAAGGCCAAGTGCAAGGTCCTGCACCTGCACTGGGGCAATCCCAGGCACACCCACAGGCTGGGCAGAGAAGTGATTGGGAGCAGCCCTGTGGGGAAGGACTTGGGGGTGGTGGCTGATGAAAAACTCACCATGAGCCAGCAGTGAGTGCTCCCAGCCCAGAAAGCCAAGGGAATCCTGGGCTGCATCCAAAGGAGTGTGGCCAGCAGGTCAAGGGAGGGGATTCTGCCCCTCTGTTTTCTTCCTGTGAGACCCCACCAGGAGCACTGTGTCCAACCCTGGTGTCCCCAATTTAAGAGGGACATGGAACTGCTGGAGTAAGCCCAGAGGAAGCCACAAAGCTGATAAGAGGGCCAGAGCTCCTTCCCTAAAAAGACAGGCTGAGAAAGTTGGGGCTGCTCAGCCTGGGGAAGAGCAGGTTGTGTGGACACCTCATGGCAACCTGCCAGTATCTGAAGGAGGGCTGCAGAGAGTCTTCATCAGGAACTTTAGTGACAGGACAGGAAGTAATAGCCACAAATTCAAAGAGGGGAAGTTTAGTTTAGACATTGGAAAGAAATTTTTAATTTTGAGATTGGCTAGGCACTGGAACAAGTTGCTCAGGGAGGCTGTGGATGCCCCAGTCCTGGAAGTGTTCCATGCCAGGCTGGATAAAGTCTTGATCAACCTGGTCTAAGGAGAGGTGTCTCTGCCCCTGGCAAGGAGGGCTGGGACTAGATTATCTTTAAGGTCCATTTCAACCCATTGATATTCTATGTTTCTATGATTATTAACATTTTATGTTTCTTTAATTCTAAGTATTTATTCTCTTTTTCCTAGTTCAATCCTCCATCATAAGATTTCTTTTCAGTGACACACCATTTACCCCTTCAATTTCTTTCTTTCTGTTCTGTCACATACCTTTCTACTCATCTGACTAGATTCTGACAACTGCTTCACGACCCAAGTCCTTACTTGCCTTCCACCAGGATTCATATTTGGTAGCTGTCCCATTTTTTTTCTCCCTGTAACTTCTTGGCATACTTTTCTCAGTGGTTGCAGTGGCAGCTAACACTGATTCTGTGTCCTCTTCCTTACTATGCACTTTCTTTTTTTCCACATTCCCTGATGCTTCTCAGTTTTTAAATTTAATATGGGGTTTACAAAACCACCAACACCACATGTCTTTGCACTTTCTGAGTGTTTTCTGCTGAGAACAAGAATCATAGTTGTTTTTACAAAATGTAACAATGATTAATATATTTAAAACTGACCAATTGCCTCCTTCTAACAATTGTTTCTAAATGCCCATGTCACTTACTCTCCAACTGCAAAAGAACAAAAAAGGACATCAGCTCTAGCATACCATGTCAGCCTTCATTTACAATTCTAGATAAATTCACTGCACAAGTTTATTTGTAACTTCTGGTTATTTGAGAAATTTACTGCAATAAGCAAGGACTGTCTGTCCTCTGCATCTGTTAGCATAAATCTTCTTACAAAGCTTTTACTCTTTACTCTTTTGGAACAGCAGGCAAAAAGCAGTGCCTTTTGACTGCTATCAGCAGTGTCTCTGCCCCATAAATTTGCTGTTCATTTGCCTCTCACAGAAAGAATAATTCTTTTTTTTTTGTATAATTACTCCTAGTTTGTCAAGTGTCTAGTTTTATTCAAGATGCAGAAGGATTACCAATGTTCATGATCCAGCACAGCACTGTTTGACAACTCACTGGAATGAAATCCTGTCTTGTGCAGGTAAGATTAGAATAAACATCAAAATAAAGTATGCAGAAGTCAATCTGATTACAATGTACAGAAAACAGGAGTGGAAGATATAGTCAGAACATACAGAAAATAGGAGTGGAAGATATAGTCAGATTATAGGTAAAAGAATTTCATTCTCAAAAGAATGGCTTCTCCAGTTCAGCCATGAAACCCACCAGAAAACTCTTTTATTAAAAGGCCAAAACTCTACCCCTGAATTAATGGCCTTGTCTAGTCAAAGATCATAATTCAGTCAGAGATTTATAATTCATCTTGAATGTTTGCTCATTCAGATGCAATACCCTGTGAATAGTGGCCCCAGAGAAAGAGTGTAATTCAAAAGGTGCTCACCAGCTACAGTCTTCAAGGTGCATTTTGTTGCCCTCTGTAACTTTGGCTCTAGTAAGGCAAAATTATGGGGCTGATTTTTCCTACCCAACCCACAAATGAAAGGAAGCAGTAAAAAGAGAGGTACAAACACCCAAAACTGGAGTAATGTTAACTCACTGCCGGGCACCAGCCTGGGCTTCTCTGATGCCAGAGTTTTGTAGACTACAAAAAAATCAGATCTCAGTCATAAAATCACTTATATTGAAAAAAGACCCTTAATATTTTTCAATATGCCTGACACGTCCTCTGTCCCTAAGTGCCACATTTTGAAGGTATACCAATTCAACCACATCCCTGTGCAGACTGTTTCAATGCTTGTCAAACATTTCCATTAAGAAATTGTTTCTAACATCCAATCTAAACATCTCTGGATGCAACTTGCTCAATGATATTGCCTAAAATTAATGAGCAAGTATCTAAAACCAAAGATAGTCATCTTTGCCGAAGTCCTCCATTAAAACTCTGGTTTGGCTCTTTAATCCCTTAATAGTACTCTGACCATTTGCTCCTGCACACAAGTAATGGTGAAGGCCCCTCCAAGCATCAATCAGGGGAATGGCTGGTTCAGCAATTCCAACACTAAACTGAGTAAACAGAAAAGGCACATGCAGCAAAGGTAACTCTATCCAGAAGCAGGAGAAAATCCACTAGAGTCCATGGGGTTACTGAGGGGCTAAAGGCAGCTCTGCAGATGGCTCTTAAACTCTACTGCCCAAAAAAGCTCTCACAAAGCCTAAACTTGGGCCCAAGCTTCAGTTAAGAGCTTCACAGGAGTCTTGCTCTGATCCACTGCACCAATTCTGGTGTTAAAGCACAAGCAAGAAGAAAAATCTGGTTCAATGAGGCCACAGCTTTTGGCCTTCTGACTTTAAACAGGAGTACAGAGCAAAAATATTGTTTTCATTAACTCCAGCGAAAAGCAGGCCTTCTGGGTCCAATCTAAAGCTGCTATGAAAAGAATTAATTATTTTACCGAGCTCTCAGTTTTGAGGAATGAAGATTACATAATTCCAGCCTGGCCCCCTTAATTAATTTAATACGGGAATGTTACTTGCCCACAGTCTGTCTTCCATTGTCCAGTAATGTTACACAAACTAAAAAGTAATCATCAAAAATAAAAGCTTATGTTTATTATTTAATTACCAAGAAAAACAGTGAAGTTTGGACTTTTCCTATGTTAAGCTATATTGGCCCTCGAAAGTAAATCTAGATATTTATTTAGTCTAGTGAATTTGGTACTTCCCTTTGCTGGTGCCAGAAGGTAGAAGATGGGAGGGCACTGTTCTCCCCTTGTGCAGCACCTGCCAGCTGGTATCCTCCAGGCTGGCAGAAGGGCTCTCAGGAAGGGCTCTCAGAAGGGCTCTCAGGAAGCTCCTGCTGCTGGCCCAGGGAAGCCTCCTGCTGGTGTGACACGAGGACACAGGCATGGCTTGGTTGGCAGGACAGCCACTCTTCCAAGCTGAACAGTGGAAAAATGGGCAGGCACACCCAGCCACCCGGATGCTTGAATGGGCACTGGACTCCCCAGCTGCACCCAGACATCCATGTAATGCCTGCTGAGATGGTGGTTCCTTCCCATCACAGCAGGATTGAGTCCGTGCCCCTCCATCCAGCAGCAGCCCTGGAGATTTGAGACATCGCCTTTTGCAAACAGGAGGCTCCTTTTGCAATCCTTTAGCAGGATTAAATTTAGGCATCAAGCTAAGCAAACACTGTGGTGTGGGTCTGATCCTGCACCTAGGAGACACCTCTTTCCTGCTGCATGTGTGTTTGTCACAATCTGCTCAAGAGCTGCTTGAAGGAATGTTCCAGCACCACCAACCCACCCACCAGGCAGAAACAACACTGCAGCCTCAAGCAAACATTCCTTCCTCCAAACAAGGTTATCGTGAAAATACAGACATTTCTGAGAAGCTTATTTTCCTGATTTGCAGATTTTTCAATAAGAAAACATTTCTGATCCTACACAATACACATTCCAAAATATTTGAGGAAGGGAAAAGAAGTATGGAAATAATGGCATAAAAACTTTTATGTTACTAAGCCTCCAAAGCAAATTTAAAACACATGGGGTTTTTTTAAGTATTTTTTTCTACAAATTGGACCATTTTCAATCATTGCTTAATTTTTGCCAAACCAGCCAAATACAGAGCTTTGATGAATGTGCAGGTGATGTAATTTCAAAAAGTCCAGGGACATTTAAAGGGGGAAAAGAGTTTATGATTTCACCTCTGAATAAGAACAGTCTGCTGTTTACTCAGACTCAATGTTTGAAAACAATACTACTCTGGCCTACAGAAAATGAGATAATTTTATTTATTTCAACAAAAGAACTGTTTATACCTAAACAAAGCTGTAATTGTTCTTCCTTTCCTATTGAATATAAAATACGAAAATATCCTTGTAGTAACACCCCAAAATAAACCTTCTTGAGCCATTGCAACATTGAACTCTTTGCTGGCTTTTCAGATCACTTTTCTGTACATGACCTCCATATCTACAGAAATGTTCCCATGCATACACAGAGAGCATAATCTCAAAATAGAAATAGGATCAGCAGACCAAAGAGCAGAGTTGTGTCCTCAGAAAAATGAGAAAGATATGAACAAGACAAGAACTTGCCTTTCTTTCTGTTACCTAAGTGATCACCCGATCCAACTTTCCTATTTTTAGTCAATATAAGGAAGAGCATGTGAAAAATAAGCCAAGTCTTCTCTGTGCTCCTAAAAGCCCATAACTTTTATGAACAGTGACATGACTCTGCCACTGTTTTCTGCACAGAGTAGGGAGAACCTGCTGTGGCTATAAGGAAGGATCCAGCCACACCATGCTTAGCCACCAGGCATGACATCTTCCAGGTGAGCACTACAAGGGTAGTTTGCTCTCCCACATCCTTCTGAGGTGTTTTCTTCATCAACCACCATCTATTTTTTGAAGGAGAAGTCTAAAGCTATGAGGTAGTTGGTATACTTTCACAAAATCAGTGTAGCCAGAAATTGACTGATGATCATTTCTCCAAAACTGAGCAATGTTACCTGCCCACACACACAAGCACAATGTATTTCCTCTCACTGAACTCTTAGAACCTCAGATTTAATGATCTCTATATTTTCATATTTAATATTGAAACAGAGTCCTTCTGTTTCACCACAAGGTGTTGGAACTTGTCCTTTTTCCATCATTCCTAATGCGCCTCCACTCTTGTCCCCACAGCAGTTCCACCTTTGTGGATGATCTGCCAGGTTTCCCCCAGACATCCTTTCAAGGCAATGGTAAGGGTAGCCTGTCTGCTGCTCCCAAGACTCTTCTTGAAAGTGCACAATACCCTGGGGAGTATGCAATATTCTTTGCACATTTTTTACCTTCTTAACTACTTCTGTTTATACAAAAGTAAGTTCAAGTATATCCCCCCATAGGTTTCTCTGTATACGCTTACTTTTTCTGCCTATAATGTCACATTTGGCTCTTTGCCACTTATCTGAGAATAGCAACACCACAAAGACATCCCAGGTCAGCAGATCTTGGTCTGTAAGATTACCTTCAACATATTTATATCTTTATATTTCTCAATCTAATTGTCTAAGAGACTAAGGAAGAAAAACATAAGAATACCCTTACTCCAGCCTGAGCTGAGAAAATATTGTAATCTCAGAGTAGTGGGATTTAACAGTTTTGAGTGGACTCAAGAACATACCAGATACCTGAGAAAACAGACACCAAGAGAATACGTCAAGAATTTTTTCCTGCCAGCTTTTCACAGATAATTTCTTTAAACAGCAAACTGTAATCCTAGATAGTGTGACTGAAAAAGAGGTCATTCAGTCTATAGCTATAGGAGCTTCAGCTATACCTAAGTTGTACGTAAACCAAGAAGCATGTGGAGGATTCTGCAAGCTTGTGGAAAACTTTAGATCTGATATAATTCTGTCTGAGGCTTTCACCCAAGATCTCACCAGCTGATGAGCCCAAAGTGTGTATATCTGTGCTTTAAGAGCCCAAAACTGGCTTGGTCTAATACTGACTACACTGATCTCCTGTATCTGTAGTTTGCATATCAATTCACCTAGACATTCCCTGATGAAAGGTCTAAAGAGTGTAAGTATTTCATCTTCATTTTGAATGGAAGGAGACTGAGGGAGCTGGTGTTGAGGAGACAGAACAAGAGTTTGTACTACAAGGGAGCTAACACCTGCATAGCTCTGTGTTTGCAATTATGCATCTTAGCTGTTTAGAAGAAATTTAATTTTTATAGCACCCAGCACCAGAGCAGCTGGGATCTTGTTTAGAAAATAAACCACCCTAAAAGATGACATCAGGCAGCTGTTCTTGCCTCAAGTAACACTTGCTACCATCTTGTCATTTTGTTAGACAAAATGACTAACTAAAACAAATAAAGAAAATAACCAACCTTGAACTAAACAAACAGTCTAGCACTGCACCCCAGCAGACTGTCAAGAGAAAAAACATATACAAGCAGAGCCACTTGGCTAAGAAAGTGGTGTAGACAGATTTAAAGCTTTGGTCCCAAAAAACTTACCCTGTCCATATGGTGGGGTGAGGTAAACGGGGAACTTCAGAAAACTAGGCTGAAGAGACTAGGTAACAGTATAAATATTGATTAAGTGCTACTGTAAAATTTAGCTAAAATTTAAAACTCGTGTTATAGCAACTCACCTCACTTTTAAACAAAAAGACTTTGCCTCATATGCCTGAGAAACAGGAGCTGGTAGCAACACAGACCATTGTAAATTGAAGGCTGAGATATCTGCAATGAAATTGCTGTTTAAAAACCCCATAGTTTAGCACATAGTGGCACTGAAAATATGAGGCTGCAATGCAGTCTGAGTCTTGAAGTTACACCGTGCAGAATTCAGTGGGCTTGATTGTGTAATTTATAATAATTTTACCACTATCATTCATTTCATTGCATGATCTTTAAATAAATAGTTTTCAAGATGTATTTTCATATACTTCCTACGTGTCTGCATGGGTAAATCCATCACACATTGGCCGATTTCTTTCCCAAGGATACTTCTACCAAAAAAAAATTTAGTGATAAAATTCTTACAATAAAGAGAAAAAAATGGAACAAGTCAGATAAATATTTATTAGCAATGTTCACCAGCTCTGTCCAATCACATCCCCATTTCAGCAAAAGGCTTCCATGCTCTCCCAGTGCCAACAAGTCCTTTTTGCAGTTTTCAAAGTGCTTTTCCAGTTTATTTCACACACAGCTTCTGTCTCAGACCAAATACAGCATTTTAAGTTTCATTCTCTTGGACAGTCCCACTCTCTAGATCTTGTTTACATCCTAGATGCTGTGTGACCTAGATGGAGCATTCTACTGTTCTTCACAAGAATCTCTGCAGACATTTCTTACTATCTTTTCAAAGAACCACGGAACCATTTAGGTTGGAAACCTTCAGATGGGAACCTTAAAGATTATCAAGTACAGCCATAAAAATAACCCAGTGTTAAGTCCTCTGCCGTTCAAAATTGCTGGAATCAAAGGGCCATGAACTTCAAGACAGGTTCTGTAACTCTGGAGACTGGGCAAATAGCTCGGGTGAAGCCATCACCCAGTGTCCAAGGCTTGAGAAACATCTCTGGAAACATCCCCACCCACTCTGCTCTGCCAAAGAGAACTAAAGGAATGAGTCAGACACAAAAAGTTTGTTCCCCCAACTTCTGCTCTTTGGGGTAAACAGATAACCCCAACCCTTCTTTTAATCTTTCCATGGCTCAACTACTTGTTGTACCATCCTCCTTGGGGCTGGGGCTGTCATCCAGAGCTGGTGCACTCCTTCCCCATGTAGTAAGTAACCCCTGCTGGAATACCAGTCTTGGTAAAAGATAGCAATGCAATTGTAATGAAAATAGGTAGAATTCACATGTAAACATAGGAACAAATTACACTTTTCCAGATAATTTGATTTTCAAAAATTACTATTTAAATCATCTCTCAGGAGATAAACTGTCCTTTAAAAGTTGTTTCGAAGTAAATGATGGAGAAGCTTAGGGTAACATCTGAGCTCTGTTTTGCTAGTCTGGCTACAAAGTGGTGCTGTAGCATGTGCTTAAATGTAAAGTCCTGACAAAGACAGAAAAGAGAGGTACATACAGTGGTAGCTGATGTGCAGCAAAGATAAAAGGAATCCCTACTCCGCACAACTGCTATGTTGCAAAAGTCTTCAGACTCTGAACCCAGTCAGCCTGTAGCCAAGAAAAAATGCTTTCCTGATTTGTTACTTTTGTTGTATTTATCTTCTCTGCTTAATTTAAAATTCTTGTTTTGGAAAAAAACTTGTAAATATTTACAAAATTAATCATACTAAACAGCAAAGGAGATTAGAGAAATGCTTCAGTACTAAAACAATGTATTTCACACAGCCTGATTGTATAATTCAATTTTATATTAGAGGGGAGATATGCAAATACAAATGGTGAAATGCACTCAGTTTTATGAGGTCATATGTCAAATATATAGTTAAATTCCAAACTGAGTTCTAGTTCCTATGTTTACTGTGGGAAAACTAAATTTCATAAATATATCAGCACCTGGAGATATTTGGTGATTTCTGAATAACCATGTTAAAACATTCATAAATCAAAATGTTCGAGTGTGAACAAAAAGCATACATTTGGCTTTTGTGTGGTTTTGCTACAGAGATTTATTTTGTTTGATCATTCATAACACCTGCTTCTTTTCACATAAACACATGTAAAACTCGTGTTAACTGCTAAAAAATACAGTACTCCTTTTTGTTTCTTAATGGTTTATCAATACTGCAATAATAACGAAAAACATAAGAAATGAGGCTGCACCGCATTTGTAGGTAATTAGTCTGTGGTTTATTTCTGTGTAAACTGCATTTCCAATTTATTGAAAAGCAATGTGGTTTATAAACAAAAATTACTTACATTTTATTCTATCATAAAAAGACTATCATAACACTAGAACAAAGGCATGCACACAAATTTTCTCATTAATGATACACAGATACTGAACATGCACATTCCCAGAGAGAATTGAAAGATAAGTGGAAAATATGAAAGGTTTCTTGTGTGAAAAATTTCTTCTTTAGTACAGCTAAAGAGATTAAATATTTTACATTGAGTAAGTGCAATATTCCTTGTGCTGAGTCACATCAGATGTTATCACAGATCGATCAGAAGAACAATAAAAGTACAGAGAAGACTAATAAGATTGTACTTCATAGAACATCCAGCTCAGTGTAACAGGAATGGTAAACAGTTCTCCACCCATAGAAATAGCAAAAACAGGGGGATGGGCACAGAACACCTGCCTGCAGAGAAGAATCCACAGCTGCTGAGCAAAGAACAAAACACAAGCTGTACAGAAAAATTGAGCTGGAACCTCTCAAGTCTGGTACAACAACCAGTCTGGATGGTAGGTCCTAACCTTTCCCAGAAATCCAGTCTACCAATTTCGTTTGTACTTCTGGGAGAAAAATTATTCCTGACTCACTTTATTCATCCTAAAAATTATTTATTTCATAGAGTTAGGATGCTGTCTTGGTTGACTTATTTCAAATCAAGAAAACTGTGAGGGTAAATACAATATATTCAAATTGACTTGAAAGCTTTCAAGCCTGTGCTACAAGCTACTACTAACCTGACACTGTTGTTGTTGCTCTTGCTGTTGTTTTTATTCTTATAGATCCAAAAGAAATTATATTTCATTGCCATTCACAAGCCTGTGTTCTGATCTGATGCCATTAGCAGCTACAGTGATCATGTAAGCAAAGCTAAAAGTTAAATATAAAAAATTAAATTACAAGTAAATGTTAATTCCAAGGAAGAGAATCACAGGAAATGTTTTTGAACTGGACATTAGGAAGTAGTGTCAACTTAAGAACAGACTCAAATTTTCTTTCTTGCCTTCAGGCCTTCTTGGCAGAATGGGAACACTAAATTTGAGTCATGCCAGTAAAAACCTTCTGACAGGTTTTTACTAAAATACTTCTTTGACTGAAACTGAACTCAAAGCACAAGTCTAGGCACCTGAGCAAATTGCTCAAATCCCACCTCTCTGTGGATGTTTTTATCACAAATCCAGGATACTTGGTGCAGACCACAGTTTTCTCAAAAGTCAGAGACTGGGAAGAGTGCTGGTCTTTGAAGAAGTGTGTGGTTCAGCCCCTAAAGAAGTTACAAACTTTCTGGAAGAATCTAACTGTCCCTGCAGACTGAGAGGGAAGTTGTGGTAACAAGGCTCCAGACTTAGTCATGTCCCCATGTTATGAAAGTCTACATCTTTGTCCTCAGCTGCAACATGGGAGTAGTCGCATATTTATTGTATTTCACTGGATTTTTTTGAGGGAATAGTTTAGGTCACTTTTCAGAACAGACAGTATTTATTAAGTCTGCTCCCACCAGCAGGTATTAATTACTATTTTATTTTGTAAATAATTTGTAGAGTTCTCTTTCAGCTGCACTTAAGGTTTTCCAAAGAAAGGAGCCTGTTAGTAGCTTCAGAAATGTCTCACTAAGCCTCCAGTTATTTGTGTCTGTCAAGTTCTCCAAGTTGGAAATGGAAGAGTTGCGTTAAATATCCCTATTAACTTTCCAACATGTGACTCAAAGCAATTCCTCTGTCTTTGATTAGCTAGAAGTACATCTGCAAAGTTGAGTTTACAATACACCACAATATCTCAAATGCAGATCTTCTTCTGCCATCTGGACCATACGTGTTAGTGTCAACAACAGCAATAAACAATGCAAGACACAGCTCACATAAACATTTCAGAAATCATAAGCATAATCATTGTTCAGAAGTTGGACCAAGCTATGACTAAACTCTTCAGCAGTATAAGCCCTCGGCTTACTGACTTTGAAATATAGCCAGAAGAAAGCGTATCCAGAACCTGAACCTAGAGATAAAAGGGAATTCATGTGGCATAACAACGATGTGAACAACTATAAACAACTTTTAAAGTTGGTCAACTATGAAACTGAAGTTGTGTTGAATTGCAAGCCTTGCTGAGCGGCAGTCCCTGCTAGCACTGTGAACGTTGTTTCTCTTGCAGGATAAGACTATTTCTTAATTCATTTCATTATCTACTTCTTCTCCAGACCATTGATGTCTGCTGGAGTGTCTGCACTGCTGCCCTCTAACCTCTGGCTTTCCAAAAGGATTCTGGCAACAGCATCTGTGAGTAAAATTGATTAAAAAGTTGAACTTGGGGGTAAAATATCTGAAGCAATAATCAGTGGAAAACATTTCAAAAAGCGGAGCCTAGAAAATGTCTGTAAACCTGGTCTGTACAAACAAATGTGAGGTGTTCACACACAAGTGCCCATGTGACTGATGACACATGGGTCAGAGCCAGAGTACTAACAGCTCCTGAGGCCAGGGACATTCTCAACGCCTTTCTTCTTTGCCACCTCCCTCCATTCTGTGATTTCCAATCATGAAAACTTGACTGCATTTGAAAGGGAAGAACCACAGCATATTCTGCAGTCTGACAGCAGTCTAGACATGCCCTTTAGCTATATTTAGGTTTTTGGTCAAAGACAGACAGCAAGAGGGTGTTCCAGCATTTCAGATAATAAACTGAACTAACGAAAGTTGTTTTCTCTTTATTTCCCTACATAGACATTAGGTGAGAGATAGATAAATTCTAATCTTTCAAGTCCAGTCTATAAGAGAATGAAAAGTTTCTTATATAATATTTTAGACAAAGCTCATGCCAAGCAGGAATTTCTTTAGCCTCATTCCTCAGTCAGAAGTGTGACAGAAAAGATCTGCACCCCATTAGCACCATACATGTACTTGAAAAAATCATTAGCCAGAAATAGTTGTTAGTATTCAGAAAAAAAGGGATAAAGCAACTCATACTAAAGGCAGAAAGAAAATCCATCTTTTTAGACTACTGAATATTAGCAAACTTTCCCATTTCCTCCTTTGGGAGTTACATAAAGGTCATTGACTCAAGCAAGCTAGGAATTATTGCTAGTGAAGAAAATTCTGCCTGGTTTTCCTTAAGAAAGTAGCAAGTATGAATTATATAACTCCCAGAAGATTATCTGTAATCTATAGTCTGAGTCCTAAAATCCAGCCCTATACAACCTTGTTAGTATAAACAAGGAGAGATAGCCATCAATTTTTTTTTTTAATCTGATCTCCAAACCAGTGAAGATCAAACTGTCCTCCAAAGTCTTTTAGATAGCTGCTATTTTGCACCATTGTCCAGATATTGGTACATAAGCAGAGTTTCCACAGGTATTTTGTTAATGCACTGTTTTGAGACACACTAAATAGAAATGCCAAAATAACAAGAGCTAAATTAGGTGTCGTATGTTGATATAGACAGCTAACAGAAAGCTGCTGTGCATGGATATTGTGTTTAAGACATTCCTTCTACAACCTGTTCTGCCCAGTACTCTTGTTATGCCTCTGTCTAAACCTCCAGGTAGACTCAGGGTTAACAAATATTTATTAGCATAAGGAGCTAATTAGCAATAAACTAAATAAACTGGCAGAAGCTACAAAGTGCTTTTAAGGGCTGAAGTCAGAAAAGAACATTGTAGGGCTTCATCCAGCCCAAGTGATACAGCATAACTGCAGCAGAACTCCAACATAGTTCTAGTTATAAAGCTATGGCTTAAAACAGGGAAGATATTGAGAATACTCTAAGTTTGTTAAATTAAGTGGTACTGCATTAGTGTGTTTGCTGAAAAAGAGTGACTGTAGCCCATTCTGCCACCTCCTCATGCAGAGTCCAGAGCAACTCCTGTTTTATGGATTTCTGAAACATCCACTACTTCCTATTGTTAACACAGAAGTCCAAAAGCAAGAGTTCTTGAGAGATTTTAATACTTTCTCAGAGAAAGAAGCCCAAGAAAGTTAGAATGCTCAAATGCAGTAGAATGCCTTTGACCACATCTGCTGCAAAGCACAGACATGACAGTGAAAGATACCAACCAAGAAAAAAACCCCAACCATTGCATTCAACTTTTTTGACTGCCTTACCTATGTGAATCATTAAAACTCACATATCACTTTTTTTAATTCTTGATAAAAAAACCAGACATTTCAATTGATCTTGAAACAGTTGCATTAATTTAATTCAACAGAGACATTTTCTTAGGTATGTATGTCTAGGATTAAGTGTTCTTTTCTTTCTTCACCAAAAATCACAAGCCTCTAGAATCTGGGTGTCTGAGAGAATCAGATGGTTATGATAAAGGTAAAAAATTAAAATAATTTCTCCAAAACTGCTGTCTATTTTGAGATTAAAGCCAAGAATCAATAACCTGTGAAGTCAACCATAAAAAACAATCATCACTAATCAACAGAAAATCATTGTCCACATGTTTTGTGGAGTAAGATGGCTCATCACAACTATTTTATCATGAGACTGTAATCCAAACCGAGAGCTGGCATGTGTCTAGGACAGGCAATGGAGATTACAGAGACTGATTGCTCTAAACAATACATGCTAGTGGAACAGTTTGCTAATTTTTCCAAAGTAGACTGATTTACAGCAGCTGATCCAATTTACAATTTGGGGGATTTTTTCCTGATGTTTTTTGTAGAAAAGATGTTGTAGAATATGCTCAGCGTTTTAGGTGAACACCAAAGAAGGAATATGTCAATAAAATAACTTAGACTGGTGTAAATTAATGGATTTGAATGGAATTATTCTATATATACACTAGACTTAAGTGGCATTAATATTTATTTACATGTACCTCTTGTTTGGAACAAAGATACAAACTCCTGCATGTGATCCAAGAATATTTGTATCCAAAGCACCACAAAGTTTCTTTAATTACAAACATCTATTTTAATTTCTATTACCATAACACCTAGGAGCTCCAATCGTGGTCCAAAACCCTGTTTTGTTGGGAAGAGTATCGTCCTCTAAGAAAATAATCCTTGTACCTGCAGTGTGAGGCTAGAGAGGAAAAGGAAAGAAGAATGCTAAAGACACACAAATGGCAGGGTTTACAATTGTTTCAGTGTATCAGCAGTCCAACCATCCAGAGGGCTGTGTTCCAGTTCCTGCAGGGCTGCTTTGCTTTTCCATGGTATCACAGCAAAGCAGATTTTTAAGACATATGTATACAATATATACACAGAAAAAATATTGAAGTTAAGGCAACAGCTAGTTGCCATTACCTACATTTGCATATTATCAACTGAAAAATATTATGTCAAAAAATTACCAGTGGTAAAGAATACCATTTCAAGAAATATGTATGGTTGATGATAAAGTGTAGTTTAAATCCAGTAATTTAATATCATGAACAAAAAAAGACTGAATTAATTTTTATGCCATTAACCCATGAAAATTTCAACACAAAGACTGTATTTTTTAGGAATCCATGTGAAATTACAAGATTAATTTAGCAAAACAAAAAGATAATAAAGAAACAATACTGCTTCAATTTTTTAAAAGGGATTTTGGGCAATTTTAAGTCCTTAAAACTATCTAGAAACACATAGTTATTTTAAAATAATTTCTGAGTAATTTGCTAAGGTTATAAAGTACTTTAGTTTTTCTACAAATACTATATGTTCTGTGGAGATGATGTGACAGCAATGCTGATAGCATGCATATTAATTTTAATAGGCATTATTTTCCAATCACCAGGGTTCAGCAGCGAATGGAATCAAAACAGAGATCTGGAATTATTGATTCATTGACCTATTTAAGTCCTAACCAGTTCTGACATCTCTAGAGCTAAATACAGACTTGTCTTAGCAATCTGTTCTTGGTTACAGCTACCCATCACCAGATTGTCTATGTGCTGCAGGCTCTATGTAACTTCTTTGGCCAAATATTTTCTTGAAAAGGGTTTACAATTTTGACAAGTACTTGAAAATATTTATGCATGGAAGCTACTGCTCATTCTTCCCAAATCATTCATTATTGTCATTGTCAGATCCCCAAATAAACAGTAAAATTCTTACGAACATTTAGATGCAAAAAAAAAAAAAAAAAAAAAAAAAAAAAAAAAAAAAAAATCAAACACAACAGATCAAAGCAACTAAGTCCACACAGATCTGGTTTGAAAGTCTATGATGCATGTTTATTCCTGACTCTGCAGTTATCAAACATTTATCCCTTATAATACAGTAGCTGACATAGGGAATGGGATTTCAATCCACAAGTTGGAACTGCAACAGCTCATAAGAATAGGCCATTTCCAAAAACTGATTTTTTTTTTTTAAATTATTTGCAATTAGTTTTATGTCATCTACTGTAGCTTGACTCCCTTGTTACATATTTTTCTCACCGAGTTCCTTTTTTTGCAGAGGGAAAGCAGATGGCTGCAACCATTACCTATCACCACAACTGCTTGTTTCATGAACAACATTTACAGCTTGCTCAGACTGGTTCTTAATAAAATACTAAAAATATCTGTCTGGGCCTAATGTGCCTTCGGCTGAGAATGCTTGCAAAAGTCATGCTGTGAATTAATTTTATTAATTTTCATATAAGATAATAGGTGTTAAATACTGAAGCATTAAAAAAACACACTAAATTTCCATTAAAAATATTCAAAGTAACACAAGTTACTTCCCAGTCCCCAGAGTCCAACAGCTAGGAGAGCATTTGCAGATCGCTCATCTGTTTAAATGCACAGACAATTTAAATCATGATCTGATTAGCCAACAAACAGAACTCCCATTAATTTTCAATCACTTTAACTTCCATTCCATGGCAAATTGAAGTTGCACACTCAGCATGACTGGCAGGCTAAAATGTGTCAGCTTCAGCAAAGTAAGGACAGAAGGAAGTCTGCCAACACAGCACCTGGCACAAAGATCTTTCACCTGACTCAAAACTACATCCTTCATACTGATAGGGGGACATACATCAGGGATTTGAGGGGACATGGAAGGATAAAGGGGACATGACAGAGATTCATCCTTCTTATGTGTCCCATTCAATGCCACATATCCTTGCCATGTGTCCCCCCCGTATTCCCTGTATTCTCCTCAGATCCTCATCACATTTCCCCCATGTTCACTCCCCATGTCCTCAGTCCCATCAGCCCCCATGTCTCCTCACATCTTTGCCTTGCCATTTCCCTCCTGTGTCCCCAGTGTCATACCCATAGCTCATCACATGCCTGCAATGTGTCCCCCCATGCTCCCCTTACACGTTCTCCATGTGTTCCCAGTGCCACTGCTCTCCTTATTCCCTTCTGCCCCTGCTAGGGATACCCTCACACCCCCAATGTCCCCTCATGTCCCTTCACATTTCTGCCATATGTGCCCCCATGTCCCCTTCATCCCCATATCCCCCCACGTCTCATCACATCCCTGACGTGTCCTCCCACTTTGCCTTCATCCCCCCAGGACCCTTCTGTGTCCCTCCATCCTCTGTGTCCTTGCTCACGGAGCACAGGGCAATGCTGGCCTTCACTGCTGCCAGCCCAAAAGGCTACCCACTCCTGTGCAGCTCCCTGTCTCTCCCTAAACCCTAGGGATTTCTCCAATGTGCTACTGCCTAGGCAGTCAGTGCCCAGCCCGCTGCTGCCAAGGGTAAGGACTCTGCCTTCCCAGGTGTGACTGGCAATGCACGACTTTGCATTGTGCTCCTGGCACACCTACACTTTTTCACAAGTATAAGACAAAAGGCCTGTACGGTTCTGTCCTTAAAGTCTTGCTGGATTTCCTCATCTCCTTTGCCCTTCAGAGCTGTCTCATGGGGTCCCACTCCCTACCTCCTCGATGAGTTTAAGTCTGCTATTCACTTTCCTTACTCGACCCCCAATGGTTCATGGTTGCTACTGGAAACACTGATGATTATCCTATTCCCAACTACATCTCTGTTATTAAATACGTGATCCAACTGTGCCTCACCTTTGGTTGGTCAATCCACTTTCTTTATCAAGGTGTTGCCATTTATACCCTCCAGAAGTTTCTCAACTGATTGCAGCTTGCCATGTTGCTCTTTCACCAGACGTTAGAGAAGTTAAATTCGTTAAGAAGTTAAAGTCTTCTTTAAACAACTGGAGACTTCCTCCAGTTGTTTAAAGAAGACTTTGTTGACTTTGATCTTACTTGGGTAGAAAAACAAAATGCAACAAAATATTCTAAAATCACAGGAATATTTTGATTGATAACAGAAGATTTTTTATGCTTTCTAGATTTCACCCTTTTATCCTAATTCAGAGCAACAAGTTTATTTTAAAATCTAGACTTACATTGTAGAGCAAAATAAAACAAAACAGAAACCCCCCTAATTAAATAAATATAAGCACAACAGCCAATCTACTTTGTTTTCTCAACACATTCTGAAAAGCAGGCTCCAGAGCTGTTCCCTGAAGAGAGCTGAAATAAGCCATGGAAAGAGCCAGAGAAGAAAAAAATGGAGCTATCTTGAGGAAACATTCCCTCGGGGTTAATTACCTTTTCCACATCACACTGCTCTTCACTAGATAAATAACAAATTGACACTTTTTCTAACCTCAACAGTTTTTTCCTTTCTAAAGGCCAATGAAACATGAGGAAATGTCTCCTACATACTTTCTTCAACAGGATTACTGTTTTCCAGTCATTATGTAGGGGAAAATAAATAGCCTAAAAGAGGACTATGAGAGGACTAGCAAGAGAAATCTGGCCAAAAGAGAGGAAACAACCAAACAAGCCAGGTCTGTTCTACTTATTGGACCCTGTTCTACAGCTGGCAAAACATTAGAAAATAAAATTGTTTCCTGATATTTTAATTTCCCACTGGAGTATACTATTGTAAACTTTTCTTTTGGGTAAGATACATTTTGTAGATTTATTTTCTTTGTATAGCCAAGTGAAAAAAAAAAATTAAGAAAAAGGCCTGACACATGCTAATTGGAAAAGTTACCCTTTCTTCTTGTTCAAATGACCTGGTAAGTCCTATCATCAGCAGTGGCAAGAAACTACGTCCCTGCATAGAAAGACATATTTACTGGATACTTCACCATCAGCCCTCATACTGAACTTTGAAGAGCCAAATCAACTGTCACACACTGATAGGAACATGGATATGAATTGAAATGAAGTCTGTATGAATAATACAAGACAGATGTTTGCTCACTGTTACCCAACTAATCCCAGCCATCACAACAGCATGTGGCAAACACCTGCTAAGCCCTGCCTTGTCTTGGATGTGCTCCTAGTCACTGAAGGAAATTTCTTGCAGCATCCTGTGGTAAACTAAAAAGCAGAAAGACCTTCAAATGACAAGATATTTGTCTGAAATTACACACAGAACTTGTCTTTTCTAGTCACAAGCTCCCTGTTTATTTTGGTTTTTTTTAAATACCACTGAATAACCAAGCAGTATTAAACACTTTCCAAAAACAAACTTCCTTCATACAGGAAAGCTCTGAACATCACATGAGAGTGCCAAGTAATGAGGCATTTACCGTTTACAGGGTAAGACCTCAACCACAGTACAGCCCAGCAGTAGACCAGTAAAGAAGGGCAGAGGTTGTTATCACTTCTGTTTTGCATCAAGCAGAAGTGATAACAACCCTGCTCCCTCCCACTCCCTCCATTTCAGCAATAGCAATTCATTCTGGTTTTCCCATTGTCCTTTCCAACACTTCTGTAAACATAGGCAAAAGTCATTGTTCTGAATTTATGCATCACAGACTCATTTGCCCACTGTGGACAGTTGAGCAGCCACGATTTTCATCAAAATATGGGAGGGCATTTTTGGATTATAGCACAATACCCAAAATGGAAACCATCCCATCCCCAACTAGCACATTTTGTGTTGTGCAATAGATTAACTGTAATTACAGATGTCTTGAAAGTATAGAAAAAAATACTAGAGCAAGACAGAGTGTGTGAGAGAAAACACCAGACTGTTCCACACTGATACAGAATGGGAGTTACCTCTGCTAAGAGGCCTGTGATGTCTCTGCAAAACTTTCCAAGGGCTGATTAATAATATCTCCTAAATGTTCATCCATTTCACTGGCAAATCCTCAACTTTTTGTATCAAGCCTTTTTAATGGCATCACACTTCATGTATTCCAATTGATTTTATGATCATATCATTTCCAGCATTTTCATTTCTAATCCTACACAAGAAGAAACAAGCTAGCATTTGGGAGGATATTACATGTGTGTCATGGTTTGAGCCTGGCACAATGCCAGTGCCCCCATGAAAATACTTCTTCCCTGGTATCTGCTGTGAGATGTGATTGGAAACAGAGTAGAGCAGGCTTCAGCTTAGGAATAAAAAGGAAAAAAACTTATTAACTTACAACTATAAGAAAAACACACAGAACACCGGATGAAGACCTTCCAAATATCCTCCACCTCCCCCCCACCAGATTTACAGATTTTCAACACATCAGAGTAAGACAAAACCTTGTAAGACAAAATTCAATTACCACCCCTCAGATCACTAACTCTTCTTCATCACCACCCTTCAGTTAATCAATTCTCAGTTCCTCAAGAAGAGAGGAGTCCCTCTTGTAGCACAGACTTCCCCAGGAAACACAGTTGAAACCTCTCGTGTTTCCATGTCATACATGGCACCGCCTGGAGATCATTTTGCCATCCTGACATCTTCCTTCCATGTCCAGTGCTCTCACCACTGCACATGGACCAGAGCTGCTTCTAGGGTTTTCCTTTTAAGGGTGCTTTGTCCACTTCCAAAAATAGCACAGTCTCTCACCTTTAGGACACCTGTCCCCCCCACATTTCACCCCCTGGGGCTGACAGGTCTCGAGAACAGAGATCATCTTCCTCTTCTTCTCTGAAGATGGAGGGCACCACCACCCTCCTCACCTGTTGTCTCTGTTCACGCACTCCTTCACATCACTGCACTCTCCTGGCTCTGAGCCATTGCCTCCCCCTAAATGCAGTCTCTGTGTCACAGGAACACAAGCGGTTCTGCCCATGACTAAGCAAGAAAAGTCCAGCCAAAGGCCACTCCACCTAGGATTCTTCTCAACTTCTTTCAAACATCTTTCACTTGCACCAACTTGCACCACACTTGCCCATTTCCTGCTATCCCAACTCTCTCTCTCTCCTCATTCAACTCCAGGAGGATCAGCATTTGCAAGGTTTCCATCATCCACAAGAAGGGTTAAAAGTCCCAGGCTCTGCCTGTCCATGAACTCCCACTGCTGCCTTGCCGGGCAGCCCCCTTCTCCTTCACTCCGGCCGCGCTATCACAGGCACAGGTTCTCTCCCTCTCTCTCCCTCCAAAGGGGGAATGGTGGGGGGGGTGGGGGGTGGCTGCCTGGAGCCTCGCAGTGCTCCTCCATCCTTCTATCTTGCAGGGGCCTTCACCTCCCTTCTCTGTCCCAGGCCCGGCCTGGCGGCCTACCTCCTCCAGCTCCAGCTCGGAGCCGGGCAGGGGAGGTTTGTGCTCTTCCATGAATCAGAAACCAAGAGACTTTCCCCCGGGAGTTCACAGCTTTTAACCTCCTGTGTTCTCAGAGGCGTATCCATGTCCTCAGTGGCCATACCAGGTGCCAATATTCAAATCTGAGCACCTATTGGTTTGACCACTGCATCCCAAAAAAACTCACTTCCTCTCAAACCACGACAACGTGTAAAGAGAAAGCAGAAGTAAACGTCTTGCAACTAGTAGAGCAAACACCGGAGAACTTCATTTTCATATAAAGCATGGTTTTTAGTTTAATTCAACTGCATGTGCTTCAGAGAAGTTTTTTTCTGATTTAAATTCACAGGAGTGGAGAAACAGGCTATCACTTATTGCTTATCCTGTTGATCTCCAATTATCTCTTTATGTAGGCGATTTACTGAAGTATAAGCTCTAGCACAAATTAAACTATTACAGCCAAACATGTAGCAAGTCATGTGAGACAAAGATTTCATAAAACTATATAGCTTTTGGTTCAGGATACTTGGATACTCACTTTTCTGTACATATTGCCCTAACTAAAGAACTTGCCCATTCTTTAAGATATATTTTATCAAAGGCTTTCCATGTAGAGAAATAGAATTTTTCCCCTTTTACAGATGGGAACCTAGGCAGATAAACTAGGAAAAACATGTGCCTGGGCCTTCCTATGGATTTGGATGAAAGCTTGGGTTCACCATTATTCCCTGATACTGGAACATGTGGTTTGGGAAAGAGTTATATGAAGATGCATGAACAGTAAAACATGGGTTAACATCAAAATCTTTAAAAGGCTTACTTGTCTAAAATATCTCAGTATTACAGTAAGGCAAAAAATAATCAAAGTCAAAATAATAAATAGCAGCCATCAGCATATGATAGATCCTAGAGACTCATGAAAGATATTATAAATATTTCTTTCCAGAGTAGTATGGATAACAAGGAAGACTGATGGGATTATATTTAATCTGGCAGTTCAAAAATATAACAATAGTTTAGTTCTTTAGTAGATGAAAATGTTAAAGCTATTAATGAGGATGAAGAATCAACAAATGAAAATCTAGACAATAAATGTTTCTGTTCTGCATCTGCAAGGAAATGGGTTTATATACTTACATCACAAGAGCAACACACTTTTCACAAGTAACATGGAGAAGTGTCAAACACGATGTCTATTAAAGATATGCATCTTAAAATTCATAGGCCTGGATAATTTGGGCCTGAGTGTCCAAGAAGTGCTGGCTATGTTGTTCAGGGTCAAAGAGCACTAAGAGCACTGAGATGCTGTCAGTACTATAGAGGAAATGCTCCTGTAATCCAAGGGGAAAGGGTCAGCTACCTGCTACACAACAGACACACACAGCTCTCTGGTGCTGGATGAGATTGACTCAAATGTGCTGTGGGAGCTGGTAGAGTACTCATCAAGACACTTCCCATCATTTATCAAGACTCCTAGCTACAGAGAGATCCTGTTTGACTGGAGGGTGGCCAGTGTAATGCCTGTCTACACAAAGGGTCAGAAGGAAGATTCAAAGAACTACAGGCTTCCCAGCCTGATCCCACTGCCGGGGAATTCGTGGAGCAGGTAACCTTGAGTGTCACAATGCAGAACATATAGGTAGCGGATCAGGCCCAGCCAGATGGGTTTAGGAAAGGCAGGTCCTGCTTGACCAAACTGGTCTCCTTCTGTGATAGGTGACAACGTAGAGAATGACAAGAGAGGCTGTAGATGTTGTCTGTCTGGACTTCAGTAAAGCTTTTGACACGTTTCTCACAACATTCTCCTGGAGAAACTGGCTGCTCATGGCTCGGATGGGTGTTCTCTTTGCTGGGTAAAAAGCTGGCTGGATGGCTGTGCCCAGAGAGTGGTGGTGAATGGAGTTTTATCCAGCTGGTGGTGGTCACTGGTAGGGTTCATCATGGCTCAGTATTGCTGCCCGTCCTGGTTTTGTCATCAGTTGTCTAATGAGGGAGTGAAGTATACTGCCAGACAATTTACAGATGGCACAACATTGGACTGGAGTGTTGATCTGCTGGAGGGTAGGAAGGCTCTGCAGAGGGATCTGGACAAGCTGGACTGATGGACTGAGGCCAGTGGTGTGAGGTTTAACAAGGCCAAGTGCTGGGTCCTGCCCTTGGGTTGGCAACAGCCCCAGGCAGCTCCACAGGCTGGGGCAGAGTGGCTTGAAAGGGCCTGGGGGTGCTAGTGACAGCAGCTGAACATGAACCAGGGTGTGCCCAGGTGGCCAAGAAGGGCAGATATAATTTCTCATTATACCATGTGCTCAAAGCAAATAGTGAATGCACACAATCCCAGTGTAACTGCACTCAATGATTGCCTGAGGAACCTAGAGACCGGGATGTGTTCCTCAATTTCCACAAAGCTTTCCATCAGACTGACCATGTCCAGGGGCTAGGAAATGGGGACAAGCTTCTCTGTCAAATGCAGAGAAAAGCCTCTTTGGTTTTTATGGAAAAGAAAACAGAGGAAGACTCCATAGGACAAAAGACACTTATAAAGACTGAAAAGAGAAATGAGAATGAGCTGGTAAATAATTTAATTCTTTACCAAATGGTAAAGAATTAAAAGAAATCTGGCCGTGATGTTTTCAGAAGGATGAGTGAAAGTTGTTAGATCTGAGCAACAGAAATATTTATCAAGAGAGGAGAGAAGCAGTTACTTGGCTTTCAGCAAGAGATACATTTAAAAGGAGCAGGATGTTGACTAAGTGTCATCATTAAGTGAGAACACTGGGTACTAGAGCCATAACTCTGATTAGGAAAGCATTGAATAGGACAAAAGGAAAATAGCAAGAGTTGTGATTCCCAAACTTCAGGCTGAAGTTTAGAATAGAAATAGTGCTAACACATCTAGGGTCACTAATCATGTTTAAACAGTGGCTGACGGTTCAGAGAGTTTTCATGTCTGTAAACAACATTCTGCTTGCACAGAAGATATTGTCTGCAAGAACATAGTGCTATTTAGTGGCTAGGAGCACACTGAAGACTAAGAGAACACACAACTTCTCATCCTCAAGCAGAGGGAATAAGTTTCTCTAGCCGCACAAGGAGAGACAGACACCAAGTTGTGAGAGCCATCCAGATTTCTATTGTCCACTTTGATCAACAATCAGCTGAAAAAACACCTCTCCCAGCTGGTGCCTCCTGAGGTTTCTTGCAGGTGGGGAACTCCTTGCCTACCTGAGCCCGCCATCCTCATTCCCTCCACACATGCCATAGGAGAAGCTGAATCATATATACGAAGAAACAGTTCTGTAAACCATGTCAGAGGAAAATCTTTGTGTTTCCTAGACAGCTTACACTTCAGGGAGAGGCAATACACTTCAACAAATCTCTCTCAAGTGAAAGAATTCAGTTTGTTTGTGGGGTTTTTATTTGGTTTGCTCTGGTTTGCTTTATTTAAAGAAATGGTAAAGGGGCTAAGTCCCCATATAATGTGTCCTTTATGGCAGAGTTGTTCCAAAATTTTCCTTTTCTTTTAACATGGGAGTTAGAACCCAAAAAATAAGTCTGTAGAAATGCCACATTCCTTCAAAATCTCTCTGCTCCATGTGTTTTGAGAAGCAGCTCCTGCTTTTTCTGACAAAAGGAATGCTTCACTTCTCTTAGCATTGCAAAGCCAAATTCAGTGTAGAAAAAGGAGCTGACCTCAGGCCATCCTTGTGCATCAGCAACAGCACTGTCACCTAATTTGGAAGCACTGAATAGTTATGATGGGCAAGGACAGAAGAGGCAGTCTGGCTTTTAGATCCCATTTTTTACATGAAGAATTGTCAGTAGGAAAAAGTATCTTTTATTCTAAGCAAGTGTGATCAGAAAGTAGTTTAGAAAGAAGTCACACCTATATCTATTTTTCTAATAATAATATGTATATCATATAAAAAATGTATATCAAGCTAAAATCAACAGTAAATAAGACAGATCAATTAGTACTACCTAATCTCTGACTGCAATTGACAGTGTACACTTATGCATCAATTTTTACAAATACAAAGACTATTAGCATTCAGCTAAAAAACTATAAAAATAGCAAAAAACCCAAACAACAATGAGACAAAGATATTGGGAGATGACAGTTACAGCATATGGGTAAAAGCAACAGGACAGTGGAAAGTTAAATATGCATTTCAGAGGGGTTATAATGTTCACTGAAAAGGAATGAATGAATATTTATGAAATTGTGATTATACTTCAAATCCAAAAATTATATTAATGTTTCTTTTTCCCTTCTATTCAGCGTCTTTGTTTAACATTTTTAGATGTAAGATATACATATGGACTCAAAACCTGTGTCTGCACAGGCTTCATTGGTGGGGTTTTTTTCCACTCTGCTGATATTATCTTTGTAAACTACTATGTTTGCTAGGGGAAAATCCTGTGCTATTAACAGAGACAACTAACAGAGGGAAATAATATAAATCATGCCTTTTGAACTGCATCTTGGTCTGCTGATTACCACAGATGAATAGGACAATATTTCATTATCTTAAGGAAAATATTTTCCTTTGAGGACAGACATAACCTGTAGCCAGACATAACCTGTAGCCAGTTATCACAAAAGGAAGAGCAAAAGGATGGGCAACTGGACCATCACATCAAAGACACTGTTAAAACTTCCTGAATTCTAAAGTGGCTCGGTTCAAATGTAAAAGTAGTGCTTTACAGGAGGCCAGACTGACCTCCACACAAGTCTTCACCTGGTCCTCAAATGAGGCCTTCACACTGAAAAACTTACCTGTTTTGACCCAACAATTTAACAACATTGTCTGTCACTGGAGAGAAATGAGAACACAACCTAGTCATTATCGAAGTGTCATTTAAGTGAACTAATGTAAAAAGTATCTGAGCAGACACATTTGTTGCTTCTGAAACCTGTACCTTATTTCTGCCCATTTCCAAAGAGCAGTGGCTACATTTGCTAATAAATACATAACCACAATGGCAAGTTTGTGTATTATTTTTCCTTTTTATTTGCATTAGAGATTCTTTGACTCTGAGGCAGAAATAAGATCTTAGTCAAGCCCAGACAATGATACAGTCCAGGATGAAGTCCTTGTTCTAAATATAAATTATAGTACTCACGTTTCAACTTTATTTTATAGTTAAAGAAAGAACAAAAGGAACAGAGAAAGAACTGAAGGGAAAAAGAAAATTTAACTTTGCACAAGATACACAACTTAGCTGTAATGATTATATGAACAAAACCTGTTCAGCACTGAGAAATTCTCTGTTGGCTTATAAGTATTTTTCATATTGCCTTTGTTTTACTTCCATGTCTTACAGGCATTGTTCTAGGACCCTCCCTGAAATAATCCCTGCAAACATCTGTTCAAAAAGAGGCAGAAAATATCTTCAAGGCAGAAAGAAAACTCTTTGCTTCAGAAGTTCTGCAGTTTCTGGTCCATATTTGTAGGTTCTGAACAGGAAAGAAAAAGAGCAGAAAAAAAATGTAAGGATATATATAAGGATATATATATCCATCTGAGGATTTTTACATACTAAGAAGGGGGAAATTTCTGGATGTTTTCTGCTTGTGTAAATACTTTTTCAATATTTCATCTTTTCACGATTTTTTTCCCAAAATTACTGGTTTTCCATCTTGCTATCTGTTTTCCCTAATATCTTGTCTTTCTGGCTATTTACGCATCCCAAATGTTGGGTTTCCTTTACTTCATGCCAGGTGGTATGCTACTGTGAGTCTTTCTGATTGGTTTATACTTTGAAACAACTCACGCCTGCCTCTGAGGCTGGCTGGGGACCTTCACAATGGACTTCCCAAACCCTGAAGCATTTAATTCTCCCCCATTTGACATCCAGCCCAGCCTGCTGAGCTTCAAAACATTACTGCTTCCAAGATCTCTGGATCACAACACACAGGCACGGAGTGAGAGCAATCAGGGTCAGTGGGACTGAGCCTGACCACTCACACCTATCACAATGTGGTTCCTGTCCACATGTGCTGTGTGGAAAGGTTCTCCTCTTCCCCCTCTTCTGCTACCCTCAGCTACCCTTACATGTACAAGGCCCACGTTCCCAGATGTCCTACAAGCTGTTTTCTGGTTTTCCCCCCAACCACTATGTGGTGGTCAAAAATCTCCTGAATCCTTAGTATTCCTCCCATTTTAGGACACTTGTCTGTATGCAGCTTAATTTTGTGGGGGTCTTTTGTGAAGTTGCTGGGGCTTGCATTTCTCTCACAGCCTGTGTGCTTTTGTTTCTATTCACTAAATACACTGATTACATGAAATCAAAGAAATTATAGCTGGGACATCTACATTCTCAAGAATCACATTTCAGGCAATTGTCTGGTCAAAGCAGCTTTTTTTGATCTGGAATGCTTATGAGCCTTTAATTCAATACACCAGGAGATCAGCAATTTCTGGAAGTAACCTGTACAGCCACATATCTTCTGATTACTAATTGGTAGTATATCATGTGGTGGTTTAACAACAGCTGGAAATCCAATACCAAATAAGCCTCCCACCTTCCCCCTACCTTCTCTGATAAGAGAGGTGAAAAGGCAGAGACTGTATAATAAGATAATCTACTGAAAGAAAAAAGCAATGGAATAAGAAACACACAGGAGCAGCAACAATATTAGCAAAATAAGTATACAAAATGAGAAAGTGCTTTACACACAAAAGTTGTTCACCACCTCAACTTAGTTCTGTGTGGCCACTGGGACAAAGACAAGACGTCAGGCTCTCCCTATAGGTTGTGTCCATGCGGCTTTCCCCAGAGAGAGAAAAGATTACAAGTGCTGCCAGACTCAATGGACAGCTACAACGGACCAATCACCAAAAGCAGATGGTCTGTGTTGTGCCACATCACTGCTTTGGATGCTGGACTTGATCCTCATGGCGTGGTCCGGCATTGGCATTGCCACTTGGACCATTCCCCACAGTTCTCCTCAGCTCCCTTCAGCTTGGCTTCTTTTGGCTCAGGTCAGGTTTGGGTAGGCTGGGGCTCACCTTCCCCGCTCTGTCCCTGCTGATGCTCCCAGGCTGGTGCTGCTCTTCCAGCAATACATCTCCAAGGAACCCGAAAGGATGAGCCCTGGCACAGCTGGCACCACCCCAGCCACAGAGGGAACAGAAGCCACGTTCACCTTCCCCCAAAGCCACACGCCAGCGGAGACATGTGCGATGCAGCATTGCCTCCTGGCCGTGCCCATGCGGCCCTGAGCTCCGCCCCTCTTGCAGACAGGGCAGAGTCCTGACTGGAATTCCTGCAAATCCCAAAACCTGGAGCTGTGTCTGCTGGCCTAGAGTGGGAAGGAGACTCCATCTCACCAAATTCACGTCAAAAAAACTGACAGCCTACAACACTGGGCATCTTTCACTTGATCTATTTCCCTTCTCTTCAGAGTGTTCCTCCTTTCATCCCTAGTGACTCCCACACCCCTGACAACAAACGGGTGAAAGCATACAGTGCTGACAGCCACATTCTGGATTTGGATTCTGTGACTTTTAGCCTTCAGCATTATTGCTAATTTAATTCTCTTGGCATTCCACTGACTGTGTTTGCCTCTAAGTCTCCAAAACCCTTTTTCTCCAGCACTTATTTTCACAATAGAAGGAAAAAATTTGAGCCATGAAATTCCCCCATATCAGCTATGAAAAGTACATTAAGCTGACTTTTTGTACATCCAAAGATTGTAACCTAAGATTTGCACTTTTGCCTTTGTTTGCTATTGTGGCTTAAAATCCTATTCATCTAGGTAAAGAATGGGTAACTCCCAATTACACTTGGATGAAAGGATGATTTCGTTTTCTTTTAATGTGTTCTTTTAAGATAATGAGCAACTCTTTCTATTATATCAAATGACAGAGGAAGGATTTCCCTTCATTCTTCTTTCTTTGGTTATTCCCCAACTGGAAAGATCATAGTCTACCTACTAGCACAATTTTGCAGAAATTGTGTGCAGGGGCATTCTCATTGTGTGCAATGGAGAAATGAAAGTGATGATTTAAGCCACTCCAAAGTAATTAATTTTAGGTTTCATACAAAATTATGGTGGGGATCTGAAGATACCCATTTTTTGCAGCATGCATGTGCATGTCAAACACTTGTATACTGTGAAAATACCAGACATACATGAAAGTCTCATTTTCAGTGAAAATGAGCTTAAAGGAGCTCTCTCAATCAAGGATCCCACTAAGAGTGAATCTGTGAAGAGAACTTACTCTTCCCATTGGTGAAACAAGCTGAGAATATGTGTAAGTAGAGTAAAAGATAAACTTTCTGCCCCTGAAAGGGCAGATTTACCAGGATGCCCACCTTATATTATTTATTCCCACCTTATATTTAGGTAGAGTTACACTACCTAAAATTCTGTTAATTAAAAAACTTACTTACCTACTTGGTTGTATATTTGTCAATCAACCATGAAGAGCTTCTATTCCATTTCATAGATCTGCATCTCTGTAAAGAATAAAGGATATGCTGAATGGCTTTACAGAATTTCTCCTCCAGGTCAGTGAATTTTAGCATTGCACATACATTTGGTAAAAAACTGAAGAATGTTAATTGTCTACATTTCAAATAAAATGAGATGCTCCATTTATTGTAACATCTTTTGTCCTCCTGCAGAGTGTCAAAGCATTTTGACAAGTTCTGCCCTGATTTATAAGCACACAGTTCTCAGAATGGCACACAGTTAGATCAATTAGAATTTGTAAAATTATTTGAGGAAAGCCAGCATTTCTCTGAAAATATGACAGATCTTATCAAAAGCTTCAAGAGTCTGAATAGCAGTATCAGGCTGAAAACCTTTGAAATGTACAAGACAACATGTACCCAGTTAAGCTGGGTTGGATGGCACAGGGGAAGGATTAATCTGCCTTCAGGCTTCAAAACAAAAAACCTCCACTAACAACAAAATTATAGTTGGGCGTTAATCCAGGCGAAGCAACTGCATACATGTATCTGAGGCTCCCTCCTGGGCAGGAAGAGTCAGTTTTATCCCTCTGTTTTATCCACCCACAGCAGGGTGCCATTTCTGGGGGGTAGAGGAGAGTTATCAATCCTTCCAGTAATCATAGGATCTGCAAATAACAACCTATGGGCTCCTCTGTTCTAACTGCTTTTCAGTGCAGGAGTACAGCCAATATTGTATTCCTGGCAGCATTTTATCCAGTCTGGCTTTTCATGTTCAGTGGGACAGAGTATCTGCTCCTCCCCAGGGGATTTTTCCATGGCTAATAGCTCTCATGGCCAGAGGGTTTCCTCCTCTAAATTCTCTTCTACTGTTCTCAGCTACCTCCCTTATTGTTAAGTCATTGTACATAATTCCTCTGTATTGTTGATGCATCCATCTCTCCATATTTTCATGCATAAGGTTGTTGCAGTTTATCCTCCTTCAAGAGTTTAGCTATATTTTGAATAGCTCAAAAAAAACCCCCAACCTGTCTATGGCTCATCTCCACAGCAGTCCTCCTTAAAGCTGAATTTCTCCTCCCAGTACCATTTGGTGTGGAGCATTGCCAGAATATATTTCATGTGTAACCACAGCACCTTATGTACAAGGAGATTACCAACCCACCTTTTGACATGAGTCTGTACACAGACCTATTCCACCAGTGTGTTTTGGTGCATGGGTTTATGTATGTTAACTACAAACTGACCAGTAAGACAGTCTGTGAATGCTAAAAAGGAGCTTTCTGCTGTTTGTGAGATGCTTTTGTAAGCCTCAACAGAGAACAGTAGGTAGCAGGCTCTTCTTCTCAAACAATTCTTTGAGATTCAGCACAGAGGCTTCCATATGCATTTTGTCATTTAGGCAGCAAAAGACAGGACAAAACATTACTGGAAAAATTTAATTTACATTATACAACAAATTAACTCTGGATCAAGACCAACTCTACTCCCTCCCCCTAAACTTTCATGTTATCTTTCCCCATTATAAGTGGTTTTATTTTTTTGTAACTAGACAGTAAGTTTTCTCTCCACCTTCTGCATCAGTCATTCTGTAATTTCACTGTGTGCTCAGTTCCTCCCAGGCATTTAGATCTTGCTCATAAATGCTGATATACCAAGCTCATTACTCCCTCTTTTCAGTAACCAATTAAAGCACCAATTTAGACTCACAATAATCCTTTTTCCTAGTAAAGATCATTAAATACAATGTTAATGTACTTAATGATCCTCCTACTAACCCCGTTTCTTTCCCAGAAGCCATAATCTTTGCTTTTGCCTCTCTACAGGAAGGATGTCGTCAAAGATGTAAGTTTTCCCAGCCTGCTTCTTTTCAAAATAAGCACCATGATATGTGTGAATGAATGTATTTCATTTTGTATGATCTCAAGACTTTATGACTCAAATATCTCTGAAAATCTTTCAGTAGCTATGAAAAGATCCCTAGGAATCCTAGTGAGAATAAGATCCCTGCAATTTAAGGCAGTGATTTCAAAAAGTAGGAATTATTTGTGCAAAGTAGGAGGCGATAACTTCTGTAAGGGAAGATCTGTAAAGAAAGAGCTATTCAAGGACTCAAATAGAGAATGAATTCATTATGCACTTATTAATGGCCAAACACAAAGAAATAATTTAGTACAAACCCAAAGATATTGTGTCTGTGTTGCACTTGTCCCTACAAAAAAGCAATCCAAACACGGATTTCTATGGTCTGGGTTTGCCTGGTAAGCAGGCAGATAGCCAATGAGAGAGACATTCTGTCTGATGGCACATTAGAGCATACCAGACAATTTGCTGAGTGTTCATATAAATGCCTTTCTTAAGCACCACATGGACAAAGGCCTCTGCAGAAGAGCCTCTTATACAGAAATTGCACACTGATTTATGCAGAACTGATGGCCACCTTACCATTGTTTGTCTGCAAACTCAGGCATGTGTGAGTGGTTAGAAGCTTCTCCCACTCACACAAGGAAGAAAACGGAAGGGTAAATTCCTGTTTTTAAGGAAGGAGGGCAATGGACTTGCAAGGAAGGACAGAAAGTAAAAGGAGAATGGAGAGGAATACATAATGTGGGAGAGAAGACAAGCAAAACAATAGATGGTTGAGGTAAAGAAACTGTAAAATTCGTCTCTTAGACTACAATTAGTTTCTAACATTGCCTATTAAAATATGGCAACTAGATGTTATCATATCATTGATCTTTTTTACAACTAAGGATGCATCCTTTCTTCAAGCATGTCTTTGTTCAATTCTTTGTTTGCCAGCTTATCAAGGCTGTACTGAGAACAGACACATATTTAGGTCATAAAGACCTCAGGTGCTATGTACCAATTCCCTGGGAAGTGTTTAAGGTAGAATGTGAAATGCTTAAGTTCTAGGTGTTTACTTCTGACAGATAGGGTGCTTTTATATTCTTCAGCTAGAATGTGAAATGCTTAAGTTGTAGGTGTTTACTTCTGACAGATAGGGTGCTTTTATATTCTTCAGCTAAGTTCCTCTAATGATTGGCCAAATATAGAGACACACACAGGTCTTGGAAACTGCAAGTTATAACTAGCTCTGACAAGCCATCTGGTATCTTACTTGCACTTTATTTTTACTGTTGGAGTAAAATTATCCTGATCAAGACTGCTTCTTTCTACACTGCAGAAATATTCCTCCTGCTTCAGGCCTCAAAGCAAATTTAATTTGTTCTCATAGTCCAGTGCTAAGGACTTCACAGGACCACAGTTATTTCTTTTAATGAGGGCTGTGATTTTCATAAGGTACAAGGAGAATCAGGTGGCCAAGCCAAGAAAGGTCAAAGTTGTGAAAACCCCATTGCTGATACCAGCTAGTGCAATATATATGAACTTGTATAAATCACATGAGCTAGCTGTAACTGCCACAGTAAGGTTTTTACATACTCACCTGAGCTGCTTCTAATTTCTGGACTGGCACATGAGCTTCACTTTCCCTTTTGAGTACAAGTGTTAGGGGCCCCCAAGCACTCATCTCACTAGATAGAGGCCAGCGACTCTAAAGATGTTCAAGCTCTAAAGGTGCCTTTTTGCAAGAGTTTGCATGTAGAGAAGCCTCATATGTGAGAACTTTGTTGCTTCCAGATGAAAGTAACGAAGTTTTGGTTAGTTCTTTCAGCTTTGTTTTTATAAAAAGAAAAGCATAGTTTATCCAGGACAAGCATCTCAGATATGATATTTACAATTTTCTTCAGAATTTCAGTCTGCTTTCATTGCTCAAGAAAGCACAGTAGTTTCAGGCTCAGGTTTATCCTTGTTTCATGTCCTAGGATTTACAGCTCATTGGGTTTAGGAATGTAACTAGGAGCTGGAGGAGACCTGTGTCCTTGTAAGCCAGTAGGCAGATAGTCACTCTGCCTGGGTCTCCCCACAAGAAAGCTAGGAAAAGAGTTTTAAACCCACTCTGTAAAACATCTTTGAGCTACTAGGAGTACTGTTACTGAAATAATAATTGAGGACATTTTAAGTGTGGAAAATGTTATCTGTCATTTAAAGAAAGGAAAACGTGAAAAGGTTTGGTTGACTTAAAAGTAAAACACAATTTGGAAATCTCTCATCAACATAATGAAGCAACATGGGGAACTTGATACAGAAGAGGGAAGGATGCTGTGTAACCAAACTGCAATGTGGCATCCTGATGCCCATCAGTTCTGTTAATGCGTACAGAGACCAAAATTAAGAAATCAGGGCTTGATATTAACTCATTCTTGAATTCTATGAACACAGAAGAATTGTATCTCATAATGTTCACAGACAATTCCTCAAGTAGAAAAATTTTAACATGCACCAATCTTGATTATTGTAAAGCTGAAAATGGCTTCAGCTTCAACATTTTTGTAAATTCAGGTTATATATGAAGGCCTTACGACCTTCTTCAAATCAAAATATGTTGGTGCTGTCCAGGATGCCAATTATGTGGTTGCAATGCGACATGCAAATTTCTTGCAATTTTGAAAGATTCCTGCCTGCAAGTGCCACCAAATCACAAACTACAGTATAGAAATACCACACTTCTGGAATAAATGGTTTCAAACGTCCACCTGGATTCTTTATTTCTGCACTGTGTGTGTTTTGCCAAAAGGGAGAAGATGCTGCAAAAGCTTTATTTTCTTGGAAGACAAAACACACATCAACAACCCTGTCATGATTTTAGCTGTGCACACCCAGGTATGACTGAAAATGCAAGCAGATAGGAGTAACCTTTAGGCTGTTGCTGAAAACACAAAAGGTAGTTAACTGAAGAAAGAGCAGTGGTACCATGCACGTGTGCAGACAGACACCCACCCACATGAGAGCACTAACATCTTGCAACCATTACTCGTCCTGCGATACAGACATAATCTAGTTAAAATGGAAATGTATTAGGAAAGTCAAACAATTAATTGATCCAAGAAAGGTTGTTTCATGTTTTGTGTAAATCAAAGCTAAAAATTCATTTGAGGGACACTGCTGTATTGTAGACTAAACAGAGTTTGGCATGAGCACAGCGCTCAGTGTGGGTGTTAAAGTTGTTCTGCACTACACATGGTCAGTAATCCTCAGCAGAAATGTTAACTCAATTTGTCAGCATTATCTTTATGTCAACAGTAATGCTTAAATATTTACAATAGACATAGTACTCTGAGGGTTCGTAACGCAAGATAAATTGGAAAAATGTTAACAAAATGGATGGTACTAATACAAGCCCTTGGCACTTTGTACTCTTCAATTTTATATACAAGAAGGTTTGCCTGAAAGTTGGATTTTATTAGGCTTTACAGTTTATTTGCTACCTCCAAGCTCTTGCTAAAATGAAGCAGAAATTTGTATAACCCTTGTAAAAACAGAAATGTATTAGGTTAATGATGCATGAGTACTGAATCCGCAAGAAAGAGGCCTAGATTTTTACATATGTGCTCTGGACCAATTTCAGTCTTGACATAAACATGCATGAATAATATAGACCTTAAACTGAGTTGCACCTGTCTATATACTGACAGAATTTGCCCCCGCATCCTCAAATATATTATAAATATACCGCATATCTTTTTTTAATATAATGTTTCATATAAAATATCATTCAAATGCATTACAAGAAAAATTAAAACACTGTAAATTTTACAAACAGTTAAGAACAAAAAGAAACAAACAGTAACTTGGAGAAAGTAGCTTCATTGCCACTCTGAAATTAGAGGAATAATATAATGATGAAACATGATAGCCTTACTAGACAGTTTACTTTTGTTACTCTCCTTATTTCAGAGTCCTTGCCATATATTCTTCTAATTAATTCTTCTAATGAACAATCGCTGTGAAAGCCAAGCATTTATTTCAACCATGTGTAATTTTATCACCCTTAACCTTTAATCTTTTTCTTGTTTGAGTTTCTGGTTCTAAACTCTCCCTCAGCATTTGCTCACCCCTATGCCTATATCTTCCAACTGTCTCAACCAACAAAGCCTGCCCAGTGTTTCCTCCAGTCATACTTCAACAGATAGCAGCACATGAGGAATCTCACCGCCTACTTTGACATGATGTTTTATAACAAAAAAAAATTGTAACCATGCCTTTCCTGGATCAAACAATTGCACTTTTCATTACATCATTTATGATGGCTTTAACTCACTTTCACAGACCTACATGTCATTTTTTCCTACATACTGTTTTTTCCACCACTTTCTACAGCTAGTTTATTATCTGTTGTCTTGCTTCTCCTCATACCAGAACCTGTCATCTTGAAAAGTTGGTTTCTACCTGCCTCATTTTTTGCTCTTGCATTTAAGCCTGAAAGTGTTTTGAGATGTAATTTTTTATGTATTCTGATTGTCGTAAGAGGAAAATAGTGACATAGTGCAGCAAAATACTGTGACATACAAAGAATTTCTTCCATTCCACTACTTCTTTTCATTACGTTCACATACAGCTTCACTGGGAGCAAATACTGTATGTTTTGCTCAAGCAGTTCTTGTCTCCTTGTTTCCTCAACTTTCATAACCTGTCAGTCATCATTTGACTGTGATATTGTAAATATGAAAAATAGTCCAAAATAATAATAATTGAAAGAGCAGCTGACATATTTAAGAAAAAAAAATCCATGAAAAGCACATTTCTTTTTCATAGATGACTGACTGAGTAGGTTGTCAAATTAATAACAACTCAGTGTCAAACTCCCCCAAAGATTTCTGTCCCTGCTCCAACAGAGTACTATTTCAATGGACTAATTGCTAGAGAACTAACATTGGAAAAAAAGCTTCAAAGCATTTAGTACAGACTATAGTGCCAGACAAGTGATATTAGTTCATCAGTTTGCAACGCCCCCACCTATTTCCACATACATTTGCTTTTTTTCTCTAGGCTCCTCATAAATTGGCAATGCTTAACTTTCAACTATTCTGTTTTAAGCTAATAATCATTTAAGCTACATCCCCAAACAGTCACATAGTTTTACATAAAAAAGAGCATAATGAGAAAGGGGTAAATAAAATCCAGCCCTTTTCTAGTCACACACACACATTTTCTATCTATAGAACATTCACTGTTCTTTAATTAGGAAAGCCAGCTGGGATTTGAACTGTTCTTTGAAGGAAGCACAGAAGCAATGTTTAGAAAATGTATGAAATACCATCTTTTCTTTGAACTGCCACTCAGGCTTTGTGTCTTTTGCCCCATATTCTATTCGCCATTCTTATTCTGGACCTGTGATATCCGATTCCTGTTTCTGTAATTTCCATCTTTTGTTCACAAGTCTATCTCTCACAATAACACTATTCAGATAAGGTATGTCTTTGAGTAGGCAGCTACTACTTTTTTTTTTTCTCTCCTTGTTAAGGTCCCATTAGGGCTTTGGGATCCTGCGATACAAATGCACAAAGCAAGAGCCCTCCACTGAAATATTTCAGCTCACTTTTCAGTGCTGCATCAGATAGCATCAGCAGGGAGTTTTTATAGTTTACCTTGCAAATGATGGAAACCACTCTCTGTTAAACAAAAAGAATTAAGGGAGCACAGCAAAAGATATACTTGTATTACATTGCCAGTGTGTTATGATGTCTTGGCACTGAAGGAAAAATGTAAGAAGATTTTCCTAGATAAAGCACCTTGCATATACAACATATGCATGTTGTTACATTATGCCCAAATATTCATTATTCAATTAAAAATTGCACGCTTTCAAGAATTAAAAATCAAAAAAGATTACAGTAATGACTTTGAACTGCACAGAAAAAGACACAGAATATTTTTATTACGTCTCCTTTCAATAAAAGAATTGTAAATTTTTCAGGTACACACTGAGCAGAAAGAAGACCAGCACTGCTTCAAGGAAAGCAATGAACCTATAAGAAAACCTGCTGTATTTTAAATAATTGTAATTAAAAATAAGAAACTGATGTTTATTACTGTAGATATTGCACAGAAAATACATGATGCATATTTATATGGAGAAGCCCCAGGTTGCAAACTCTTAGATCCTTGCCAGCTCTATACTTTGTGACTTTAGGCAGACCACTTATATTTACAGATATGTCACCTTATCTACATGTAACACAGGAATTTTACCATTTGTTTCAAAGAGACTTGATTCAGAGGTGTAATTTTGCTTAATAGTATTTTTGATTCTTGGATGAAAAATTTTTTATCCACGTCCAAGTTCCATATTCCAACTACTTATCAATAAAAAAAAAATTTCAATGAGATTCCATAGACATTTATTGTTGAATACAATTTAAAATTATACAAAGTGAGTGGTATAAATAATAATAGTGTAATTTCAAGTCTTTTTTCTAAAATTAGGTATTTCTTTGTGGTTCTCATAACAAAAGAAGAGTGATTAAAAATTTGTCGCTAGATTGATTAATCACTATAACACTTATCCAGTAGCTTAGGACATGAAGTAATTAAAATAGTCTTCATCTGTAACCAAACTGGCAATCATTTTGAAATATGTTTGTTAAAGTGTGAAATGTGTGAAAGTGTGGAATGCCAAGATAAGGCATTTTCCTACTAGTTTATCACACTGTAATTTGGAAAAAAAATAAAAAGAAAATTCTTTCTGCAAAAAGCTGAGTCTGTATATTCTAACTGGACCTCGGAAGTTTGTTTACGTTAAGACCTATTTCTTTTTTAGTTTTTAGACTAGCAAAGTTGCAGGGACAGCTAATTGTATAAGCAATCAAGGGCATTTAGATCACTTACTATAATGAGACAAATAGTTAAACAGCACCAGTGACTGATTATTTTGTGGCTATATCTAAATTTATATCTCTAAAATTCATGAAAACTTTAATTTTGGGTGCACTGTGTGCACCACACAAAGACATTTCAGCAGAGCGCTCACTGAACTTATTTGGGAGTATTAAACACAGCTGTGTCGAGAACTGAGGTTAAGCTGTGGCTGAGTCTCTGTTGGACTGGAGGTGCTCATTGCTGCACTTGCTAATGTGGAAGTCTGGTGCAGTCAGAGCTGAAAACATGATTTTAACAGCTTTTTTTTAAAAGGAAATAAGCACCAATAAGCACTCTTCTGAGCAATGAAATATTAATTTTTTGACCTCACTGACCCATTTCTCTTTGTCCTCTCAAGCACTTCTGGTCTCAGCAGTCAGCAATACAGAGACACCAAAGAGAGGAAGCACATCTGCTAGTCATGGCACCTACTCCCTGGCAGACTGCTAGCAGCAGTTGGCTGCAGTTTCAGCTTTATCTAAAGATGTGTCCCATATTCAGGCTGTTATGTGATCTATCTTTGCTGCTTTCTCTTCCTAAAAGCTTTCTCCGTTCCCTGAACTTCTCTGCTTTTTTCACATTTGTGAATTAGGTGCCATATGACTTGCTCATGAAATTGCTACATAGGCTGTTTTACAGCCCAGGGGTGCGAGCCAGGGATCTCCCCACATTTGTGCCTCCTGCCTCTAAGCAAGCAAGAGGGGAAAATGAATTACCCTATGGGCACATTCACATGCTGGGACCATAGCTCCAGTGCAGGAAGGTCAAATATGCAAGCGCAGACTCTTGCATGCCTTTCCAAACCATACTGCTGCTTGCCACACAAGTAGGGACCTTGTCACATGTAAGAATTTACAAGAAATGTTGCTGAGAAATTTTTTTTCAAATCCTGGTCTTTGACCTGTTGCCCCAGAGCCTGTCAGAACCACAGAAGCTGCATGCGTGGCCTGGGCACGTGTAAGCACAGCATGTTTTACTTCAGGGAGGATTCAGGAGCATATTTGATTTGTTATGTTTATGGACAAGGGGCATTTGCAGGTGCAAGTCAAAGCCACAAAGGCATAGGAAAGCCTCACCAGCGCACACCAAAAAAGACCCCTTTGATCCCTGAAGGTGCACTAATGCACCGCTGCAGAGAAGGCTCTCCTCCTGTGTGTTTGAGAACATACCATGATCAACATCAGACACAGCTGGATAAGCAGGAAAGAGCAGCTAGCCTCCTTGAAACCCAGTGTTATATTTGAAACTATAATAGGTGGATAAAATAGTAAGCTTTCCAAAACGTATGGAAATCAGGGGGGAAAAAAGCCATGTCAGAGGGAGACAGCAGAAGATCTAAATTGATCATACAAACACCTGCACATCATTTTGTGTATGTGTTGACTCCAGTATCTTTTTTTTTTTTAGGGTTTTGGCCTTTGAATTCACCCAAAAAGACTTCTCTGTAGATGTTCCAAATTCATTCACAGAGACAGATTCTGCTTCCTAAACTTACTCCTGACAAGTACCATAGCAGGTGTTGAAACAGTCTCCAGTTCAACGCTTGGGCTGCTCTAGCCCATCAGTGCAAACAAAGAGCTGCTATAATTAGTCCTTAGGATTTTCATAAAGATAGAGGGGCCATTTCAGGAATGTGCATCTGCTCCAAACTTCCCTTGTCTCTTTATTTACCTTCAGTGCACCTTGAAAGGGGCCCTGAACTAGCTTTCCCACAATTTAAATGTGGGAGTTTTTTGTAGGTTTTAATATGTGCAGAGAGGATTTTATTTTTATGCAAGCAGAATGATCATTCAAAAATAAAATTATCATTTGATTTTGTGTTTTCATTGAGAGAAAAACACACCTAGAGGAGCGGGAGTATTCTAAAGATCTACAGCAAGTTTTAGGAAGTACCTTGGAAAACAGGAGATAGATGCAATAACAGAACATAGGCAATTCATTATCTTGTCTTAACCAAAGACAGCGCTCTTTCTGGTTGGAAGTGGACCACATTTCATACTGAGTGAATAATTTGTTATGGATGAGTAATTCCAAGAGTTTTAAGCTCCTTTTCTATTTATCAGACACCTGTGAATAGATCATTTTTACTGGACTTAATTGATATTCACTGAACTGGGATACTTGCTTAGTTCATCAAGAATTTTTGCATATCTGAGATTTGAGTTATTCTACTGAATTGTGATGAGCTGAATGAGTGACCAAGCATGTGATGTGCTTGAAAGCACAGATCATACCCACTCAAAACACACATTGGTCTAATCTATTCTCTGCTTGGAAAAGAACTCAAGTATTTCTATGACACATATTCTGTGTACACCTCTAAATTATTTTCCCACCAAAATCCTATTATTCACATAATTCTAATGCATACAAACTCAGATAAGCTGCATAGAAAAAAGCACATCATTACCTGATTCTTAATCACAATCTATTCAAAAACTGTTTTAAATGTTAATATATATGATCCATAAAAATGTCTCAGGTAGTTCAGCAGAAGAAGAAAAGGAATGTGCCAAGACAGGAAGGAAGAACTCTAAATTTCACAGCAGATTTTGTATTTACACATCAAACAGAAAAAAGGTGCCAAAGCACAGTAGTCTGGTATCTCTTGTACATCCTAAATATCCTCCAGAAACCTTTATTTTACACTGAAACCTGAAAATAAGGGAAGAAAACTGTAATTTCTCTCCTAGAATCTGATACAGCTTGTGTAAGAAATGAAGTAGTCATTTTTATTTATTTAAAATATCACCCAGACACAGCAAAAGTGGTTTTTTACTTATCTACCTGACCATAAAAGCAGTAATCGGTAAGTGCTGAAGATGCAGTTGGCAAAGCAACATATTTTACCCATTGTATGCACTTCAGTGATGAAAAAGTGCACACAGTGCTTTTGTATGAAAAGACAGTAAACCATAGAAAGTGTTTGAAAACACTGGCATCCTCAATAGGACAACGGTTTTTATGCAAGTCAGGAATATTTTGGAAACTGAGACTGGAATTCTGCCCCAATTATCAGTCCCCAGGGAGAGGTAAGTACATTTGGTGCTAATTGGTGAAAGAAAATAACTGTAATATTCTCATTATGGACAGCATATATTTTTCAAATGGCAGTCTGACAATATTCTCTCCCTTCTTTCCTTAGCTGTCCCAGAAGGGCCGACAATCAGGACTATATATAGAATTCACTCTCTAAAGTATTTGTTTCACACTAATGATCAGCTGGGGTTCTTTGTGCTCTTCACCATGAACCAAGTCTTTGGTGATAACTTCAAGTTCTGAAGTCAAATTAGCTTTGCAGAGGATTTCATACCACATCACAAATACATCTGATGCAGTTTCCAGCATCAAAATAAGTGAAGTGCAAATATCCCTGCCGTGGTGTTGAGGCATCTGCCTTACATATTTTTTTGATACATCAAATCTGCCATGCTGTTTTTCCTCTCTCTATCCCATGGAAACACAGACAACAGATAAATCTGGTCACAAACCTCCAGGACTTAACCCAAAGGGAGAGTTAATGAAAATGAAACGTACTCAGAAATAAATTATCAAAATTATAAATTACCAAATATCTTGTGTTTGTAAAAAAAATACACTAGGTGGGGGGGTGGGGGGGAAAGCCACTGTGAGCCCATGCTGTCTTTGTTTCTTACTCCATAAAAATATCTCATATTGATGATTTTGGAAAAAAAGCATAATAACCAACAAGTGGTTAGACAGGAAAGCCAAGAGGAATCAACAAAATCTGATGAAACCCTGAATAATTTCACTTATAATGGTCTACATGTGGGAGATGCACACAGGCAAGCACTGTATGCATCTCCCACATCAGAGAAGGATAGAATCACAATGCTCCACATTCATTCACAGGCTTAAGACACCAGTCTGCCACACTTAAGTTTGGATGCCTTGTGACAGTCCTTGGAGGCCGCTTGGTTACTCACTGTATTTGCATTTCTAAGACAGAAATTTCCTCTTTCCAGGAGCAATCCTTGATTGTTTATCTGATATAATAGGCAATTCTCTGCAATAATCTGGAGTCAAAAACTTTCTATCCTACTTCATTGTCGTTGTGTGCTTTTTTTGTGTGTGTCTCCTCATTCTTCATGTAGGAGGATGTCACTCCTACATATTTAAGCTTCTTCACTTGACATTTGTGCTATACAAAATGGAAGGGTTGTGACATACTTGATAGTAAAGTAAGAATGGCCATTTTACCCTTATGGATTTCATAAACACTTGCCATCGATGGTGAAAAACATTAATTAATCACCAACATAACAATGGAAAAAGAGTTCTCTGACTGAAGTGAAAATGAAGCAATTTCTATTGCTCGAATCACAGCAGCTGTGATCATTCTCAGCTAGGAAATACAGCGTGGAGAGATAGTGAGAACACTCTTTAAGGTAAAATCTTGGCCCTGCTGGAGTAAAGATGAAAAGTATTTATCTCAATAGACCCATGGTTTGACCTTTCCTGAGTCAAAAGAAGTTAAATGTTTGATTAGCCAGCACTCAAAATGCTATATAAGATCAGGTAAAAAATTGTCTGTTCCAGTTTCACTCATAATGCAACCTCCATTTTGTATACCCTACTTACACAGAAACTAGTATTTTCTACTTTCATAGCATTAAAAAAAAAATAAGTAGAGAATTTCTGAAAACTATACATTCAGTGACAAAGTTTGTTATATGAAGACTGGCTGTATAATAAGTACCACATGAGAGAAAAAGTCAACACCTACCACCACAATTCCTGCCTATTAAATATATGTAGGAGGGTGTTTTATGGGATAAAGTATAAAGTGTAGAGACTACATTTAGCTGAAGGGCTGTGGCAATACTGTAGTGAGTTCAAACTGGTTTTTGAGATTTTGAGTTATTTTTAATATTTTCTTGGTAATGAGATTTGCTTTTAGTCTGGGAACACTGGCTGTTAGCTAGCCTGGATCAGGTCATGGTTCTGTTTCTTTGAAAATACAAAAATCTAGCATTTCAAAGAATTGTCAGAAAATTGCTAGTAAAGGAGTAGGTGTTATTGACTAACAAAAATAAATTGCACATAAATAAAAATTGCCCTTAGAAACTGAGAACTGGGAGTATTTGGGGGAAATGTAAAACAACCCCTTAATTGTATAGGGACAACACAGTATAGTACAGATGCAAAATGCCTGAAAAGAAATTGTCACATCGGTTCTAGAAATCCATTAGGAGTCAGAGGTTAACTAGGAAAAATATTGGCTTGCTACCTAACGAGAAAGACAAAAGATACTCAGTATGATATGGATCATGTATACAGCATGTAATGTTTACATTGTTTCAGATTATTTTAAAAGGCCAAGTCACTCTTACACTAATAGAATTCATATCAGAGATTTATTGGATAAATCAGATTATTTAAAATTATCTGGATTTTAAATCTAGTTCTAGAAAACTTTGGAAGTATCGTCCACAGTATTCATCACAATTTCCAGTAATCTTTGCAAGTCTGCACGATCAATGAAGCTCCAGAAATGGGAAATATTTTGTCTGAAAAAAAAAAGAACTGTGGAATGTTATGAACTGGTCAGCTTAACTTCACTTTCAAAGGAGAAAAAAACTCCAACAAACTACTGGTAATAGGAAGGTAACAGTTGGTTGAAGTAATGAGGAGATAAGCAACAGCCAAGACAGACCTGCCAAGTTCCTGTCAAATTATCTTCTGTGATGGGTAAGAGATTGTTTAGATGGGGAGAAAAGCAGCAGTGCTGTCTGTCTTAGCTTCAGTAATGATGTTTGTTGACACTGCTTCCAGAGTTACGGTACAATGCAAAGTTATCTGCTACCTTCAATTTCAGCTTTGTGGTGCAATGGACCAACACAAACTGGTTGTCAAAATGCTATGCTTGTTCTAATAAATCCTAACAGATATTATCCAATCACAGATCCCTATGTGGTAAAACCTAATCTGAAAAACAAATATGAAAATGTGGGATCAAAAAAGCTAACAATTAATAGGAAAAACTGTTGAGCCTTATGAAGGGGTCAGTCCTGTGGCCAATAACAAATGGTCAGCATGGAGGATGAAAAAAACTGAATTTCAAATTTATGATTAAGATCAAGCTTGAGAGATGTGAGAGAATACAATATGATCTTGCCAATTCAGAGAAATTTATAAAAAAAACAGTGCAGCAGACAATGGTTTTGGGGAACAGTTAACCAGTTTAGGAATACAGGACATTGCACAATAAATAGCAGACCACAAGCTCCATAGCAAGGAAAAATTTAATGCAAAGAAAAGACCAATCACAATTTGAGGCATTTAAAGAGCAATTCTACTTGCAGAATACTCAAAGTAGTCTTTCCATTGCAATAAGGCCTCAGTAGGAATATGTTCTCAATCACTTGTAGAGATACAGATGAAGGAAGAATCCAGAGGAGTTCTGCAGTGGTAAAGTGATATCTGAAAAAATGTCACTTGGAAGAAGTGATTGAAAGACTCTGGGAGTGTTTAACTTAGATAAGAGAGGATTCATGGAAAACAGAGTAACAATAATTGGCATCTAGACTGCTGCTAGGAAGATGATCAGGAGAAGGAATGCTGCAAGGAGTATTTGAGAAGGCATTAGGATAAAGCTTCTAGTGCTAATAACTGTCAATCAGTTGCCTGAAGTTGTGATGCTAGCATCATGAGAGCATTTAAGAACAGTTTAGACAAATATCTTTCATTAATAACATAAGCCAGGAATGGACTGAATGACTTCTTTCCCTTTCCCTACTCTGAGTGTGCAATCACTATTAATACACATCCACTCCCTAGAATTTTGGCAGAAATGGGAAAGAATGAAGAATGGTTGTATCTCTGTGTCACAGGAGAGATCAGACTAAGAAACACCCAGAGAAAGACACAGATCCAAGAAGCCAAAATCCCAGGATATCATGAGCAATCCCAAAAAGATAGCACATGGTAGTCACTGCTGTTGGGCAGCCCTTGACAAATACTAATAGACATAAATGATACAAACTGAGGAGCTGTCATAACATTAGCTGGACAACCTATCACAGAAACTACCAAGTGTCTTGGTAAAATGTCACTCCTTCAGAGACAGAGATTGAAAAGTTTGCATGCTCTAAATTTTTCCACTAGCTTTTCTACCAAGATGTTTAGAATTCATTTGCATGGGAAGTTCATCAAAAAAAGGTTCCCCAGTTGCAGCTAATACAAGAAGCTGTACCAGCCTCTGGTGTTTTTTAAGTAGTCTGAACAGTTACATACATATCAAAATTATTAGAATGGGCTGCTAACTTATGATCACTATTGGGAGAGGATTTGCAAGAGAGGAAGAAAGTGGCTAAGGACAGGATGAATGGATGTCAAATAAATATTTTATTGCTCTTTTTCTGCTTATTTTATTTTGACCACTCTGGTTTACTGCCCCTTCTGATTGTGTCAGAAGCTGTATCAAACTGAACACTCCTCCATAGAAGGTGAGGCTGCAAGAGGTATGTAGGCTGTTTTTATGATAAAAGCCCCCTTAAACGTTCTAGAATTTTGAAAAAAAGAAGAGACTAACAATAGTCAAGTGAATACACCATGGTCCTCAATAGACAGACAGGATCTGATGCCAGGGATATAACTGATCCAGGCAGGGGATTAATGGAAGTTTTCTTAAAGGATAGTGTAGTGACAAAGCTATTTCCTTTTTTAAAGAGAGAGAATCAGAAAATCAAGGGCTGTTGGGGAAAACAAGCAATCAAAGGTAGTGAATGCAGCACTCTGAAGGAGGTGGCAATACATAAGAAGAGTTTAGATCACCTAGATTAAAGTTGTTAATGACACTTAAATTCTCACATCAAATTTAACAGACTGGAACTGGTCTTCACTAAATCCTGTAAATCACCAAGTTACACACTTGAACATTCCTAAGACACAGATTTTCCATTTATAAGCAGAACTCTTTGTGACTATAAACTTTTTAGCAATGGAGTGGAAATCATTACAATGCTTTGCATTTGTATTTTGCATTAACAGGAACAGAAAATTTACAGCCTGTGCATGTTTTCCTGTTTTTGTTTTCGTGTTGGAAAGAAGTCAAGGGCGTCACTTTGCAGGCCCCAGCTAGAAGTCAGTAAGAGCAGGAGCAAACCTCCAAGCCTTAGAACACCAGACACAGTTACATCACAAACTAAATGCACCACTTGGATTATCTGCTGTTTAAAATAGAACTCTTTAGCATGCTATCTATGTGAATAAAAGCATAAACATTTCAGCTATCAACTCATCAAAACCACTTGAGCAAGCATAAAATATCTTCTTGGCACCAGGTAGTCACTCCGTCCTCTTAACACGATTTCTCTCTTTCGAACTTACTCTTCAGCCACATGCTAATGGGTTCATCTTGAGATAGCAAAGCCATGCATGCTTTTAATATCAGACTTCCTTGCATTGGCAAGAACTACAGATTTTTTGCTGACAAGGCATTTTTGCAACTATATGAATGGTACATCTTTGTTTAGGGGAGAAAAATGGGGTGAGTAAGAATTCTGAACCACAAATGATGCCATGTGAGTCTAAACCAAGTGCAAGCATTACAAACCACTTTACAAATGCAAAAGAAGTGAAGAAGAAAATGAAAGTGCAGCTCATCCCCAAAAGTGCTTTTTTTGTGTTTTTTTCTCTAAATAGCCTTTATTTTTTGCAATTTAATCTACATTTCCATGCTTATTTTTGTATTTTATTTTTTACGTTTACTATTGAGCAGGAGTATCTGAAGCAAACCAATCCTTTTCATTCATCTATTCATCTTATTTTTTTTATTTCTACCTATGTCCCTTGCTATAATTATTTATTTGTTTCAAAAGAACTAGGCATCGCCTCTAAAACCACAGGTCAAATCCTCCCTGGAGCTGGTCACAGAGTCTACCAGACACAGACTGAAGCTCTCGCATGACAAACACTGCTGGTGATTGAGTGCATCATGAAGTGGAGCACAAGACTCCTTCTGTTATAAGAGGTCTATGATGACAGGCTTACAAGGAAACAAGGATGTCTTCCCTTTTCATCCCTAAGACAAATCAGCATGGGTTTCCTCTGTTCTGGCTGTCCACCAGAAAGTCCTCACAAATTACTCTTCCCAGTTCCCTTCACATGCAGGCACATACAATTTTTGGTCCCTTCAACCATTAACATCACCCCTTCAAGTGCACTCGTATATACACACACCCTCTTCCCCTTCAGCAGAAAGCAGAAAAATTAGAGGCAACTGGGGAGAGCAGATTTCTCCCTAAATCTTTGTTGCTGAAGACAGCAAAAGAGCTTAATGAGTGCTTTGGCCCAGAGCCGCACGCTGGCTTGAGCTGGCTGCTCCTGCGACGACAGCATCAGCACGGTTTTATTCTCAGCTCAGTCAGCACCTCCCCAGCAAAGGACTTCAATCGCACCACATGCTGCATTCACACACCAAGGGACCACTGTCTTCCTGTCTATTCCTGCGGGTGACATACCAGAGATGATCAGGGAGAAATACAAGAGAAATCCATGCCTGTCCTAGGCTACTGTGGTCAGATAATTCTTTTTGGATTTGTATCAAATTCCATTTAATGTCATCCATTTCTGTGGTCTCTTTTTTTCCCCCTGCCACCAAGGTCCTCTCAGCTGTCCCACTGACAAGTCGGCCTTTTTCTGATGTCCCCAAACGCCCATATGGACACAGTATCAGATAAGCACTGGGATGAGTGACTGGGTTAACTGATAAAGTTGATAATTAAAGCTCTGTTTTCAGCACTGATGAAAGATTAAGTGGGCCAAAATTTAGAGCACAGGGGAAGTTTTACTTTTAACAATATACGCTGTTTGGTAAATAAAAGGCTCAAACAATGTCAAAGATAGTTGCACCAAGAACCTTGCAAAAACATTTTCCTCCTCAGAGAATTACACAAACGATGCAATTCACTGTAAAGCTTTGTAGGTTTAACTCTGCAAGTCTCTTGTAAACACTGAGGCTAATTCACTAAAAACACTGTGGACTGAAAGCACAATCATTTTATAATCTTAACCATTCATTCCCAATTACATATTCCTAACATTTCAAACTGGCCAAAAATCAAAATTTCTGGAAAATTGAAAGTGGGTTTAAAAATAAATTCTGTCTTCTCCAGTGTAAGGTTAGACATGCAGTTGTTGGCAGGACCATACAAGTAAGATAATGAAATCATATTAGTATGGTACTGACTACACTAATACTTACCTTTAACCACGAAATGCACCCAGTATAAACTGCATGGGTCTCAGGATGAGGTGACTGAGCCTGAACTGAGTTCCTGTGCAGTCCGAAGAAAGGCTGCTGCTTTTCTTTCTGGCACTGTCACAATGACCAAACAGTTCATCATTACTGGTTGTATAAAATACTATGGAAAGTCTAACTAACATTAGCAGATATACTCCTGAGGTTTAAAAATGTTCTTTGGTGCCCCAAGTGCATGCACACCTGCTTTGTTACTTGATCATAATATTCCCAGATGGAAAAACATGTAGGTAAATTGTGAAACTGTGTGATGAGCTAAAGTGAACTGTGATGAGCTGGACTGTCTGAAAATAAGCACAGTTTTCTAAGCCTGTTCTTGATTTAAATGCTGCAACAGGGATTATTTACTGTGAGCATAATAGAACAGATGGTGAACATTTAGCTGACCAATATTTACTCTTGCACATGCAGTACATCAGGACTTTTACAAGCATTGAGGTAATGACTTTAAATCACAGCTTGTTTTCTTCCTTTTAGGCAGGAACTGTTAATAAACAGAATGGAAAATGAAAGGTGATTACCACTTAAAGATTACACTTACTTTTTGACTACCTTGCATTTGATTTGTTCCGTTTTCCTAACATAAGCCTGGGCTGTCAGGTCACAATGAAAGCACTCATTTACAGTCTACATTAAGTTTAATTTAAAAATGGATGATGCAAAAAATCTGATTGCATGTTCTGATCTGATCCCAGATTACACGGATCTGAGAGAGGTGCCCAAAATGGCCCCATCTCTACTGATAAATTCTAAAGGTGCTTTGACTACTCATTTAAGATTAAGCTTTAATTTGTTGAGACTGTGCTCTGTTGGCATTATCACTTGAGATAAGCTACATCAATACACAGGCTTTCTGAAATGTTCAGAGCCATCACTGATGGTGGTTTTGCAGCTTTTTAATTACATTTTGAAGCAGGTGAACTCATTCCTTCCAGTTACCCTGCAGTTGTTAATTGACCTCTTTGTGTTGTATTTTCAAGAACCATTGAGAAATGTTTATATTGTAGCTGTGGTCTGTCTGTGATGAGACAATTTCAGAGAAAAATTAAAAGCCACATGTGTGTTTCTTGGTAGTGTCTGGCTTATCTTAATGATCTAAAGCTGTTTTGCAACATAGTTATCAAGTAATCATTAAAAAGCCTGGCTTGACACCACCAAGGATGGAATATCTTCCATATCCATGGAGCAAATACATAACAGAACCACAAATACACTAAACTGAAAACACAAGGCCTATTCCTTAACTTGGTCCCCAAATGGAGCATGCCAGGTGGCATTACTGTGTGATTCCTCTTAATCATCATTCACATTCATAGCAGCAATTTTGTATTTCAACAACCAAGACTAAATTTTGTAAGGTTTTGCTAGTCTTTTACTTCATAAACACTTATCTCCTTACAAAGCTCTGTATTCAGGTTCCAGTCTACTTTTTAATAACTTTTTGATTTCCTTCCCTTCCTTCCAAATTAATTTCTACTTTTCTTTGAATAAATTGAATATTTCTTCTTTAATTTCCAAACTAATTTATTTAGTTTCCAATTTTTTACCACCTCCTGTCACACACTGATGCCCACATATTTTCAAATTTTAATTCTTATATATTGTTTTTTACTTAAGACTGCTGCTATCTAAAGCACTCTAAAATTATCTGAGAAGTAAGTGCTTAGGGATGTGGAAGTGAAAGGTCCATGGAAAGTTTTGTTAATAATGTTTCCATAGAATGTACAACATAATAATTTTATGACAGTAAAAGAAAAGCAATTAAATCTATAAAGCAGAAGAAAATATGAAAGTTTATTTTATTTTATAAAATATATATTAAGGCTATTTAGATTCCCAAATTCTAAAAGAAAAACTCTAAAATAAGTACTACTGCACAGGGGAGTGCACTATGATGAAATAATGATGAAAAATTAAACATGCACACAGAAAGGAAGAACTCCCAGCCTAGGAGAAGTGCCTTCAACCACAGACCTACAAAATATGGACAACTCGCTGGCTCACTTCCTCATACAGATAAATTGACAACAAAGAGAGGGACTTGAAAATGGCAGAAAATAAACATAAAAAATTCAGAGGTCATTTCTGTTGAGAGAAAAGAATCAAAACTTGAACAATATAACAAAATCTATAGTTTCCCTGTCACATTTGCTTCACACCTTTTTGATTCTGTAAATGTTGCAGAGCAATTTGAGGGCTGTAAATAACAGAGACATGGAGGAGGGATTATTCTAGCAAACCTGTCAGACACATATTATCACAGATGTCTGCCCTCAAGTAACTAGCTTATACCAGGCTGTGGTATGACTGCCCTTTCAGGTAAAAAGTGTATGTGGGATTTTCTTTTATACTTCAGCTCTAACCCAGCTGAAGCTTGTATGGGTGGGGTAGGAGTAGCAGCAAACACTAATATGTATGCACTGATATTGGCAGAAGCACTGAGGAGGCAATGCCCTGCTGAAATCGAAACAGGAGGCTTGCCAAGCAGAATGCATTGGAACAGGAAAGCACACCCTGTGAACACAGGAAAAATAGGATAAGGCAAAGCACTGTCATTTTGAAGTCATGTTTACACAAAGGCCTGAGGATTACTTTGCAAGAACAAGTGCTTTTCCTCTTAGCTCTGATACTTACCTGTAGCCTCTCCCCACGGCCGCGGGGCTGTACGGGTGCCCGGCTGGGTGCCCCCGGCCCGGCCGATGATGGCCACACGAAGCGCCACTCCCGGGTCCCCTCAGGAACCCTGGTAGTGGGTACCGTCTGCGGGTGGCGTGGGTGGCGCAGGCGGGACTGTGGCTACGAGGTACCGAAGCAAAGGAAGGAGGAGGGACGCCTGTGTGAGTACCAAGGATCTTTTAACCTTCCCCGGCGGTGCTAGAGACAGGCGACAAGGAGGGGGTCTCGGGGCGGGGGGGAGGAGGCGCTGATAAAGGGAGTGGGTGTGATGGGAGGAGACACAAAGCTAACCAATAATGAGGACCCAAGGAGGAGTGTGGGTTACAGCTAAGCCACTGAGAATCACACAGGGGAAAATCCCCAAGGGCAAATCATACATCGAATAAGGGATGACTGACACAGAGAATTCTCGAGATAAGGGGGGTGGTAACCATGACAGGCAGGTGGGGGGGGGGGGGGGGGGGGGGGCGGCTCCAAAAGGGAGTAAATAGGGAGAAACCATTGTGAGGGAAGTACATGGGGGGAGCCGAGGACCAAACCATTATTGAGTTACAAAAGGAGTAACCGATTCTAAAAGCACACACTGTTTTTAGAACGAGGCAGCAGCCATTTTGAGGCATCTCTTTGGGATGTGCGAAGAATGGGTTTCGGGAACCAAAGCGACTTTGAACATTTACTGAGTTTTCAACGGGAATAAAGGGATTGGAAAGAGGTTTAGGAACAGATTCCCCGACGGTGTGGCCATCACCGCTGCTGCAAGGGTACCGAGGAGAGCGGAGGGAGCCAGGGAGACGATAGCAGTCCTGCTTCGGCTTTGGACGGTCTGCTCCCTCTGTTCTCCCCAGTGTAGGGGAAGTGGGGGTAGGAAGAGCAGGCAGGTGTGAGGGTTTAGGGAGAACTGAGGAACTGGGACATTTTTTTACTTATCGATTCGTAGCTCTGTTCTCCACAATTTCAAAAATTAAAAGAAACAACCTCATAAATCCCTCCTTTACAGCAGGGTCCCTCCTTTTTATGCTGTCTGATAGTACAAAACCCACAGCTTTCCAGAACTTCTCATTCTTAACCTCTCCAACCCTAACGTGCGGTAACTTAAGAAACATCCACCAAACAAAACCCTTAACCAAACTATAACTAAACTTATAGAAAACTTTTCTTCCCCCCCCAGGATACCCACAACTTGGGAATAAACTCCTCTCTGCTGGGTAGACAGCCATATCCCCATGCTGGCAACCTAGCAAACTTCCACCCACTCAATTGCTGGAAATAGGGAAAAAAACAACGGCAGCAGCAAACCTCTCTCGCCGCATGCCACACGTCCCCTCACTCGGGAACGGGCTGCCACGTGGAGACTGCTTAGCCGGGTTCGTTCCACGGCACACCGGGAACACTCACCCAACTGTCGATTTCAAGGAAAGAAAAATAAAAACAACACAGCAGTGAACAGTCCTCCGTCCAGAAGGCGTCCCTTTTCGCTGCAAAAGTGGTTTCGCCTTCTATCCCCCGGGAGCACCACCAGACAAAAGTCGGCATGCTCACACGAGTGTGCTGGAGCTGCCAGGAACCAAATAAAATCCAAAAGAGCCGAAGCTCCAGGAACGGTTCAACTCCAATGGGCAGGTTCCATACCGCGAGGTCTGGCATCGCGCCGAGCACGCTGACGCTGTGACTTCCGAGAACTGCGCCGCGTGCTGCTGGCGGTTGTAGATTCGGCAAATGCCGCCTCACGTTGGGCGCCAACTGTAGCCTCTCCCTGCGGCTGCTGGGGCTGTGCGGGTGCCCGGCTGGGTGCCCCCGGCCCGGCCGATGATGGCCACACGAAGTGCCACTCCCGGGTCCCCTCCGGAACCCTGGTAGTGGGTACCGTCTGCGGCCTGGGTGGCGCAGGCGGGACTGTGGCTACTAGGTTCCGAGGCAAAGGAAGGAGGAGGGACACCCGTATGGGAACCAAGGATCTTTTAATCTTCCCCGGCGGCGCTAGGGACAGGCGACAAGGAGGGGGTCTCGGGGCGGGGCCGGGAAGGGTGGGGGGTGGGCGCTGATAAAGGGAGTGGGTGTGATGGGAGGAGATACAAAGTTTACCAATAATGAGGACCCAAGGAAGAACGTGGGTTACAGCTAAGCCACTGAGGATCACACAGGGGAGGGGAAAAACCTCAGGGGCAAGTCATACATCGAATAAGGGATGACTGACACAGAGAATTCTCGAGATAAGGGGGCTGGTTACCATGACAGGCAGGGGAGAGGCGGCAGCTCAAAAACAGAGGAAATAGGAGGGAGAAACCATTGTGAGGGAAGTACATGGGGGAACCGAAGACCAAATCATTATTGAGTTACAAAAGGAATAATCGATTCTGAAAACACACAATGCCACACTTACCTATGCAGGGGTTGTACTATCAGCTTTTGCAATACCATTTCACACTCCATCTCTTTCTCTCTAGCCAGCAGTATGTGCTTGCTATCTCTACAAGATAGCTTGGACCAAGACATAAACATGATTTCTGCCAGTACTGTGGACTGTACATCACAAATGAACAAACTATTGTCAACACTAGGAACTATCACTATATTTATGGTGACAACTGTGTGTATCAAATGAGCAAAAAAAATAATTTGCTATTTAAATAAATCAGCTAATTTTCTTTTCCTTGTTTCTTCTCTGAATATCTAGTCAATTTCTAACCCATGAGGATTTTTTTTTTTTTTGGAGTAAGGAGGTTGTTTAAAGAAAAAAAAGAAGAAAACACTTAATTGTCCACTTTCCCTCATAGCACTGCTCAAAGGAGCAGTGAATAAAATGTAGCTTTCACTGCCTTCTCAAGAATCTTCCAAGATTTCTGACTCCACCAGGTAAGTTTCAAAGATACCTTCCTGGGTAAGACATCAAATGTTTCATCTCCTGTCCTTGACATGGTGCTGCCATGGTTTGATACTATAATGTATGCAATACGCTGGTCTCCTATCTGCTTGATTAGAAGTACACAGTTCTTCTCAGACTGAGCCAATAATCTTACAAGAGATCCTATAAGACCAAATGCAGAGCCAGCTGGCTATATTTTCCAATGAAGTAATTCAGTTATGCTGTCTAGTCAGAAATTTGGATCAACACAGTACATCACAGAACAACAGCGTCTTTTATGGTGTACCTCACAAGCAGCCTGTGATCCTCTACTACCTACACACCCCACTCAACAAAGACTTTACATATGGCAAAGAGAGTTCAGCTTCTCTGCTGCCTTCAGCAGTGTTCATAACCTGTGAAAGTGGTAAAATGCACTTCTGGATCAAATATCCCTTCAAACGCTCTGACAGGGAGATGCCTTGTTGTGACAGACTGGCTTTTACCCTTGCCTGCAGGGAACACATTAGCCATTTTGCTTCTAGCAGTAAGTAAACAGCCAGCCTTCATGTATGGCCTCCAAAGGAAGGTTCTTTGCAGTCATGTTTGTACTGACAGCTGCTATTTACATACCTTTGAGAAGGGCAATGAGTCTCACTCTCCATATAAGTCAATGGGCCTGCAAGTGTTCTAAATCAGGGAATAATATTTCTTGCAAATAAGCCTAGAGAATTTAAAATAATCCTAAATAAGACAGCATGATTATTTCTCAAAATAGCAGGAGAATGGATTGACTGGAAAGCTGGATTTCAGTTCACCCAGATGTATGCAACAGAATCACTTTTGTTTTCTTACAGCTGTTAAAAAGTTATCCATCTTAGCTTTCACCATGGAAAATTACCAAACTCAGGGCTAGTCATGAATGGCACTAGAGTCAATTTAATAGAGACAAAAATATGTCTGAGACAAAACTGATTTAGAGGCAGAAATGATTTATAGCACTCTTTCCCCAATTACAGCTCTTCTTTCCCCTACAGTCCCTTTAAGCTCAAATATCTGTAATCTGGCATGCAGCTAGAAGAGACCTCCATGGCCTGTTTGAAAAGACAGGAGAAAGAAGTGTTCATGTATTAGAACAAAAGAATTTGAATTGGTCTCCAAATATTAAATAAGTACTTACATATTTTCTTCTACTACCACACATAACCAACATTACTGGGGCCTTTTCCCAGCTAAGCAGAAAAAAAGGCACTCTTTCCTGTATACTCAAAGTGTCCCTTCCTGTGTCCCTTCTAGCAGACAAAAAACCCCATAAAGCCAAAAGATAGCAAAACAATATTTGGGGTTTTTTCCCCCCCACTGAAATCACATATTTTACCAAACATTCTTCTATGAAAGCATAGCAAGCAATTTAACAAGTGAAATAATGCTATGGGGGAAAGATGTTCACCTGTTATCTTCTTCATCGCCTTCCTCTGCACCAATCTATTCTAGATTTCCAGCCTTAGTCCATTCATCTCAATTTAGGACAGTTTAATCATCTATTTGCCAATTCTTCAGTGGAGTTCTAAAATACCACTGCGAAACAGCATGTTTGGATCATCACAGTAAATTATTCCCATGGTGGCATTTACAAGTGAAAGCTGAAATAACATTTTAAGAGCTTTTTCCCCCTTTTTTTCTTTGATGCAAGTGTTCTGCTGCTTGGAAACACTGCCAGATACAGCACTGGGCGGAGTCCTCTGTTGAGCAGAGACCAGACCATGTGAGAGGTAACAAAAGAATTCAGTCCCATGATAAATTAAATCCTTGGCCTCTCTTCTCAAAGAGTCAGCAAGGATCTCAGCTAAAGCCAAACATAGTAGCAGTCTTTCTCTGTGATGCAAATCCATCTTCACGATGATCTGGACCAAGACAATCTGAGAGGCTTTAAGTTAGATACAAATTGAACACTTTGAAAGAAAAGAAGTCAAACTAAGATGAAGAAAGATCAATAAAAGAAATAATTACAATACAGACCATGCAAGAAAAAGCCCGGTCTCTGGAGTACAAGAGAGCTCATCATCTTCTCCACTGACGTTGAAAGAACCTGAACAGCAAAGTGGGTTAGAAATTGACAAGCACCATTTGTAAATACATCAGGAAGTTGTTAATGTGTAAGTACCTCTAAAATAGGTGGGTTGTGGAGAAAAAACTTTATGGGGCAGTAGTGTGTCATACTTGCACTGAAATGACTGTCTTCTTCCTTTTGCAGCAGTGTGTCATACTTGCACTGAAATGACTGTGTTCTTCCTTTTTTAGAGATTGAAATTGTTCTTCTGCACTGGAGTCCATCCACATTATCCCAGGAATGACTCCTCCTTTGGGAAGTGTCATTCTGGCATATCAGTCATATCCTTGCTTGCTTAAGAAAGCAGCCAAGATCCATTGGTCTCTGATACTGTTTGTTTACTGGAAAAGTGGGGTTTCTACCAGTAAAGTCATTGCTTTGACAAACTGTGTAGAGAAGCCAGTGGAGGGTGGAGAGTATGCAAAGTACACCCCTCCCAGTTGAAGAATGTGAGCAAAAGAATGACAGACACCATGATAAAAGTTGATCGTGTGAGTAAAAAGGGCAAACCACTACCACATGCATGATGAAAAGTCAGGAAAGATGTTGTCCAAAACATGACTCCCGGGAGAGATGAGATCACACTGAGCGGGGGAGGAGGGTACGTACAGGATGTTGTTTTGTAACTGTCTAGTGTTTTCCAGAGTAAAAGTGATTGTGGCTTGGCTAAACACACGTTTCTTGCCTACCCACTGCTTTATCCATAAAGACTAGAAACAAGAGCTCCACCAGCAGGTAGGCTCTCTGGAAACGCATCCAAGCAACATGGTGCTGGGAATGCCTCTTGTCATTGAAGTCCGTGTCAGACCCAGCCTCCCTACTGAGATGGAAGTGACTGCCCAAGAGTTGTAGGACTGCCTCACAGCCCTGAGGGATAGAGCTAGACTGACCAATACCCAAAACTCGGAAGCTCAATCCAACGATTTGGTCATAAAACATCCACTCTCACAGTAAAGAAGGACTGTAACATCCTGCTTCCAAGCTGGGTCTACATTCAAAGCAAGTTAACTGCTCTTTCCCAAAGAACTGACAGGCTAACAATCATGTCACTCTAAGAGTCAGGAGAGTTTGTTATATAATAGATCAAGTGTTCCGTAATTTGCTAGATTCTTTATTTATGTTAAATTGGTTTTGTAGGGACAGAGCTTTAAAAGAGATTTTAGTAATTTTTAATTTTTCTGGCAGTAAATTAATCCAAGCTGCCCTTAGAGGCCCTTCTCCTTCCTTTACAGACTTCTCATCTCTCGTCTACTATCCACTCTCCTGGAAATTCTATTATCTTAATCTCAGGGCATTCATTTCATTTGCCAGTATTGCTTTTCTTATCTTTTACACTCTTAACTTCACTATGTAATTGTTAACATTTCTCCTCCGCATTTAATGTTTGATTCCACGGCTGTATCTTCTTGCTTTGCATTACTTTTCCTAGTTCTCTGTTTCATAAGGCTTCTAGTCTGTTAGCTTTTGCAGAGTCAGCTTCCTTAAAGGACTCAGCCTCTGTTTCCATTACTGTCAATGATAAGCTCTGGCATTCTGTTCAGAGTATGAGTATTGATACTAATTATTCTTTATCTTTTCTTTATCCCTTCAAATATTTTATTCCATCTTGTCAACTGCTCTGTCATGCTACTAAACTTTCCTTGGAAAGCATAGTAGTTTTGTTTCTCTAATTTTTTAGTCTCACTGCTCAATAATAAGACTGGTTAAGTTCTAAAAACTAACACTCTTGTACCCATTTTTATTAATATTTTGTCATAGTTTAGGAATGGTAATCTCCAATTTAGTGTTCCCACTGAAACCACACCAAACCATGCAGCACTGCTCACTCCTCCCTCCCCCTCTCCTTTTCTTGAGGCAGGGACAGGAGAATTGGAGGCACCAAAGGTAAAGATCACAGGTTGAGATAAGAACAAAACACTAGAAACAGCAGTGGGATAAGAAAATGAACAGTAACAACAACAATAACAAAAAAGCACTGAGAGGCAATTGATTCTCGTGCAAATGCACACCACTATACCCTGAGGAGCCCAAAACTAGCTGGCCTTCCATACCTTGACTTGGAAGGGACTCCCTCCACCATTCCCAGAAAAAGAGATGAGGTGCTATAGAATAACCTCTGGACCCTGGCTGTGCCCCCTCCTGGTTACTACAAACATTAACCCTGTCCTGGACAGAACCAGGATGTGGTCCTACCTGGCAGTGTTAGACTTGGGTTTTATTTCAGTTAGAAAACCACAACGCAAAAGTGAAACAATTATCAGTTGAAACAAATTTCACATCACTTGTTTTATACTTAAATCCATTACCTTTCCTTGTATGGGAGAAATAACCTTCTGAAACCTCCCTATTCCCTAATTTTCTAGATTTTCTTATTTCTACACATTCTCTGATATTGCAATGCATTAAAACCACTGTTGGCTTTGTAACTACATTTTGGAAGTCTGCAAACTTAGACAGCTACACAGCAGGATTTCATATTTCTGCCTTTCTGTTTCCTATCCCAGTCTCCTCTAAAGCAAGTTTACACTACTAAAATGTATTTTTCTTGTGAAAACTATTTCTTGAATTTATTTCAAGATTCTGTCTATCTCTGTTACTTTTTATCTGCAAAGACTTGCATCTATCTGTGTCTGCCTGCCATTTTTGTTTCTCTCTTTACTATTGATACAATTTTGGTAATTACCCCATGGGAGGAAGTTGTCATGTTATTTTGGTTTACAAACTGCTATAAAGAACCTTCCTGAACAAAGGAGTTTGGGGCAGAAAGTGTCTTGCTTTTTTCATAATTCACTATATAAATTTGTTACTATTAAGCAAATTATTCCAAATTACAATACACTTTCAGTTACAACTGCTCTGTGATTCATTACTTGGGATAATCAGAGCCCTGAGAAAGTTGTTTTGTTTTCTTATACGCCATGCAAAGTTTAACGCAGTCATACAGTGCCTATCAATGGTTAAAAGGATCTCCTAAGTCCTTTAGGGTGACCCATTCCTTAGGTTCCCAGGAGGGTTTCAGAGGCCCTGCACAGAGTATGTGTGAGTGTCACTACCCTCCTAGCCTTGAACCTGGGGACCAAAGACAGCCTAAGGGTGGAACAAAAGTGTCTCATGTCCTGTGTTCAGAGAGCTCTCGTAACTCCACACAGATTGGAAATTAAATTTCACTTGGCTGAGACAACAAGTTCAATGAGAGCTCAAGAGCATGGAGCAAAGCAAGCTGTTTGTTATCCATCTGACTTCCCAAGAGCACAAAGAACAGGACCAAATGTTTTGCTAGCAAGATGGATCAGCAAATCATCAAGATATACAGAGTGCATATAAGGGCAGTCTGCCTTGAAGAACAGAATACCTTACACATCATTAGGACCACACCATGCATGTAATCTCCTAAAGGGGTGGATAAAACAGCACAAAGGGTTCACACAAATATTATCTAATCCAAATGCATTTCTTTTTCGGCTGTGCCCAGACTCATTGGAACAAGAATCCAAAGTATACAGTTGTCCAACATAAAATACATGTAAAAACCATCACAACTTATCTGCCGATCTGACCTAGTCAGCTGAACGCAATTTTATAGTGTCATAATCATAATTTAGATTTATAACTGAATATATTTAGTAGACTGTTCTTTTGGGGACAGTTACAATAGACAGCCAAGATCAAATATTTGATAAGATTTTATGGGCACAATGGCATGTAAAAAAAGTACAGGCTGCAACCTCAGAGTCATGCAGTAGTAGAGCAAGGTGAAGGTTTTCCAGACATCCAAGTCAAAGAGGAATGCAACTCCCTTGGTCAGTTAACAGGACGAAGGGCTGAGGAGAAGCAGTGTATTTTCCACTAACAGAAAACAGCTTCCAAACCAATTATCAGCTGTGAGCTGTATTTTCAGTTCCCACCAAGGTCGTGGGGGGGACCAGTGCCTCTATATGGAGAGTTTTAGTTCTTTTCACGCTTTGGTAGTGCAGAAGAGAGAAGAGTAGCACAGAACATCAAGTGGATTCCTGCTTATTGTCTTTTCTCTCAATACACACAAATAAACTTTCATTCTTGGAGTGCCCCTTTATGCCTAATCAATAGAAACCCTTTTTTTGTTAGTGTGGGGGAGAGTGTGTGGGGTCTGAGTGAAAAAAGAGCAGGGGATGTCCAGACATACTAAGCTGGAAGGTCACACATCATAGGCCACCAAACAAGAGAGTGGCATTGCTGGAGGTAAATCAGCCTCACACCTCAGAGCCCTTTTCCACACCATGACACGTCCCTGAATTAATGTAGTTAACTTTTTGACACAAGAGAGGACATTTGAAAATGAGAAAATTCAGTTGTATAGCTAGAAGAGCTACACAATTTTGGTTTTACTCATCAACGGGAAGGTAGTTTTTATGTCTGTGAAATTGGCAAGACCGACTGGCCTATGAAAGCAAGATTAAAAATTTTACATTCTCTTCTGTAAAAGAAATCATGTACCAAGAAATAAGCTCAGAGATATTAAAGAGAGATGATTTTCCATTGGGACCTGAAATGAAACTATCACTACAAATTTATTAGATTTGGAAGTGGCATAAATTGAGATTCCAAACATTTATTATGATGGTCTTAGTAATGTTCATTACCATCTGTTGTAAAGAGCTACAAAGAGAGGTTTTTAGACAGCTAGATGTACAGAACATCAGTGGCCTTCAGTCAGAGAGGTCAGTCAAAGCATTGCTTTGCATTAACATTGCTCATATGCTACCCTCATTTCTGCCCCCGCTGCCCAGAGTTCCAGCGCTGCTGTGACAGCTATCAGTAAGAGCATCAGCACCTCATCATAGCAGCCCTTGTTTTCACCATCAGTTTGCAATTCCTGAAGACTTGCTTCATCCTTCTCTGGAAAAATTCCCCAGCAAGAAGTGAAGCCACTTATTCTTTTGCTGACTATTCACAACATCACACAGAGCAGAAGAGGGAGTCATATTTGGTAGCAAACTATTTCCAGAGATATGACCAGTGAAGGGACTGAAGACAGGGGCCTGCAGTTCTCAGTGGCATTGCATCTTTGCTAATCTGCATTTACCTCCCATTGACATGAACTGATTTTCATCTACAAGAGTAGATTCTGTCACGTTGCATGGCCTCTTTAATTTACATGAGCTGCTGTAGTTTTCTGGTGCCTTGCTTGATAAAAAAAGAGTTTGGAAACAAAATCTCTTTTTGGCCCTTACAACATACTGTGCATTTTTCTCTTTCATCTCTGGATTGAAATTTCTAAAGAAATTAAATGAGCAGGGCAAAGTAAATCAGCAGAGCATAATGTGACCATTAGCATATCAACTGTAGTGTGTGCGTTGATGAACCTGTCACTCAGAGATTAGACCAGACATGATTCTCTCATCAAAGGCTTCAAAGTCAAGCCTGAATATTCAACTGACTTTCCCAAGATGGGATTCTCCTACTCTCAAAACAATCATGTCATTTCTGTCTGTGCTGGCGAACCCCCTCATATAGTGCCACATCAAGAATCATCAGTTTGCATTACTGAAGCCAACTGCTCCAGCATCAAATTTTCTGGTAAGTTCCAGTGTGGCTGACTTCCTGCCTTGCAATTTGCTGACAGAGAACATTAAGGCATCTTTTCCATATGTGTTAGGACTGCTGTAAGTTCATTTACAGTTCCAGTGAACTGTCATTCAGTGCAGCCCAAAGGCTTAGAGAGCATTTGCTGGAGAGCTGTATTCCTAAATCAAGCACTGGGTTATTGTACTGGCACATTGCTTAGCATTTCAGATAATCTTTCATCTAAACTTAACATCACTATATTTATTATAGTTACTTCACAAGAATTTTGTAAAGCTTAATTAATATTTGTACGTCTTCTGGCTTAGATAACAGTTCCTGATAAAATACAAAGTATTATCACACATATTAAAATGGCTTCACAAATTTATAGCTATATCTAAAAGTAGTGTTGGAACCATGTTAGGGCCCTTTTGTTATCTTGTCAAGAGAAGCTAAAGTGCTTGCACCACTAATAAAACTACCAGTGTGATGAACCTTTCTGCTCATATGTCATAAAGATTGATGCCATATATTAAAATGTGGAAATTTTTCTTTTTTTTCAGTTCACAGGTTATTTAGGGCAAGGCAATGCTTCTACCAGTTAGAATAGAAACTCAACTTTTATTCATAAAGTTCAAAAGATGTTCATCTCCAGGTTAGTGGAATTTCACCCTTGTTAGATCCTGCTTTTTACTTCTGTTTGAAGTCCTGAACAAAGTCAAAGGATGTGGTGTGACATGTAGGAAAAAATGTAATAGACTAGCTGTTCATGGTGGTCAGATGCTGTCTTGGGCATAGTGACCACAAAAAGACAGTTTTTGATTCTTATCAAAGTAAGAAAGATGGCCAACAAAACCTCTACCTTCCTGAGGGTGGTCTTGGGCTGTTCAGGACACTGCCTTGGAGAGTCCCCTGGGAAACAGTCCATAGAAACAAAGGAAGACTGAAAATACTTAAAGAAGGAAATCTTAAAAGAACATGGAAGCAGGCCATACCTATATGCTGAAAGACAAACTGTTGAGGAAGACTGGCCTGCCTGAACAGGGAGCTTTTGCTGGAACTCAGAGAAAAAAACACAGTTTATGACCTTTGGAGAAAGGGGCAGGTAACTCAGGAAGTGTACAAGAATGTCATTACACCATAAAGAGAGGAAATTAGAAAGGAAAAAGCTCAGCTGAAACTCCATCTGGCCACTGCTGTGAATGGTAATAAAAATGTTTTTTTATAAATACATTGACAACAAAAATGTGGACAAAGAAAAAATCTCCATCCTTTATGGACATGCAGAGGAACACTGTCAGGAAGGGTGAGGAAAAGGCTGAGATACTTAATGCCTTTTTTGCCTCAATCTTTAACAGAAAGACTGGTGATCCTCAGGGCAACAGGCCTCCTGAGCTGCTTGACAGGGGTGGGGAGAGAATGAATTACCCATAAACCAGAAGGGATAGTCAGTACTGCTGACCACCTGCTGCATCACTGAAACACCCACAGCTCTAATGGGCTGGGCAGGATTTGCTTGAGGGTACTGAGGGAGCTGGCAGAAGAGTTTACCAAGCCACTCTCCATCCTTTATCATCAGTCCTGGCTAACCAGGCAGGTCCCAGTTGACTGGAAGTTGCCTATTCTGATGCCAGTCGGAAAGAAGGGACAGAAGGATCCAAGGATCCTTTGGCTGGGTTTTCATCCCAACCTCATTGCCAGGGAAGGTTATGGAACAGATCATCTGAAGTGCCATGATGCAGCACACGCAGAACAAGCAGGGGATCAGGCCCCAGCACAGGTCCTGCTTGACCAACCTGATCTCTTTTCATAACCAAGTGACCCTTCTGGTGGATGCAGGAAAGGCTGTGGATGTTGTCTACCTGGACTCCAGTAAAGCTTTTGGTGCTGTTTCCCATGGCACTCTCCTGGAAAAGCTGGCAGCCAAGGCTTGGATAGATGCACCCTTTGCTGGGTTAAAGTCTCGTGGGATGGCAGGGCCCAGATGGAGGGGATAAATGGATATTAATACAATTGGTCACAAGAGGTGTTCCCTAGGGCTCAGTGTTGGGGCCAGCCCTGTTTAATATCTTCACTGATGATCTAGACAAGGGCATTGAGTGCACCCTTTGTCAGTTTGCAGATGGCACCAAGTTGAGTGATAGTGTGGATCTGCTGGAGGGCAGGAAGGCTCTGCAGAGGGATCTGGACAGGCTGCATCCATGGGCTGAGGCCAATGGAGTTAGGCTCAACAAGGCCCAGTGCCAGGTCCTGTCCTTGGGTCACAACAACCCCAGGCAGTGCCACAGGCTGGGGCAGAGTGGCTGGAAAGGAGCTGGGGGTGCTGGTGACAGCAGCTGAACATGAGCCAGGGTGTGCCCAGGTGGCCAAGAAGGCCAGTGGCATCCTGGCCTGGATCAGCAATGATGCTGATAGCAGAACTGGGGCAGGGATTGTCCCCCTGTACTGGTGAGGCCACACCTTGAATGCTGTGTACGGCTTTGAGCCCCACAAAACAAGACACTGAGGTGCTGGAGCAAGTCCAGAGAAGGGCTGGACCTGGTGAAGGGTGTGAAGGACAAGTCCTGTGAGGAGCAGCTGAGGGAGCTGGGGGTGTTTAGCCTGGGGAAAAGGAGCTCAGAGGGGACCTTATCAGTCTCCACAACTGACTGAAAGGAGGTTATAGCCAGGTGGGGGTCAGCCTCTTCTCCAGGCAACTAGTGGCAAAACAAGAGGAAATTACCTCAAGCGGTGGCAAGGGAGATTCAGGTTGGGCATCAGGATGAATTTCTTCAGAGAAAGGGTCGTCAGGTCTAGGAATGGGCTGCCTTGGGGAGATGGTGGAGTCACCATTCTGGAAGTATTCAAGCCGCCGTTGGACATGGCAATTTATGCTGGCTGTAATTCTGTCTATGAACACACCAGGTTGTGTTCAGTCAAAGGTTGGGCTTGATGATTTCATATGTCTTTTCCAACCTAAATGATTCTGCGATTGAGTGGTGCAAGTATACAATGTTGTAGATAGAGAGCCAAAAGAGATAGAGTAGCTGACATTACAGACACCTTTTATATAATATGCTGTATCCCCCCTACTGAGATAATTGCCTTTTTCAAAGAGTGAGACTAATCACTGAAGGTGCTTACCTCCAGCATTGCCCAGAGAGTCAAGGACTGAAAGAAGTAACGCAATGCAAATGATTCGTTTTAAACATGAAAAAATTCCTAACCACAAAATAAAGAAACAAAAATGAAAAAAAGAGAAGTAATGATCTCTCTTTACAGACCACAAGGTTGGCCATTTCTGTTTTAAGTGATAGGAAAACTTCCTTTCTTACCTTTACTCTTTGCTGTTAGCTAAACAACATCTGTCACACACATTCACCTCATAATTGCAAATAAGATCATTAAGAAGATCATATTAGCCTCCATGCAGAGGGGAGAAGCACCTAGTGAAGTTAACCGATAGGATTCAGAAGACTAAGTTCCTGTTTTACCTGTATAAGGGCCATATAAGGTTGTGAGAACTGGGAAAGAACTTCATTGCCAATTCCTAGCAGGCACTCCATAAGATTCTCAATAGCGAGATTATCCTAAGTTACATGAACACACAAAATCCAGTGTGTCCATCCAGTGTGGTTGGTGCAGTCAGTAATAATCTTGCTGCCCTATAGACACACTGCAATACTGCAAACAAGTTCACCATTTGCACTTTGAGAAAGTATTGGAAAATCAGCTTAGGAACACGGGTAGCCATATATACAACTACCTTTGAGTACTGTTTATGGCTTGACAATTAGTAGTATTTAATCATAATATAACAAAACTTTTAATCATCATTTTTGATTGGGGAAGGCAGTAAGGAGGAAAAAAAGAAAAAATAAGGTAAGAAAAAGATAAGGTAACTCTACCTACAACTGTAGAAATTTAAGGGCCCTAAGTAATCCAAACAAAACTGTGTGGTTGTTCTCATCTCCTCTTTCATAGTGCTAGCAATTGACAAGTTTTTATCAAGAATATTCCTGTACATCATAATTTTCTTATCATCAAAGCTCATGAAGAATCTTAGTTTGTGGTTTACAGGAGTGGCATTCAGCCCTTACCTTAAACACAGCTTGTATGCCCAAGAAATTAATCCTTTCTACAGAATTCAAGCAGACAGAATCTCCCTCTACAGGGCTCCAAAGACACTTCTTAATTGGAAAGATATCCTGGAAGACTGTCCTGATGTGGTTAAAATGAAGACACAGGTTAGGTGACCTGGGCACAACGTGAGGTTTCTCATGCTGTGGTTTAAAAAATGCCTAAATGTCCCTTATGTCTAAAAGTTCAAAGTCCAGGGGGAAAGCATGGGGCATTTTTTGATGTGTCAAGTCATGATTTTTAAGTTACTCTCAGTATCTTTGAAGTCTGTTTATTTAACATCCAGAAGTACTGCATAAGCTCTTGGATAAATATTTCGGCTCTCAAGTACGGCCCATCACATGTTTTTCTCTTTAAATGAAGACTGAGCAATTCCTTTGCTTGATGACATTAATGGCAAGTGAGCAAAAGGCTGTCTAAGAGTAAGAGGGGCTGACCACATGCTTCCATGCACTCTCAAAGCCAGAAGGGAATTCAGTGTGTTTGGATGAGCAGCAGTGTGTTTGGTGGCTGATGTTTATGGCCTGTGCTGTGTCGAGAAACAAAATGTGAGTAAATGCTGAGGAATTTTCTTCTGTAACTTCAGTGTTGATGATAGGGATTTCAGTGCTGCCATGTGGCTGACCAGAAGTTCTGCTCACTGTGAACATGCATAAACACAAACACAAGCATGTCAAGCTTTGCAAAAACCTTGAGCAGGGATTTTATTTTCTCTTTTAAAAGTCAGTGAACTTACAGGTGCATCTCAAGCCCTTCTGAGAGTGCCCCTGCCACTCTGTTCCTCTCCAGGGCCAGCAGCAGTTTTGTGTGTGTTGCCTGCCTTGGCCACAATGCCCCATAGAACAAGGGCCTAGATTCCCCCCATTTTATGATGTTAAAAATGGACTGTCACAAGGCCATCTGGTATATTCTTTGAAAGGAATTTGGAACATATTGTTTACTGGATGTTAGCAGCTACTTGAAATTGAACTTTTTCTGTGTGTATACATTACCCATCCTCCAATCCCACAGGAATTATACACAAATATCCAGTTCTAGTGATGGAAAACATGACAGGGTGCATTTGGCAAAGATTTTTCATTTAGAACTGATTTCCTTGCCAGGAGATTTCAAGGCTCATGCAGCATTGTTCATATGGCACCTACCCTTCTGCAAATCATCAGTGTAGCTGAAAAAGCTTCCTGATTACATCACTTCTTTTCATTTTTATACCATTTAGTAAAAGTTTTCTCTGGTGGGAAAAAGGTAGGCTTGTTTGCCTCAGCCCCATTAAACTTTCTCACACAGCCTCCTGAACCAGTTCAAATAGATTTATTTGAATCTCTCAGATGTAATAAGAGGCAGAATGGCCCAAAGCAGTGATTTTTGGCCTTTTCCATTTCTGGATTTTCGAAGTTTCTGCAGAAAAGATGGGAGACATGTATGGCAAACATAAGCTAAGCAAAGCCTTGATTTCATTAACTGTCTTTCACAGACTCCTCATAGAAAAACACTGTACTAAATCATTAATCACAGAGCTTAACTCATCCAACATTTTTCTCTATAAAGCCAGGACGTTAGTTCTGTGCAGGGTTACTGCCCATGATTTGGCCTATACGGCCTTTGCCAATAGTTATTGACAAAATCTTATCATGGAATAAAGAAAAAGATGTCTTCTCTTCAAAGAGACATTTGTCCATATGGCCTCAGCCTCAGGAGTACCTCAGAATCTATAGGTTTTGAATGTATGTTATACATACATGCAGTCTACTCATTTTTAACAGGGGAGAATTAAGGAGCAAGGGAATACCATTCCATGCATTTGCAGAAACTTAATTCCAAAGGAATTAGTAGCACACCAGAAATTTTCACTTCACAGTGGAGAGAAACAGTGGAGAGAAACTTCACAAGATGTGATGTGAAGCAAGATGCTCACATAGAGCTATAAATCATAGAACGTGCTGAGTTGGAAGGGGCCCATCAAGATCATACAGTCCAATTTCCACCCTGCACAGCACATCCCAAGTATCACACCATGTGCCTGAGAGCATTCTCCTACTGCTTCTTGAATTCAAACAGGTTTGGTGTTCGGACCTCTTCCCTGGGGAGCCTGTTCCAATGTTCTGTATGGAAAACCTGGCATCCAAGCTAAACCTCCTCTGACTCAGCTTCAAGCCATTCCCTCAGGTCCTGTCACTGGTGACAAGAGTGAAGAGATCAGTGTCTGCTCCTCCATTATCCCTTGTGAGGCTGCTGAAGACCACAACCAGGTTTTCCCTCAGTCTCCTCCAGCCTGAAGTGACTTCAGCCACTCCTCATGCAGCTTCACCTACAGAGCTTTCACCACCCTCATGGCCCTCCTTTGGACCCTCTCTAATAGCTTTATACCTTTTTTATACTGTGGCACCCAAAAGTGCCCCCAGCACTCGAGGTGAGGCTGCCCCAGAGCAGAGCAGAGCAGGACAATCCCCTCCCTTGCCTGGCTGGTGATGCTGTCCCTGATGCCCCCAGGACACGCTTGGCCCTCCTGGCTGCCAGGGCACTGCTGGCTCATGTTCAGCTTGCCATGGACCAGAGCCCCAGGGCCCTTTCCATGGCACTACTCACCACCATCCTATTATCGGTCTACTCACACAATCAGGGCTGCCCATGTGGTGCAGAATCTGGCACTTTCCCTTAATAAATTTCCTATGGTTAGTGATTGCTCAGTCTTGTAATTTGTTGATGTCTCTCTGCAGGGCCTCCCTGCCCTCAAGAGGGTCAACGGTTCCTCAAAATTTAGTGCTGTCAGTAAACTTAGTATTCTTTTGAGTCCTGCATCCAAGTTGTTTATGAAGACATTGATGAGCACAGGGCTGAGGATGGAGCCCTGTGGAGCCCCATCAGTGACAGGTCACCAGTCTGATGTCATGTCATTGACTGTAACCCTCTGTGCCAGATCCATGACCCAGCTGCTTGACCATCACATGATGTCTTTGTCCAGTTGCGAGCTGGACTTTTTGTCCTGAAGTATACAGTGAGACACAGTATCAAAAACTTTGATGACATCCAAAAAGATTCCATCAACTGGCTTTCCTAGACCAACTGGGTGGGTTACCTAGTCATAAAAGAAAATCAGATTTGAAAAGCAGGACCTTCCCCTCATGAAGCTGTGCTGTCTGTGACCAATGACTATGTTGTCCTCCAGGTGTTTTTCAATACCTCCAGAATAATCTTTTCTGTAATTTTACTGGGCACTGAAATGAGACTGACAAGTCTATAGTTTCCAGGGTCCCCCTTCTTGCCCTTCATGAAGATCAGGACAACATTCACCAGCTTTCAGTCAGTTGGAACCTGTCCAGATTCCCAAGATGGCTCAAAAATCAATCCTCAAGAGAGGCTTTGCCATTAGCCAGCTCTTTGAGGACATGGTCCCTTTCAGTCCCCTGAGGGACAGCAGCCCACAGGTGACTGAACCTGCAGCAGGGACACCCCCATGGGACTGCAGCCCTCAGGGGACCCACACTGCAGCAGGGATATCTCTGCAGAACCAAAAGGCACAGGTGTGTTCCACAAGACAGGCAGACACCTGAAAGGCTATGACCAACAGGAGCCCACATAAAAGACACTAAGAAGCTGTGTAACAAAAATAAAACCAAAACAAGCTCAAAAAAACCCAAACAATGAAGAAGCAAGTAGCAGCAAAAAAAGAAAAAATTAACAAACAAATAGCACCAGAGAAAATGCTGCAAGAAGCAAAGCGCAACACAACAAAATAAATAAATGAAGAGCACAGCAGAAAAAACAGTTATATACACAAGACCCAGACCTCCTGTGTCACCTATCATCTGACCAGAGTAAATGGAACAGACTGACTTTAACCCCAACAAATACAGGGGAAGTCAAGCCTGGGAATGAGGGAGGGAAAAGTTTTCAGCACATGATTTTTTTTATTGCTGATTTTCTTTTTTTTTTCCTCTCTAGCCATATCAATGTTTAGAAGTTGATGTGAACTGGACATAGATTAAGTAAAAATGCCCAAAGAAGAAATGTTTTGCCCATAACTGATTCTTGGGTACCCTGGACAATAAGGTGTGTGCTTCCACAGGGCAGGTCAGCCCAGCAAAGCTCCCATTTCTCCACGTGGGAGCACATATCTCTCTCCATAAACACTGAACTGGACCCACAGTGCCTGACCCCTATCAGGTGTCCCAGCCAACAGTTCCCTTTAACTACTTCAACATAAAAAATCATACAGAGCTTATTAATCAGCTCAGCCCACAGCTAAAGGAGTATTGCAAAATATTAACTATTAAACTTGAAGGGAAAGGGGAACAAGGAGTTATATTTAGCACTAAAGAACTGATGCCCAATAATAAAAAAAAAAAAATATGCATTAGTATGAATACTATCAAACACAGAGTTAGGTGTTTGTCACATTATATATGAGGTTTTAGCATTCAATTCTTATTTCACCATGGTCGATAGTAAAACATTCTTTTATTTCAATTGGAGGTGAATGGAGCCATTAAGTGGAGTTGAATTGTTAGGCCATATGGTCTCTCTCCTTGTAGGTTTCTTCATGTTGCAGGTATTTGTTTCTGTTTTGTGTTTGTATTTACATATTCTTGGCCCTTTTAGTGCCCTAAGGAGACATTTATAAATGGTCATAACACAGTAACCCACAAAATTATAGGCCTATAAATTATCCCCTCAGGCATTAAAAGAGCCTGGGAAAATACAAACGCAGACTGACTCAAAACTTTTATTTAACAAAATTTACGCCGTATTGATGGTGTTGAAAAAAATTCAAAAAGTGAAAAACTATTTGTCTTATGGACATATGTCATTGGTGTGTAACTTACAGCACACAAAAGAGCAAACAAGGCCTCCCATAATTTCTTACCAGGTCCTAGCTGGTGTTTTTCTAACATGAATGTTACCAAATGACAGAGTACTTACTTATCACATCATTTCCAAAGTGAAACGCTTAAAAGCCAAGAAATTAATAAAGGACATCTGAAATCTTAGACTATACACATAGAAGAAAGGAAATACACTAATGGCCTCTTTTGCAATGGTTCCCTAGAATATTGCACTCATTGGTACCTTTGTTCTCAGAGCTCCTCTCTAAGACAAGGGCATGATCTTTTAAATCAGGGGGAAACCAAGGCATGAAACAACAGATTTGGAAAGATGCCCAACTTTGTAGATCAGGAATATGTGATCACTCTTACTTTCTACACCAAAGGGGCTCCCTGCAATCCCTCAAGGCTGTATTCACAGCCCATAGGAATGCAAGCAGGAGGTTGGTGAACACACTTGCCTGTTTGTGTTGTCCATACAGGCCCCTAAAAGGAGAGCATTCATATCTCGGAGATGTACAACCACACCATTATGCAACAGCCTAGGACAGACCCAGCCCCCATACTTTGGGAATCCACTCAATAAAAGCCTCACAACTGGCTTGCACAATGTCTACCATGCAATGATGATGATGTGGTAAGGACAAGGGTAGTGTGGATGCAAAGCATTTTGTCACACTACTGAGTGACCCAAAAACCTGGCAGCTGAACTTGGGCATGTGACCAGATACTGCCTCAGTCACACCAAGAAATGAGAAGCTGCAGGAAAAACTAAGCACAAGCCCAGGAAAGCTATGCTGTGACTGACTTTCTGATTGCCCTTAGTTTCAACTGCAGCCTTGCCCCAGAAGTTTCCCAACGTGCCCTACCCTACTTAGCCTGTCAGCTTTGGGAAGATCCCAAAAGAAGGTGGTGTAGCCATGAATAGTCTCAATTTTAAGGTCTGGTCAAGAGGTGCTAGTTTCTTCACAAGATGATTCAGACTAGAGATGCGGTGGCAGAACACTTTGAACTAAAGTTTGCAGAAGACAAATGTCTCCACACTAATCCCAGAAACAGTAACAACGAGAAAATTCCTTTGTCAGTTGTTTCCAAATGATTTTTGACCTCTTAGTCCCAGAGATTATGAATTTCAGATGGTGATATTGGAAGGCCAAATATAACTCAAATAATTGTTGCCCTGGGGACCCACCTCTCTCTGGGAGACTGAAATCTTCAATAGACTGTGTTGCAGGTCCTGATTTTGGCACACATTAATGTGAAATCAAGCTCAGGGGAAAGAATCTTAGATTTCACCATAAATATTTTCTGTACAAAATTTGTAGTTATCCATGATTTTTTCTGCTACAGTACTACTGCCATAAGATTTGAGGATTCCTTTTTTTCCCTCTTTATTCTGAAAGGGATGAAAAGTGGATAAAAACCCATGGTTTTCAGTAAGATGAGCTACTAGGAAGGGACAGTACATCTCTTGGAGAAATAAATGGATAAATTTATTTTTTCAGCAGTACATCTACTGGAGAAATAAATGTCCACCTGCATTTATGGGAGACCGTGCAGGGTAGTATCCTAGGATGCATTAGCTCTGCATGATCTGCAAAGAAACAGTCCCAGCTCATGCCAGGAGTGAAATAAGGACCAGAATGGCAAAGGAAAGATACATCACAGTTTCTCAGAGGGGCGGCTTTGGGCAGAGCAGAGAGAAAATAAGCTGCTAAGGAGTAGACCCCTGCAAATACACTTCCCTGCTAAAGTTCTGTGCAGAGATTTTTTCCTAGAGCATAACAGAAATTTCTGATTCGGTGTTTTTCCAGAAGGTACTGATAAATTGTTCCTGCCCACAAAAGATTTCTATAAGCAAGAGGGAGAGTGCTCTATTCAGCCTTGCTGAATGTTTTTGGCTATAATCACAGAAGGACTGGTACAGTTTGCTGGCCCTGAGGCCAACAGCCATGCATCATCCACGCCACATGCATCCCCTTCCCTATCCACCCATGAAGAAAGGGTAGAAGAATCCAACCTGGCTCCTGGGAATGGTTCCTGGAAGGTCTCACAGCTGGGTCTCCTCTGTGAGTGTACCAGCTGGTTTGGGCCACAGCCAGGAACTGTGAGAGCTGTTTTATTAGCACAGCTATACATCTCATTATTATATCTGTAGCCACTTAGAGCAAACTTGGGCCAAATGAAGGTAAACCAGATCTACTTAGGACCCTGGTGCTTACAGTCATTGTGCTGTCCTCAGAGGAAAATAAAAAGATCCCCCTAACCATCCTATAAAATTTTTTTCTGAGTCTGAAACAGAATTCCATCCAGTTCATTTTGTTTCTAACAGCAAACAAATTTAAAGCTCAAGGGTTTACACTCACAGAAATGAAAGGTTATTGGCATCATAAATTTTATCACATTAATACTTATAAACCTGCTTCCACATTGAGTGCAGGCTGTGCACAAGTACCAAGTACACATTCTACTGGATACTTTTATAAAATCAATTACTGCAGCTAATATGCATTATCAACATTTGATAGCTGAGAGCTAACTTTTATTTACAAGTGTATGTTCAGTAAAATTCACAGAAATAAGATGTGATTTGGTGAAGGCTACAGACTGGTAGCTTTAAACAAGTTCTTACATTGCAGAGGTACCAACACAAAACAAATTAAAAATTGTCTGGAGCTTGAAAACCACACATTACTAATTTAAAACTTGTATAGAAAAGTTATATTATATATTAAGTAATATAATTTAATTCAAAGCCCTGAATTCAGAAATTCTCAGAAGTGACCTCCATTTATATTTTTTAAATGAAGTTATCACACCCTTTAAAATATTATTTGTTATTATTAGTGTCAACACAATAAATTGTTATTATAACTGTCAACAGCCCAATTTATATTATGCAAAATAACATTTGAAGACAATAAATTACACAAGAAGATTTCATTCAAAATGTTGGATATTCTTATGCTACATAAATTCTTACAGGGGACCAGATCATGCAAGCAGATGCAGAAAATATCAGAGCTTTACTGGAAGAATATGCCCACAAAAAAAAAAAAAAATTATTTATCTCTGAGGACTAAACTTAACTTAGGGGTTACAACAGAGCTCCAGCTGTATGAATTTAAACTTTTCTAACTTCAGTTTTCTGCTTTCTAGCAGGATTTTCACTGACAGCATGAGCATGCATTTCAGTTCCACATCCACCCTAAATTTAACTGAATCTCTTTTGAGCACCATATAATGTATCCTCCATGTAGAGTTGGGAGTTGGAGAGCCAAAGGCAATTTTTCTACAAGGAGCAGAAGGGAAAGGCATCATTTTGCAAGCTGGCCAATCCAGCTACAGGCAGGAAAGGTAAGTAACTACAACACTGCCCGTTGTGCTTTTACCTATAGGTTACCTTAGCTGTCCCAGGCTGATGAGCATTCAGCTTTGGGAGGGATATAAAACATTTCTGTGGGCTCTCCACCAGCCTTCCAGAGGGACCTGACAGTTGGCTGCTGGGAAGAGGTGAGAGCCAGACTGCATGTGCTAGCTGTCTCAACCAGTGCCATGGCTTCAGAGAAAATTATTCTTGAAGACTGTCCCTAGGAAGTGACTTCTTTTCATTTAGAAGCTATTGCACACCAAACCATATGATTCCTTTTATGTAAAAAAATTGTTTTCTATGTTTTGGTATAATTTTAAGATGATACTGTCATTCATTCATGGCAATAGTTTTGCTGAAGAAGACAGCAATTATGTACAGAAATCTCATACCAACAGTTGCCTCAATTTAGAAAAGATAAAATTTAGTAATTATTTGGAACTACTCAGTCCCCAGATACTATGAGCAATACAAGAAAAACCCTCATCTTTTCAGAACCCACAGTCATTTGCATTCTTACATATTGCACATATTTATACGTCTACTTTGCTGTCTGTGTTTTGCTGTGCCTGGCCATCATCTTCCCACACCGTCTCTGTTCTCTGCAGTAAAAGTTGAGCTGTTGATTTGGGGATTTTTGTGCTGTGCTCTTTCCAGTAACAGTATAGACAGTCCTCCAGTTTCACAGATATGAGGCTAACAACATTTGAAACAGACAACTTCCAAACCATGAATGAGTTTGGTGCCAGCAATCTATTTAATACCTGCAAGGTTAAGAGTTTAGTTTCAGCCTCTTGGTGTTGCATGACATTCAACCACAACACAGGTTTAATCTTGCATTGGCTGCAAGACAGCTCTTCCCAGTTGTTGCATTTCAGTTCAAAATTAACCTGTTTTATTGCATTTTTTCTAACTGCCCTTAAGGGGAGAAATCTTGCAAAAAACCATTCTTTCCAGGGATGCATTCTGGTAATACTTGCTTTGCAGAAATTACATCCAAGCCTTCTATGTCAGTATTTCTGGTTTCAACAATAGTCATCATCCTTGATGATAATAAAATACACAGTTTTTAGCAGACTGCAAAGTGTTCCATAAGAGAAGATGCAGCTCCACAGTCCCCTTCCTCCAGCCAGTTCTGGTTTATATCTACCTGACATTCTTTATTTGCATGCCCCCTCTTTCATATGTTGTTTAAATACTCAGTAAGGTTGCTGCTTCTCTAGCAGTATAAATATACAACCTAGAGTAGGTAATGTCCCTCTCAGTTCATTATTCAGTCGAATAATGAATTAGCATAAGGTTTCAGTTCAGCAGCTGAGGAGTCAAGCAGCATATTACAAAGAACTTTTTGTCCTGATTTTATGAAGATTTAAAAGTGGAAGAAGAAAAGTATTGTCTTTCATAAGGCTTCATTTTAAGTAGCATTTCAAGACTTTGATTGAATACATAGTTCATTCAAAATGGTAAAGTTTTACTCAAAGGGTACTTTCAGTTCTATTGCTCCATTTAGGTTTTAACAGGATTTTGGCTTTCTTACATTGTCAGAAAGTATTGTTTCCAGAAATCATCATTTATTTGAGCAGTAAGTCCTTAAAAAGTACCAAGACAGGCCAAGAAGGGAACACCATCCTTTCTTTTTTGAAGTTTTCTTAGGGATAAAGAAAAGGTAATTCAGCCTCTATCGTCATGCCTCGATCTGCATTCCTTCCTTACAAACAGCTTTACTGATCCCTGTGTCATTCCTCCCAAAAGAATGGCTTGGGTGCCTCGGAAGCTCTCTCATTATGTAACATGTCACAACATTAGAAGCACCACTGGGGAATAGCTGCATCATTATGCAATGTCAGTCTGTGAACCAAGACTCCCTTGCAATGCCCAGTGCTTCACAGCAGTTTGGTTGTGTCCCCTGTAGTATCTCTCTTCTGGTAACTAAATATTTTAGAATAGTTTATATAGACTCCAGGGACAGCTGTTGAGGAGAAAATTCCTTATTTCGAGCCAAATATGGAGTTCATGGCTTAGCTCAGGAATTGGACAATACCCAAGAATTTGTTAGGTTTTCTTCCCCTATGCTCTGAATTGTCCAATATCCCTCCTGCCTTCCCCTCCCCCACAAAAACTCCTCTACAATAATAAAACCTAAAGCATATCCAGCATGCTTACTACATGCTGAAATTCCCTTAAAGAAACAGTGTCAGCATAGCTTAGACCTAAATATTTAATTTAATAATAAAATTTTAAACAAAAATGTGAAGTTAATGCAAAATCTAAGGTGATTTTTAAACTGCCCCAGCAAAAAGAACAGTTCAAATTTAAAGTGTTCCCTAATGTTGTTGCATTTCTAAGAAACATTTTACACTCTAAAAGCTGGTAATTGAAACCAAATAGATTTATTTCCTAAAGTCCAACACACAGGCCTGCTCTCACTTCACAGGCAGGGAAAAATGCAAAGGGGAAAAAAAATCTATATTTTCAGCATTTTCTTTTTTAATGTTTTATCTTATATTAATCAAACATCGTATCAATATTGCTTTTCATTAAAGTACCTACAATCTGGAAACCTATCACCCTTTAAAAGAAAATACATTCCTTTGTCCTAACAGTGAAGCTACCATTGGTAATGAAAACAATGATATATCTTCCATTTCCACTAGCCAAATGTCTAGCTACTTTTCCTGTGACCAATCATAACAAATACGTCAAGAGTATTAAAAACACAGGAAATACTGATCAAATTCTTCTCCAGAAAAAAAAGAAAATATGTTTATATAGTGAAGCATTTCTTACAGGAAATATCTCCATCTGAACTTACTGTATAAAACCTGCATTGCACATTTATTTCCTGACAATTTTTACCTTCACTTTAAAGTGCAGGACAACATAAGAAAGTTACAATTTCCACAAGGTTTTTGGAAATGCTGCTTATCAAGATAATATCACTCTGCACAGCTAAAATCGAAGATTTTCTGTGAATCACATACATCACATAAATAATGTCACTGGTATTTTGTGAATGACACTATACATCAGTATCAACATAAAATGAACTTGCTAGCAAGAAAAAACAGTATTTTTTCACTAAAGTAAGGCACTATCAAGAGTAAAAGCAAATCTGTAACTGCTGGCCTACAATGCATAGGTGACTCAAACCAAATAATACTTAATCCTAGTGATATGCAAAGTATTTTGAAGATATGCAATTGGAAATACCTGAGCAGTTATGAGTTTTAAAAAATGCTTCTTGGGTTTTATTGAGAATTCTTGGTGGAGAGGATATACCTGCGGGGTGTTAGTCCAGCAAAACCAGCTTTACTTTGGCCACTCACAATGGCCAGAGACCTCCACCCCACAAAGAGTTTGTTAGAGATGTTTATTTGTGCATGATCAGTTTGAGACAGACATGACCAGCAGGAGCCATAAGTTAGATCACAGCACCAAACTCACCAAAGATGGAGATGAACCGGCTCTCCTCCCACAACCCACACTAGAGTAGCCCTTTTCTAAAAGTGTGTGACTGATATAATTACAATGCCAATGGGATAGGGGTTAATATTTTTCCTTTGGTTTCTTTCTCTCCGGGAATTCTGTCCCATTTGTTGAAGGCAGAGACAATAATGACCGGTACTTGAGACAAAAATGTGTTCCCACGATGGAGGGGGAGGAGTGCGCCTGGCTGCACTTCCCTTAATCTTAGGTGTTTCTCTTAGAGTAGAGATAGTGCAGGATTCGGGCTGAGCTGGGTGCAGCTCCTAGCTCGCTCTTGCTCTCTCGGCGTTGGGGGTGACAGAGGCTGCGGTCGCTGCGGGAAGAATTCGCGCCCGCTGCGGGGCTCTGTCTCTGCTTTCTCCTTTCTCCTACCGCGAGCGGAGCTCTGCCCACAGGAGCGGCCACTGCTTTTGAAGTCCATTCTTTAAGGACTTCCTTGGAGACATGCCTTAGTCCCCTGAGGAGGCAGATGTCTCCTCATGGCTTACACACTGCTTCCAGAGCCTACTCTGAGCAAGAGGCAAGAGGTTATTTTATAGTTATTTGCTGACATTTTGTGTGCTAATCTTGTTTTAAGATGGAGCATTTGTATGACTGTATTTTGAAAGGAATACAGTTTCACTTGGCCACTGGGGTTAAGTGTCCTGGGAGAATCCCCAGTGGACTAGCATCCCAAGGGCATCACTCAACCCAGGCTCAAGATTTTGTTTGAAGAATTCTCTGGTAGGCAATACCAGAACTGCTGGCACAACAAATGTCAGGAAATTTGATTTACATATAGTGAGCCTCTTAACATTGATAGAGGAAAAGGAAAAATCAAGGCTTTCATGGATCTCATAGTTCCACACTTGCTGAGTATGAGCTCCTAAATCCTGTTCTGGTCTGCCCTTCTAACACAGATGTGGTAAAACTATTTGCTCTGACAAAATTTACAGTGCTCCTGTTTTGCAAAGTACTTTTCATAACACCTACAAGTTATCACCTACCAGTGCTTTGGCTTGTACAAGCATGGGGCCATGATAAAAAGGTCACAGCTTACACATGAAAGAAAAGAAAAACATGTAAGTGTTGCTGCAGTTTTCTAAAGTGGAGTCCTGGAAAAATTCATGTAAACTGTGCATAGCTGTAATGTGAAAGGGGACATTTGTTTCTTCAGAAGGAATTACTATGGTGCAAGAATTGTCTTGGCAGATAAACAGAACATGTTTGCCCAGTGTGTAAATAACCTTTTCTTCTGTAAAACTTCTAGTGAATAAGTAACTTTTTGAAAGGCAAAAAGAACTCTATCTCTTTAATTTCTGTATAAAGAGACATACCTGTTCATTTTTAAAAAATGATAATTAAAAAAAAAAGGAAAGAAAAGAAAAAGGAGTTTTGGAATTTTTTAATTCTACCTTTTGACCCCAGTGGTTTTGGCACAAGTTTCAAATGTCAGACCAAAGAGTATTGCTCATGAAAAAAAAAAAAATGTTGGCAAAAGTAATTCTCCTATCAGGGTCACATTCTAGAGTTCAAAATGTGAGAAAAATGATCATTTTTCCCTATTTTCCTAAGAGATTATTCACATAAACATTTTTTAATTAGAGAAAGCACTACACATGACTTTGCGTATTCAAATGCATTTGAGTGTCTCTCTGTGCAATTTCACTTGCACAGTTTCACTGGAAGGAATGCCTGCCTTTCACAAACTGTGTGCAAGCAGGTCCTTCCCCACTGCCTGACCCGGGGGGAATGAAACCTCTCCAGCCCCTGGCAGCTCTATAGACAGAGATTCCTCATGGGCTCAAGCCCGAGAGGTCTGTGCCCAGAGAGGTGCAGTGCAAAATCCGGCGTTACCTGCTGGTCACCTACACGGTCCGCGTGAATGCTGAGGTGCATCGGCTGTGCTAACACCAGCCTGGAGCTCTCAGCTGAGCCTGCCCTCCTGAGCCCAAAAAGGACCCCAAGCCCTGAGGCAAAAGGTCTTCTGCTGCAAAGGGATCCTTCACACAAGCATAACAGAGATGATGCTAAAATTTGCCTCCTCAAGGGAGAAGGGTGGAAGAAGTGAGCTCTGCTTGGCTGAGCCAAGATAACATTTTCCTCTAAGCTATGGTCGCCTCACCAGCCTGGATCCTCTGCCAGAGGATGTTCACACTCCGTGCAAAGACTTTTTTTCCTAGTTCAATGGCAAGTCTATCAGGACATGGAATTCAAAGCTTTCCTGGGTAGTAGCATGGGATCTAAATGTACCCACTGTTACAACATGAGTGATTTTGATTCTTGCCAGAACTCAACAAAATAGTCTCATCTCCTTGCCTGTTTCCTTTGGAAAAATGGTTTTTAGTTACACTATTTTGCCTGAACTTTTGTTCTCTCTACTTCTTTTCTGAGTTGCCAGTGGCAGAACAGTTTCATTATTTTCTGTACAAGAAAGAAGAATTGAAAAAGGGGAAAAAAGCCTGTTTTAACTAATAGCCTATCAGGAGCTTAGAGTACACAGCTACATAAACTTTAAAAAGGTTGAACAAAACAAAACCTAAATAAGTTTTTCTTACCATTTTTTGACACTCAACAGGTTGGAAGTACTTGGTATTTTCTCATGATTCACATGGAGATCCACCACACACTTTAAAAGAACTAATGAATATATCACCCTGCAGAACACTAATGCATGCATTACTCATTTTGCCTCAGCTTGTTTGAAATGTTTGCATGAAGAGGAACTCAAGTAGGTACTGTTTCATTTCATCACTTACAGTGTCTGTAACCTGACTGTAGTAAAATTTATAGCCCTGGGCTGTTGTATGACTGAAATACTACTAGGCTAAGGATCTGCTGTATTTTTGGTACCATTATATGCATATGTTTCTGTTGATACCAATCTGTGACTTCACATAATGTGAATTTAAAGCTAGGAAATGCTTCCTTGAATTATGGTTTCACTATTATGGATCAGGGGTAGGAGATACTCTGTGAAACTTGTAGAAGAGCTCCTTTGGAAGCAGCTGATACAAATCAAGACAAGCAAGTCACCTATGTCTACTCATTTGTAATTTAAAACTGGTTAACTCCACAAAACCAAAAGACCTATGGGAGTTCTAGCCAAGTAAACACATAAAAATCCTGCAAGGTGTCTCTCAGTTTTCCAGCAAAGCATTGGCAAAGGGGAAACTTCACAACACACTAACACTGCCACCTTTTTGCTCTTGTTCCTGAAATTCCTTATCATATGAAGTAGAAAGCTGCACAGAAAAGCCCCAACCAAAATAAAACTACTTGGAATAGCTTGCTTGTGGTGAAATCCACACTGCTCAGAGGACAAAAGGCAAGTGGAGGAAGAAGATGTGAAACCACAATACCTGTCACTAACTACCAGCAGTCCCCTGCCCTCCCGAAATGTGAAAGGAGACACAAGCTGAATACCAGTGAGCCATCACAGGAAGTGACAAACTGTGAATACAGCTCCTGCTGAAAGGAGGGAGGGAGACCTAGCACATTAAAGACTTCCTCCATGAGCAGCTGTCATGCAAACAGCTAGCTGTCTCCTTCCCTATCTGAACTGCATTGGGAACACTTGGTATAGCTGCTAGAAGAAAAAAATATGTTAAAGAGTACAATTGTAAGCTAAAGGTGAATTTTTTATTCTTTCTTTTCTTTTTTTTCCCAGTCCTCACATGTGTGTGATTACAAAAGGTCCCCTCATATTTTTAATTAAAATTCAGTGCCAGAAAGCAGCTTACAAGCTCCTACAGCTCTTGTAATCTATAGCACAGTCCTTTAGGGCATCATTTACCAAATTTGGCCAATATGTTTAACTGTCGAAACAAAATTAGCAAAGGTTTGTGTTATACACTGCTTGAATTGTATGCAATTAAGAGTAAACAAGCTCTGTTGTTTCCACTGGTATCTAATATGGTGTTATAATAACCAGACAGAGACAATCCTTGCTGTTGGGAAATTTATACTATACAGAGTCATGAAAAACTGGGACTTTAGGCTTCACTGTAGAGTATTAAGACACAACAGAACTGAGGAGACAAAACTCCTTTATAATAGATGTGATCACTGAAAGACCCTTGGAAAGAGACCATTCTTTAACAAATCATTCTCTAACAACAGTAAAGCTGGTAAGCAGCAACTACCTGAGACTCTACAATGCAGTGACCCTTACTTGAGTTTTAGTGGCTGATGACATCAGATGCAAAGAACACAAATAGAAGGGAAACAATCACTATTTCAATTTTAAACACCTATGGTATTTGGTAACATTGCTGTAAAAAAACTAAAAGTTGTCCAAAGCCGTAAATAAAACCTCAGGATAGCAATTTACTATAAACAGGTGAAAACACAATAAAAACATAAAAATACAATTGTATTAAAAAATTATTCATGCACCCTGCAAAGACACTATCACTTTGGTGTTTATGCACTGCACAATGCATAAGTGAACTTCTGCATAATTTTCAAGGGAATAACAAGAAGGAGGAAATCGTTAACAATAATTACTGGTTTTTAGATTGGATCCACACTTGAACTCCCATTCTTCAAGTCAAATGCACAGAATTTTTTAAGATGCAGTAACACGTATTTTCATTTTGAACAAGTTTTGGTTAGAAATAAAAACCACAATTGATTTTTTCACTGGTTGATTTTTAAAATGTTTTTCCCCAGATGACAGGGAACAATTTTTTTTGGGTGTTTGTTTTTTATTTCCAAGAATGCAGTAACACTTCAGAACTCAGTTCGCATAAGAACATGCTCAGCTTGAAGTCATTAGAAGAGGCAGTCCTCACCTCACTAAGGACAAAGTATCATTCTACATCAGAAATATCAGGAAAATTTTAAGAGCTGACACCTTGACAAGAAGCATTTTAGTAGACAATAATATTCTGACACTACAGAAAGCCTGTACTGACATAAAGTCACTAACTATGGGATATTATATATACATATAATTAATATTATGCATTCTATATATTTTAGATTATTTTACAAGTCTTCATATTGCATTTCATGAATATATTTGGAATTATTTTTTTTACATAGTTATACAAACTTATAGTTAACTTACAGTAAACTTTTACATAGTTTACATACTTACTCGAATGATGAAAATTTAGCCAGGAAAAGAAGTGATGGGACAATGTGCTCTGGCTGAGGGCTGCATTGACACCTAGGTGAAAGACTTGACACAATTATCTGAGGATCAGTCAGGAAAAGGCCCTTCCTCCTTTTATAACAGTTTTTGATTGCTGTCAGATAGATGATGCAATTACAAAATCACACAGAATCACAGAATCAGTTAGGCTGGAAAAGACCTTTGAGGTCATTGAGCCCAACCTGTGACCCAGCACCACCTTGCCAACTAAACCATGGCACTGAGTGGCAGTCCAGTCTTCCCTTAAACACCTCCAGGGGCAGTAACTTCACCACGTCCCTGGGCAGCCCACCCCAACGTCTGATCAACCCTTCTGAGGTGAAATTCTTCCTGATGTCCCACCTGACCCTTCCCTGGCACAGCTTAAGACTGTGTCCTCTTGTCCTGTCACTGGTTAACTGGGAGAAGGGACCGACTCTACCTGGCTACAGCCTCCTCTCAGGACTGTACATCCAGGAACAATTCTGTTTGCACAGCACATGACCAGATAACTACATGTATGGAACTACATAAGCCAACACACTAAAGGACAGTAAACATTTGACTGGTGTTGACATTGCCCACACATTTTTTCCAAGATGTGAACCTCCTTAGCTAGCTTTTCTGCAGTGAATCACTGCTACCCCAAGAACAGAATGTTTCCTCTTAGGCTTTGTTCCATTCTATCTTTTCACTGTCTTTTTGGGTTTTTTCTTTTGTTTTGTTTGTTTGTTTGGGGTTTTTCCCTGCTTTTTTCCTTTTCTGACTTTGGTGTATCTTTCTCTACACCCACATTTTCATCTTTAAGGCAAACCTACACACAGAAATCAAAAGCACTGTTGTGCAAAACACGTTTCTCTTGACTCAAGTTATGCTGCAAGTCACTGTTACTGCTACAAAGGGGATGGAGTCGAGCACTGCAGCAGGAGAAAAGGGCCCTCCTGATGGCTGCCTCACTGTTCCACATTCCAGGAAAAGCCATCAGGAGGGCCTTAAGAAGGGTAGCATAGGCAAAAGTCAGCCACAAGCATCTTGTGCTCCAAAGCAACAAGATGTCACTTCAAATTAAGCTCTCCTGATTTCCAGATGAAAAAGCATAAGGCAGGGAAAGGAAAATTCTGCTGCCCATGCTCACTTAGACACCAGTTACATTTTCCCAGCAGACACACTAACTATTGTCTCTGCAGCCAGACCATGAGCTGCTTAAGATATATTTACGTGGAACAAGTGACATCCAGTGGCCGGTGCAGTCCATTACCATTCAGCTGTCAAACCAGGTGCTCCAGCACCATCTTTCTTCTTTCCTAGTTCTGCCCCCTCTTTAGTCCAAGTGCCCAAACCAATTTTTCTGACTGAAAATAACTTCTTCAAAGCCATCACTAGAAAAATCACATGGGAGACTGACACAAGGATTAGGGAGGCACAGAGACGGCTCAGACCACGTTTGTATGAGGATTTTGATGTTAAGGTTTGCAGCAGATTTTGACTGCAAGGCTATTTATTTTGCAGCTTATTTTAATCCTCAAAAAGGCAGAATAAAAACTGATTTCCCAAAGGCAGTCTGATGAAGTTTGCTACCTGTCTGTGATATTCATCAATTCTCAAAGTGCTGCATAGAATGCTCTCAAAAACACAGCTGAAATGAGAAGGTAGGTTAGAGATTGTGTCTAAAAAATCCCAGCAACACTATTCTAGGACTAGGAAACAGAACACAGCAGCTGCATTAGGCATTTTTCCTGGGTATTCTGTATTCTGTTATGGGGTATTTTCACACTTATAAACTACATTCAACCTCATCTTTATGAGCTCAAAAATCAAGCATTTTCATACTAACTTTCTCAGAAGAGATGGTTACATAAAGAACTAGGAAAACATCTCAATAATCTGTTTTCCTGAGCACTACTCACAATAGTATCACATGGGCAGAATGTATACACCAGGGAAGATGGGGATGGCCAGATCTGACGCTGGACACTCTGGAGTGGTTCCAGAGTGATTGCGACAGTCACAAGCACAAGGCCCAGTCACAGCATCAGGGACTTAGACCTTGCTGTTGTTCTTACCACCAGAACTCAGTGAATAAGGACACAGCACAGAAAAGCAGGCCAGGTCCTATCAAAAGGCAGCTACTGACCATTTGTGCCATGAAAACTACTATGTGCCACTTAGGGACACGGATGAGTGTAAGGTTTATGGCTGGATGCAATGATCCAGGTAAGTAATGATAGACTGCAAGATATGTAATTCTGTAAGAGGCTGAAGTGTTTCAGTTAACTTTAAAGATATATTTAATAAAATATTCAAATCAAGTACTCTAGTGTGAAAGACATCAAAGGCCAAAAAAACCCATACAGTATTTTAAAAATGTTGCCCTTTTTTCCTACCTTGAAATTTCATCTATACCTATTTACCATGCATGCACATACTCTTCCATTTACTCTTGCTTACTTAAAGGAACAAGATTAATTTTTACAGTGTCAATAGAAACATGTGTATTCCATTTCAAATTCTTATTTAAGAATTTTCAAGATGTTAGGAATTACAATAAGATTAACAAATATTTCTGTTAGAGAAAAAGGAAAACAGACATTCATTTAAGAATAGATACCAGAAGAAAAACCACACTAGATATATTTAGTGCCATATTAATGTCCAATAATTTTAGATCCCACAGCAATAAGAAATTTTATAAAGGTTTGCCTGACACGCCATGGAAAGCAAGTTTTGTAAGAAGAAATAATGTAAGACTAATGATATAGTTTGGAAAAGGACCAGAATATTTCAAGCTAAGCACACTTCAAAGCTAAGTACAAGGCCATTTCTGACTAGAGGAAGAAAATGAGGGCTGAAAAAATGTGTCTATTCTTTTCCCAACTACAGCAGTTGCCTAATAAAAGATGTCAACTCTCCCTTTCATTTTTAGTCTGTTATGACAACAGCAGACCACCAAACAATAGCAACAACCAACCCACCAAGAGGGAAAGGTCTTTTTCAGAAGACAATGCCATAGCTGCTCCATTACACATTCTGCACGAGGTTAATTCTCAGCAGTAATGCAAATACAAGCTAAGCCAAAACAACCTAACTGATGTTTCTGGAACAGGCTTTCAAAAAATCTCTCTAAATACATGACCAGGCAGCAACATATATAAAAGTCTTGGATACTTGAGCAAAATGTGTTTGTGGAGAAACATGCCTGCTGAAACATAGGTTTTGACAACATTCTGCAACATATGCAGAGCACTCTACTCCAACTGTTTAGACCTCAACAGTATTTATTTCTACTGGATTTTAATATATGATGGCAAAACTTTGGCCTTTAAAGGTCTTCTTATTTTGTGGGAACTCATGTAACACACTCTGAACACTAAAGTAGTGGTTGGGGTGACAAAGGTCATAAGTCCTCTTGTGAACTAGTGCTACCATCACAGGGCAGACAAGAGGCAAACTGGGACTCCCCTGCTCAGAAAGGTCTGTTATCAAGGAAAGAAAAGTTTGTTATTAAGGGCCTTTCTTTTCCACTATCCCTTGTTTTGGGATGCTGAAAATATTTTCTACACAGCAAATGCAATCCAGTAAGGGGATAATGGTTTATCTACTCATTAATCAGAAAACATGAATGTCATATATAAACATCTCAACATTTACATTTCTTAAATGCCTTTTTCTTTTTTTTTTTTTTCTTTTAAGCTTGTGAATACTGTAATGAATCATAAGTACTTCCTATAAGGAGCTCAGAAATTTTTGGATCCAGCATCAAATTCGGGGTGGATAAAGTATCTTCTTTATTTTGTGAAAACTTTCTAATAAAAACACAAGTTTTTTGATAAAAAGATGCTTTAGATACCCAACTCCTATTTGTTTCTGTTTCCTTCCTGTTATGTTTGTATTCAACACAATTTAATTGCTTGCAAAGCATGGTAATTCTTTCCCTTGTTTTTACTCCTACAAACTATGGCCACCTCCTCCAACACAAAACACAGACAATTAAGAAAATTACCCAAACTAATTTTCACCCACAAAATGAATGCATCAAAATTTATACTGTAAGATCATCAGAATAATTCCCAAGGCATCTACAACCAGTCTTGAAAGCAAAAGCCATGAAGGAAGCAATCTTTGGAGCTAGGTAGACAAAAGCGAGTTGATACTAACTCTACTTGGAAATAGAAAAATATTAATGAATTTAAACTCTGGCAGAATATTTCAGTATTTCCTGCAAAGAACATAAGTCATCAGGTATGGTAAACCTAATGTCAAACTGGTCAAAACCTGAGCTACTTCCCTGTCCTTTGTAATATATTAGGTAAGTCTGGACAAATGCCAAATCAGTATATTTCAAGGATAGTATAAAAAATATATTGGTTGAAAACTACGGCTCAAATACTAACTTTTTCACCTCACTGGCATGGGATTTTTTTGAGGAAAGAAAAAGCATTGTCTGCAGGAACAATTCTAACAAAACATCCTCTCAAATACACGTCTGTCGTATACTAGAACTTACGCCTAAATTAAAGAGACAAGTAGGCTAAAATGCTTTTACACCTATTTGGAATGAGAAGTTACCTTATCCACAGAAGCCTGTGCTACAGGTTTATTAAGATCTAAGAGTAGAATACCACCTTACAAACAAAAGAGCAGCAAGGGACCAAGTCTGTAGACTATATGTGTTCCAGGTTCTGGCTGGCAAAAGATACAGCTTTATTCTTTCTCTTTTTAAGAGCTGACAATTTTGAAAACAATTATTTTGAGAAGAATGCTTGCACAGAAACAATGTGTTGCTAAGGCTACTACTTACTTTATTTAAAAAATGGTTGCTGTTTGTAAGCCATTGTACATTTTCGCAGATGGAAGGATATCATGCCCCTCCAAACACTGAGATTTAACTGTTCAGCCCAAAGCCACAGAACTGGTCCCTGAATAGAGTGAAAGAGAATTGACTTTTACAACTGTCAAAACCACCCCCTCTTGAAAATTTTCTCATTTCTCATGTCATCAGCAAAGGACATAAAATTTCAGATGTCTCCTTCTTATTCAGAGGGATGCACTGCAATTCATTAGGGAGATCAATCCAACACATCTGCAGGATAACCAAAGCAAGGGTTTTTATGTGCAGTGTTACACCATTTATTACACTAAGGTTTTCAAACTGTACTTTGGTCTTCAGTCACCTCAACTTCATCCCAATACTGTTTTACTTAAACTTTTAATAAAATTAATTTCAACAAACCTGAGGAATTGTAACATATGTCTAACATGAAGACTATGCAGTCCCAAAGTAGCATAATACACTAGGGCATGTTTTCACATTAAAACTGAAGCTTCTCACTCATATCATCTCCCATCCAGGCTGTAATGAACATAAGGGGCTACCTGTGCCAGTGCCTCACCATCCTCACTGTAAAGACAAATGAGCACTAGGCAAGTAACATTTTAGGAACAACCACAACAGCTGGTCCAGAAGAAATGGGAAGCTCCTTCTCTTTTCTAAAACTGGCAGCAGAGTTAGAGATACAGGGCAGTAAGGTGGGGCTACTGTAGAGGTCCTTGTAAGAATAACTCCATAAAAAACTTGCCAAGATGACTAGTTCCTGAGGTGGACAACAGAAACTAGATGCCTCAGAAAGAGTTAGCATTTAAGTACCACATGTCATGATAATTTCTCACAGAACACAAAATGGAATGAGTAGGTAAAAAAGGCAACAGATTCTACTTGCTATATCATCCTGTAGGAAAAAAAAAAATAAAAGTGGTTCCAAGGTCTACAGCCAAAGTTCAGCAGCTCCATGGATCACCTTAACACTTTTCACAGATCAAATTAATCAGGTATAAAGTGTGGCTTATGATATCTCTGAAAAGTTAAAAAAAATAAGTCAGCATCAGCAATATGACATGAAAATTACAGCAATACATAGCACATTGCATTTGTTGGCATATTTTACTTTTTTTTCAGGTTTTAAAACTCAGATATAATTCAATCACACCAAATTATATGGTTCACTAAATTAACATTCAATTATTAAATTATTCAATTATTATTATTATTATTTTGGGACACAAAATTATAGTGAAAAATAAAGATTCTTGATGTTGATTAGAGACTTCCTGTGTTGTGTCTGTACATCAACAAATCCACCATAAAAGTCTTGAAAACTGAAGTTCATTGTTCTATGGTCCATAACAAAAATGAGCTTCTGAGAATGTAAAATCAGAAAATTAATGGCTTTTCTTACCCACATCTGTAATATCTTAATAAGAGGAATAGGAAACTGCTAGTTATTACTGCATGAGACAGCTTTAACATCTGCTTGAGCTTTTTATATTCATTAGCTGTTAGTTTCCCTTCTGTTAGGGATTTTTTTAAATTATGGGTTAGACTGACCATGTAATAGAATAACTTAATTCATGCTGTGCTGGAGTTCAACCTCAATCTTCTTTCAGAAGACACTTCTTATTGAGTGCGAAGCTCCTTCAGTCCTTCTTTCCTCCAGTTTGGTTGTTGCTTCCTTTCATAGGGAAATGGTTGGATAATAACCAGTTTTATGGTGTTTTGTCAACAAGGGACAGGACAAAAATGGTCAGGAGACAGACAGGGCCCTTTTCACAGAATCATGTCTCATTGCAAAACATCATACATAGTAAATGTCATCCTTAGCATATCTAACAGAACTGTATCATGTATAACCTTAATTTAAAGCCATACTTACTTGTGAGGTTTGATCTTTACAGCATGACTCCTTTAATTCTCTGACATACAATTCTTTTCCCCTTTTCTGGCCCATTTTGACCCTTTTATCAAAACAAGTAACAGACATATTTTTTTACCTTGTTTACATAATATTCTAAAAACAGTTGTAGTTGGTAAATAAGGTTCAACAGGTATTTTCCATATAATTTTCCAATTAAAACTGCTTTGCAGAAGTACAGTCTATGGAATTCAAAAAAGTGCCAAGAGGTGTGAATTCAAAAATTAGTGATGTAGAATTTACACAGCCATTTCTCTAATAAGCTAGTAAAAATTTACATGTAATTTATGTATGCTGTATTAACATGTAATTAATATTAACATGTAATTTATATATACTGTGCAGAAAACTGGACTCTGAAGTGCCAGGTTTCAATGTGATGTAGAGGCCTACATCCAGCCTGTGAGTGTATGGGGTAAAACAAAACTGATGAACTGTCATTAAAGGAAAAACACAAAATATGTTCAGCTGAAGAATATGATCCCATTCATTCTCAAGGAAAATGTGTCTCCGGGCAAAAGTGAAAAAGACAAAGCAGAATAGTTGTTTCCTCTAACACTTTTTCCTGATCACTGTCTTCCCATTTGCTAACATTCCTCGCTATCATTGCAACTGGAGAAAACACTCTTTCCTTAGAAGTAATTAGGGCAATCACCCTGGAAAAGGAGCTATAATTAGTCCCTTAGTTTCTCAAGTAATACCTTAAACTAGTATTTTAGGATTGTTTCTGCTGCTCAAAAAAAATCATCTTTTTGAGAACTCAGAGCTTGAAATATTATTAACTCCATTTATGGAAACATCTAATTATGTATTTTCCTCTCATAAAGAGCCATGTATCACAACAGCCTAAGACAGCAATGCAATATATCCTCTGGGCAGCTGCAGAACAGTTGGATGATGCAAGCTATTACCATTTGTAATTTGTTTATTCATAAACCAACCCACACTAATTATATTGATGGAACAATACTCATTGCAAGTCTTATGAAATGAGTATTTGAACTGCATTTCTTAGGTACAGAAAAGAGGATTTAGATCTCCTACTACTCAAATCCCCTTCTGTAAAGTTTTTCTGCAGAATTTGAAAGCTTACACAAAAACTCACATGTGCTGGTAGTGCAAAACACTCTTGATTTTGTGTGTTTCTTTGAATTTAAATGTTCTGTTTACTTACTACAAATAACTGAGGCTCAGAATGGAAGATACTGAAATATTTCCCCTCATCGTTTCTCATGCACTGCAGATCTGGAAGACTACCTCAACTGGCACTCTAGAAACAAACTTAGCAAACAAGGCCTTCTGTGCTGAGGATATGAAATCCATTCCTGTTTGTTTGAGGATGTTTACTATGGATGACCTCCAATCTAAGTCCTACAGACTAAACATTCCTTCATGGTGCTAATAGCATGGTGCTAAAAGCACTTCTAGCTTAGTTTCAAAACCATCCAGGTTTGTGTGCTTCAACAGTGCCCTGCAACAGAATCCAAAACTTAGCAAGGGGATAAAACTTCAAATGCTGGGGTTTTTATTCAAACTTAAATACAGAGGCAGGTTCAGTTCCCAGTTTCTCTGTTTGAATGGACCAGAATTACATGCTTGCTGCATGATATCAATATAGTGGGATAAACATTAGATTGGAATTTCAGAAATCACATCATATACTAAAGCAAGAATCTGAGAGACAGATTGATGGATCACATAATGGAAACCTTGTCATTTTGTAAACAGTAAAATTGCCCTACTTACAAAAGATTTCAAAGCCAATTTAACAGCACAAAAAATTTTGCACTTCTCAGTACAGAAAGTAAGAAGTGTGTTTCTTCAAAATACCATATTTTATAAATTTAATTTCTGACCTAAATAAGCCTCTGGCTCAAGAAGAGTGGAAAAATGATGAAAGATAGTTGGGCTTCAGTTCTGTTTCCAGTCCATCTTCCCCCCACACATCCCCTCCTTTTCAGCCTCCTCTGGTGTTCAATACGGTTTGTCTAAGATAAGAACACCAGGTGGGTATTGCAGAAGGGACTGGATGCTTGCACAATTAATGCATTCCAGAGATGGGGGAGCACATCAGCCTGCTAAAGGGTATGAAGTGCTGCTGGAGACTGGGCAAACTGAACTCCTGAGGTTGCAGGCGATTCCAGTAAAGGAAATTCCAATTACACTTGAAAAGGAAATTCCAATTATAATTTTAAAAAAATCATTTGTTCCCAACTGGAAGAATTGAACACTGTAACAAGAGGGAGGCAGACATCTCCACCAAGAAGTTCAAATGAAATCCTGTACCAATTGAATCAAATTGGATCTGTTTTCAGCAGGGAACTGATGCAAATTAGTGGATCTTTCCAAACTAAATTTCTCTGTAGCTTTAAGTTCTTAGTGAGTCATGGACATACATTGCAAACTGCAAAAGCTCCACAGCTGAACAGAGACAAGTGTCCTGCACACTCCCGTTCTTGCTGTACTGCTTTGTCATGACCTGATCAGATTTTGATAGCCTGCTTGAGTCAGGATACAGCAAACACCTCTTAGGTGATAATAAGAGGCTGGAGATAGGATAGAGAGACAAAAATCTTCAAAGCAGCAGTCAGATCCACAGGACATGGGCTAGATCTTTACCATCTGTCACACTACAAACCCACAGGCTCTCTGTACATGCTTCCCATTCTCCATCAAGGAAGACAGGTTACTCCATGGGCCAACGCCAGGCTGCAGCCTCTGGAAGAGACCTCCAGTCTGGGCTTCACCAAAGCTCGAGGAAAACATGAAAGCTGAATGTCAGACTTGTGATATTACTGAACAGACTGTTGGATGGCTAAAATTATTCACTTATCACTCACTTTGAAGGTAGAAACTGAAATCATCACAGCAATCAACACGACAGTCTTGTAGAACGAAGAAACAGTGGAAGCAAATCTTCATGGTATCTGGCTCAAAGGGAAAGTATTCATCTCACACTGGAGCCACTAGAAAATTAACTACTCAGTTAATTAGCTAGTCAGTTATTATAGCTTTTCTTTCATCTTCTTTAATCTCGAAAAAGCAACACATACATTGTTCAATCACTCTCAACTGTCTAACCCTTTTCATTCACTAGAAAAGCTAAGTGAAGTTGCTATGGGCAGGTGACAGTCATACCTAGAATGAAAAAACGTAAAGAACCAATGCAAATAGACAAGAAAAAAGAAAAAGAATATTTTATTATGATTTCCATTCACTACAGCCTTCAATCTCAACATCCTTTGGTGGCAGCTTGATTATTTTAACTTTCAAAAGTAACATTGGACTAGTTAACTACTCAGGAAAAACAACAGAAGAAAACAAACACAGTTATCAACAGAGAAAAATAACTGACTTTTTATTAGCACTTCAGCAATTATCTAGTGTTCCACAGAAAAGCACATGTTAAAGAGAACCGTGGTACTAATGATCCAAAGTAACAGAATGAGGTTTTTCTCAAAGAACAAATGAAAAAGTGTTGTCCCTCCCCCATATGCTATTTTTTAAAGAAAAGGTAGATCTTATATTAGCAATCTATGAAGAGATAGCTAATATAAGATCTATAAGAGACATGATGCATACTGCAGCTGGATACTTCAAGTTGGACAAGACAAAAATTAATGCTTTAGCATGTTAGATCCCTTAAAATCCCCTTTTTTCCTTTTGCTTAGCTGGAAGGGAGATGGAGAATTATTTCTTTGTCTTCCCTCTTCTCCAATTTCCCTCCTATTTTTTATAGACCTGAAGGAAAACTTGAATACAATGAAATTGAGAAGCATATATGCTACATTCAAATATAGGTGTCACAGTGTTTTAAATTAAAATTCAGTTACAAGCCTTTTCCTGCAGTATGCAACATATAAGTGCTTGCATGAAAAATTTTATGTCAAATCATAGAAAAGAGATCTGCAAAAATTATAGATCTGCAGTATATTGTTACATTTTTAATGTATTACCTGTTCAAAATCTGTGTTTTAAATGATTTTCACATAAAAACAGAGGTAGCCAAGAAGAAATGCTGTATTTTATATGAGGTCTCTATGCATGGTGTAATAAAAAAATGTTTGTTCTCTCGACCAAAATGGATTAATTTCAAGACTTTCTTCATAATAGTTTGTCTTCTCTAACACAAGGACAGTGATTTCTATTTTGCCTTTTCACCACAGACAGTTGCTATATCATTATGGAAATATGACAAATCCATGTTATTAGGCAAATATTTGAATTTCAGTCAAGGATACTTACTAGAATAAAAACAAAACAGCAATCTATGTAATAATTTAAATTTGCTGGACTTTTTATGGAAACTAAACAGTGCTTTTAATTAGATTAGTGAAAAGCCAATCAAAACACTGGATTTTAGGTTTAATATGTTTCTGTGCTGTCCAAACAATAGCTTATTTATTTAGAAAAAATTCTAATTAACTTCAGCATCTTAAATATAGAAGCATAGAATGGCTTGGCCTGTAAGGGACCTTAAAGACCATCCAGGTGCACTTGGAACCCCATAGGCAGGGAACTTTCAACTAGACAAGGTTGCTCAGAGCCCCATACTGCCTTGGTCATGAGCAATTCCAGGGATGGGGCATCCACAGGTTCTCTGGGAACCTGTTCCATTGCCTCACCACTGCCACACAAAGAATTTCCTAACATCTATTCTAAACCTGTCCTCTGTTCATTTGAATCCATTCCCCTCTGTCCTGTCACTACATGCCCATGTGAAAAGTCCTTCTCCCACCCTCTTTGGGGCCCCTCTTAGGTACTGGAAAGTGCTACAAGGTGTCACCGATGCCTTCTCTGCTCCCTGCTGAGCAGTCCCAGCCCTCTCAGCCTGTGCACACAGGAGAGGTGCTCAGGACCTGTGATCAGCTTAGTGGCCTCCTCTGGATTTGTTCCAACAGTTCAACATCTTTCTTGTGTTGGGGGCCCCAGAGCTGAAGATAACAATCCAGGTGGGATCTCACAAGAGGAGAATAGAGAGTGAGAATTCAAATGTTTTCTTTTTCAGCATCACAAGAATATTAATTAAGAAAGCATCACTAAGCATCACTACTACTAAAGTAGTAAGTACAATTAAAAGCTAAGTGAACAAACTGAAACACTGTGGTCCGAATTCTGTGAACACATCAGGTATGCAAGACATTCTGCCTGTGCAGAACTGGACCGTATTTTTTCTCAGACACTTAAAAAGGCAACAACTAGAAATGATGGAGAATTGATCAGCTGCTTAAATAGGTAAGCAGTGCAAGTAAATGTACATTTCCTTGTCAGACTAGAAGATTACTTGGCAAGTGCCTGATATCCTGTGTTTCATTTAACATAAGTGTGCACCATAAAAAGTGGAACTGTATTTAAAAGCAAAGTAACTTTCTAAAATGTTCCTGATTCACAGCATCCATACAATCCCCAAAAGAAAACTAACATTATGCTTAGATCTCAAATCATGTACACATCTATTTCAGAGAATGTCCTGAGTTTGAAGGGACATGCAAGGATTTGCTCCTGCTTCCATCTGTTTGAAATTTATTTTTAAGTTTTGATGAAATCAACAGTTGCATTGTCCATACCAGCCAAAAAACAGCTTTGATGATAAGACTGAATACAGTTTTGGCACAGTATTTTTTAGTGAATTTCCATGACAGAAGTACAGACAGTAAGGAGGAGGAAGTCAGTAACTACTTAAAGATGGCCATGAGTTATTAGATCCTCCTTGTAACAGCACAATGTTGACCTTAAAAAAACCCATTTTTATTCTTTTATGCATTGTCTCATTGGAGATTTAGTTTGAAGGGCTAATCTGCCCATCTTTTTATAAAAGTCTATATCCCCTGACTGAACTACATCTCCTAGGAGTCAATGCTGTCTTCTCCAAAAGCCAGCTGCCTTAGGACATTGAGAGATTCTTCCACCTCTCATTTTCTGTGACCTCTGTGACAAAACTGTAGTCGGAAATATGAGCAGAATATAAATCAGTATTTAGCTTTGGTACGATTCCCTGACTTTGGCCTGCAGGGCATCACATGTCTTTTTAGCATCTCCCAACAACATGGCAGTATTGGGCTTGTAGAAGATGGGATTGTCCACTGCTGCATAACCAACTCCCAGAGATCTCTTCATTACAATGACCTGCACATAAAGAGTTCATGTTTGAAACAGGAAAGCACAGCCACCACACTTCCACAAACAAAGGCAACACAAAAACAACAAATATAGAGAAACCTCTGACCAAAACAGGGCGCTCACTGCTATGAAAATCTATTTCAAATTTTAATATAGCAGATAAACTGATATCCAGATCAATTTCAGAAATATTTTGTTGTTAAAAAAAATGTTATATTTCAGATTAAGAGATTGTGGACATTGCACATGCATTTACTTTATTCCATGTAATAAAGTCAAAGCAAGGCATGTCCACTGATGACCATAACATTGAAGGGTTTTGAGACTAATTTTGAAGTGCTCAATTCCCTGATAGCTATAAAATTCAGATAAGTGTTTACACCAATACTTGGTGCAACAGTCTCTTTACTATTCATCTGTATTACTTCATACATAGGACATTAAAAAAAAAAATTAGCCAGTTTTACCTATTAAGCGTCAAATTAGTTAACTGTGGCATCTTCAGCAGAGAAACTGAGAAGCTTTACCTTAACTGTGTCCATTTTTATTTCTCAAATTGCAATACATAGCTACACACACTGCTGATAAATGTATATGCCTGTGACTGAGTACTTGAATGGATAACCCACAGAACAACTTAGGCCAGGGCTGCATTCAGAACAAAGTATCAAAGATTTCACACCAAGGAAACACAAGTATATGTACTTTAGATCAGAGCAAAACTGTAAACTACACCGCTGGTTCAACTTGGACAATCTAAGCACTCTACTTGACTCAGCCATGCATTTTTTTGCATGGCTGAGTCAAGGGTTTTGTTTGGTTTTTTTGGGAAGGATGTTTGTTGGTTTTTAATTACTATTTATTTTTTTATTTAAGCATATTATTCATTCTTATATTTCCACCTCAGTATTAAAGTTGTCAACTATAAACTTAACAAAACCAGTATTAGTAAAGAAATATTTCAGGGCTGCGGATGTAAGCAGACCACCATTTATTCTAATCACATTCTAGTAGAAGCACTCTAAGTGATCCTTTCTATTGCAGTCATCATTGGTCTCACTAAAGCATTTGATGATTATTCTAAAATCATGAACAGTGCATCACACTTGCAAAGCACTGACCATTTTGTTGGACAACTTGAAGAAAAGCTTCTTGTGGAAACCAGAATAGTGGAAGAATCCTGTTAGCTTATCCTATAAACCATGTTTTTAAAAGCTTGCTAAAGGTAGGTGATAATTCAACTTTGTTAGTCTCACCTGTTTGGACTTCCAGACCTCAAGAACTGGCATTCCAGCTATGATAGAGTTCGGATCTTCCTGAGCTGCTGAATTAACTGTATCATTTGCACCAATTACAAGGACCAAGTCAGTCTCTGCAGCAAGACAAAGAAAATAACACTGATGAAAAATTATCTGAAATCGAAGCACGGAGGCTGATGTACATTCTAGGCAGAAGGACCCCTAATGGTTAAGCACGGACACAAGTATTTTACAAATTTCTCAGGCAAATTATATATGAGATTTCAAATGTGCTGGCAGCTACCTCTAACAAACTACAAACATTCACAATCCAATTCCAAAGGATTCATTAGATCACCGTGCTACACAAAATTTAAAACCTTTTGATATTTAAATGTGGTTGAATACACACACTACTTTCAAATTTTTTTGTGCCTAGCTTTCTTTTGAATATTCTTCTGAAAAATCTTTAGCACCAACCTTCTGCCTTGTAAATAAAAATGTAAAAATGCAAGAAGTTGCCCAGTACAATGCTGTACAGGTTTGCAGTACATGACAGGGTCAAGTCATCTACCCTAAAGAAGCTATAATAATTTTCCTCTGCAAGGACGGGGCAGTAAGAGATAATAAAGACACAGCATTTGCCATTTACTTCTCAGCTACAAGCAAGTAAAAAAAAGCTCGCCATACCTTTCCCCCCAAAAAAAGACCTCTAGTCATCTACAAAGAGAAACTGAATGGCTTGACTTCTTGACTTTCTATTGTTAAAATCCCTGTGCAGTGCAAAAACAGAATCAAATAAATCATCCAATCTAGTATAAGCTTATGGCTCGTGTGCTAACCTGGGAAGTCTTCATTGATTTCATCCATTTCCAGTACAATATCATAGGGAACACCAGCTTCTGCTAGCAGTACGTTCAGCTGACCAGGCATACGACCAGCCACAGGGTGAATACCAAACCTAAAAGGGAAAAAACCCCATTAATAAGTTTGGACTACTGAGTTATATACATTAAAATTGTCACCTGTGACTCAGAAGGCTGAGAAGTTCTTAAGTATAAGCACAAATGACAATTAATAAAAAGAAACTGCTAAAATTTAACAGCTCACCTTCCAAGCAGTACCATATTTCAAACCTTGCGACAGATTCTTTCAGACTTTTAGAAACGATCCTTTTAATTCCAAAACTACCATCCACATTGATTCATTTTTCAGGTCCATTACACCACTGAAAACACCACAGACTAAATAAGATTGCCATGAAAAAGACAAGAGATCATGCCACCTTTCTGAAGCAAAACTACTCCTAGACCTAAAGATGCCCTTAACAAATGACTTTATTGACCCAGGTATGTCTAGAGTATGTACAAGAAACACTTGTATGAACACTTTTAATCCAACAGAAAAATTAACAGCACAAGACTTCAAGCACAAGAGAATGCCTAGCTGAATTAGGTTAACATGCCACTTTCTTCTCAGGATTGACCTCAGGAGGAAATGAAAAGGGGACCAAAAAAAGGATGGGGAGTGAAAAGGTAAAGAGCTAAGAAACTGTAACATAAACTTTTAAGCATAAACTTTTTAAAAAATGTTTTCAGAACAGCTCAAAAACAACTTAGAGAGAATACGCTGCTCATGAGTTACTAAAACTTCAGACAGACCTGGGGTGCTCAGGCAGGTATGCAGCTCCCTAAGAGTAAAAACCTGAAAAAGCCAGAATGGAGATGTCAAACTGGTTTAGCTGCAAACCAAATACATATTTGTTTAGAAGCAAATCTGTTTCCTCTTGGTACTCTTCTGATCATCTACTGGCCCTTACAAGCAAGGCATATCCATGCCTACTGTCATGTGCGCTTTCTGTCTTTCCATCTCTGAAGCTATCACCAGATGGAATGCTGACTCACACATGCCAGAAGTGCCTCAGATTAACATTGTATGGGGCTGAAGATAATGTTTAATTTAGAAGTCTACAGATATTTTAGAAGAGAAAGAAAATAGTCAAGAAAAAACTTGGATTTTTGAATTCTTGGATTTTGGAAGAGAAATTTTTGAACAGAAATCCAAGTAAGTCAGGAATTAAATGAAAGTAATTCAGAATTCTTCAGAAAGGAGAGCATTACTAATAAATAAACTTGCCATGACAGATGGATTGTCATATACTTCTATTTTCAACTCTATTGCGATAGGAATGACTGATGGACCACAAGTCACAGTCCAATTAACACAGATCACTTGTGAATTGAAGACTGTACAAATACATCCTTAAATGGGCAACTGAGCACTCCATCATCAAGGCAACATTAATACAATAAAACATGAGACAATTGGACCTCCAGCAACCAAATTAAGGACATATGATTAATCCACACTGTACTAGATATAATACAACTTTAAGCTCTAGGTCGAAGAGTAGGATAAAAGCTAGTTTTAGAAAGAATTCTTTTAAAGAAGAACAGGAACAGATTGTATTCAGCTAGTAAACATTTGGGACCCTGTTGCAAAGGCTAATACCTAGAATCAGAAGGAGAGCAAACATACAGCACAAATTACTAACAGCTTATGTTTCACACCACTCACTCAGTAACACAAGCCATGTGTAGTACTGCAGATAGATCTTAAGTATACCAAATTTGATCACTAACAGTGCAGAAGGAGAACTCTTATTCTGAAATACCCCTGAGAAAACTCATCACTCCTCTGGCAGTGAAAATAGATTTTCCAACAAAATTCTCTTTTGTGTCTAATAAAATTATTTGAGAGCCTTTGCGACCAAAGCTGCTTTGGCAATACACAAAACAAAATACTCGTGAGGTTTCTATTAAGTACTATATACACACACAATCTTATTTCAAGGGCTGGAAAGCCAAAATTTAAGCTGCCAAGAGAATGAATTTCACCTTTGACTTCGCCATTCCTGGCAAGAGGCAAGGAAAGAAGAAAAGAAAGGGACAAATTATCTTCATACAGGAAGAGTTATGGCATGAACCATCAGTAGTTAGAGACTTCTGACAGACTCTGCTTGAAACCACATACTGCGTATTCAAAAAGTTTGAGAAAGCTTCTCATACAAAAGCTTTTTTGGACAAATACTGAAGTGACTCCCAAAAGTCTGCTTGTAAGAGTCTGTTAACCAAATATGACAGTAGCTTGCCAGTACTACTCAAAATTGGATGCGCAAGAATGTGAAAAAGAGTAATCTAAAATTATAGTTTCTCTAAGACTCTTATTATGTTACAAGGTAACATTTACACACCTCTGGACTGAAATCAGCCTATCCAATAAAAAGCAGGATTCAAAATTCAATTAACTGTGCAAAACAGATACTAAAAATCCTTGATGGCTCATAATGTGTCTAATAAAAGCAACAATCTTGCATCCAACTCACAACAGCAGCAGTTCTTCAAAGCTATGTGCATTTCAGCAGGAACATTTTTTTACATATGGTGTCTCAGATGTTCATAACATGAACCTCATTCATATTCAAAAATTTAACACAAATTATTTTAAAAGGGAAACATATTTTATGGCAAAAATGCTTTCAAGTGAAAAATTGCAAAGTTTCTTTGATATTCTTTTGTCAACAGTAATGCAGGAACTCCCTTAGCTTAGTTGGTTTGCTTATAAATCAAGAAGAATCTTAAACCACAACACATAGTCACAGCCATGTTGTGTATGACTTGAAACATTATTCTAGTATTTCACTGAAACACAGAATTCAACAAGAATTTTTTCTTTTGACCCAACAACATAACGTAGGGCTTGCTTACCACCAACAGTTGTCAAATACTGAAGTAAGTGTACATCACTTGCTACATAGACTTCATAGGTAAACAGCTTGAGGCAAGGATATTCAACTCTTTTAACCAGCCTCTACTGAATACCTTTTAGTTTTATAGTTTCATAAAGACAACACAGCACACAAGTTTATGTTTTGAACTTTTTAAAGTAATACAAAAGTGCAGCATTTCATTTTAAATTTAGACTAAATATCTAAACTCCTGACATACACATATCTTGCACTTTCAGCACAGAAAACACTTCATCTGGAGTTGAGTGGGATAGAAAGGTCTGAAGGTGGCTGAAATAATACGAAGTCAGCAATACCAAAAAGACAGCTATAGCATGAAAATATTATTGAAAAATCTCAGAATAGAAATTACTTTTCATACAGCTCATAAAGTCAGTATCTATCTTTATTACAGCTGGCTAAATAACATTCTTGTAATCAATAGTGAAAGAGGTGGCTGACAATAGCAGCACCTAACCCAGTACAGAAGTGTTTCAAGATCACTTCATCAGCAAGAAGATAGGGTTGCTGTCATTATACCAAAGCTGGGCAGAGCAAAGTAACATCTGCCTGGCGCCTAACTGAGCTTACTCAACATCTTGAATGTCATATTTGCCCAAGGGTTTAGCTTCACTTACAGATCCTCACATCTCATTCACTTTATTAAGACAACTCTCTGCAGCTCTGTTTTCAGTAAAAACAAGAATCCATTATTCTAGGTAACGGGAAGGGGAAAAAAAGCGACCAACAATCTATATGAACAGAAAAGTACATCATTCAAGTATTCCACATCTTGAATCCTGCAATGTAACAGTTGCAGTGTGGCATGACTTAGAGTATAATGTTTATCATAGGTATGGATAGCTGTAGGTTATAAGCTGGCCCAGCTAGCTTAGACCTACTGTCATGCTGAAGGCAACACATGTCCTCAAAACCAGTCCTATGGCATGGCTCAAGCTCTGTGGCTCTGCTGCAGTCAAGTCAGTTAAATTTAAATTAAGTTAGACAGCTAAATTACACATACTTAAATAAGGGCTGATACTGGCTCCCTATTTCCAACCACTATGGTTTATGACAGCAGGGGCAAAATGCAAATAGATCTTAGCTCTGTGCAATAGCCTTCTCAAGAACTGAACTAGAGGCAAAAAACAAGACCCTGCTTCGACAAAGCATCATATACTGACCTAGTAAGGTCATGCAGAGGTGAGCTGACCCATACGGAGCCAACAGCACACCTACAATACTCCCCCAGGAGAACACAGTTACAGCTGCATCCTTGCAGAAGGCATCAGGCACTGCATGGTTTGCAAGTTCTAACTACAGCAATAAAGCACTGGAGCTAAACAGACCTGTTGGACTTCAGCTGTCCTTTCATGTGCAGCATCAATAATTCAGAACCCACACACCAAAGCTGATTACAACAAACCAAGAACCGACACACAGGTACACAGTTTGAATTTTCGTGCTGTGTGTAACTCAGCTTCCCAGAAACCTGCACCAGCACATTTTCGTATGCTGCCTCTCATCAGTGACAGTAATTTCCATCTTGCACATGAGCTACACTGTCTGTTAGGGCTGTTTGGGACAGCATCTCAACAGCTCATCCTTTAAAATTCTTCTAGATTTTCTTGTAGAGCCCCAACAGATGATGATTTTAAACTGATACCATAAACAGTTTTATTTATTAATTTGCAGATAAATGTGTAACTCATACTCATGCACATGTTCTATCACTTACAAGAAATTAAAGAGTGGAGAAAAAAATCAGAACACTAAACACATTTGATTAGAATTCAACCACTGACATATCAGTAAAAAAACTTTAAAACACAGGTACAATACTAAATCAATACTACCATATTTTCAAAAATGTAGAAAACCCTTGTTTTCATGTGTTCAAAAGTAATTACATTCTCCAGCATCAAAAGACAGAAATCCAGGTCTTGAAGAAATCTACCTTTAAAAAGGTTAAAAAAAACCCGAACCAGAACACTAACTTCCTAGCCACTATTTTGAAAAGCTGTTAAAGAGGCAATGTGCATGTCTCTCAATTATGAATTCCCAGAAAATCAACTTATTAACTATGTAATTATTTAGAAATACATGAAGCATAATTTTAAGCATAATCCTTCCATATCAAAGTGCATTTTTCTTATCAAGAACATCTTACTGTGCAGGAGAACAAAACACATTGATAGAAAATGTCTCAAGAAAGTCATACTGTGGTAAAAACTAGGACAGTTAACTGGATGTGGATATGGAGAGCATCAACAACTCTTGCATATATGAGAACATACAGTTTTAGACTGTATGTTTCTATATACAAAATTACTACAGAATATAGTTTTATTATATAGGAAAAATCAGAATTTCACAACCAGGGATCTACAAACAACATTACATGTGGCTGATGAACTTTAGTAAGGCAGGAACTTTCAACAATTTAATTACTTCTAACTTTGCAGAAATACAACACCAGTTGTAGAACAGTCATTTCCTCTCCAAGGCCAATACATTCAGGGGGCTATGGGACTTAGCCTATAAAAAGTTTAGTTGTTTATCCATCCATGACAAGGGAAAACTATACTCAAGGCTCAGTACTATCCAGCTTTCTCTGTGACTTTACTAATGCATTAAAGATGTGATCTGCTGCACAACCATCTCAAGTGAGCAATGATGTTAGCTATGCAACTGAGTAACTAAAACAGTCTAAAGTTTCCAAAATCTCTCCTGTATTTCTAAATTTAAATCTTAGTCAAAGGTTATGCATCATGTTATATAATCTGTGGTGTTCAATGAGAATGTTATGGCTATAGGCAAAGCAAATTAAAACAACAGCTTCTCTGGATCAGTGGTGAGCCATGAAACAAAAAACCAGACCATATGACAGTCACAATTTTTCTTGGCACACGATGGGCATTACAGACTGATGCAATCCTGTGTCCATGCTAGCAGCCCTCCACAGCGTGTGTGTGAGAGTGTCACTACATCTGGATGGTGAGTGCATTAGGGTCCCGAGGCACTCCAGGCCTACTGAAACCAGAGGACAACAGCTGCAGTCAATGAACACCATGGGAGCTCAGCAAAGTGATGAAAGGCCTGAATTACCACAAACTGTAAATACAGATTTATTTAATTAAAATACTAGGTAACCACTGCAGCGATCCCTTCCTGAAATTGATTCATTTTAAGTATAAGCCATTTATTTCAGGACTCATTCACTTTTCTCCCCTGCAAAGCCAACATAAAAGGCAAAAAAAAAAAATTTTTTTTTTTTTTTTTATTTTTTTATTTCACTATGGTTGGTCAAAAAAGAGCTAACCCCCCACAGAAGCACTGAAAGGAAAGCCAGAAGTATACAAGACTGTCATCACATTAGCCATGAAAGGGTTTTTTGTTGCACAACTAAGGCGTCCTCAAATGCGATCTGGACACACACAGAGCTGTTGCTAAACATGGAGAATCAAGGTGTGAAGACTGCTGCAAGAAGCAAATACACTACCACACACCCTCATTCCTCATGTTTGCACAAACAAACACATCCATAAAGCAATTTTATATGCAAAATTGCAAAATCCTGGTTAAACACTAACAAGTTATGGCTGCTAAACCCTAGAACTCTACTGTTACCCAACAAAATGCTGTAATACGCTGCAAAAGTTTACATGCAAGTTTTTAATAAGGTTGGAAAAGCAGTGGAAGAAGAAAAACAAAACCAAAAAACCCTAATTACTAGAGGAATGATTCCAAAGGAAAATCACCATCTAATTGAAATAAACATATGGAAATCAGAGAATGAGTCTGGCTAACAAGCATCTGCCAAAATATCTTGTTTGAAATGAAAACTGAGCCTCGATTGATTTTAAAATATTAAGTCATCATAAATAGAAAACAAGCAAAATTTCAAACAATCAGCAAGAAAGACATAATGTTTGCTTTCCAGTACTTTCAGAATCTATAAGGTCTACAGAAAACCGGAGGAAAGGACTTGAGGTCAATACTGGAAACCTAAGAATTATCTGTTTTTTGGAGTAGCACTCCAGCAGAATACATTCATGAGACTGGAGACATGCACTCCCATCATCCTTTCATGAGATGCTCAAAGAACTCTAATAGCAGTCTTGCCTGCAACAGCAAAATCCTACAGGAGCCCCATATGTGTAGGTGTAAGTTGCTTAATTGTTTATCTGCCATAAGAGGAGAGGCTGAAAACTGGGATTCTTCTGCCTGCAGAAGAGAAGGATGAAGGGAATCTTATCACTGTGTATAAATATAGATGAAGGGCAATAAAAAAGAGCCAAATTCTTCTCAGGGATATCCAGGGAATGGGCAAGAGGCAAAAGCTGCAAATTGCAATATAGAAAAAATTGGTTTTACCCTAAGGATGACTAAACATCATAAAAAACTGCCCAAAAGAGGCCGTCAGTCTCCATCAAGATATTCAAAATCCAACTGGACAAGATTCTAGGTAACCTCTCCAGTTGATTCTGGTCTGAGCAAGGGTGCTGGATGAACAAGACAATCTCCAGAGGTATCTTTAACTTTGCTATTCTGTGCCTCTGTCAATGCTGAAAAAAATGTTAAACCAAAACTAGAGGTTTTAATGGAATGAAAAAAACAAACCAAACCAAACCACCTATAATACTTCCCATCAAGGAAAGCACTTACCTGACGTTTTTCCCTTGTTCTCTCAACATCTTCACCAGATCAGCTATTGGGTACTGAGCTTTTGCTGCACACAAGCCATAACCTGAAAGAATTTCAAAATTTTAACATATTTTCCTGTTTTAGTGCAGAAGAAAGACCAGTTGCAGACAATAAGTGTACTTTCCACACAAAGAGATGTTCTCATAATTTAAAAAAATGAAAAAAATTTTAAAAACTCATCAGATTCTCATACATTCCCAGCCTGACCACTGTAAGTAATCTCTTTTTTGATCTCCTGACCACTTACAGTGCAGTGATTTGACCAGCCAAACTACAAAAGCACTTATTTCACCTCACAAAAAGACATGTTTCTTTCTGTATCAGAAAAGGATGTTTCAGACAGGTATTTTGAAAAAATGATAAAAGGGCAATTGTCAGGTTACTTCACAACCATTATCCTCAACAGAATTTCAATCTGCTTAATGCAAATCTAGTAGCTGGATATGGCTTTTAACAGAAAAGGATGTTTTCAGTCTCTCTGAGCTAATTCATCAGAGCAACTTTACCCAGGATAAAAATAAAAAGCATATATTATTAATGGTGTGTTTAAGGTTTGACCACTGGAGAAAGAGGCAAACTCCTTGAAGATGATTGCAAGCTTCTTCAGAAACAAAGGTAGCTTACCAAATCAGAACCCTACCTCACTGATGGTCTCTTTAAAGTTGAAGCAAAATGAAAGATAAATTTGTATTTTAGCATTCTTCACATTCTAGTGCTAAAATGAGTGTAACATGATGAGTCATGCCATTCAGTTGAAGAAGTCTTGAACTGTCCCCTATCTGAGTTTTCCTTTCAGGGAATGTACTACTAAACAACATGAACAGCCAACATAATCATTTCAGACGATTCAGGTTTTGGTTTTCAGGCTGGGTTTTTTTTTACTTTAATCACAGTATTTATATTAACTACATTTTGGATGGGGGTTTTTGGCCTTTCTTTTTCATAAACAAATGCAGGATTGAGCAAGTACATGAGAAGTGTAAACAAAATCCTGTCTTTCAGGATTTAACAGATCTGTTGGTACAATTGGTACCACTGGTACTGTAGTTGTGCTTAGAATTCAGTTAATTTTGTGTACAGCTGTTGTGGTGTAAGCTTAATTTACAAAAGATAGTCTTTGTTCTGAAGAATTTAAAATACAAATAAAAAGGACAAACTTAGAGGACACATACACAAAGAAAAATGAAGTGGCACATATCTCTGCACAGGGGAATGATACCTGACCAGGGAGCAAATACAAATCATATGGACCCAGTCAACATTTGATATGCTGCTGCCATACTGCAACCTCTTTGCTGCTACCTTTTTTTGGTTTGTTTTGTGTTTTTGTTTGGTTGGGATATTTTTTTTTAATTACATCCTCTGAACTTCTTGCTGTATAAGTCAAGAGAGTCTTACCTGGAGTAATAATAATACTATTGGCTTCTTTTATCATTTCAACTGCATTGTCCAAATTGATTTCTGTGTGAGTTCCAGTAATTTCCATGGGTTTCCCACCAGCTGTTGATGCAGTGCCATAGCCCCCAAGAATCACATTTGCAAGGGAACGGTTCATAGCCTAAAAGACAGGATGGTTTTGATCATATAAAGATGAAATAAAAAAATAAAGGTGAGACTCCACAAAGAAAACTTCTGAAAAAGATTTCTGAAAATATTAAAGACTTCCTGACAATAGCCTTTATAAGCTGGTTTTGCCTTCTTATAATCCAAAGACTCTTAAAACAGGCTCTTTAGAACAGTTTACCACAGCCATCACCAAACATCATTTTCGAACATATTACATTACACACATAGTAGGAGCGTGCCAATATTTCTCCAAAACAAAGAACAAAACTGTGCAAATAGCAAATATTGGTCTCTTTTTGTTCTTAAAAGGGAAGAATATGAAAGAATGCATGCTTGATGACAGAGTTTCTAAAAATTATTTTACATTGGTATATACACACACACATTTTTGCAAGATACTTTAAATAGTTTTTAACCAATTCAACATGCAAGCACTGCACTGCACCATGATGGCATGAATCCACAAAACTCTTACAGGTAGTACTGAAGCAAAACTGCTAGAGCAACAAAACAGGAAAACACAAAAGCAGCTAATCAGCCACAGAGAACCAGCCACATTGTAAAGAACTGAAGGGGGCCATTGACTTACTGTCTGACCACCAAAGGAAAACAAGAGATTTTAACTAGAATGTTTAAGAGAAGAACACACCCTGAAAATCTGGCTCCATTAGACACATAGCCAGGAAAAGCCATTGGCTAAATGCTTTCTTTGGCACATCTGCTTGTGACTGTGGTCCCAAAGCAATATCTGTCAATAACTGGAAATAGGAAAAACTTGTAACTGTAGGGGAGAAAAAACTTTAGAAGAAGGAAAGGAAGAGGATAAAATGCTTCTTTAATTACACATATGAGTCATACATCTTCTGTACTAGCTGAGAAACCACGACAAAATTTAGGAATGGATCTGGAGAGACACAAATATAAGTAGGAGGAAGCACAAAATTGTGCTTCCAGATGTCCATTCTCCACTGATATTTCAAATCATGCAGTTCCACAGGTTTTTTGCTTTAGCCTCAGAAGATGTGCCATTCTGAAATTTATTATCTAGCAAATAAGCAAAATGATGATCTTAGAACTACTGTTTTTTCCTGATAAGTCATCACTGTTTCAGATACTGTAAGGGATGCACAGAAACACAGTGAAACCAACACTTTTTACTGTCTGCAGCACACAGTAGTTCACATACCCTGAGAACACACTGCCTTTGGCATCAATCTCAACATTACAGCAGTTGTGTCAGGAAAGACAGCCTAGACAGAAGAATACCTTCTGCAGATGTTGCACATGCACAGGAAGCAGAGCACTATCTACACATATCTAAACCAAACGACAACAGTTAGACAAGGTCAAAGGGGAAAAAAAAAAAGATAAAATATTATTAAAAATGTGAGAATCGGCTAAAAGCAAGCATGAGATTGAAGCACCCTTGCCTGGCTCCACTGCAAAGAGCCAAGAACTTCCAAGAGAAAATGTGGAAGGCAGAGAAGAGCTACCACCTTATCAAGCAATCATTAACCAACATATCTGGGACAGTGTGAAAACTCTTCTGTAGCCTCTTCCACCTTCTTTACCACCACAGACCACAAATATAGAGGCATAAAGTGCAAGCTTCATCACTCACTGATAATCCAAAAAGTGGCAAAAAAAGCCCTCCGTGTTGAGCTTTGAGGAGCAACAACAATGGTCGGGAGCTTACAGTCCAGGGAAAATCAAATACCTGAATCCTGAGAACTGCAAGTGCTTCCACTGTGCCCATAGAAACTTCACAGCTAGTACACAGGAACAGCCAGCATACAATTTGTAAGACTGACACCGTTTGTCCCCTCTCTTGCACTGTTTCATCAACCCAGTTAATGTTTCCTCTTCAACCTTAATTTTCTTCAGCATCTCATAATGATTCTAATACCAGAACTGCAATCATCAAGTATTCCCTTTGGGGAAAAAAGGAGGGACAAGGACATGCTAACAATCTAATGTTCTGAATAAGATGTATTGTGTTGGTGTCTTAAAAGAGTCACAATTCACAGGATAAGCAAACAGTACCAGCCTTTGGTTTTTGAATTTAAATTCTCCGTCCTTAACTCAGTCATTAACTGAGGCTTTAAGAGATTAGCTGGACTGCCTTTGGATAATTAAGCAACAGTTTTATCATAAAAATTATTTGAAAAGTGTTGTAAAAATAAGGTTTCAACTATTAAGACGTTTCCACAAATACCTTTTCACCTGTGCTAGGTAAGTATCAATAAACATACTAGTTTTGACAGAAGTCATACTAAAAAGTAGGGGGAAAAAAACAAACCAAACAAAAAAAAAAAAAAAAAAAAAGAAAAACAACAGCAACAGGAACAAAAAAAACCACAAAAAGACCAACAAAAATACCCCAAAACAAAACCAAAACAACCAAACAAAAAAAAATCCCCAAAACCCAAACAACAATAACAAAAAAAAAAAAAAAAACCACAACCAAAAAAACCACAAAAAAATTCCCCAAAAAAACACCAAATCCCACAGGAAAAAAAAAATTAAAAAGGACAAAAAAAGGGGAAGGGGAAACTTGCTTCATTAGCACAGGTTGAAACACCAAGAGCAGAATTTATTGAAACTCTTGAGCATTTCCATCTCCTGAAATGCAGCTTCAAGACAATGATACTGAATCCCCTGATTAGAACAATGCTTTTAAAAATAATGATTTCCATTAAAGGAAATAAAGCAGAAAAGAAAAATTCTGGGCTAAGAGCATATTATTCTGCTTACTGTGCAGAAATCATACAAAATAATTTTCATTTTACTGGTTGATAAACTTCAGTTGTCTAAGCTTATATAAAGCAGCACAAGATTTCTAGACACTACCTCAAAAACTAAACTTCCTGTAATCTGAGAAACATTGGGGAAAGCCACTCTGTCACTGCCTAACTGTTTTGCTAACTACTCCCCCAGGCTTCCTATTTACCTAGGTTCCTCCAACCAACTCTGTAAGTATTTCAAAACTCTCTTGTGAGTGCTAAGAGAGTGAGCAATATTAAGAAAGGAAGTGGACAGTAAAACAAAAATGAAGTTATAGATAGATTACTGGAAATACACACCAAACAGTTCACATTTTCCCTAAAATTTACAAGAATTTGATTCTTAACAGAGTTTTTATACCTATGTTACCCATAAGCACTATTTTTCCACTGATATGGACTAAATTCCTGAATGTATACAATTAAATATATGAGCTACATAATTTGATTTCCTTTTGATGAAGAGACAGGAAATGTGCAAGAAAGAACAAGATTCTTTGCAATTCATACCCAGAATAGTTAATTTTAACTCACTTTCATGTAGTTGTACATGAATACCTTTTTAAGATTTTCTGAAATTTTTCCTCAAGAATGATGAAAAAGAATGATACTGAACATTCCTAATATGGTAACAATACTATTTATCAGTGCAGATGAAGTAAAAAATGCTGACCAGAGGAAAACATCAGACAGGAGAACAGTGGCACCAATGACACAAGAGCACAAGGGCAGAAACAAAGCAGGATTACACAACAGAGAATGAGAAAGTTGGCAGCTGTTGCGCTGCAAACGGTTTTCTTTAAACCATTACCTCTCCATCTTTGAATACAAGGCCTTCACACAAATGTTCCAGAGAAAAGGAGGTCATTACTAATATCACAATACAACTCACACCGAGATGAAGCTCAAGCTTGCTAACACATAGCACTGAACTCGTGCAGGCCTGCTGCCACCCCGTGGTACTCCAAAGTAGCTGCTCTGAAGAAAAGCGCACACCTTTCTGCACTCCAAAAACCAAACTGTAAATCACTGCCTAACCAATGAACACATTTCTTGAAGTATCTCCTGCTATATATTAAATCCAGCTTAAATTTAACCATATTTCAGAAGCTGTATGACTGAAAAAAAAAAAAAGCTGATCACAAGTAATCATACTTTGAGCCCAGATTCAAATCCTTAATGCTTAAAGGCAACGCAAGGGCTTTCCTCAGTTTTGAGATATGTCTCTCACCCAGTCAAAGAAAAATGACTGACATCTAGTCCAACAGTTTCGAGAATTTTCTAGTCTATAAACATCTAACAGTTTGAGATCCAATGGCTTATCTTCCTAAAAAACATGGTTTAAAAAGTTTTTCATTACTCAACAAACAAGCAGTGTTTCTGTTGTCTTCTTACCACACACATGATGTAAGAGAGGATGGCCCCAGAGGAGCCAATGAGTGCACCAACAATGGTCAGCAAGTTGTTGTTCAGGAGAAAGCCCTCAGCACACAAAGCCCATCCAGAGTAACTGTTCAGGACAGTAATAACTACAGGCATGTCAGCACCTCCAATAGCTGCTGTTAAAGTGACACCCTGGAGAAGGAAAGAAAATACTTCACGTCAGCAATCACTAAGGAGAACACCCAGAAAAGACACTCAGCCTGCAGCACTGAAAAAGAAATTTAGAATCATAGAACGGTTTGTGTTGGAAGGGACCTTAAAGATCAGCCAGTCCCAGCTGCCCTGCTTTGGGCAGGGAAATTACCCACTAAATCATGTTGCTTAGGGTCCCATCCAGCCTGGTCTCAGACGCTTCCAGGGGCAACCACAACCTTTCTAAGCAACTATCAAGTTACTTAGAGCCTATTCAAGTATTGTCAGAGTAGGTATTCAGGCTGAGGACTGGACTTGCCAAATCTGCCTTTTCAGAGAGGACAGAAAGGTACCCCACCATTCTCATGCTCTGCTTAGTCACATTTTTTTACTTGCAAAATTATACCAGCTCCATGGAATTGTTCATACCATTAAGGCATTCATATTGAACAGTCTTGCAAGACTCAGTTTACAGAATAGCAACATTCAAGGTAAATTTTGCAACACTGGCACACACTAGCATACACTGGTGTAAGTGAATGGCAGAAGTTACATATGGAAGTCATCTCAAGAAGTTATCATAATAATCTTTAAATCCATAGCTCTTTTAGGTATTTCAGGGATTAATTTTCTAAAAAGTCTTCTCAAATAACACTCTGTCATATAAAAAACTTCATTAATCAGTAGCTGCAAAAAGCAAGTATAAAAATACATTCCAGTTCTCCGGAACAGTTCTGGTTTACAGCTAGATCTAGAAAAGTCAGTTGCTACTTCTTACTGCAAGTTACCACACAGGCAGGCACCATGCCCACTGTAACTCAGGATGGTAAAATATAACGCGTAAAGAGGAAACTTGCAGGACTGGAGAATAAACTCCTTGTGTAACTTGTTTCACTTTCTACAATTTCTTAACTTACCATTATGGCTGAGAGTGCTGACACAGAACCCAGACAAGTAATTCCCGTGGTGTAAGAAGGATCAATCATGTAGGGTACCATCCCACCAATGCTGGCAGCCAGCAATCCTGCATTCAATGCATGACGACCAGGCAAGAGCAGAGGTGCAGAATTCAGGATACCTGCAATCAAACACATTTTCAGACATAAACAGGTACATTCAAGGAACGCTGTTGCTTATGTTCAGAGAAGACTGAATAACTCAGCAAAAGAAAAACTAAAAAAGAAAAAAAGGGAGGGGTAGAAGATATAACAAGTTAGTTGAAGCTGAGGTCTTCTGCTGACTCAGAATTGCAAGACATTCAAACTTTCTCTAGATTCTCAAATATTCTTCTTTAAACTCTATTTACTTCCTAATTTCATTGAAGTGCTCCAGAATGGTTAGAAAAATCTCTTTTCCTTTTGAAAAGCCTCCTTATTTTTCCTTCAACAAAGCCCTTCCACTTTGTCTCTAGGTCTTTTTATGTTGAATATGACACACAGTAGAAGGAAGCTTTTAGCTGGAACTTCTACACAGGGATTATCTCAAAAACTGTGTGCTTAAAAAAATATGACTACACAGATAACGCCAAGTACAAAACACTCCTCTTTTCAAATGCATTAATTTCACAACTACCCTCAGTCACAGAGAACTCCCACAGCTTCCCACATCTGCAGAAACTTGAGGGGAAAAGGCAGTTCAGTATTTTTGTGATTCAGTTCAAAAAGACAGTCACATTTATTTTGTATTAGTCTTTTTTTTTTCAAACCACATGACAAAAGGTTGAAACAATGCAAGTTTCCCAGTAATTACTTACATCAGAAATAAGTGTCTCATTGAGATTTGAGAAAAAAATAATTTTCATTTAAAATTTATTTTAATTTCATTCATTTTCATTTAATTTCATTCATTTTAATTTTCTCATAAAAATTTGAGAAAAGCTGAACTCAAGAGAAAGAATGAACTGATGGTCTCAGCTAGGGGAGTCAAAGTGTGTGACTTACTAACCTTTTCCATACCATAGGATCAGTAGTTCACTAATATAGACAAGCTTCATATGTCATACCATTATGATATGAAAATGCAAGGGAGAAAAAAGTAAACAGAAATAGGAGAGCAGGCTCAAACAGGCAGTGAAGTTTACCAGGAACATGCGCACAAATCACTGAGGGGGTACAATGGAGAGAGAAAAAATAACTCAGAAGAAATAAATGAATAACTATTTAGCAGAGATACATCAGAAATACATACTACTGACAAATCCTTCAAAAGATTATTAGAGAAGACAGCTTTCCATCCTTGTCATATTTCCTCCTTCAATGGCTGGTCTCACAAACATTGAAGAAAGCAAAGAGATGTTTCCCAAAGGAACTATTGCAAAGTTAACAACAGGATTAGTAATAATAAGCTCTTAGCCTGAAATTCTTAGTACAAGTATTACCTCAGCTTCTTAAAAGCTGCGTGCTTACAAAACCAAAAATAAATCCAATAAAGAAACTTTCACATGCATAAGAATCAGGAATTAGTGAGCATTTAACTTAGAAAACAAATTTGCTAAAAACAGCAAGAGACATGGAACATGGAGTCTGAGCAGTAAGTAAAGAGACAGTAAACTGAATGGTCTAAAGTGAGGCAGCCTCAGTACTGCAGGCTGCCTACCTTAGTGAAGATTTCAGTGTTAAGAACAAAATCCTAGAAGTATTACTAATGCTCACTGAATCCAGCAACATGAGAGCTTCAATCAAAATGTCTGCTCCGAAATACAAAGTTGTAATCATAAAAGTTCAATAAAACCAATTTGAGAAAAAGCATTAGGTAGTGTCTTAACACCAAAGCAACACTTATTTCTAGACAAGATGAATAACAATAAGTCAAAGCACTGAAGACAATCTTTCATAACTAAAGCTGTACACAAATTAAACAGAATTAGAAAAAAAAAAAGTACACTCATAAAAATTAAACATATAAACTTTTACCTGGTCCAAAATACAATGTTTTTCTCCAATTACATACCGGTCTAAAAGCAGAGTTAAATCCAGGGGGAAGAAAAACCCTTTAACAAATATTTCATACCGAACAGGAGGTCTCACCTTGCAGTTTTCCATACGCAACAAGAGAGCCACTGAATGTCACTCCACCAATGTATGTGCCAAGATATGCCACAATCTTGGTGAGGTTTGCAGCAGGGTCAGTGGCAAAGTGAGGATATTCAATTATGTACTCTGCTACACAGGTGAGCACAGCAGCCAAACCGACCAAACTGTGGAAAGCAGCCACTAGCTGAGGCAGATCTGTAATCTGAATGCGCTTAGCAATTGTCAAACCTATGGAGAGTAGAAGACAGAAGGGAAGTCTTAGAAAACACAGCCCACCTGTTCAGCTAGAAATTAGTACAGGATGGTTCAGTGTGCAATGATTACACATACACAAGTCTGTTCCAACTAGAAATTGCTATGGCATTGAATTGAGGGTTGCACATGTGCATTTTGTGCATCATGAAAAAATAGAAAGACTAAAGCATAACATATGCTAAGAAGCTTCACCAAATATTGAGAAATTCATTGTTTTCTTGACAAAGGTACAGTGTGAAAGAGAGAATTTAGCAGTATTCAGTCGGGAGCTGAGCAGAAGTATAAAGTTGGTCAAGATCATTTACCTCTGGACACAAGTTTCCCTATCACAGATGATGTGGTTCTACTTTTCAGTCAACCCATTCCTTATCACATTGTGAAGCATTAATAAAAGCCCTGAGAGTTACAATATTTTATTCACACATTTGCCAAATAATTTTGCACAAGCCACAAATGTCAGTTAGTCAATTCACCTGGGAGCTATACAGTATTTTAGGTATATACAGGTTGCATATATGCATGCATGGAACATAGATTGTTAGTTCATCATACACATACCTATGGTCCCACCAAGTGCCATTGCACCTGACATCTGTGCCAACAATGCAGGTTGAGGATTAAGGTTTCCAAGAGTTGCGGCTAAACCTCCTGCAACACCAATCATACCCAAAGCATTGCCAAGACGAGCTGTTCCTTGGGTAGACAAACCAGCCAGTGCACCAACACAGCACAGTCCTGAGCCCAGATACATCATCTTTTAAATAAGAAAAAAACATCAGTATGAAGTAACAACAAATTGCATTGCTACAAAAACATCTCTGGTAATTACACAAAATGGCCGATTTCTCCAGAATGTGTTCAAGTCACAATTCTTAATAGAAGTCAAGAAACTGTCATACAGGATGAGGTTTTGGCCAATTAAAATGTGCTATCTATAAAGCTTTTCCCTCACTTGAGGACCCTTTTTTATCTGCAGAATGAATATTAACTAAAGGCAAACCAATTTTCCTCATTAGTTCAGAAGCAACAATCCAATTAGTTCCTTTAGCACAAATCCAAAGCTATATGGTCCTGTTCATTACAGGGATTGTTTCAGAATTTGCTTATGGCAAATTTGAACTAAGAAATAGTTTAGATAGTTCTGAACTACCAGCAAGGGTGTGACCAGAAGGAGTAAAACTGTGATCATTTCCTGTAGTCAGCACTGGAGAGGCAACACCTTGAATCTTATGTCCAGTTTTGGACCCCCCACTCCAATAAAGACACTGGAGCAAGTCCAGAGAAGGGCAACTGAACTGGTGAAGCACCTGGAGCATAAGTCTGATGAGGACAGAGTTGGGGGTGTTCAGTCTAGAAAAAAGAAAGACCAGTGGAGACTTTATTACTCTGTATAACTCCTCAAAATGAGATTGTAGTCAGGTCGGAATTGGTCTCATCTCCCAGGTAACAAGTGAGAGGACAAAAGGAAATGGCCTCAAGTTGCTCATGGAGAAGGTTATATTAGTTATCAGAACTTTTTTTTTCATGGAAAGCATGGCCAAACTTTAGAACAGGCTGCCCAGAAAAGTAATGGAGTCACCATCCCTGGAAGTGTTTGAAAAAACTTGTGGATGTGGTACTTGAGGACATGGTCTAGTGGTGATCAGGGTGGTGGTGCAAGGCTGACAGCTGGACTTGATGATCTTAAAGGTCTTTTCCTACATTAATGATTCTGTGGCATGCTATAACTGATGTTCACAAAGAGTATAACCAAACTTACATGAACTAAGCTATATTTGTCCAGATAACTGACAAAACACAAATACATTTACAAGCCCCTGCCATAACAGTATGTTTGGATTCACTTTTTCCAAATGCACATGGCAATATAAATTGATTTTTCTTACTATTAAAACAAATGTAAACAAAAGTTTACTATAAAAGGTGTTATAGGTAAAATCCCTGTACATCCCTTTGGACTGAAAACTGATCCCACCCTTTTTTAACTGTCATGCCAAGTTGAACTTTCAGAAACATTTAAAACAAAGACTGATTTCTGTAGTTACTGTATTATTTAGACTGCAGTTTAGGAAAACAGTCCAATAAATAAAAGTACCTGCTATGTTAACACAAAACCAAACAACAACAGAGCTTTTGAAGTATGTTAGCTATGTGACTGCAAGCTTACAGTTAATCAGCTTCAGATTGGCCTTGTGGGAACATGCAGCTGATGGAAAGACCTTGGATTATTTGTTATTTACTCCTCCACAGAATAGGCATGAAGAAACATAACACTGAGCACTGGGCTAAGAGCCATGAAGTTATCTTCTTACTTGTTCAATGTAATAGCCACTGCTGAGAGCAGCTGCATAGCCTCCTACAAATACAGCACCAGGGAGCAGGTACAAGTAGTTGTACTCAGGAGGGTCTGTGGGACGTTTGAACATATCCAGCATTCTCTGTGTAACTAAAAAGCCACCTGGACAAAGTAAAGGAGCAATCTTAAAAAAATAAAATCTGAAATCAAGCACATGCCAAGTTATAAGAGAAATATTAACACCATATTACCACACAATTCAGCAACCAATAAAGCTAGTAACCTTGAAAACTACCAGGAAACAAGGGCATAGTCAGCATTAGATCTTGCTGTCTCTTTTAGCCTTTGGAAGAAATTCAGAAGAACAGGAGGAATTGCTCTGGCTCCATACTCTGCAATGACTGAGGATACAGCTTAGTTTATGACTGTGTTCTTTTCCCAACCTGCTCTAGCAAAAGCAGTATTTCTAAGTCACATTGCTCACTTTGTTGCCTTTTTATTATTGAAGCTGGGACTTCTGAAACTCGAGGAAACAGATTTTTGTTCTATGCTACTAGTATGTATTTCAAGTAGGAAAATTAAAACAAGTACAAATCCTCTACAGCTACCTTATTGGGTTATACAGGAAAATATACTATATATAATCACCACCCAAATTTATGAAAGGAAAATGAACACTTAAATAATTCCTAAAAGTGGTTACTCCACAGAGTATGCAAAATACCTACAACAACTACTGTGAAAATTCGAAGACTAATAGGTTTTAATTGATAAATGCTCTCAGACTCTAGTCTCAGACTAGTATTTCTGGAATTATACAATTAAATAACTAGAAGAAATTTTAATATTACACTAGTACTTGAAGTTATCCTTGGGAGTAAAGCTAACATTCATACCTGCAATATTGACTGAAGATATAAAGGTTGAAAGCACTGCTAGGCTTTGAGAAATGTTTTGAGGGAGATAGTGTCCTCCCATCAGTACCAGCCCACCAACTGCAGTCAGACCTATTTAGAAGAGATTAAAGTGTTACTGGAAAAGGTTACTGTGTAACCTTAAAAGGCTCTACACCTAGAGGAAGTTTCCTTTTAAGTGTTGGACAAATACCAGTCAACTAAAATTTTGACCCCTACTTCACACATTAATGCTTAAAAGAAGACTACCACAGTCTTTTTCAGGAATGTTTGAAACATGTTTCAAAAGAAAAAAAAAACGAGTATATGAATGTAGTTTTGAAGAACAGTGCTTCAAGCACAGAGTTAGCCAAGTACTTGTTTCAATAAAAGAAACTTTGTTTATAATAACCAAAGTAAACCCACATATAGCCAAACACAGATATAATATAATATATAATCTTACTTATAAGAATAATGAATTTTATGGGTATTTTAGGATTTATTTTCTTTTTTCCCCTCTCTCAAAACACATAGTTTGTGGTGATGAATAGAAGAATGTAAAAGATAGGAAAGATTAGTTATTTTCAGGGCAATCTTTTGAAGAGATGGGAGAAAAAATGTGGTCTATGAAAGGAGACTGCATCACTCCAAGTAAAACAAACTTTTAAGCAAATAGGTAAAGTGTAAAAATTACTTATGAAAATTAAAAGTATGCAGCATCACATTTGCCTTTCTTTTGAAAAAATCATACTATCAGAAATACATTGTTACAGGTGTCCTTGCTATTTATGAAAGTAAACTCCAACACATACAGCAGTACTAATTCAGGTGAAAGGAATTGTGCCTACTTCAAGTAGAAAACAAGCAGCTGTGTGACCACAACCACTTAAGTAAGTTAGCAACCAGTAAGCAGGTAAGTAAGCAGCCACTTACCTGAGATAGCATTAGTCACAGACATGAGCGGGGAGTGCAGAGCAGGAGTCACACCCCACACTGTGTGGTACCCCACTATCCCAGAGAGGCCAAATGTTGTCACCATTTGTGTGAAAGCAGCATTAGGTGCTACAATGCCCAGCCCTAACATACCAGCTAGACCTAGAAGGAAAGCACAGGGAAACTCTGTAATTTTGCAATGACTTCTTACATTAAACTGTATAAAACTGGAGCCTAGTACTGACACAAAAGCAAAATGGAGTTCTCTGCATGGACTAGTTTCAAAATCAGGGAGATAATTTTTTCAAATACACTAAGTTCTTTCAGTGCTAATCTTTCCTTTGTAACAGAAAATAAAGCCATAAATATAATCCACACTTATTTGTTACACATGAACACAATGCAGCAAAGATAGATTTCTACACCAATACTAAATCCTGTCACTCTCCTGTTCTGTAGAAAAGAACGTAGAAGTCACAATTATGTTGAGATATTGCTTGGATGTATCAAAGCATATGTAAGAAGAACAGGGATTAAAATTAAGACTACTGAATTCATTAATTACTTCATGCAAAAGTTCTGATACACTGAGAGTAATAAATTAAATAAAGAGCCCATATTTATTTGTCAAAGCAAAGTCCTGTTTCCAATAACTTCAGTAGACTGTAGCCATTTAAGTCTCACACAATACAGTAAAATCTGAAGAGAGCAAAAGCGATTGAACTGATTCTGCTGCAAAGTAGGGGCACAGTCCCTGGCAGGACTCCTTCAGAATTTTAAGCATTTTACTAATATTTAAGTAGAGTCAAACACACATATATGCAGAGAATCAGCACGTGTTGAAATGTCAAATACTTTTGGTAAAATTTCAGAAGTTTTATTTTTCCTTTCAAGCAGTTCTTACACTATGCTGATTTTGCACCAGGATACACCAGCCAATCAATTGCTCTCCCAAATAGCTCTTCAATTGAATGAGTTAGATGATGGGTCATTCAAAAGTAATAGCCAAATGAGAAGTACTCTACACTCATTCTCCAGCTATGGAAGTTGCCTACCTGCTGTGTATATAGATGCAGTAGTCATGGTTTTTCTAAAAGGTGTAATAGTAGCTGCTTTTTCTGCTTCCAGCTCTGCTACAGTCTTCTGCTTCACTGGCGCTCCCTGAGGAATATTATTTGGTGGAGGTGCTGGGAAAATCACTTTGCCATCCTGACAAGAGATATTTACAGTTATGCCTAACATGTCAGATGCTTAGTACTTTTCTTCTCAATCCTGCAATTCAGGCAAGTGCTAACATCCTACTGCCATGCCCAGGAACAGGCTTTTTTTCTGCATCAGCAGAAGTTTGCAAGGCATGATCAAATTAATCATACTGGTTTACACATTCTTCAGACAAGATTTAATATTAGTGTCCAAGAGTACCTGGTGAAGACACAGCACAAGGCTCCAGAGCAGAAATGAGAGAAAAGCAAAGAGATAAAGTTCCTTAAGTGGAAAACATCTAGGCAAAATAAAACTAAGTCTTGGAAATAACAAAATCTGCGACAGATGTGAATTGTAATCACAGCCTTTCCAGACCTCAGACAGAAATCAAGGATGATATCCCACATTTCTTGTTAATCTTCAGGCCTCTGTGGAGCTATTAGCACTGAGCTGTACTCACCACTTCAATGGCCTTGGAGAGCTGAAGTCTATACCCTGAGTTTTTATTTATTATTTTCTGATAAAGCTTCAAGTATTTTGTGTATTCTAGTTTCACCATTTTTTTCTCTTACTATAAAAGAAACACTTTTAAAAAAAAAAAAAGAAAATACGTTTTTCTGGAAGAATGTTTTGGTCTGGTAAAGCCCCAAATATGTTTTAAGCAGCTATGTTTTTATCACATGAAACCAACAAACTTTATCTTTTTCCTATCTTTCATTATTAAATACATTAGGTTTAACCTTGACAAGAAGACAAGACTAAAAAGAAAGAAAGGAATTTTCAGCTGAATAAACACACAATTACCCACACACTCCCACCAAGCCACCTCTGAAATCTGTTGACATGCAGTATCTCTGAACACATCTTGAAGAGACAGAAATTATAAATGATAGGTCTCTACTCACAAATTAAGAATAGAGTATTTAGTGGCTTACCTTCATTACAACAGTTCCTCTAATAACATGATCCAGAGTCCCATAGTCAAAGTCATCTTTTGGATCAAAGTAGAAGTTCTCTTTGTCAGGGCTAATAGCTTTTAGAAGTTTGATAATATTATTAGAATACAGGCTACTGGCCTGAGTAGCCATTCTGCTAGGCAGATCTGTGTACCCAATGTGTGTAACACCCTGAAAAAAATCCAAGTAAAATAGTAAGGATTTGTACAATCTCTGAAAAAGCATCATCTCTTCCAGTGTATCCTTCTAGAAATATCTATCCAAACTGTATCATTTATCTCGGTTTATAACCCCAACTAAATTGGTTACCTGCAGCTCTGACACTACTAAGTCAGGAAGAGATCACACACAATAGCTACTGAGTCCAACACGATCAATTCCAACATCTTAAACTCTGTTAGCAACAAGACTTCATAGAGAGGAAGACATATTGGTGCAAGAGTTTGTCTTCACCAAATCCTACATTCTCTCAGATCCTAAAATCTTTAAGCAATCAGGTAACAGATTCATCCACCTAATGCTTGGGATCTTCTCAGTTTTTCTGGAAGGCAGGCACTGAAGAGAAGTTTCTGTATGCCACTGGAGTGAAGGGAGCTCCCTCAGAGCTGTGCAGGAAATATGTCTGAGTTCATATGTATGTAAAAATGTAACCTAATATATCCTCACTGCTTAAAGAACTAATGAGAACTAAAGGATATCAGGCTTTAGGAAGAAATGGGAAGCTGAGGCTGGCATACACTCTGAGATGTTCAAAAGCAGGCATGTGTTAGAACACTGCTCCCACAACTTACAGCTAAGATCCATACATGCTTCCAGAAGTCTGGCTTCCTAATGCAATGCTCTGGCACAACCCTAATAGTTCTGCACTGCTGCTATTTTCCATAACACAGAGCCAGTACACTAAATCCAGGGGTAATACTCATCTGACTAAAAGTGTTCCATATAAACCCTTCATGCAAGTATCTGCTTACTTCTCTTTCACATTCTCTTGTTTCAGGTTTTAAGCAATGACATCAAAAGCCCTAGAAAGCCACAAAGACAAGTGCAAAGTGATTCTTTGATATATACAAACAGAATTCTGCTTATGTCAATGACAACCATGGCAGCAGTGTCCTACAGCCTTCCCAAATAAACACGTTATGTCCTTGCATTACCAAATTACATCCTAGGAAATCTGCTACTATACTGCTACATCACCCAGATTTCTGTAATTGTTAGCAGACTTCCCATAAGCACCAAAAACTAAACCCAAAAAGCAGAAAGACAAGTTCTCAACTGAGCAAATGAACACTGGAGCAAAAACCAAAGCAGTTCAGTCCAGACCAAAGGACTTTAAGGAACCAGTTTATGCTATATCTACTTTGGGTTTCAAGTGCTTTGGATACTCTATGGGCAACACATTCACATTACTGAAGATAAAGAAAAGCAAAGTCAGCACCCTCCTGAAGCTGAAATAGTACTGAGTAAGCCAGAGACTTTGTACTGAACTAAACACTGAGAGTCTGAACCTGCATAGCTTTGCCTATGACAGGAAATGTTACCCTCCAGCCATGGGAGGTGATAAGCAAATCAAAGAACATATTGCTACTGCTGTGTTTTTTAGCTAGACCAAGAAATAGGTATCAAATCTCACCTTCAACTCAGAAGAGACAAACACTGGACTTGGAAGTTTAAGTAGCAAGACTTCTGTAATATCCATTAACAACCAAATTAACACTATACAAAGGTGTTAGTTTCTTTAAAAATATTCAAGTTGATGTATTTAAATAGTAACCAAATGCAAATCTAAAGGATTACTTCAGCCCAAAGCAGCTGAAAGACTGTTGAAAACTGAGCTGCTTATTTTCAGCATATAGTTTACAAAACACCATGGAAGTTCAGGTGAACTGAGAATGAACTGCAGATTAAAATGCTCACCTTATGAACATACATTTCTCCAGGCTTTGTAGTCTCAATATTTCCTCCTGCTTCTGCAGCTAAATCCACAACAACTGAACCTTCCTTCATAGATTCAATCATATCTTTCTTAAACAAGATTGGAGCTTTTTTGCCTGACAAAACAAGGCATAGCAAGTTAAAAACAAAATATAGCTTTCTATCTGTTAAGCTTAGGAGATGATTTCTCCTCTTTGCTCTATATATAAGCTTTAATTTTGTAAGCAAAATTTTCAAGTAATTGGTACCTAGGATAAAAAAACCACAAAAGTTTTTATCACAAAGACAGAAGAAGTGCTAGAACATCCTGCTCCAAAAGCATGCAAGAAAGTTATGCACGGTAGTCTACCAAAGATAAGTCCAATTCTGCCAGCAAACTGACAGACTTAATATCCAATCTTACAATTTCAGTTGTAACAAAAAAAATTTTTAATAAAGCCACCACATTGCCAGCTATTAAAATACAGACATTGTGCAACACAAAGCACTAAAATCTAAGCTCTACCTTATTATGTTTCAATTACAAAGGACAGTTCCATTTCAATCAGACTTGCTCAGTGCACAAGTTGTGTAGCAGAAGTAGCAGTGATGCAATAGATATGCAAAAAAATTCTATATTCTCACTTAATTACTAAATACTCCTTTTTTAGTAAGAAAAACATGATGGTATTTGATTCATACTGATAGTCTATGAAAACAAAGGTTGTTTAAAAAAAAAAGGACACACTTTAAAACCAGGCCTTTATCACAGAAGTGTCAAGGTACACACTCACACAGATGTAATTCATTAACACCTCTGTTTTCATGCACATGCAATCTCAAAATACGAAAACTTACCTAGAAGAATGAAAATTGGCATTTTTCACATAAAGCATACCTGGAATAAGTGCTGTAGTGATGATAATGTCAACATCTTGGCACTGTTTGGCAAAGAGTTTCATTTCAGCTTCAATAAATTCTTTGGACATTTCTTTAGCGTAACCACCTTGTCCCTCTCCAGATTCCTTTATGTCTACTTCCAAAGGCTCAGCGCCAAGAGACTTGAACTGTTCCAGGGCTGCAGCTCTAGAAAAAGAAAATTGTAGTTGAGAGAAAAACCACTGCTTTAAAAATACATCATGACTTTACCAGTGGTTTTAGTAGCAATCTTCAGACAAGAGATGTAAAACTTATTCTAGTATTAAGGAGACCATAACAAAAGTCCTCAGCTTTCTGTATGCAGTGCAAAAAATAATTGCACTGATAAATTTAGGTTCCAGTCAGACTTGAATAAGGAATGAAGGCAGCCTATGGTTTCCTGTATAGTCAGCAGAGTTGCTTCAAGAAAAACCTCAGAGCTAAGTTTTTGCTGATTAATGCTCCTCATGCATCTCTGTTGTCATGACTTGGTAAATCTACAGCCCAATCGAAGGTGCCAAAAATGGGAGATAAGCACAGAACCCATGGCTTTGTCTTTAAACTGTGAGATGGGAAGTATTGCTAAGTCTTATTTTAATGGGGAAAATTGCCAGGGGGTGGGTGTTTGAAATTGTGGCTTGTCAATATTCTGTAATTTATTTTGCATCATATGACATCACATTAAAAAAAGAAACTACATTTCAGTGTTAGGTGAACAGTGACAACATGTAGAGAATTAAACGTAAGTGTTCTTGAATCTCAAGACAGAAGTATCGAGAGTGCTTAAGAAGGGAATTAAAATAAAAATGGAAAAGTTTTAGACAGATTTTAAAATTAATATAACATGAAGGACTAATAATGGCATAAAAATGGTAGGAAGTGAATTATGACTCAGTGAGGTACAAATTATTTCACTCTAATACAGCCATAAACAACTTAATCCTCAAGTAATTTCAGATTGATATTACAGTTTTCACACCCTTACCTAGTATCAAATCCACGAACCACTGCACCCATTGATTTTGCTGCTCCTGCAGAAGCCAGGCCAGCAACCCCTCCTCCAATGATCAGCACCTAAAATGATAAATCTCATTAACCAGCCAGTTAAACAAGATACCTTACAATAAAACCAAATTTAATTGAGCAGTTACCCCATACATCCAACAATTTAAAAGCCATAACTCCTAATTACACATATCCAAGTGGCAACTCTTCTGTAGCTAATAGTTTCTCTAAGTAAACATAGGTTTTCTCCTTGATTTATCTTCCTTTTTTTCTTCCCTAATTCTGCTTTCATTTCTCTTCAACCCAATACACCTGTAATTCCAATCTTTCCACTGCACTCAATGCACCAGAAATACCAGTATCTCTGAATTTTCTTAACTGCTTCCTTACCTTCTCCTACTTTGAAAAAAGAATAAATCCAACCCCTTATAGCTAATCTGATGTTTAAAACTAAGCACACTTAAATAAAATTCAAATTATTCTATTATTCCCAAAGCAAAACCAGAACAGATGTGAACAAAAAGTGATATGAGAATAATTACTGATTTCTGAAGTTTCTAGAAACAGCCCAAAGGCAGGAAAAAGGCCTTTTAACGTAGTTTCAGCAACAGCTACCTTTGCTCAGAAATTCACATATTCTTTTGCCACAGTGTGTGTTTAATTGCACGTACCTTTGCTGGAGGAACTTTACCAGCAGCTGTGATTTGACCTGTGAAAAATCGACCGAAGTGATTTGCTGCCAGGACCACAGCCTTGTAACTGTCAATCAAGGATGAACACATATCAGTGCTTTCTCAGATTCTGTAAATTCCATTCATTACGTCAATCTAAAAGATGAACATTTGACCAGAGTATGTGTAGGATAAAGCAAGCTTAGTATTTTACCATTGAACAGAAGATTAATAGTCTTTATTCATATTTCTATGGAGACATCTGACAATATTTGATCTTTTGATTGTAACTACCATGGCAATTGCATTCACGCCGAGTGTTCTTTAGGTCAGTTAGCTCCAAACACCACCAGATCCCCATGGCAGACAATCTGTATTCAAGATAACTTAGTTCAGGGCAAAAAGGTACTAGACAAAACAGTCAAGGAATTAGAAGAATTGTGTTCAGTTTTGTTTATTTTAAAAGCATTGCTGTTTAAAAGCATTGATCTGCTATAAAGCTAACCATAAAAGCTTTAACACTACCCTGCTTGAAACAGCTCTGCATGAAAATAGAGATGTAGAATCATTTTAGATATACCTAATATCAAAGCACACTATTTTAATCCAGCTGTACTTAATGAAGCAAAAAAAAAAAAAAGTCATACCCAGCAATGTTGGCCATGGAGCTAAGTGCATCATATCCCTGAGCAATGGTTACCCGTGGAACCTGATCCATAGCCAAGACAGTAGCTTTTTTTTCTGCAAGTTTTTTCAGGAGGTCTGGATTTTGTGCTGGGTAGATAAAACTAATCAGGGTTGCTGCTGTCTTGAAAAGATCTACTTCATGTACACCTAGAGATGAGTTACATGTAGGAGCTCTCACCTGAAAAAGACAGAAGTTTCCAAGTTAATCAGAGGAAAGAAATCAGAATACATTCCACTTACTTTCTCTCAGGTTGCAGTCTGTCCATTCCCATCCAAAAAGTACAGAAAGAAGAAAGTACATCAAAGGCTATTTACACAACTGAACTGAGTAACTGCACTTCCCAGATGCAGTCCACGTCATGGAATTGGCTCTAGGTGGATTGCTGACAGGGCAAGAATTGTCAGCACACACCTTCACAAAGATCTGATGACTTCTAACTAGCAGTCACTTGCTTTTGTAACAGACAGGTACCCTCAAACCCACCATTTTTAAGCAAAATGATAACTCAACAGATATGACCATTAAGCTCTACAAACTAAGAATCACTAATAACGTTGCAGCAAGGCATTTCATGCCAGTTGTCAAGCAGACACTGGTCTTCATCTACATTCACTTCTGAGTTTCTCACTTTTCTCCAAACAGAAACCTACTTAAAACCATTATCCACAAAGCAGCTCACAGAAATTCAATGTTCAGTGCTGATGGGGTAATTTTAAACAGGTTAAGGTATTTTTTAAAAAGGTAAAGGTATTTTTCTCTTTTTTTCCCTTCGGGACTCTGCACAACCTAAGACCTGTCTAGTAAGATTGCTTTTAGCTCTTTTCTCATATTTTTAAACACAGCTTTGCTGTGGAATTCAGAGAAGTTGTATAATTATATTTTCTAAATCCCAAACTGCACTATTTAAAGAGTAAGTAGAGTTACATGTTACTAATTTTGGATAAAAGATTTATTAGAGCAGGGATTTCATCTGACTAGATTCCAGAACTAGTCTACCTCACTCTAGAAAACACAACTCTTAGGTAGTTAAAAACTTGCTAGAGATATTATCCACCTTTTTTTTTCAACACTGTCATTTACCTTTTTTAGCACAGGTGCATGCCTGAGCTATTAAAAAAACCCCAAAACTTGAATCAGAACTCAAAATGGAAAACACTAATTTAAAGGACCTTACTTACTGAATTTTCCACAGATTATCAGGAAAAAAATTACCTACACTTTTCTTCAAAAACAATGTAATAGGAAATATACTAATAAAACAATTACTTTCACAATCAAATCAGAAGCCAAGACTTCCTTGGTCCCCTGGATCTTTGCTCCAGCTTCTCTGTAATGGTCATCAGAAAATTTAGAAGCTTCTCCAGCACCAGATTCCACCACAACATTGAAGCCTTGCTTGACCAAGGCTTGAACTCCAGCCGGTGACAGAGCCACTCTCTTCTCATTCTCAAATATCTCCTTGGGAACACCCACAGTCAGTTGTTTATACGGAATTCCTGTAATAGTGGCAGATAAGACAGCATTAGTTGTGCTAAACATTAATTAACCGGTATAAGGGACACTCTTCAATGTTGTACAGACACATGCAAACACGTCACAGCTAGCAATTCTCCCTCCTAAGGGAGGAGGAAGCAGAATGCTATCTTCTTGGAACATCATTTACATTTCCTTAAATTACACCATCTTCCTAGAGATCCTTGGTCTCTCAGCAATCAGTAGGTGAGCGCACAATCAGCCACACAAGCAGTAACAAGTGTTTGGTGCAGTTCATACTCATTGTCGTTTACACAGCTCTGATTGTGTAACTGGCATTCTGATTTACACAATACCTGGTGTACTGGTGATAACACATTCTGCCTTCTGCCTCAGGCCAGAATTTAAATCGCTTTCTAGTCACTTCCAGGTTATTGTGAAGAAAGGAATAAATGAGCTTGAACAGTGGAACTGCATTTTAACTGAATATGTTTGTAATGTATATCAAATTATGCCAAATCACTATTATTGAATGCAACATACGCACCACAAAGTACAGTGAAAGGCATAACTACATCAATTTGGTACTCTAAAAGTTGCCGCAGAAATGAAAAATGTGAATTCAGAAGTAGTTGAGGAATAAAGGAATATCCAGCTAGTAATTTCTTCAAAGTATTTCTCTTCAAAGTTATTTCCTTGTCTTAACTTGTGCAAAGCTCCACTGAGTAACACCAGAAAACTGCTGAAGCTGGAATTTATGTTTAAGTTTTCAAATTACAAACATCGAGCTTAATTCGAGTACAATTTGGGGGCTTTCAGTCTCATATCTGAGAGATAAACTTCTCTGATCCAAACAAGTGTTTAAATACATTATTTATGAATACACAGGCTCAAGCAGAATAATCATTCATTAAACTATTACATTGCTTCAATTACACTGACAGCATGCAGTCCAACACATAGGCTGAATCCTGTACCAGCTTTCACTTACATCTATCCAGAATTTAAACCTGGATTGTAACATTGCTATGCAAAACATTTACACCAGATGAATATTAATAAACTCTAATTTGAGCAGTTTAAGCAGTCACTCATATTAATGATCAAGCAAAAACAACAACAACAACAACAACAAAACCCACCAAAGAAACCCCAAACCTAATAAAGGGGAGAAAGTAGATGAGAAGCTTGTTTAAAATTGCAAATCTCTTTTTAAATTGTCCAACAATACTATGTATTGTGCTACAAAAAATTGTACCAGGCAAAGAATGCAAATTTTAGGAAGGCCTCCTTTTGAGTTTGAGATAGAAACAAGCAAAAAAAAGCTAAAAACATACTACAATATAACAGCTTTGAGGAACTAGATTTAGATTTAAAATATCAAAATAAATTATCTGTGAAATTGAACCTGGATTACAATGTGCCTATGGTTGGCAATCTGAAAATGTTTTTGGTTAGAAATTTTTTATTTACTGCCAAATTACTATATTCTGAAAAACCAGTACAGAGCTGCTAATAAGTGGTATTTAAATACCTACCTATACTTCTCAGCCTACTAACACATTTAAAAAAAAATTAACACATTCAACAAGACAGAATGAAAGCTCACCAGACAAATGAGTTCATTACTTCTAATTGCTGCACCAGAGGAGGTTTTACTGAACCACAGGAGGTTCAGGTTGGACACCAGGAAGAACTTCTTCACTGAAAGGATGGTTAAGCACTGGAATGGGTTGCTAAAGGGAGGTGGTCAAGCCATCATCCCTGGAAGTGCTCAAGAAATGACTGGATGTGACACTTAGTACTATGGCTTAATTGACAAGGCGGCGTTCAGTCAAAGGTTGGACTTGATCTTAGAGGTCTTCTCCAACCTTAATGATTCTATGATTCTAATTACTTCTATTTTTTTTTATCTTTGCCTTTGAAATTTGACTAATAAAATAGTAACAAATAATTTGAAGATTAGAAGTGTTTTGATGTTTTATATGTTGCAGAACATCTGAAATATTTTAATCACAAGACAACACTCAAATTCAGAAAAACATACATTCATAGAACATAAAGCCAAAACAGGAGCAAGAATGCACATCTAAAACAACAGATCCACAAAGGTAACAGAGCTTTGCAATGGTTTGTTCCACCAGCAAATCTAAACATCACCGTGCAACTCAGGCCATACCCACCACAGCAGCACTAACCACTTGTTACCAGCTGTGGTAACTGTTGCTGTCACTCAAATTACCCTTGTCATTTGAAGAGACTTTTCTCCTCATCGCTTCTAATTACTACACAATAAAGTCCTGCTTCTGATTTTCACTAAATCAACCCGGTGGAAATGAGCTCTCTTGTCTTTTAGAAGCAGGAATGAAACCTAGAAGATTGAAATTTGTTAGGATAACAGAGATCAATCACAATTTTAGAGAGGAAGTAGCTCTAGGGTAGGATAGGATGCAAGACACCTTTCAAAAAGCATTGAGAAAAGAACTAAAGAAGCCTTCCCTTTCTCATTTTGGAAGTTTTGGTAGCACAAGAATGCCAAAGGGGAGGAAAGAAGGGGGAAAACAGGGCGTAAAATAGGGGAAGGGAAAAACAAGGGGAAAGGAGGAAGGAAAAAAGGAAGGGGAAAGGAGGAGCAAACAGGGAAAGGAATAAATTACAGCATAAAGGAAATAGATAACTGCAAATTTAAAGATACAAAGACAGTTGACTAAAGCTTTTCTTTTTCTCAAGCAAATCTTTTAGCTCCTAAGGCTCAAATGACAATAGATGCTTCTACTTTCCTTTTGCTCATTTGCTTCTGTGTGGAGTATCAGAATAGAAGAGTAAATGGCTAGGAGTAAAAGGACAGAAATATACATTCACTAGATGTGTTTCTTCATTCCTTACTTCTTTCTTTATTGGCACATCTTGCATGCAATAAAAATTAGTACAACTTTTTCAGATAGAAAGTATTTGCACCTTATTTAGTTAACAGAATGATCACAGACCAGCACTGAGGAACATGCTCTTCCCAGACCCTTAGGAGATCAAATAAAAGATAAATATCCAACAAGTCTCATTTGCCTACCTACCTTTCTTCTCTATCCCACTACCAGAACTCCAGCAAACCATAAATACAAAAGCAAATGATTACATAAGCAAACTGTCAGTTTGCCAGCTTATAGCTAGAGTAGGTATAGGACATTCTTCAAATAGACTGCCCTGAGCTTCCACATGATTCAGTACCAAAATGGAGCAGATATCTACAGCTCAAAAACAAAGATCTATCTTAAAACTGCAGTACAGATCTTGGGAAGAAAGGGTTAAAAAGTGGAACACTGGCACAGAGGATTGCAAAGCTCCCTTTCAGCTGGAAATAACTCTTGATAAGCCTATGTGAACAGCAGGTCTGTGATGATTTAGTGGTGCTTGTGTCTGTGCTTGTTTTCCTTTGCCCAGGTGCTGCTTCAGCAATACCCCGATAGCGAAGTAATGGAAATAAATTTACCCTTTGGATTCTAGACCTGACTTTGTGGTTGTCCCATCTGCTGTCTGCGCTGACACACAACAAGGTATGATCAATACTTGAGCTGAAGGAAGCTTTGTAACTAACACAGATTTGGTTTGTTGGATTCAGCAATTTCATCAAAGTCAATAGTTTTGAAAGGTTGAAAACTAGGATTACCAAACTTAGGACCTTGATTTAGGTTTTATTTTGAGGAAGTTCATCTGCTATCCCTGCCAGGGGTTTAAAGTCACGTTAGAGTGTGAAGCCTACAAATTGTCTCTCTAATCCTTCATGTCAGATAATCTCTTTAAGTACTGCCTTGAGTATGTTTTAGTGATTTACTGCTCTACAACATCATGGACATCTTCCAAATACTGAGTAATATTACGTACCTGGAGCACCTTTTTGACTCATGAAGTTTCTTAATATATTGAGTAGAAGATACACAGTACTTAGATTCTGTCTCTATCAGAAGAAGAATTTCACTGGTCTTAGAATGGAATATACATTCCAATGAAATGCTCTAGCATATACATAACTTAGAACTTAAAAAAACTAGTAAAAAGAAACTCTCTCATTCCCTTACCACAATCCTAACTGTGTAATGAAGACATATTCAAACTTCAAGTAAACAAAACTACAACTGTGACTTTCTCTATGTAACTTCTATCTACAAGAATTTTAGGGAAGATTATAAGTCAAAACTATAGCAGAAAAGACAGTTTTTTGATCTCCTTATCCTGACTTTGGGAAGTAGTCTGCAACAAAACAGGATCAACCAATAGCAAGTGACTTAGGGAAAAGATAAAGGAGAAGTTTTGACTATATGCCATGTGTTCTGGGATTGAAAACAGGATGCCTATTTTTAATGTTACTCTAATAACCTTTAAACAAACCATCTCACCTCTCCTGAAGATGAGGACATATTCCAAAGAACACCAATATGATGTTGGCAAAAAGAAAAAAAAGGTACAGAAGATTAAACGAAAACCTGATCCCTCCTATTACAAAAATAAGGAATTTTTTTTTTAAAGGGAAATAAAAGGAGAATATTTCTTTGTTTATAAATAAAATAAAGCTTACCTAGAGAACTAATTAAAAATGCACTGTTACAGGTTTAGAAAAAAACAGGAAAATTTAAGAAATAAGCCTCAAAATAAAAAGGATATTTAAAATTGCAAAATAGAGAGGGGTAAAAGTCATAGAGCTGTAGGACAAACTAATCCGGAAGTATACTGGGAAGCTCAGTCAGTCACTCCATATGTACCTTTTCCAGGGCTTCAGAAAGTTTTGTATCTGTTTCTGAAGTAGCTGGTCCTAGTGACCACCTGGCACAGATTATGGGAGTACTTATTTCCACCTGTATGAAAGTTCCAATGTTTCTATTAGGCAAGTAGCAGCTTAATAGCTGGCATTAAGAAAATTATCCATGCTCCAAGGTCACTTTTCAGCTGACTCTGTATCTCCGTATTTCTTCTCCTCAAGCAGCTATTGCTCTTGCACATAACATAGCCTAGATGTAATGAAAGCTAACCCAAGACGAGGGAAGTAATAACTACAGCCTTAAGAAGAATCACTGTGACACTAGTCTTTTCAGAAAACTTACTCTTCTTAGTAATACAGTGATTTTATGAAGTGTTACAATAATCAAAGCTAATTTCTGAAAGACTAAAATAGAGTTCTTTTGAATCTGTTACATTTTGATTCAAGAGCACTTTAAAAGTAAATACAAGCAATAGCCCTGCTTCTAATTTGTCATTTAATTGATGTTTTCTCCTTGATTTGTCCTCTACCAAATGACAAATCACATGTTTCCAAAGCATACTAGAAGGACAGCTTAATTATCAACCAAAAGACTACCAAACTTGTAATTCTCCACATTAAATAACTGCATTTCATGAATACTACTAATCCTTAAATAAGGGCTTCCGCACAACAGATGTGACAGGGCAGCACTGAGCATTTAAACATGACACCAATCAGAATTCTCCATCCTTGTGGGAAATTTTTCAAAAGTTATTCTTCAAAATGAGAAAATTCACACACGTAGAGTAGCATACCAATTTCAGTAAAACAGAAGAGACCCTTTAGTTTCATGATGAAATTTGTGGTCAAAGCCAAATACAAAATTGATTCAAATTCAAACAAGGACACTTACCTGGAATATTTAAGAAAGAACTTTGAACCTAGTTTCCTATGTTCCAGTTTATGCTCCCAACCAAGGGACAATCTGCCATATGAAGACTGACAGATTTCTCTTTCATTCTGATATTTAACGTGGAAAAAAATTTGAGAGCATCTCAAATCTATCAAAGACATTCTGGTTTCAGCACACTACTGCGATATAGATTTATCAGGAGACCTCAGAGTAAAGAAACTTCCCTTCATGACATTTCTTCAGAAGTTCCAAAATCTTCAGTCACCAAGCTGAAAGGACCACAAAGTGCACCATCTACTGTTAGTACTGCCACAAATTCTACACAACACAGGCTTCTCTGAACTACTACATGCTACTTTTGTGTCCCGTGTTTTCACAACCAGACACTTCTGCTTCCAACAGCACTACTCTCCTTATACTCTCAAGTACCTAATGCAGTTACCTACTGTCTACATTTGGAAGAACCAAATGTCATGTGTTCAATCAGTCCAACTCTCCACAACAATCTTTTGCAGACCAAGATCCTACATCTGCACAAAAGCAGGGTCTCTAAATTCCAAGGGACACATGATCCATTCAGTAATAATGGGCAAAAATAGCATTAAACCTGCATTAGGTATTCCTCAGTCTTCCTTCCAACTGTCAGGTTATATACAGTATAGAATAGAGAAAAAAATTGTCAGTTCTGATCTTCATGTACCAGGCTCATATTAGAAACTGGAAAAAAGAGTGCCCCCTTGCCCAGTTTCTTTTTTTTTCCTGAAAATACCTGAACTTGTCCATTATCTGCTGAAATGCAATTTGTGCAAACCCACTAACAAAGCCTACATATGAAGATACATATCAAGAGTTTTTCAAAGCGATACAATGTAAGTGTTTCCTAAACAAAGTTTAGAGATTTTTTTTATGATGGGATAATAACGTCTACATACACTCATGCTGGCAGGTACTGTCTTGTGAGGTCTGTACTTTCTCTCATATGCATGCAAAGAGCTGCACTACCAAAACTAGCGGGGAACTCAGGATTTGAACTAAGAAAAGCATTTATTTAAACACTTCCTTCAAGCAAGAAAAGTATTAGCAGTAGCTCAAACCCTCTAACCACAAAAACTATTGGATCCAAAGTATTCATAATAAACACAAACACCTTCTGCATAAGCCCTATAAAGCCAGTCTAAAATTGTGCTGCAACTGACTCAAGTATGCTGCTGACATGATTTAAGAGTGTTCTTTCTATTTTAAGTCTTTTCTGTACTAATGCAGATCTGAAAGAAAGAAAAAAGAAAGAAACCATTTAAATTCATGTTTTAAAATAAAACATTGCTTACAGTACTTTCATCAATTTACCTGGCTTTGGAGCTTGCCTGGCTTTGGCCTGAGACCCAAGCACCTGGTGGGTTCTAAACATGCGCAAGCACAGCACCTTTGCGGAACACGCCTTCGGCGGGAACACATTGCCTAAAACAGGAGCTGGGCATCCACTCACAGCAACACGCAGAAGGCTCGCCATTGCACCCAGAGCTCACAACAAATTCCTTGCCACGTATGGAACCCCTACAGCAAATGTGAAAACAAATCAAGAGTTATTAATGACACTGGACAGAAGGCATGTAAACGCAGCAGGTTTAGAACCAGTCGACTGCCAGTAGCCACGAGACAATCATTCCTCACCACCTTTATCTTTCAGGGTAGGAAAAAAATCTATTTTTTTTCCAAATTAAGTAAGACAGCTCTTAACCGAAGCAACTGGCGTGACCGGCCGACCTAGGATGGTATTTCTGCGACTCAAGGTCATTTTCTCTTTCCACCGTTGCTTTAAAACGGGAATTTTGGTACGGGAAAACTTCGGCGCCTCAAGGTACCAAACAAACGACTCCAACCCGTGCCACAGCTCCCTCAAGAGTCATCCTGGGTGGGACACAGCTTGCAGGCTCTCGGGAGGCGCAGCAGAGCACACACTCGGGGCGGGACACCCCGGGCAGCGGGCAGAGGGGCCGGGAATGTGCTCTTCTCCCGAAATCCCGCCGGGCCCCCGAGACAGAGGCCCCTTTTCTCTCCCGTCGCTATTTATAGCCCGCGGCCACCGAACGACCTTGGGCGGGCGGCTCGTCCCCCGCCATGCACTGTCCCCGCTCGGGGGACATCCCACAGCCGCCGCCACCTCCCCGCTCCCGAGGGCCCCTTCCCGGGGCCACCTGCCTCCCCCCGCACGTCCGTCCCGCCACGCTCGTTCCCTCCCTCCCTCCCTTCCTTCCCCCCGACAGCGTGGCACCGCTCTCTTCTCCCCACCAGCAGCTGGCCCCCACACGCACCAGGAGAATGAGGCGGTGCCGGCGCAGCCCCTCACGACGCGGCGCACACGCCCCGCGCGGAGCTCCGCACACGCTCCTCCCGCAGCTCCGCACCGAGCGCGCACCGAGGCCGCACAGCCCCCGCTCCACGGGCCTCCACAGAGAGCTCCGCACACCGCCGCGCGCGCACACGTACCGCCGCAGCCCTGCACGACGCCGCGCTCCCAACCGCGGTGCCGCCGCCGCGGCTCCGACCGACCTTGGGGCGGGGCGGGGGCGGGCCCGTGCTCGCCAACCCGGAAGGACTGAGGGGCACGCGGGGGTCGGGCGGCCGCGTCACGCGGCGTCTGAGGGGCGGCGGCGTGGGACTGCCGCGGTCCTGGCCGAGCCCGCGGCACCGGCAGCGGGAGAGCGGGATAACCGTGCCCAGCCGCCCGTGGCCGGCCGCGGCGGGGAGACGAAGGTCGGGGCTAGCGAGGAGACGTGCTGAAACGCGCGTGTTGGACGTGGGGCTAACGCCATAGCACGTAAGTGGTCTCCTCTTCGTTATTGTTACTTCTTAAAATGCTTGATAAAGCAGCGAGGTGTCGGAGTGGTAGGCGCAGTACGGGAACAGAAAATGGGGAGCTCTGTCAACTTTGGGTATTAGGAGGAATTTCTTCGCAGAAAGGGTGATTTGATGTTGAGATGGGCTGCCCGGGGAGGTGGTGCAGTCGCCGTCCCTGAGGGTTTGAGGAAAGACTGGACGTGGCACTCAGTGCCATGGTCTGATTGTCGTGGTGATGTTCCGTCATAGGCTGGACTCGATGATCTCAGCGGTCTTTTCCAACTTAATCGATTCCATGCTCCTGTGATTCTGTAGCTGTTGAAATAATACATGGCTGGATGAAGAGCACATGGGGTTGGAGAGGCAGTTCCGGAGGACAGCCAGCCACACTGCCCGTTGCCTCCATACATTGTCTTCACACAGTCCTGCATCTGTTGTCTTACTTCACACGGTCTGTGGGTTCCGTGTATGAGGCGTATTTTGTTTTGTTTTGTTGTTTGGTTTTTTGGTTTTTTTTTTAAATTTACTGAAGTCTGTGTAGCTGCTTATGCAAACTACATGTGCTGGAGATGACACAGCTTCCAGACTTGTAAATGGTGACTTAGCAAGTAAAGTTAAGCACTGAAAACATGACTCACCCTGAAAATAATTAATAGGAATCTCTACTACTAAATGTTCATTACTTTTGTGCTTTTAAATAAGCTTGTGTGAAATCTGTAGAGCTTTAGAGCTACAGATTATGCCTGTGGTTTATGTTTTGGGCTCAATAACCATTGACTCCTACAATAACATGCCTCATCAGTATGGTAGCGATTGGAATAATTCCAGTTATTAACAATAAATTACACTTCAAAAGCTAGAACCAGCCCTCTCCTTTTTTTTTTTTTCTAATTAGAAATACATTATCAGCATTAAAAAAAAAAATAGAGTGTGTAAAAATGCTTGTGTTCTGAATAGTGACAAGGTTATGGTGTATGACTTCTTGGCACCAGGCACTGAAGGTGTGTGTGTATTTCGTTCTGAGCTAAGTTTTGGATTATTAGGTAAGACACTTAGGACAAAGCAGGTATCTCCTAGTGGCTGCCTAGAAGTGTTTATAATTATGTTTGTTGAAAGTTTTAATCCAGTCATTGGGTGCTTAGATTAGGTCTATTGAGTTTAGTGATCTCAGGGGTTCTGCTGTGTGGCCTCAGAGGCTTGAAGTAATTCGCAGGACTTCAGCTATTCTGGCCAAAACCTTCTAAGCATAACGTTAAGCAGTCTAAAGGGGTGTTCTGTTGTAGGCAGTATTTGGGGCTTGTTATTTTGGAATTAACTACCTGATTATTTTTCTTAATTTTGTTTTAGGTGCCTACACTAGGGAGAGGAAATTGGGTTCCCAACCGAAGTCAACTGTGTTCATGCAAATTTAAGTAGAGCATCTGCAAGAAAAATATGGATCATTCCACTTTAAATGGTAAGCAGTTGACAAACAGTTATTAAATTAATATAACATAAAATGTCTGCTAAGGGAAAAGAATTCGCATTTATGTCCAAAGGTGAAAACTTGTCTTGTTCCATAACTTAAGGCACTCAGTTCCTCTTAGGTGTAAACTTTAAAGAATGAGATTTGCTAACCTGAAAGATTGACATATTCAAAATTAGCATATTCTCCATCAGAATATAATGATGGAGAGTTTCATTTTTCTTCACATTAATGTAAGCTTTTCATTCTCCTCCTGGTAAGGTAAAGTCTACAGATGTGGACAGAGGTCACAATATAGGCATTAAAGCTGGAGCTGAGAACACAAGAACACTGAATATTTTTAATGGAGAAATTCAGTAGATAATTTGTGATCTTTAAAGAATTGGTAATGCTGCTTTAATTAGTTTTGGCAATGGTTTACACAAGTGAAGTATTATAATGTTTTTTAAGACTCATTCAAAACATCCTGCATCTGCTCACATTCCAGTTGCAGAGTATAGATTTATTAGTTTACCATTCTATATTTCCAGTAGGGTTGCCTAGGAACAGTTTCCCCATGAGCCTCATTAATTTTAACTTGTGACACCTTTAATGTCTGGCCACCTTTTTATCTTGGCAAAAATCAGTCCAATTCATGCCTTGGGGAGGCATGAATTGGACTGAATATTTTGTACCCTGCCCCTCCCCTGTTAATAATTGAAAATGGTAACATGTAATAATAAACCCAATAGGAACCTGACTTCTAAAGGCACCATTTTACAATCCAATTGGATTTTTTTAAAATACAAGACAGCACTACTGTAATTTTTCAAATAATGTTTCATACATACTTGCCTATTTTTTTCACCCCTTCATGAGTGGTGAACAGAGTGGGACCCAATGCCACACAATCTTTTGATTTTTTTTGTGGCAAGAACAAGTAGTGAGGACAGCACAGACCAGACTGTTCAGGAAGACAAAATATAAGCTCCCTCAGCAGGATAAACTGAGGTGTATTTGTGGCACATCAGATTACACTTGCCTTCCTCATCTCGAAAGTTGATTGTGATACAGAATTTGCAAAACAATGAGAGCAAGACCTTGGACTGAAATTGAAGAAGAGTAGATTAATTAAATTGTAAATGGACATGTGAGTTGAACCGTTCTCAGTTTATGTGATAATATTAGGAAAAATACATTACATGAACCATGTTCTTCAGTTAGTTCCTATTGGTGTGGAAGGTGGTTGTTAAACATTAAATCAGAAGAGCATTTGTTATCACATTATGCATAAATTATAAATGAAAATATATTTTTCTGAACAAATAGTTTTATTAAGTAGCCCTAACCGTACAATAATATGGTCATGTTGGAGATTTAACTTAATGGGGTTGAATTTAGAATTTCGCCCGTAGCTTTTCCTTCCCTGTCTGTGTAAACATCTGTGTATGCACAGCGTGGCGTGATGCACCTGTGGCTGGAGATCTCCTGTTATAGCTGAAGCCTTGGCCCTGCCACGGTCACCTCGCCCCGCTCGTTACCGTGGAGATGCAGTAGCAGGGAATTACGGTGCCTGTGGAAACGCTGTTTCCAGGCTGCCGCGGGCTCGGGGCGGGCGCGGCCATTGCGGCGCTGCGCGGGGGTGAAACCGAAAGTGCGGGGCCGGGGCGGGCCCTCGCTCCGCCCGCCGCCCGCCCGCCCCGCTCCGCTCCGCTCCGCTCCTCCCTCCCATGAGCGCCCGAGCCGCCCGGCCTCAGCATGTCGGAGAGTTTCGACCGAGCGCCAGGTGCCGGCCGGGGCCGCGGATGCGGCGCGCCGGAGAGCGGCGGCGGGGCCCGGCCCGCGGGCAGCGCGTCCCGCGGCTCGGGCTCGGCCGAGGAGCAGCAGCACCAGCCGGGCGGCCTCTTCCCGCAGCAGGAACCATTGCGGCCTCCGAAGACGGCGCCCCTGGGCACCGGGGCGGCAGGTACGGGCTGCTCTCCCCGCTTTTTCTTTTCGCGGGGCACCTGCGCAGCTCCCCGCCCGCCGCAGGGGCACCGACATCTGCCCTCGGGAGCGTCGTCCTGTTCCCGGGTGTGCGATGCGTGCTCCGCGCTCAGGCCGGGTCAGCGTGGTGAGCCCCGGGGGCCGGCGGACACCTGGGTGACTAGGAAGGGGTAAGAGGTAGAAAATCAGAGAATCATGTGATGCACGGTGCAGTCAGCTCACCACCTGCTGACCGATGCCCAGCCTGTCCCTCAGCAACAATTGACAACTCCTGGCCAACTCCCCCCCAGTTTATATACGGAACGTCACGTTCTGTGGTATGGATTATCCCTTTGGTCAGTTCTGGTCAGCTGTCTCCCTGCTTCTTGTGCATCTGCTCACCATCAGAGCATGGGAAACCCATGTTATCGACTCTTGCCTCATACTGAATCGAAAACATAGTGCTGTACTAGCTAGCAAGAAGAAAATTAACTCTATCCCAGAAGAAACCAGCATGTACTGGGTTATGAACCTGGACCAGGTAAAGGTGTGATGTTGTATTGCAGCTGCTTGCAATACTCTCTGTCCTTCCCCCCCTTTTGTGCCCCCACATCTGAGTGTACTTTTTATCCATCTGTTAATCTGACTGCAGATGGTCTCAGTCTTCCTCCACTGAAGAATTCCAGCCTATTTGCAAAAAAAAATAAATTCAACCCAACAGTAACACAAAGCAATGTTTGTTGGTCAGCTTTTTCAGGTTGGTATCAGGTTCTGTTTTCAATAAACTTATGAGCTAGTCTGTAAAGAGAGGTTTGGAAAATAGTGTTTTAAAAACACTTCTATTGGATGTTGTAGCAAATGGTATATAAGAAGAATAGCCAAGTGTCCTGGAGCATTTTGTTGAAAATAAGTGTTGGTCAAAATCAGAGATGTCTGTTATTTATTGACCTTCCAAATGTATCTTGTATTTGTATCTAAAATCAATGAAGAATCACAGGATAATCAAATGTACTATAAGCAGATTTACTAGTTGCATAGGTAAACTCTTAGACAATGTGTTTATGTGGAACATAAGTTTTTTTTCCTTTCTCCCTTTTTTTTTTGTTCACCTGCACAAGAGCACTGTTTACTTTCTGTCATGTAGAAAGACATGTGGAGTGTGCTTAAATGAATATCCATACCTAAGAATAAACAATAAAACCTAGGTATTTAAAGTAAGCCTATGTGAGAAGTATATTTATACAGGAGGAAGGAAGTATATTTATAGTAAAACCATACTTTAAGTAAATATATATATGTGTATATATATATATATATATATTCTGTGTTTACTCTGTGTGAATACATACTAATTTAGTGATTTCTAAGACAAGCTGTTAACAAAAATTTTTCAGAACACCTGCGAAAGACAGGAATTCCATCTGGATCTCAAGATAAAGTTTCAGTTCTTGATTCTGGACCAGAAGTGGCTGAACCTCAGTTAGCTGTGGATCCTGTAGCAACGTCAAACTTGTCTGCTAAAGCACCTGAATTTTATCCATCAGGGTACAACCAGAACTTCAATCAGAATTTCACAGTGAGTGTTTTAACGTCATTCTTTAATATGTGCCAATTTAGTTGTATTCAAATTAATAATGTTTTCTTGAAATCTTTTATGGCAGATAATTTGAATTCTGTATTTGCTAAAGTGATTCCAAAAATTCTGATTATAACCTCCAGAGTTGCAGCCAGGATGTTAAGTGATATTGGGTGAATATTATGATGTACATGAGAACCTCTGCTGTGGAATATTTTGCCAAAGCTTGCTGCAGATAACCATATTCCTTTTTGACTACACCAGGTGTTGGTTGCAGTCAACATGAGAGAAAGCTGTTTTTTTGGTGACTACCTCTGTTATAGTTACATCTATACTGCATTTTAAATGGAAGCATAGCTTCACTCTTATGCACAATTCACAGGGAGAGAAAGCTTGAACTTTAGCTTTTGTGAGCACAGGCTTTGCCTTTCCTGAATTTCCTGTGCCACAGGTACCATTCATCATGACTGCCTAAGCTAGTGTGTAGCATCATGTGTCATCAGTGGTGTTGTATCACCAAAGGGCAAAAATGTTAGACTCATTCCTGCCAATTACCTACCTTCACCTAGTATGAAATGTATTTCCAGCCAGACTCAGATCAATTTGTAGATGCATCATATAGTAAAAGCTGGTACTTCTATTTCCTACTCCATTGTCTTCTATGTTACTGCTTCAGTAACTCTACTCCAGGGAAGATCTCTGTGAATTCTTGGTACATCCTTTTGTTATGCAAACAGTCAGACTCTGGTACTCTGTCTAAACAGGTGGGAACTTTTACAAATAAAATCAAGTAATTAAAATAAAAGGGGGGATGCTGAATCAAATTGATTTTTGATAACTGGTAGAAAAATACCTAATTTGAATGCTGAATAGGGTGGTTTGGTATTTTGAAATCTTTTCCTCACCAGAAAATTGATGTTACCTTAGTGTTAGCAGCTATGCCTGTTTACTGAATGCAATTACTGTCCTGTATAATAAACCCCACAGCCAAACTGTTAACAGTGCCTGTGTGAAGGTGTTTTGGTGACTTGGTAAGCTAGGAGAAAGAAATAACTGCTTTGCCCCAGCACTGGTTACATGTTTTCTATAAATAAGTGTTTCAGTTTCAAGACAGAGAAAAAACCCCAACAACCTTTCCAATAGTGCACTCTTAAAACTGCAAAGTTTCAATGCCAACAATGTTGCTTTTCAGCTGTTTTGCAAAAACACACAAGCCTGTGGGTGTTCCTGGTTGCTATGTTGTTGGAATATGCCATGAATGTGACTCATCTATTAATAAAACTACCTCTGAAATCGTTAACAAAACATGTTGCAGAGACTTTAATCTAATTAGACTATGATACACATAAAGCAGTGGTGTTTTTCTTTCATTCTTCACTATTAGAAAATCTGTTGGTTTTTTTATTTTAGTAACTGAAGGAATTTTATAAACTGGGCTCACTTGTCATAAAAGTAAAAAAAAATAGAACATTTTACAGTTATTCTGATTTTGACCATGAGTTTTAAATTTTGAATCAAAACAAAGTTTTGCGAAACTTCTTTTTTTACTCAAAATTAGTCCTTTATTAGCTTCCATTTGTAAAGATCCCTGAATTTTTAGATCTGAAATATTGTATTTCTCTCATAAAATCCACAGTTGTTTTGCAATAGCAAAAAACCATTTATTATTTTAAAAATAGTGTTGACTTCTTTTTTGATTATGCACCATTATAATTACTGTGTCTGTCCATGTAACATTTGCTATAAGGTCAGTTAATTTCCAGTCTTTCCAGTTCTGATGCTCAAAACTATCAATTACCTGTGAAGATGGTTTAAGGAGTACAGCTTACAAGGTTTTCTAGAATTTTCAGAAAAACTTTACCAGGACGTTGAAGAAAGGCCTCCATGGAATTCTCTGCGTACATTGTCCAACCCTTGGAAGTTGTAGATGTCTGCAGGAGAACAAGTGACTAGATAGGTTTGAATTGCCAGTAGGAAACACCAGATTTGTTCCTTGGAATGGCTGTATGATAATAATATGGCTGTCACTCTATCAAATGGGCATAATGACATTCTTACTTCATCACTTTAGGAGTGAGATTTTTGTTATTTTAGGGTTCCACAATCCTTCCCTCCTACTTTTTTCTTTTTTAACTTCAGTAATTTCCATCAGAAGACCAAGCATGGGAGTGCCACTTAACCTCATTCAGCATGAATAGGTGGTTTTGTATATGCAGCAGTCTTTTTGTAGTTGCATTTGCAATAACTTTACTGGAAAGTTGTTGAGTTTATTTAATTGAAAGAAAAAAAGCTTGTTCCTAATATGTCTGAAGAAAAATCAATATTAAGTTATTAGTGACTAAGTTCACAAGTGGAAATATAAATTTACTAGATAAAGGAAAACAGCAATCAGTACATATATATACATAGAGGAGTTCTAGTACCTGTTTAGCCTTCTACTCTTCTGTATGTAAACTCATGAACTGAAGCATAATAAAAGAGAGGCAAATTTATAATCTTTTCATCAGTTACTCTTTTGTTGTGAATAATCCAGGATCCCATCCTATAGCTATCAAAAATTTGAGAAAGAAATTGGAGTGCTGACTTGATAGAATAATTATTGAAATTAACAGAAAATTTCTAGACTACTTTTGTGGCTTTAAATTATAACTTTGTAGTGATATGTAATCTTAACAGGCTTCTGTTAGCCAATTCCTCTTGAAAAATAATCAAAAGCCATTTGCTTTTTTTTCCTTGGGCTGATACATTGTGTGGTTCTACATTTATGTTAAGTTTTAAAATCTGACAATGAGTCATGCAAGTACTTTATGTCTAGAAGCTATTGGGCTAAATTTAGTTTGTTTTTAAAATATCAATTATAAATAATTTTACTAAAGTTGTATATTTCTGAATTTCTAAAGTACTCATTTTTCTCTCCCATTGGATCAGTTCCCTGGCATAGTTACTGAAACCTAGTCTTCTTTGAAGTTGCATATTTAGTACAGGTAGATGAATATGGTACAGAGTTTAGTTCTCTGTGTTTGGCCTCTTAATTACAAACTGAAAATAAGAGCATACAACAGGGACAGCAGTATACCAAATGGTAGTGGGATCCCTTACAACACAAGGATGTTCTCCAAGACTGGATTCTTGCCAAGTGAGTGTGAGAGGAAGATACCTTCCCCTCTGCTGAAGGAGGATCTTGTAACAATCTGACTGTCAGAAGGAGCGCTTCTTTTACTAGCTGCAGCAAATGCATGCTCTGCAGCATGGCTGGAGAGTTTTCAGACAGGTTGTTTGGAGAGATGCTAGTTCAGCTGTATGTGATTAGGCTGCAGTAGCTGCACAGTAATGTAATAGTTCTGTGAAACAAACTAGTTTTAGATTTATTGTACAGAACTCCTACTGGGCTGTTTGACATTGCCTTATAAATGTTGATTTTCTTTAGTGAAGCAGAGTATGTAGCAAGTCATACATAGGTCTGTTAGCCTTTACTTTGTAGATTTGTAAGCTCCATGCCATTAGAATCACAGAAAACTTCAGGTTAGAAAGGACTCTGAAGTGCCCATGCTCCAATCCTCAGGTTGTCATAGGCTTTATGTAGTAATAATTTGCCTTTAATTCCATACACCCTTTTTTTTTTTTGTTTTGTTTTTTTATTTCTGGTGGGCAACATTAAGTTATTTAGCCTTTAGTGTTATTAACTGGCATATCTTCTAGTTAAATATATTTTACTTCTTTTACACTGATGTATGTTTCACCTCACTAACTTATGACATGTCTGAATGATTTTGGAAAGTCTGTTGTTTTTTTTTACCCACATATTCTTCACAAGTCATGAAATTAATATCAGGATGTGATTTTCAACAATGTGTCTTTCTCATAGCTCATACACTGCTAGAAATTTTTCACAGATCCATATTGCTTCTCAGTAGAGGAGAGATAGACATTTAGAAGGCAAAGTAATGAAAAATCCCTATTAAGGGAGTAGAAGGGGAGGAGGACAGTATACTTATAACCCTTGTCAATATATTTATGTACACTTTATATACACTTTCTTTAAGTAAAGAAAAAGTGCCTTATCATTTTAGCTCAGCTTTACCATAGACACCCTTAAAGCATTTTTAACTGGCAGGACAGTTGAGAATTCTGATTTTCTTTACATTACTCTTATGTCTTGAATGGCTAATTGTAAGTTATTTTTTAGAAATGCCACTTCAGGCTCCTTCCATTTCCCAAAGATATGAGGTGATTTACACAACTTTTTGTGTAGTTGGACTATGTTACTATTAGTGACATCACAAAGTATGCTGTTTTCTTTGCTATTCTTTTCATATACCTGCATTATAATCATCTGGAACACTGTTGACTTTAGATACTCTCACATAGATTCATTTCTGAATGGACAAAAATTTTGTTTCATCGGTGGGAGCATAAATATCAATAAAGTGATACTGGGTAGCCCCTCCTCTGTTTAGGGAGCAGTTGTGTTAACTGTCTTGTCTGGTTTTAAATCTCAGTATCTGTAAATTAAAGCAATTCAAGTTGAATAGTTTCATTTCATGCCTTGTAATCTTTCATCTTTTGCCAAGAGATATAAATACTCTGACTTTAAAATATCAGTTTTTCTGATTATACTTCTTACATGGGAGCAGTACTATGTATTCATTGTATTTCTCTAATTACTCTCCCTTCTGCATTTTTTTTGGAGCACTATACACACTATCTAAGCCAAAAATACTTTGTTTCAAATTTTCCATTTATTTTTCCTCCTATGGTTTATAAATCCACAGTACAGCACCAGGAATGGGTGTTGAGCCTCAGTTTGGTAGTTCTACCATTAGCAGATAAACTTACTTGGTTTGTTAGTTAATCTTGTAACTAACTTGGGAACTTATTTCTTTTTAATCTATTTTTAATGTATTTTACTGGGAGACCCTAATGTCTGTAAAAATACTTTGCCTGGTTCTTAAGGTGATTGGACTACAAGAGGCTTCTGTAGTCTACACTCCAGGAGGTGTTGGGGTCTATGCTCTGTAAAACTGTTGAAGTGAACAAAGATCTCTATCAACTGCACAGAGACTCAAAACTCAGACCTGTATGGTTATTTCTGGAGACAGAAGGTGTAACAATTCTTCAAGTTTGTTTTAAGTAGTTGGCATATTCTTTCACTTCTCCAGGATTCTTCCTTGGAAGATAGATGCGACGGCTATCTGACTCTGGCAGAATATGTACAAGACTTCCTAAATCACCTCACGGAGCAGCCAGGTTGTTTTGAAATGGAAATAGAACAGTTTGCCGAAACACTGAATGGCTGTGTTATTGCAGATGAAGCTTTACAAGAACTTGTTGAACTCATCTATCAGCAGGTAATGTATTACAAGATGGACATTATGCCTCTGTTGCCCAGTGTCCAAGATAGGCATTCCAGTATTTGTTACATAATTGTATCAATGTAGTAATTTAATGATTGATATTTTTTCCCTTTAGACTGAAATATATAGGGAAGAATTTTGCTCAGTAAATTGAAATGGTAGCTCAGATTTTGGATGCCTAATTTGTATACATTTTCCCAGTTTGCTTTTTCCTTTGTTCTGTGTTTGCATCTCCTGGGTAACATACTACAGTTGAAATTATGCTACTTAATTAAAGGAAGTTGTATTTTAATTTTTGTTAGTAAAGACTAAAGAAACTTATACAATATTGTACACTTCTATTCTCTTGTGCAAAAAAAAAATTCTGCATAATCGTAAGGTATTTTTAATTCCTAGGTTTTTAAAAAATCATACCTACTGTACACACCGTCTTTTGGGAAATACCTCATTACTGCCAGGCTTTTTCTTTATTTGAAATATACCTATTTCAGAACAGCATAATTGGAGAAGAGGAAAGCTCCTCTAAGGGTAACTAGGTCCAGTCCCATTGTTGGCCATGGAAATGAGGGCAGAGACCTTGAGCTGAACTTTGCACTAATTGGGGGAGCCATTGGAAAGAGCAGCTTAATACGGGCTGCTTAGCAAATGAGCTGCTGTTACTGTCTTTTGGGCTTGCTGCAGAAAAGAAAGCTATGCTTCTGGCTTGCCCTTCATTATTTGTTGTTATCCCAATGAACCTTTCAGAGGTTTGTTGCTTACAAGTTCTACCTTGAATATTTAATCTGGTATACGTAGAAGTGGATTGACTGGTTGGCCATTGTACAGAACTGTAGACTCTCAGGTTTCTCATTGTTATACAGAATTAATGCAAATTTGAGACCAGTTTAGTTAGACATGATGATCACCTGTGCTCCATTTGGCAGCATCATTTTCGCATTCTTTATTTGAACCCATGGAGGATAGTTTACTGGAATGGAAAAAAGAGGATTTTATGCTATTTTTAACTTCCTGTATTTTAAATACACTGACTTGCATTTAATAGACGTCTTAATTGTTGCCTCTTCCTCTCTGTCCCCTTTTAAAAGCAAGTTCAGCATTAGGGTTTAATGTGACTTCCTCAACTCAGAAGTTCAATGTTAATCTGAAAAATTTGCATGAAAAAGTTACATGAAAAATAAAGCTTAATGCTGAAAAGCTATGCTAGCATCCAAAAGCATCTAATTTTAGATATCTTATGTATAAGCACAGTATAGTGTCTAAGTAAAGCCAACTATACTTATTATTCTTCTTTCTTGAGCAAAGGCCCAAGCATTTGTCTCCTGTTTTTTCACAAAACAATTAAAATTGCTGTAACTTAGAAGCATCTGCTTCAGTGATACAAATTTGACCCAACTAAGCAGATTTACATATGCTAGGTTTATAAAGGAAATATACTGAAATAAAATAAACCCGTATTGTGTAGGGTCTTCCCATCACTTCTGTGTAAGGTATCTTAGCCTGTCTATAAATAGCAATTATGTACTGAAGTTCTTATTTATGTCTGAACAGAGTGAAGTGACAGTTCTTTTGTCTTCTAAAAGTTGGACACTGAATTCATAGTTTAAGAACCTTTACTGTTATCCAGTTAATGCAGTGGATTGTTCCTGTTAGAGCAACTACAGTTTCTCCAGATATGTGTTGGTAGATTAGCCTTCACGTTTAGATTGTGACTTTTTTGAATTGGAGATAAAGTGGTATTACCAGAAATAATTGTTCCAAGAATATGATTTTGCAATGTAATGATTGATTTATTATTAGGAAGATATAGGGTGGAATTTTTGTCTGTGTGTGCTATGCCAGATCATAATGCCTAAAATTTAGTTATTTCAATGTTTGGTGCAACCACAAGTACAGACCAACTAATAAGGAAGATAATGTTTAAAAAATAGAGATGTGAAGAATTTGTGTGTGTGTTTGGATGTTAAAGTTTTTGTTTGCTGGGGGTTTGTTGGGTTGGGTTTTTTTTTGTTAGGAAAAATTATTAAAAAGGCTCACTTTATAAAAAAGGGATACCTCTTCTAGTCAGAGCAACTAATTGAACCATAGCATCAAAGTCTTTTAAGGTAGTTCACATGCCCCTTACTGGAAAGTGAATTCCATATGTCTATCTTAATTACTTAAACTTGTGTCTTCCAAAGACACTTAATTTTTTTTCCAGCAACTCCATGCACATAGGAGAATTATGTCTTTTTCTCTACCTGTAAGAGGTAGCTAGCTATAATTGCCTTAGCAAGATTTTTTTTTTTTCCAAACATGTTGGAACAGCTCAAGCATATCTGTAGCACTGAGAGATCATCAAAATATAAAAAAAAAATTCAAAGATTATAACGCCAAAGGAGAAGTTTACTGAGTTCTTAGTATCCTTATTTTCTTTTGGGCAGAGCAAGTGAAATTACTTGCAACAGAACTTCTTTTCACTGAAACTGCATCTGAGAAATAATCTGAAATTCAGGTGTTGTTAGAGAAGGCTTGAAAATGAGAGAACAAAATAAATTTCCATCTCTTTAAAGTTTGAATTATCAGATTAAACCAGAAGATTTTTTACATAATATCATTCCTAACACCTTTTTTTAGATAACAAAGGTGTAGATGTTAAGCAGTAACAGGACTTGTTTTAGCAAAAAAAGGATACATTGAGAGCTGTTACTTGTAATGGTCTAGTCTTACTCTCTGATTCAGAAGTTTGTAATTCTGCAGATTGCTGGAGAATGTATGGGAGAAAGTGTTTCTCTTTACTTGCCATGTTCTTACACTCTTTCCTTGGGTATTAACCATGGCAAAAAGAGTATGGAATAAATAGCTTATTGACTAAAAGAAGACAACTTTTTATGATGTTGTTTGAATGTACTCATTGTTCCTTGAGAGAGTATGTGTTCTTGAAAAAGTGTCTTAATGTCCACTGTTGATTTTTTTGTATAAGCAGTCTGTAAGTGACTTTGAGACACTCTTCAGATGTAGGTCACCGTGCAGAAGTAGAGTTACATGAAGACATGTGGCATAATGGTTTTCTTAGAGCCATAGAATTACAGTAATGAACTTTTAAGTTCTGACAAAGTGCATATATTGACATGCTGAAGCAATACAAAAGTGAACATGGCAAATAATAATTTTTAATCATTAATTTGATGCTCATGAGTTGTCTGATCAGCATTAAGCATGGATTTCAAAAAAGCTTTTAAAAATATTTTCTGATAGCCTTATAATTACTTTTATAATTTATTTTTCCATTTTTATTTTGGAAGGCCACATCTGTCCCAAATTTTTCATACATGGGAGCGCGGTTGTGTAACTATCTATCTCACCACTTAACCATTAGTCCACAAAGTGGGAACTTCCGACAGTTGCTGCTTCAAAGGTCAGTATCAGTCAGTTTAAGCCTTATTCTCTTCAGTTACATCTTTCTGGTTTGTGTGTTAACTCTTTCTGTCGCATACAGAGATACTTATTTAAAATAGTACAGATTGAGTAGTATTGAAAAACAGGTACATGCTGAGTACTGAACACATGCATCTTAAAATATTTTAATATTCTTAAACATAAAAATAGGATTCCATTTGAAATTCTGTGAGATCTTTTGAACTGAGTATATTGGACTGATCTCCAAAATAGTGCAAATTGGAAAGTTAATCTACTTTAAAAGTGTACTAAATGCACATATAGATACTGTCCCTGTCCTTTAACTCTTGCCAGTACTTACTTAATTGTGTTTTTTTAATTAGTGATTTTGTTTTTTGCCTGGAATTAATGTGTAAGATTTATTCACTGATGGGCTAACTGACTTTGTATCTCTGAAATAGTTGTATAAAATCCAGAAGGATAAATTTATTCCATTTCAGTTACTGCAGATTTCTGGGGACTGCAGCTTAACAATGATTAGACTTTGTAGTTGACAAAATTGCAACATTTTGAAATTGGTATATATTCTCTCAAATATTACTGCATGACATTTGAAGGAGTACTGTCTTGGACACTTCAGAATTCTTTAGAAATTTGCATTTTATTTTTTGTTTAAAGACATCTGGCTTTCTAAGCTTCAGGTTTGCCTCTTATTTAAAAAGTTTTTATTTAGTCCAGCAAAAGTGTGATAAACTTTTACTGCAGTGCATTCCAATGGTCTTTTATCGTGAGTGGAAAGTTGTGGTTTAACCTGGCAGGTAGCTAAACAGCTTGCAGCCCCTCACTCTCTTCCCCCACCCTCTCAATGAGATAGGCAAGAGATTTGGGGGCAGAAAAAGTAATATTCATGGGTTGAGATAAAGATATTTTATTAGGACAGAAAAGGATGTGAATATTATAACAATGATAAAAGAATTAGTATATACAAAACAAGAGACACACAATGCAACTGCTCATCACCCATGATGCCCAAACGGTTTCTAAGCAGCGGCCTCCAGGCAGCTTTCTCCCTGGTTTATATGCTGAGCATGAGGGCACATGGGATGGAGTATCTGTGTGGTCAGCATGGGGTCAGTGGTGTCTCCCCTCATCTTCACCTCAGCCTCCTTGCTGGTGGGCTGGGGTGAGAAGCAGAATTCTTGATGTTGTGCAAACACTGTGAAGCAAAAGCTAAAACTAGGGCATGCAGAAGCTGAAACTCGTTTTTTCTCTCTCTTTTTTTTTGTTGTTGTTCTCTCTCTTTTTATTGTTGTTGTTTGTTTGGTTTGTTTTGTTTTTTCTTTCAAAGTCATTGCTTATGATTTTTTTAACTGTGTGTTGTTGCTTGAACATGAAAGGAAATCCCTGTTAATGTTGCATTTTCTGGTTCATGGTTTTGAAGCAAACCCAATGGATAGAATTAATGTTAGCACCCTGAAGCCATTAATTTAAAGTTGCTTATGTTTTACTTGCTAATATGGATGAAATTGGGAGCGGGAAGGGTGTGTTCAGATAAGCAACCTAATAATGTGACCACAGAGAGGTCATCTTCTGTTTCTCAACAAAGTTTCTACCTGAAACTTTGTATTTCAACTCTTAAGATTTTTCAGTTTCTCCACTTTTTCCTCAATCCATTTCACAATCCTTAAGAATACGTTAAAATTTGTCTGGGCTTCCTTTTATCTCAAATATTTTTTAATTTTGTTTTTGCACTGTTATGTAAACTTGTGTATTTTTAGCACAGTTGTTAAATACTAGAAAAAATACTTCACTGCCATAGTATGTTCATCCTATTTTTGTATTCATAAATAAGTTACAGAATCATAGAATTATTGAGTTGAAAGAGACCTTAAAAATCATCTAGTTCCAAACCCCTCTGCAATGGGCAGGGAACCTTTTGTTAGACCAGGTTGCTCAGAGCCCCATACAGTCTGGCTTTAAACACAGGGATGGGGTATCCACAGCTTCTCTGGGAATCTGTCTCAGTGCCTCACCACATTCACAGTAAAAAATTTCTTCCTAACATCTATTCTAAACCTGTCCTCTGTTTGCTTGAATCTATTCCCCTCTGTCCTGTCACTACATGCCCATGTGAAAAGTCCTTCTCCCACCCTCTTTGGGCCCCCTCTTAGGTACTGGAAAGTGCTACAAGGTGTCACCGATGCCTTCTCTGCTCCCTGCTGAGCAGTCCCAGCTCTCTCAGCCTGTGCACACAGAAGAGGTGCTCAGAGCCTGTTATTTGGTCTCCCTCAATATGACTGTGTCCTCCCTGTTCAGAGGACCCCAACTCTAGATGCAGTGCTCCAGGTGGGTCTCACCAGAGCAGAGCAGATGGGCAGAATCCCCTCCCTCCCCTGCTGCCCATGGGGCTCTGGGTGCAGGATACAATTGGCTTTCTCATCTTCAAGTATGCATTGATCTTCTCATCACCCAACACCCCAAGTCCTTCTTGGTAGAACTATTTACAATCACTTCCCTGGCTAAGGTGTTCTTAATGCTTGGGATTGCCCTGACCCGTATGCAGAACCTTACACTTGGCCTCATTGAACTTCATGAGTTGCACAAGGCCACCTCTCAAGCCTGTCAGGGTCCCTCTTGTGTGCCATGCCTTCCCTCTAGAGTCACTTAACACCACTCAGCTGGATGTCATTAATAATGTATCACTGTGACTTAACATGGCAAGATAAAGAATTAATCAAATAAGTGTAAAGGCATCTAAGACAATGAAGAGGGGAACATGTCTACCACATTTCTTTGGGCATTGGCTGCCTGTGTTACTGTTGTACATCCTGGACACATACTCAGTTGTAAAAATTGTGTAACTGTATTCATTTCTACATGTTGTAAGTTGTTCTATTTAAATTTGCTGCATCAGATATCTCAGTGCTCATAGACCTAATCAAGTAATCATATGTGTTTCTCTAAAAGGATGCAAATCCACTGTTTCTTTGTGAAGGCCTCTCATTCCCTTCACAGATCAGACATCCCAGCATTCAGCATTCAACAGTTTTCATGCAGTTCATAAGTTCTCGGCATTCCTTTCAATGAGTAGCATGTCACATAGGTTGGAATGACTACAGATGGTGTAATTGTGCTTTAATTTTTACAGGTGTCGAACGGAGTATGAAAACAGAGATGAGGCTACCAAAGGGGATGAGACTACTAGAAAACAATTTCATGCCTTTGTGCTGTTCTTAGCTGAACTTTATCTTAACTTAGAGGTAAGAAGAAAGTCAGCTGTCACGTGGCTCTTCATACATTTTTTGTTGTGTGTAGGTAAACACTGAAGTGGACTATAATTTGAGGTGTTTTTCTAAAGGCAGAGGGCAGTAAAGTGAAAGGACTTTAGACCAGTTTCATTATAATGCATATGTTCAAGAAACATATAAACAAAAAAGGACAAGATCATTAGAAGAGAAATGTAAGTGAAAATGTAAGTGTAAGAATTTGTGGGAAGAGCCAACCACAAACATCTTTGAAATGAAGCTTTTATTTTCTTTTACTGGCTAGATGGCTATACTTAACCAACATATTAAATGTTATTAAATGCCTAGCAGAAGCAGATCAGGATCAAAAACATGTAATTCAGTATTCAGGTGCTAATAAGAGGTGTTAACAAACCCTTGAGGCAGATGTGAAAATCCTCAAAACGCGGAATTAAAAATGTAGACTTTTAAAGATATTTCTTCTGATGGCTGTGTCATTGGTGCATGTATGAAGTATGCAATCTTGTATTTATCAACTTCATGCTTCTGTGATATGTTCAAAAATGTGTACAATTTTTTTTTTATTTTTATGCCTGTACATTCACCAAGTTCACTTTCTGCTGTAGCATAGTTAAAAGTACACATATAACCTGATTGTTTCAGTGGTTTGATTTAAGCAAACACTATAAAAATGTTCTGCTGACATGAGGAAGATCCTTCTCTAACACTTTCATTTCTGGATCATAAGTGGTCCTTGAAATCTGCTTTTCACTTGCTAGAAGAAAAAAAAGAAGATTTTTTCAAAGACTTTGGAACAGGGGAAGTTGTCCATTTGTGGAGTATACCATATTCCTTGGAGTATACCGTTTGGTTCTAAACCACTTTCTGTAATTTTTTAATTATGTATATTCTTTAATTATGTATTTCTAGAACTAAGCTACCACTGCTGTACAGAATATGTAATGCAGTGGGAAAAGAGTGTGAGGTTCTGGGAATTTGGTAATTTTTGAACCATTAGGCATTTGATAGCTTTTCTTAGCAATTTGTTAGCAGAGAAACAAAATTTTAGACATGTATTGTTATGCCAGAATTGCAAGGAGATTACTCAGAGTAAGTTTTCCACTGACACTGAGCTGAGTGGTGCAGTCAATGTGCTGGCAGGAAGGGATGCCACCCAGAGGGACCAAGACAGGCTTGGGAGATGGGACCATGCAAACAAGGTCAAGTGTAAGGTACTTGTCTGGGCCAGGCACAAATACAGGCTGGATGGAGAATCAGTCAGGAGCAGCTCTGCTGAGAAGGGTTTTGGGTGTTGGTAGATGAGGACCTCAGCATAACATGCATCAGAAGATATATGGCCAGCAGATTGAGGTAGGTGATGATTTACATGATATTTAATGTCCCTTCCAGCCCAAACCATTCCATAATTCCATGAAAGTCTGTGTTCTAAAATGGTTACAGTACTTGGCATATAGATGTCAACTATGTTGGAAACAAACCCAATGATACAGCATTCAAGAGAGAAAATGTGCCCAAATTAATTTCTAAAACTTAAGTATTTTTAATATTGGGGTTTTTTTTATATGTTTTGCAGATTAAAGGAACAAAGGGACAGGTTACACGGGCAGAAATTCTTCAAGAAGGCCTTCGGGAATTACTGAATGCACTATTCTCTAATCCTGTGGACAGTAATTTGATATGTGCAGTGAAACTGCTGAAGGTGAGACAGCAGTTTTAAAAGAAAAAAAAAAATCAGTTTTTTTAAACTGCCTAGCTTTAATATAGAGAATAGTAGGGTAAATTGCAATAAGAAAGTATTTATAGGGGTTTATGCATTACAGCATTAGCAGAGCAGACTACTTGTTTTGTTTTCCTTAGTAGCATTAGGAAATTGAGCCAGTAAAAAAAGTAACAAGATGCTCTAAAAGTAAATTCAAGGCCATTTGTGTACAAATGAGCAATAGAACTGAAGTTGAGGTGCCAATGAATAAATGCTTCCTCTAGATCTCATTTTGCTGCTTCTGGTGTAGGAGAAAACTGTGACCAGTCTGAATGAATTGTGATATCTTAGTATACTCTGTGTTCTGAAGGACACTTGGCCATTGAGGTTCACCACTTTTTGTGGCAAAAGGTTCTTAATATCTCTTCCTTTATTCTGTGCTATATCATTACTATTGTAGAAATACATAGATTTCTCTTTCATGTGGAAAATAAACCTCTTTGCTCATAACCCATACCTTTTCTTGTAAAATCGTTAGCCTCTATGTAGGAGAAACTCTTATCTTCACTAGGTATCATTATACTTGTAGTTAGGAAAACAGTTTAAATTAGGAATGAAGGTTAAATGCTAAACAGTATTTTTCTGAAGATTTTTGGTTGGCTTGTTTTTTTTCCTCATTCTTTACCATTCCTCATACTCTACTGCTTCTCAGCCTGTTCTATCTTGAATTTTGTTTCTGACATCATCTTTTTATACCATAAACATAGTAAGGAAGAGAGATTTTTGTCATTTAAAACCTTCATATGATGTTTGGATGTTTCAGGAGGTTGCTTCACAGCAAGTGTGAGATTGTGCCCAGTGAGCACATTCACTCCTGCGGTCAGTCCTTATGTTGGCAGTGCTTCCCTGAGGCCATTGAAGAACCTTTTTAAGCAGCAATACACAAATCAGGAAGCTTTACAGTGCAGTAAAGAAGAAAAGAAGAAAACCAGTCATTTAAATTGTTTAATGACACATTGCTATATCTAAAAGGTTTTACACAACAGAGACTCTGTTTTTTCATGCAAGTGTTTTCTGATGTTTTATAGTATCTACAAATGTTGAGTATATATGTAGCTAGACTGGGCTGCCTCACGAAACCTTAGCTTCACATCTGAAGCAATAAATGTCTCATTTTATCTTTTCAATTTTATACAGTGATAGATACAGGTTTTACTCTGTTTGCTGTGCAATATGTTTATTTTTAATTAATCTTGATGCTATTACCTAATTATCCAGGATTAAGATGAGTTCACTGCGGAATACTACAAATGCCAAGCAAATGCTGACCAATATACTTGCTTTTCTCTTGGGATTTTATCCTTTGCATCATCAAGCACCATTCCAAGCATTTTTGAACATGTAGTATTTATGCTGAGATTGGTATTAGTGGCAAAATAATTCTTTTTATGATTTAACTACTCCTGTGCAATTATTGGGTAATGAAGTACCTATTCTTGTAGTAAAAAGCTTTCATCCGCAGCTGCTCTAGAGTGACTCCTGCTAAAGCTTTTCTGACAGCAACTTTAGCCTTGTACACTTTTTTATATTAAAGTTCAGGCTGGCTTCTTCAGATAATTCTGGTCTCCTTTATATATACCCAGAAGAAATTCTCTGGCATGTGTGATGCTGGCCAAGTTGACTGAACTGTTTCTAAAGCTCAATAAAGTATTTCCTGTTGTCCTGTAAACTCATGAAATCAGCTGCAAAAATAAGATTTAAAGGAAATAAATGATGGTAGTAGGTACTTAAGAAAGATCTGATCAATGTCACTGAAGAGTTGTTTCAAAATCATATTTCAAGACTGAAACAAGTGGCTGTGAACTTCTAGGTAACATAAATATTGGACACGGAGCTCCAATACTGTCTGTAGTTTAAAATAAACTATTTAGGAGGTCTGTTAATCTGTTAGCAAAGAGATACAGGCAGCTGGGAGTGTCAGCCATTGGGTAGTCCAAGTGTCATGAACTGTTACAGAATCTCTTGACTGTTTATTAAGGATTTCTAATTTTCTTTAAAAAAATACTAATCCCTTGTCTTTAGTTGACAGGTTCCATTTTAGAAGATGCCTGGAAAGAAAAAGGAAAGAATGATATGGAGGAAATGATTCAGAGAATTGAAAATATTGTGTTGGATGCAAACTGTAGCAGGTGAGAAGATAAGTTTATGTGCAGTGTTTTGTTTATATGAAAAGGAACACTTTGAAAAATCTTCAACTCTAATGAACAGGTGCAAAAAGTATCTTTGAAACTTATATTTATGAAAATCAATGTGATGTGTAGGTCATTTTCCATGTAATAAAAAAGAAAATATATTTTTCAGTTGAAGGGTAATGTGGCTTTTTTAGCAGTTAGGTTGATTTTGTTTTGGGGTGGGTTTTTCTTATTTTAGTTTTTAATAGAGATTCAAGTTCCACTGTTCAGTTAGTTTTTTTTAAACTATTAGGTCTCAGTATCTTCAATAAGTGCTTTAGGCTCTTACAGCAAGTACATACAAAGGGAAAATAGGGGCAATATTTCATAGTTTGTACTTTCAATTTTGAATTGAACAGGCTTAAATACATACAAACAGTACTAAATATGTAGCAGTATTAAATACATACAAATTCCTATAAATGTAAAGGCAAAATGGAATATACTTTGTGGTTTGATTTTTTTTTTTTTGTGGTTTTTTTTCTGGAGAGCTTTTTTTTTTTTGCAAGGTCTTAGCTTTAATGTGGAAAAAAACGAGTGGCTGACTAATGTATTAGTAATAAATTGGTGACTGACTAATCATGAAATTGTCATAAAACCACCTGTGTGTGTGAGGTTCTCTGATTCTGCTGTGCTTCATCCTCAGCTTCTTGCAAACTTACTAAAAGCCTGTAGAGGGCTCAGACACTGATCTCTTGCCATATGGAGGGAGGCCAACAGTGGCTCATAACATCTGTGGGTTGTAATTGAGCTGCCCACAAGGAGGATGAGGAAATTTTTGCTTCAGCAACCAAAATAGATGTCACAAACTGAGGCTTCAAAGATGTAGAACAACAAACAAATTTTGATGCCTTTTTGCTGGTCCTAAAATCATGAGCCAGATGCAGTTAGGTGACAAAAAGGGGTTATTTTACAAGGAACTTTCAGTGCTCAACTCACCAGGTGGAAAAGAGCTGAAGATGCTCACCCAGCATAATGTGTATACAATATCTGTATGTTTAGGAAATTAACATAACTGACAGGGATCTCCAGGCAGAGACATAAGGGGTGAGGTAATTCCCCCCCAGGGCAACCCTTTTCTGAATTCCTCCCCCCCTCAGATAGGAACTAAACTTTGTTTACGAAAGTGTGTCTGGGAGAGCTGGTTTCAGCCTTTACTTCCCAGAGAATCTAACCTTGGACCACCAGCTTGGAGCTGCTGAGGAATTTCTTCTTTCTGTCTAATAGAGTAGATAAAATGCTAGCTGCAAATACTGTAATAGGCTACATAGCTATAAATATTCATGTAAAGAATATAGAGAATATATAAAAGAAAAAAAGGCAAAAATCAATTTGGCATCAATTTCAGCTGGGAAAGTAACTGGTTTTTTTTTTTTTTTAATGTATTCTTTAATGATACTCTCCTCCATAGACTAGCTTAAAAGAAGAAGGAATTTTCTCTTATTTTAGGGATTAAATGGGTGTTGGTATCTAATATACTGGGGGCATTACTTTTTACTTTTGACTAAAACATTTCATTATGATGAAGAAGACTAAAGTTAGGAGCATAGAATAGATAACTAAAATAAAATTCGAGAATCATCTTCCTTTTTTTCCCAGTATTATTGTTTTATCAAAAAGGATTGTGTTCTTCAACTTGTAATGCAAGGTGTGGTATCTCAGTAAAAACTACAGCAATTTCCTTTTTCATATGAGCTCCTTACTTAACAACTTGTAATGCAAGGTGTGGTATCTCAGTAAAAACTACAGCAATTTCCTTTTTCATATGAGCTCCTTACTTAACAACCGCAGAAGTGGAGAGGGTGAATATCTCATATTGACATTATGACACAAAAAGCATCTGAACTTGCAGCTGTAAAATTTAATTCAAAATGATCTACACAATGGACCAAATTTTACCCTTCTTGGGTTTTTTTGATAGGTTTAACTATCTTGTATTTGCACAGTAAGAGAAGGCAAATTTCTTGCTTGGCACAAAACATTCTAACTTTTGTAGTGCTTCTCTATTTCAGAGATGTGAAACATATGCTTCTGAAACTAGTAGAACTGCGATCTAGTAACTGGGGTAGAGTTCATGGAACAACTCCACATGCAGAAGCTACCCCTGAAAATGACCCAAACTATTTTATGGTAAGAATATATGGACATTTCAGTTCCTTAATTTCATGTGAATTTGGTTTGATTAATAGACAGTTGCATTACTCGAAACTGCAAACCTTTTTCTCTCTGAATACAAATAACTTTCTGGATGACTTTATTTTTAGAATGAACCAACATTTTACACTTCTGATGGCATTCCTTTCACTGCAGCAGACCCAGGTATGTCACAAGTTTAGCTTGCCTGTCTTCTCAGTCTTCTTTAAAAAGTTGTAATTAAGTTTATGGCCTGTTGAAGAACAAAAAATGTTATTCTTCAAGAATCTAAAACCTATGCAACTTAAAAGACAAAATTCTGCCTGAATCCCTGGTTTGGTAGAGCACAGGATTTATTCTGCATTAAAGAAGATAGATGTTTGAAATGGAGAATGTGCATTTGAGTTCATTGAGGTCAGAAGAACTTGTTCAGTAATCCACAGCACCTGACCTTTACAGAAAACCAGAAATATTCAAGTCTTCTTTTGTTTGTCCATTGTTAGTATGGAAAAATCAAATCAAAATCTTTGGTTTCCTTATCTGTAATCTGAGCACAATGTGGCACAACATCATTTGAGGTAAAAACATCTCTCACAACCTTTACAGTTCTATGGGAAATTAGGCATCATTCCTAGACATCCATTCATGTCCTGAGAAAACATTGCAGAATGATCTTTTCCTGTTAATACATTCCCTGCCTTTTATGATTTTTTAACCAGCCAATTTTTAAACTTTATACATTTCTGTTAATTTAGCAGAGTAGTCTATGTTACTCAGTCTCGTTTTTACTTTGCCAGATTATCAAGAAAAATACCAAGAGCTGCTTGAAAGAGAGGATTTGTTTCCATATTATGAAGAAAATGGAGCAGATCTGTCAGGACCTGGAGAGCTGTATGTTTTCTTTTTTAGTGAAGTATTTTTTTGATAATATTTATTTTTACTGTGATGCTGTGATAGTTCAGACTTAGGATTCCAATGCTGACAAAAATGAAACTAAATAATGTAATTGTTACTTAGTTCTACAGTGGATGTATTTGTTCAGATTTAAATTGGTTTTTAATTGCGCAAGTTTGAAACATATTTCATGTTTATTCTACTGAGTATGGTAATTACATTTCACATGTAATTCAGATGTTTATTCACGTGTGCAAACATACCTCTGCACTTAAGAAAAAATTTGCAAGCAAAATGAAGCACCAAGCCTTCAAGTGTTTGTAGAGAGGCAACCCAAATTTGTTTGATTGATGAGCATGAACATCCCACAAGAAATGATTACTGAATTTCCAGTGTCTTTGAAAAGGAGAAAGTATTAACTTTGTCTCTTCAGCCTAAGGACTATTCCCTTCAATTAGGGGGCTAGTAAGTATTCCTGTAGAGCAAGAAAAGCAACCTTATAGAAAAGAGGAAGCAATAGTTGAGAATATAGCCTGACGTTTTGGCACCAGTTTATAAGAAAGAAATATGGTCTAAAATAAATTTCTCTGAGCTTTTTGCTTACAAAAGAGGACTTTCAGATCATGATTTGACTCACAAGAACATTTTCAGTGTTGTTTTTGTTGTGATAAGAGTGCAGGCCTGGATCACTATTTCTTTTAGTACATTAAAAAACTTTCAGTATGTACCTAGCTGAGGGGAGTGTCAAGAACTTTGGAAGATATTAGAGGTGTCATCAGAAATCAACAAGCTCATACTGAAGGGAAAAAAAAAGACCCATGTGAACCTCTGCTTAGAAGAAAAATGCAAATTGAACACAGACATCCGTTAAAAAACACAGCAAATTCTGAGTGACATGCAGAACACTCTTAGTCAACCTTCAAGCACAGTGACTGTAACCTTCTTTGTTAAAGGCTTAAGAAAAGCTTAGACAAACATCTGCTGATTCTCTGTCAGCTATTTCTCATGACATCAGGGAGGATGGTTCTGTGTGAGGCCTCTTTCTTCTGTGGGCTACACTTCCACAAGAACGAAGGAACTAATGACAAATATGTAGACTTGCTTCAAAGTGATGTGCATTGAAGAAGCAAAAAACTTTTTCTTACATATTTTCTATGTCCTTCTTTTACATATCAACAAACAGGGTTTCTATAATAATGTATTCTGTCTTTGAACTAGGATGTTGACCAATCAAAATTACACTAATACATCATTAATTATGGGTTTTTGTAATTGGATCAGTACATATGCATTATTAAATTTTGGGAAGCGTGGATTGCATGACTGCATTTTCTGTCATCTTGGAAATTACTTCTGTCTTTTTAACTGGGCAGCATAAGATGATCTAAAAAGGTGGCAAACACTGTAGGTATTTGAACATATCTGTGCTGCTTTGAGGTTTCTGTTTATTTGTTTTCCTAGTACTCATTATTTTTTCCTTTTCATTCCCTTTAGGTAAATTTCATAAATAACAGTCATTTATAAAGCTTTCTTTTATTCTTGACATCTACACAAATGCTAAAAATCTGTTGGCTCTGAAAATCTGTATGTAAATCTGTATGTAAAGGTGTTAACCTTTGGTAATTTTTTTTTCCTCCTCAGGTATTTTGATGAGATTGATGATGAGATGGATCCAGAAATTGAAGAAGCATATGAAAAATTCTGTCTAGAATCAGAGCATAACAGAAAACAGTGAGATGTTATGTATTAATGTTAGTTTATTTAACACTTTAGGTATGGTTAGAGTGAAGGGGGACAAAAAACATTTGTACCAAAATGAGAAACTTGAGTTTCTCCAAGTACTAAAGTTACACAATTTCCATTTTGTTTAACAGAATCTGCCAAAAAAATGTAAACTTATGCCCTGTAACTTAAAACGTTGTGTATATATCATAGTTTATTTTGTGAAAAATGTTTTTTGAACAATGTTTTGGCTGCAATAAAAATTATTTAAAAGTTATAATTGAAATTAAAATTTAATGGGGAGCTGTCCCATAAAACTTCCCTTGAGGAAGAAAGGGAAAGAATAATGATCTGAATTTGCTTGCTTGTTTGCTTTAGTATATATTGGGATTTACTCATCCTATTTACCATATACAATATATCTTGCATTTACTTCCTCCACTTCCCCCTCCAAGAAGAGTATGATCCAAATAGGAAAGAAAATTTTTTTTCTGTATATCACAATCATGAAAAGTGGCTTGTGAAAGTTTTGTGTATGAGTTTTTGTTTTGTTCATTTCCTTTTTCTTCTTTTTTCGAAAAACATATGGGTGAGATCTGGACTTTTCTTTTTTCCTGGAATAAATATGTTACATGTTGATATGTGAAAAAGCAAGCAGTATTTTGGAAGTGAGGTGCTTTCAAGATCTTTGGTTCAGATAAGCTTATTTTCAAATCTACAAGAAAAAGTTATTCTGTAATTTGTTGTGTTCTTCAAGGCAATAGTAATACAGTTATGTTCTAAACCATGCTTCTCAAGAGTATGTGCAGTGCTTTTTTTCTTTTGCTTTTTTTTTTCTGGTAATGTATCTAACCTGTCTAACCTTTCCCAACCCCTGTAACTTTCTTTTATTCTTCTAATTTTATGTAGTTTGATTTAATTTTGTAGTTGGAGTAAAATCATATATTTCATAAATGTTAACATTCTGAAGCCAACTGCTCCTTTTTTGACTCCATATAATCATGTTAGTTTTCCTAGGATACTCCATTGTTGTTGTTGCCAAACTCAGTTGGACTGTTTTCCTGTTACCTGTTGCTGGTTAGACTTGATTAGAAATTGTTACCAAAAACAAACACAAGTATTTCCCAGCAGTTAGCTACTCTAAAGAACACACGTTGTAAATATGCATGTAAATAACTCTGATAATATTTCACTGTTATTTGTTTGGTTAAGTAAGTTGTGCATCTGCTAGTATAGTAAGCAGTGGCTGTTTTCTGGATGTTTATTTAACATACTTATTTAGGTTGGAGTTTTGGAAAATAAAATTTAAGTAGCTTTATTTCCTTTGGTATAATATCACTACCTTGTCCTCTTGCTTTAAAACAAAACCAATATTTTATCTTCTATCTCTCCTTCACTGAGCACTCCTTTCTCTTCTTCAAAGTACACAATTGCAGAGTCGATTATCTTTTGATTCTTGCTGGAAAAATAAAATGTATCAAAATGCAGTACGCTCATAAAGACTCTATTAGCATTCCAAAGTCTTTAGACTAAAATTCAGAAACTAAAAATGTGAAAACTAGATGATTTCAAATACATATTGTCTAAGTTGAGCACAATTTTCATACAAAACATTTAATCTAAATACAGGTCAGACTTTCTGCTGGCTTTACAAGCAGATGTCTTGTGGAAATTATTTTTATTCAGAACTTATAATCCCAAGGAACAAGCATTCATATATGCTTTAAAGTAAGGTACATGCATTTTACATGTTTTGGTTTGCATGATTTGTGGTGAGTTGTCTTTTTCTGTCAGGCAGCTGTCAGCTCCAGATGTACTGTCAGCTTGTGGAAACAGTAATTTTATGAGTAGATAAGAAGCATACCAAATCATTGGGTAAAAAAAATCAGGAGTTAGGAACTGTATATATAGAAAACAGCTAAAGTCAAGTTTGTAATACAAGGTTTTTCCTCCACTGAAAATATTAAAAATCATAATGTGAGACTTTCATTCAAAGTAGCATAGAAGTTTATAGTCCATATAGTACATATGAACTTTGTAAGTGCTTTCAGTCTTTACTGCAGCAGGGAAAAATTGGTTTTAACTCTGTCCTACTTCATTAAAAAACCAGGATAATATTTTCGTTAAACACTCAAGTATTAGCCACTTATCTTAAATCTCACAGAACTTCAATACAAGCTAGTGAATGTGAGAGAGCAAAAGAAAGCAGCAGGTTTCTCACTGTCAGGATCCTCTTGTCTGCTGCTTGTCTGCCCACTCTTAATCACCCATTGTTCTGTGTATGATAGAGATGAGTAATGAGAGTTTAAAGGTTATTTCACCTGAATTTTATCATTTACAAATTTCAAATTCACTGTGTAAAATTGAGTTTCTCATCTACAGGTTTCTGAACTATGCCTTGCAAATGTACAACTTTTTAAAAATATTTTCTTAATAGCATCATGGTAAATCAGTGCAGGCACCGGTGCATGGAAAGCAAAATTTGGGAGAGATGTGAAGCAAGGTTCTTCAGCACTGGTTCTGAAAAGAAATAGGCTTTACATTCAAATTTGAGCATGAGACCCAGGCTTTACAGATCAGTAAAAGTATGTGCACTATTTCCCACTCTTGACAAATTATTATGATTTAGCAAAAAAATTTAGTATTTGAAAATCACACTTTGTTTAAACAAATTTCAGAATGGGTTGCAAGAATTGCTGCTTTGCATGTGCTTTGCTGTTGCATGATTTTCATATCCAGAAATGCAGCTTGTTCTCAGTATTTCCCTTTAAAATCTGCAAAGAAGTTCTTGCTACTGGCCTTTGGCTTTTTTTTTTTTAACAGATGAGGTCACTGGGTTTTAACTGTTGGGTTTAAGAATAATTGTACCACTAGAGAGAAGCAAGACTGGCCCAACCACATGAGGTATCACAAACTGCACATAGCTAGGTTGCTTTCTTTTTTCAATAGAATAATCTGTTGTGGCACTGAATGTAAGTGACACTCGGTCTGGTTTGTACTAGTAATCTTTATTTTCCACTGGGACATTATTTTCTTATTGTATTCTGCCTTTCCTTCCTATTACATACAACTCATTGAATTACTGACAGCTGAAGTTTGCAACTTCTCTCTGACCAAATTATAGTTCTAATTATCCAGTTGATGCCTGTGGATCATTAGTTGATACCAGAACAGAAAATGACATTCCAGCCAAAACTCAGGGAAGCTACTACACAGTACCCTGAACAGCTGATTTGCCACCTCTACTTCAGCCTGTGTGACCTACTTCCACAGTTCCCATGCTGAGGGTTCCAACCAGAGCAGTGAAATTGTGAGCAAAATGCAATGCATCATCCATAAATAATAATATTCATAATTCATTCATAATCCCAATATATACTTTGAAACTTGCTTCAGACACCTACTGAACAGGATAATACTCATTAAAAAGGGGTATTCTGAATAGAATCAAGGTTTTTTGATGTTGGCTGTGTCAGCAGCCACTTGACTGGGTGTTGATCTACTCTCTGCTAAGACAACAGCTGTCAAGAATGGAAGGTTGCACTGAATGCAGTCAGTCGATGATTGCACTGATCTGAGGCACCTGTACTTCCCTAAGCAGGTAAGGGAGCTAAGAGAGACCATATGGACTAGTGGAGATATTCAACTGCATTTGCTGAGGGCTGGGAGTGGGGGTCGATAATAATTGTCACTCAGCTGCGAACTGTCAAGCCACTTAAACTTACAGTTTAATCAGCTTTGATTAAACTGTAAGTATTGGTGGAGGGTGTATATAATCGTCAAAAAAAGGCAACTAGGCATCATGTTAAAATTGTCCTTTGGCATCTTGGTCTTCCTGTTCAGATAAGACTTCTACTGCCCAGCTCTAGATAGAGAGCTATGTGTTGGCTCACCCCCCGTTTTCAGCAAATAAAAACTTATTTTAAAATTTATTAAGAAAAAAAAAATACAAGGACACCGTGCGCAGTTCCCTCAAGCTCATTTTACAGATGTGTGTACGAAATGCCCTCATCTTGCCTGAGGGAGCAGGAAAGCGCCGTTGCCACACCATCGGATTGAGCTGGGATCACCAGCATATCAGGGGAAGCTCGGCGGATTTTGGGCGGAGCTCGACTAGAGCTCGTGGCGGAACTCGGGCGGAGCTCGGCGGGAGTTCGGGCGGTCGCGCCGCCCCGCCGTTCCCGCCGTGCGGCGGCGCGGCCGCTTCTGTCGCCTGGGTCCGAGAACCGTTCGTGGTTCTGGCTCGGCCTCCGAGCAATGGAGGCAGAAAGGCTGATGGTGTTGTTCGGGGACGACTCAGTGGAGGTGCACTACGCGGGGGGGTCCCGCTTGCTGCTGTCTCCTTGCGGCTCCGAGTACCTGTACGAAGCGGCGCTCCCCGCTGCCGCCCACCCGCTCCAGCCGGCGGAGACCACCCGCCAGCGGGTCGCCTTTGTCGTCAGTGCCTACCGGGTATGCGGTGGGCAGTGCCTTTGGGGACGGGAGCGCTGTCCCCTGTCCCTGCGCCGTCCCGGGGAGCATCCCTTGGGCAGTGCCAGAGTTGCCTTCCTGCTCGGGAGCGGGCCGGCCCCGGGGATCACGGCCCCAACAGGAGTTCTTGTTTCTCTCCGTAAAAAACGGATTGGGTTTCATAGCCTTACCTCCACAAAAAATATGAAATCAGCATAAAATGTTATCACTGCATGTACAACATCGTAATAGGGTTTGTTTTTCTCTGCACTTTAACAGGAACAACTTCTACGAGCGCTAGATTTCCGGAACGCGTTTTCTGCTCGCCCGTACTTGCCTTCACGTGTTATACCTCCAGAAAGAAAAAAGGTGGGATTACACATTAGGCAAGTAATGCTTTCGTAAAAAAAACTTCTCCAGTGGATTTAATATAATTTCACATGCCTGTGTGTGAGGGCCGTGAAGATCTATCGAGTGCAGTTTGGCTAATGGAACTGTCATCTTTCTTAAATTACTGCCGTTTGTAATTACAGTTTTAACTGTTACTTAGACTTCTGTTAATGCATTTTCTTTGTAGAAAGAAATACTAAAAGTTAGTTTATTCCTAGCAAGGGTAAAACCTAGGATTTTGTGTGTTGTTATATTTTGGCAGTAGAAACTTTTCAGGGAGGTCACAGTGCAACAGGATGGTATTTTCCGAGGCTGTCAGATCTCCCCGTTGGAGTACTGTGAAATTGCTGCTGGGATCTGTGGGAGGAATGGGGCAATGTCCAGGTCAGACTGAACATCCATGCAGAGAGCAATTTATTTCTGGAAGCCTTGCTCCAGATTAGCATCTCTCTGGGCGTTCCCAGTGAATATGAATGTCAGCACAGCATGGTGGGAATCTCAAGACAACTGATTAATCAGACGAGTTTTAAAGCTTTTAGACTGACCCTTCAGTAGTAACACCCTTCATGCTAATGTTTAGCTGCCTAAGGCACTGTCACTCAGTGTCACTATATACTTAATTAAAAGACAGCCGTCCTTACCAGTCATGCATTGAGTGCAACAGAGCTGATGCTCTGCTCTTAGCACTGAGGAGTCAGTTCCACTTTCTCTCAGCCCTTGAACAGTCTGGCTTCTTTGGAGATTGGCTGGGTTTCTAGACTGTTTTTAACTTACAGCATCCCTTGTGACTACTTGCATCAGGATGCTGAAGGTAACTTTCCTCGGCCACAGCAAGCACCTTACCATGTTGGTTGGCTTCTCCCCCACACCCCTTTTCTGTTGCTTTGGTTTCTTCCCCCTCACTTTCAGAAAAACTACTGCTTCTCATAAAGCTAAAATACTGTTTTTAGAACTCCTGAGGTTGTCCTTGTCCAGTAATTTACTATCACTTTATTGTTCTGTGGTCTGTTACCAAACAGTGCCCATGTTTTCAAGGCTCTTGCTGTTTCCCACACTCCAGTGGTCCACCATAATAAAGTAAGAGTTACTAAGCTTCAGCTCTCATAATAAATTGTTAATGAGCCTGACAGGCCAGCCCGGGGCCGAGCAGAGTTAACCTAAGGCCTGAGGCCTGTTACTACCGTGACAATACCTTCATGGGTACAGAAATACTTAGACTGTGCTACTTGTCTTATGCTTGAGTTCAAAACAACCCGTTCCTTTGGTGTGCTTAGGCTCTCATTTGGCCACTCCCGCCACCCACTTGTCTAGACAGCTCCATGAGGGGGATCTCGTCAATGGTCTGGCCAGTTCACATCTGCAGCTAGTATTCAAAATGCAGGTTAGCTGTGCATATGTGTTCAGTGGTATGTTCAGTTCGCTCTTGTCCCATTCCTAGAACTTTCAAACATTTCATACTGATTAAATTGGTGGTAAGCATTGAGAGTGTTTTCATGGGACTGAGAATTACAACACCAGGATTCTGGTTGGTGTCAGTCAGCTCAGAGCCCATCCTCCTATATAGAAGTATATATAACTATATATAGTTAGGATTGCCTTTCCTCATTGCGATAACATTATGTTTATCTCAGCTGAAGTTTTACCTGCAGCCTTGTTGTCTGGTATTGATTATTTTTTGGTGTCCTTTTGCAATTCTTTATCAAATTCACTGATAATTGCTATGAACAAGCTAATTTGGCCATTCTCTCCCTTGTTTCTGAAGTAGCCATTGGAAACACAAACATGTACAGTTGTGCCTGGTCAGTTGCCCATGTACCTTAAAAATTAATGGCTGGATTAAATTAAAACATTATTGCTAGATAGAATTCTGTTAGTACAGGAGGAAGCAGATATGAAGATTAGATATTTTGCTTCCTCTGAGTTCATACACACAGATAAATAGAGAACATTTCTTGCCATTCATCACCTTGCAAAAGGAGTGAATTAATTTAAATGTAAATGCTTCATTGCATTTCTGGGAGGCAGGTAATTTTTATCTTGCTACACATTCCAATCCTTTTTCTTGTATTAGATTCTTCTCAATGATATCTTTGAAATTAAATGGCCTGACCCTGCGACAGCTGATCTGACAAGATGTTTAGACAATGGCTGTGTGAAGATCTCATCTGTAGATGGCTATGCTCACCTTTACTTGTCAAAACTGCAGCAAGAATTTACAGTGGAGTTCTTATGCAAAGTCAGCCAGTCATCTGCAGCATCCTTATGCTCCTCTGAAAGGAACAGCAGCTATCAAAGCAGAGATCAGTGTGGAAAACCAAGTAAAAATTCTGCTGCAGAAGTCTCATCAAAACAAAGAAGAATAGAGACTAGGAATAAATGTGGCTGTGCTGAAGGTAGATACAGGGAGCCAGCCAAACCAAAGGAGCACAGAGATGGAGATGTAGTGCCTTTGTTCCACACAAATTGTTCTTCTGAATATACATGGGTTACACAGCACTGGACTGTTTCCTTGTGCCCAGAAGAATGGAAATACCCTTTGTCCTTGGCACTAAAATGCTGTAACTTACATACTGTGGAAAATGTAATAAAGACATACGAGACAAACAGCTGTACAGCTGTTGAAGGTGATGTTTTAGCAGAACCTGAAACACATGGAACAGTTTCTTGTTTACCTACAGCTTTGCCACTCAGCTGCAGAGCCCCACATCTACACAGGTAATTTAAACTCTACTTTGTAGTTGTTATCATATGCTTTACAATTCCGCAGTTTGGATCTTCAACTTCTAGCAAAATAATTGAATCCTAGCTATGAAGAAAAAAGTTTAAAATTACTATCAGTTGTGGATTTTTTAGAAACTTCTTGAAACTTGACATTGTAAAACCAATATTCTGTAACCTACTCTAATGAAGCTATAGTAATTAGTTCAGATTAAAAACTATATATTTTCTGACATGCTTTATGAATATGTAAATGAAAAAGAGAATACTGAAAAAGAACACAGGTTTTGTATTGGGGTGGGTTGATTTTTCCTCTTCGGTTTTGAAAAGAGTATTTTTGAGGTGGGCCAGTGGCATATGTTGTCTGTCAGCATCACTAAAAATAATAAAAAAAATCGTTTGTGGGATTGAGAAGTTTAATTTGGTAACTAAAGTGGATCGCTAAGGAATTGGAGGAGTATGAAAATATGTGTCCATTTATCATCTGAATAAGTGTGCATGCATCAGTTCTAGTTACAGAAGTGATTACCAGCAAACACACACACACAAAACAGCCAATATATGGACTTAGTGAGGCTGTCATTGTATTTTACACACACAGGTGGACATTCTGTGACTTCTTTCAGAATGAAGATACAGACAAGTATTCATTCCATCAGCTAATTCAAGTTGTGTGGTGCCAGGGTGTTTTCTACAGGTATGTAAGAGGCCATTTGTTATCTGGAACACTTTATTTCTATGGGAATTAAGCTCTAAGATGAAATGTCTTGGTTTGTCTCTTACTCGCTCTTTGAGAAATGGAACACGGTCTTCATGTCAGAGTCTGTTTCTGCTGTTTGTTCACTGGACTTCACATTTTCTAGCATGGTATAATATCAGGCCTGAATCTGAAGTCATGTTTAAGTGATCTGATAATCTCATTTTTTAAAGGCTTACTGGACAGCTGGAGTTCCCACAGATTTTACTTAAAATAATGGTACTTGGTTTCTTTGCAAATTAGTTCTCTCCTCTTGCTGCTGAAGATTTCACAGATTAGAAGTGTTTATCTTGGTGACCTACATTATTCACATGTTCAGCTGTGGATTTTCCTGGCAAGTCACCTTGTCCATATGGTTAAGAAAAAAAAAAAAAAAACATACAAAACAAAACAGAAAAAAACCCCAACCAACAACAGGACTTTCAAGTTGAAATTCCTGTAACTGCTATTAGCACTTTGATAAAAGCATCACAAGTATTTAGCCCTTTAATCTTTCTGCTGAGTGTTCTTAATTTTTCCTCAGTGTAATTCCTAAATTTTCATCTCATCTAAACAAAATGTTTACCAGCACTTAGAGTTTTTTAGAGCTTTTTTCCTCAGTTAAGACCTTTAGATTGTCCAGGAATTGTTCAGTCTGGCAGTTTTCTGTGTACACTAGGTGTGGCTGGTCTACTAAGAAGATTGCATTTTTCTTTACAAGATCACTATGTTTTGTGGTCAGTGGAATGAGCAGCTCTTGAAGGTGTTTATCTTGACTCAAAAAAAGCTTTCTTTAGGTTATTAAAATCCCACCCCTATGCACATGTGCTAACAAAGAGCCTAGTAATATTAATATTCTGTGTTAAAAGACATTATTGGTACATTCTACTGTTTTTGAAACAGTAGAAATTTTTCACGCCTGAGTTGCTGAAAATGTGTCTCTGCTTGTTGTTTTCTTCAGGTTTAACAACCTGCAGGTTTAATAACAGGCTCAATAACCTGTTTTGCTTGTCTAGTGACACAGCACTTTAAATACTTTCTAAAAATCTTATTATTTTTCTTAGATTTATCCATGGTAGGACAAACATCACAGAAATTTATCCTGGTGACGACTCATTTTTCAAGTCAGAGGGAGAATTTTTGGGGAAATATTTTGTACGTTATGCAATCCAAAAAGGAACAAAAAAGGTAAGAAACTATTTAAAAACTAGAACTACTTAAAAGGATGTTCCAAATTCCTTCAAATTAGCAGCTTCCTTAAGACATTTGTCTATGCAGTGTGTAGTGAAGTTCCTGCACTGGTAATTACTATAATGCCTTAATCAAGCCATCTGTCATACAAAAAGATGAGATTATTCCTTCTGTTTCAGAAGGTATTTCTGTAAATTTTACACAGTAATAAAATTCTTCCTCATTGTGACATTTATTTTATCAAACTCAAGAGTAAGATTCTACAACAACCATTTCTCATGAATTCAGAAGTTTAGTCTTGAAGCAAATGTTATTGATTAGAGTTTAATCTCTTTGTACTTGGAAGTATTTTCTACTGTATGAAGACTGAACCTAGAAGATGCAGGTTTTGTTCTGGCTTTGCTGCAGACCAGTTGGTCTGTGGAAAAGGATTTTGTCTTTGTGCCTGTCTGTTAAGTTCCCCCAGAGGAGAGGTCCTCTCAAGTGCTAATGCAATACCTTGTATTTTTAAAGCAGAGTTAAGGATCAAGTTTGTACTCTTGGAACCTAGCCTTTAACTTGTAGTCAAACATTGCTGCTCAGTAATGACCTGTAGTCTACTGTCTGACAGGAAAAGTTCCTGGTTCTTACAGAGTGTAAAGAAACTGAGTATTTGAATTTTTTTTCCCACAGGCATAGGCTTAAGGATACAATTTTCAATCAGATATTTGTCTGTGTTCTGTGGCAGATTTAAATGTGATGATAGTTGGCTTCTGGGAGGTTAGAAATTTTATAATTTGCTCTTAATTCTGTTTTCATGCTACAGTACCTGTAACTAACTCTTCTTTCTGCTCTTTACTCAGGTAGAAGAAAAGATGTATTCAGTGATCAGCCTACCTCCAGATGTGCCAGGACATCCATACTCAATATCCTCAATTATTACTCAGGCAACCAAGTAACTTTACCTTTGTTACATTAATTCTGCTGACTTAGAAAGGACAGGAGTCAAAATTACACAAAATGCTTATTATTAAAGTATAAAAATTAAAGGAAGTTATCTTAGCACTGAGGGCATATCTAAACTTACAGAACAAAATTTGCAAGTGCTTGGAAGACATAGTAGGAATTAAATGCTTGATACTTTGGTTTTTTTTCTCTCCTCAGAATTCTTCAGTATTGCTGCAAAACAAAATTGTCATTAAGTCATAGTTATTATCTCTGCTGCTGGAAAGTGGTATGTAGCTGAAAATTTATAAATCTTGCAGTGTTATAAGGATGATTCTACAGAGTGTAGGGAATAGGACATAATCTAGAGGAAAGAATCTAAAAAGTGTATCTTCACAGATAGGAAGGCAGATATTTGGGAATCAAAAGCACGCATTTAAAAGTTATATTTAAGAAGCAATTGCATGATGAAGAGAGCTGGTTGTGATCTGGAAAAACAAGTGAATAAAAAATCTGGAACAGATACAGACAGTTGTAATGATGTAAATAGCCTTTCTTCAAGTTTTTAATGTATTTGTTTGGTTCTAGGTATCTGAGACTGATGGACGAGAAATGTTGCCGGTTTTGCTGCATGAAAAGGTTATTCCCAGTACAGGAAGACTGGTTGTGTACTCAGATCATAAAGTCCATGCTGTTTTTTTGGATAGGATGTCCCTGACTATGGTTTGGGATTTCAGCTCTTCCTCTAGCGAGATCCAGGTAACATGTGACTTAGAGGAAGGACTATTCCTAAAGCTTTCCATGAAAAAGTGTTACTGGGAAAGTAATGAGAATACCAAACAAAAGTTCTGATGCCAATAAAGTACAAAAACAAAAAAGAGTTGAGAATTCTACAGGTTTGGAGACATTTTTATACACTTCTAGAAATAATTTATTCTTGAATAGCACAAAGGAGGAGTTGGGGCATGTTCCAGGTGTTTTTCACTGCATTTGTCATAGCAGACTATAGCAGATTCTATCCCTAGCAAACCACAGACTTGCAAGTTTTTAAAGAGGATTGTTCACAGATGTTTCATTCTTAAATTACCATATTATAATTGAGGTTTTTTCCCCTTTGGACTGCAGCAGAAAATTAGTATTTGAGTTCGTTGTTTTTTTTTTTTCCTCCTAAGATAAATGAAGATATAGGGTGGTGTAAGTTAACTACTCCTGATGGGCTACAGCAGCTAATACAAATAAGTAATCCTGGAGTCTATGAAAGGTAATTTGAATTAGTTGTTCAATTTAAATATAAAAATTATTCTTTATAAATCCTCTTAGATGAAGAAACAGTATTTACTGATAATAAACTGGTAGGGATGGACCAAACACATAATGATAAAAGCTCCATCTTATTTCTGGCAAAGATTCGAGACCTGTGTGACTCAGGGCCACTGCATGCTGTGATTCCATTATAACTGTTATGCAGTGTTTTTTTAGAAAAATAACTAGAGCTGCAACTTGGCATTTACTACAGTGGATAAAAAAACCACACAAAAGCATTTGTCCTATATAGAGTTGATATATAGAACTGAACAGCACTTTATCCAATTTTTGCTTTATTACAGATATTGACCTCTGCCTACAGATTGTTTTCTAATCTGCTTGCTGTAATTATAGCCTCATTATGGGAATAATCAGAAGTTTTCTGTGCTGCATTTTAGCAAGCAGATATTCACAAACAAAAATTAACACTTGTACACTGTTCATTGCAAAACATACAGCTTTATTATAATTTACTATAACTCTATAGATCTAAATATGAAGAAGATTCTAGACAAAAAAAATGGCAAGGTAAGCTAGGAGAAAAAGCTAGATTTTGAATCATAGCTTTTTATTTCAAATCCAGGTGTATTCCTTAGTGCCTTCAGTTTTTCTCTTAAAAATGGAGTTTATTTCTCATATAAATGACTAGTTTTTTGAATTTTCATATTAACACAGGTACATCAGAACAGCAATAGAATGGTGCAAAAGTTTGAATGAAAGGAGAGAGATTGCTGAATATCCTGCACACTCTGTAACTGAAGAAAATTGGTATTCATCTTTATCCCAAATAATTGACTATAAATAACGTTGAAAACAAAACTCAAAAATATTATAATCTGAATTTTATATCTTGCATTTCCTAATGGTCAAAAATGAAAATTTATTTTTAAAGTCCATTTATTTTGTATATGGTTTCATATTTTTCATTCAGTATTCAAAATGTTCAGTGAGTTTCAGGTGAAGGTTTCACTGAGTTTTGCCTCTCTTAAAAATCAGAAATCCTTTGTCAAAGGACAGCTAATGTTACAAAGATGGTGTCTTGCAGTGAAAAGATATCAGATCAAGAAAGATGTTTTTTAACAGAACATCAAGCATCTAAAACAGTACTTTGAACTGCCTAATGACAGTTGTATCTCTTGCTGATGTATTTGTCCTTTTTAATACATGCTACTGACCAAAAATCTATTGACATCATCTCTAAACATACTGGGATATTAAAAATGTGCTAATTGAAATCAATTGCAGTTGCATTTGCTACTTTCTGACCAAAAATCTACTGACATCATCTGCAAACATTGGAATATTAAAAATGTGCTAATTGAAATCAATTGCAGTTGCACTTGTTACTTAAATTATAACAGATTCAGCTGATGAATTTTATAGCATCAGCTATATTATATTTATAGCATTTTATAGCTGATGAAATGAAAATTCTATCTCTATTTATACATACTTACAGCAAAGAAACTATTCTTAGAGCAGAGACCAAATTTTTGAAACACAAATGATTTACAAATGTCAGCCATTGAATCATAGACAGAGATTTTGCTAATCTAATTCTCAGTATTGCTGGAAACTGTTAAAAAAATCTGAAGTGGAATATATCCTTGAGAAATAACCTTTCTTTTTTTGGACAGGTCTGCTGATGCTGAGCTTGAAAAAATACAGAGATTTAATTGTATCCTTTTAAAAGCTGTAAAGATTTTATTTTCACTTTTATATTCTGCTGTTTATCTGTATATTCAGATCTGCACTTTAGATCAACAAAGGCTCTCTGTCTTGATCTTAACTTCTTTTACTGTCTCACTTCTTAAAACAACATTTTCTTACTTATCTTTTTTGGTTTATCACTTATGTTGTGGGAAAGATTAAAAAAAAAAAGCAGTGTGGAAGTACAAAACTAAAATGTAAAGTCACCAGAGAACAAAGCCCTTTAATGTGTATTCCATCAGTTTTGCTAAGAGTCATCTGCTGATCTGTTATTGAAAGAGGAACAACACCATTGCCTTTGGGCTTGTTGTTGCAGTACAGTATCTTTCTGTTTATCAGCTACCTTAGTATTGTTCTATTGTGTTCAGCTAGCTGGAAGTGTGCACTGTGCTGAATCTGCTTTAAGCCACTCTAAAACTGTCTTTAAGCCAGTGTTCAATTCTATTAGTATGAAAAGTGCATGCTGTTAAACTGAAGTGTAATACCCTTTTTCTTTTCAAAGTAACTTTTGAATAAATTGAAGTCTAAAAGACATTTTTCTATAAACGTTGTAGACATTTTAAGTAATACAGTCTTTTTCTTCTTTTACCTGTATGTAATTACCATGCTACAAAATGTGAGACTTTGCAAGGCAGAATGATGAATACAAATGCAGAGACTAATTTTTCTCTTTAGGAGGAAGAGTCTGAATTTTTTTCCTTAACAAAGTAACACTAGTTTTATTAGACAATAGCAACATTCTGAAAAGGTCATCTGCCACAAAATCCAGTCCATCTGGTATCACTGCCAGAAACAAAGAAAATGGGGGTGAGACAGAAGAACTCAGTGAAGATTGCGTCTTGGAGGCTTTGGAAAAAACTTCTAAAGTCATTCAGGATATTGAATCTCTGCTTGCCGCTTCTGGGAGGTGAAGCCCTGTGTTCCCTGTCCTCACAGGAGCTGTCCCAGCTGTGTCTGAGGAGGCTCTGCAGGGAGAGAGGAATGAAGGCTGAAGCCAGAGGGACAGGTTGCCAGAATATTCCTGGTGAAGTCTGTCAGGTGCCAGTGTAATATCAGTAATAACGGCAGTGCTATATTTGGTATAGGGAAAGGGAACAGTTGCGATAATGCAGCACTGCTGTGTAAATAGATCAGGCCTGACCTGACAGTACTGCTTTTAATGTTTGAATATATGTTCGAATCAAGTGGATTGATGGATTGCTGCTGAAATGACCAGGGTAGACACGAGAAGTTTTCACTGTAAAAACGTGCTTTTGTTCAGATGCTCACACCAAAAAGTCTTAATAAAATGTTTCCTAAATGCTTTCCATAGTGCTCTCTTTGAGTAAATAAGTACTAATTTAAATACAGAAGACACTTCTCTGCTCTGTGGTCTGTCAGAGGCGCACCATGTCCTTAATGACAAAACACTAAACTCTCATCATCGATATCCCTCCCAGCAATTAAAGGAGCCAAACTGCGAACATCCAAACCCTCCATTTAATAATCCAGTAAACACTTCTCCCTCACAACCAGCCCCGCTGCCGGCGCCGGGCGGGAATGGGAGGAGAGGAGGCGGGCCCGGGTCCCAGCCTGCTCCGCGGCCACGCATGCTTCCTAACCGGCTCCCTGGGGCGCTTTCCAGCCCGCTGCCTCAGGGCTTCCCAGCCCGCTCCGGCCGGGATCGGGCTGGCCGAGCCCCATGGGGTGAAGGGCGGATGGCGGCGGCCGCGCTCCAGGTGGGCTCCGGGGCGGGCGCGGCGGGCGGCGGCGGCTGCGGCGCCCCGAGGCCCGCGCCTCCCTTCACGCTCCTGCTGATCTCGGGTTTCCTGGTTAATTTCCTGCTCGGCTTAATTTAGTTTGTTCTTCAGCATTTTAGTAAAATCCTACCGCTTCCTTCTGGGCTTTTGCCCTCTCCAGCCCCAAAAATGCGTAATATCTGGCCCAAAGATACTTGCTAGATCACTGGAATAATGCATTGTAATTATCTGCCCCAAAAATATTTGCGTGATTACTCCAGTATTGTGTTGAAATTACCTGACCCAAAAATGCTGCCACTGTCAGTTCTTCACAGAGAGGCTTAGGCTGGGATCTCCTTTTCCACGAGATTGTATGCTAAAGGTTTGAGCTGGTGTCTTAATTCTACTTCATGCAGTTTTTAACATAAATTAACATCCAATATCAAGTAAGGAGGGGTTTAGGAGATTATGGAATTGTAAGGATTGCAAGTCTTTTTACTTCTTGAGTAGAATGCATAATTCTGTTAGTTGGCAGGATGTAATTTGGTTGTAGGTTGGACTAGATGATCTCAGATGTCTTGCCCAACCTAACCGATTCTGTGATTTGGTAACTTTATGCATTAAATTCCTTTATGTATTCACGTATCTGATAGCGTCATGCAAAACTGGGGCAAAAATTATGCAGAGCAATATTTCTAAGTGGTAATTTTAGCCATTTGATTTTTGTTTTGATCATACGCCATAGCCTCTTAGCTGTTTTCCCAAAAGTGCATTTACAGTTTTGATCTAAATAACTTCTTGTGACAGTAATTTACAGTGTTAATTGTGTGTTCATTAAAATTATTTTGGTAATTTCCTTAAATTAAAGTAAGCGTATCTACAAAATTCTATTTTGAGACTATAGATGGAGATTATGCTCAGTGCTTTATCTCATGTAAAAATGTCATGAAAAACAACAACTCAAAGCTGGGTTACTCTATCAGCTGTTATATGTAAAACCAACCTAGAACTTCCCTTCAGGATGTTAACCGTACTGACCACACAGAGGTCTATAAACATTTTCGTGTGAATTATTCCCCACTTTTCTGTTTTAGCAAGAATGTAAGCTACACAACTGCTTTCTGAGATTTATAGGCTGGAAAATCTACACTTTATTGTGATATTTTGTAAAGAGCCTGAAAAGCATCATTTTTCAGGGAGAAAAAATGTTCTAGTTGTACATTAAAATTTATAATTTCAGATATTATTTTGGTTGACCAGAGTTTTGCTTTTTGTGGTCTGATTTTCTTCTTGATCTGCAGAATAATTCTGGGAAATTCTGTTGTACCTGGGAATGTGACTTGTTTTTTACATAGGCGGCACTCATTTTTGTCTCAAAAGGAAGCTGAAACAGATGGTTTAAAAAGAGCAGTTGGACATGGCTCTTGACTGTGGTCAACCTGAAGCCAGTTGTGCATCTTGTTCTTCATTCTGGCTCAAGGAACACATGCTAATACCACCCATAGCACGAGCGTAAGCCTAACACAGAACTGACGCAGACCTCTGTTGCTACATGAATTTTTAGGTCCCCCTTTGTCTATTCCAGGGTCACTAAGTGATGGGGTGGAATTTAAAAAGACATCCCTGGATGGGACTCAATAAACATTTCATTAGGTGGGAATCGTCTAGGCACAAGAAGAAATCTATGAAAATGGATTGCTCTATCTGTTGAAAGGCAGTAGAAGACTGGACTTGTTTTTGGTTTTGTGTTTTATTATTTTTTAGTTCCTATCATGTTCAGGTTTTATTTCTGCTCTTCTCTTGGTTTATGTTTTTTTCTGCTTTCTTTTACAGAGCTTCAAAGCTTAGCTGAAGTTGCTTTTACCTCAATTATATATATTAATTAATTAAATATATGTTTATTCTTTCTGGATTTTTTTACTGTTGTTCATATTTCATGTATGCTGTTTTGCTTAATATTGGTGCTTACTGGTGCCTGGTTTGTTTTTATTTAGGATGGAACAAGTGGTGTTTGGTATTTCCTGCACTGGACTGGGCAGACTGGATTCAGAAAGCACAGAGGCTCAACACTGAGGCCTAGACTATAGATGTTGCCTACTGGAGTAAGGCACGTGCAGTGGAAAAAAAATGTTCTCCTAGTCCCAGGGGACGTTTGATTCTGATTACTGGTGAGCTTTTTAAAGGTATGTTGCTACATCACCTCCTCACAGATTGTATTCTTACACAACCTTTATTGTAATTTTAAATGAAATCCAATCTGACATGATGGCCATATAGAATAAACATCTGTGAAGAGAGTGCCATTTTTTTCTTTAACATGGAATTTATTCCGCAATGTCCTGTGTACCATAAGGTCACCCACCAGAAGACAGCACTTCCATAGTTTCAGGAAATACTTTGTGTCTACACATTCATTCAGAAGAGGTAGTCATGGTTAACCGACTCCAAACTTGACCCGCTTTTTTTATCTCTGTGCAAAGTCCATGTATTATTCATGCTTTCTTCTCTTTTACTTTTTAAAATGTTTTCTATATAAATGATTCAGTGGGCTTTTTCTTTTCCTACAGAGAGTGCCAGTAGTTCTGTCTTGTGGATAATTCTACAACAGGCAGGCATGTAAATAATCTGGAACATCTATATCTTGTGGGATTTATAGTATGTTTAAAATCATAAATTGTTATGTGTCAGCTTAGGAAGAAGTCTAATACACTCAAAAAGGCCCTTCAGAATAAGAATTCACCTAACAAAGAAGGGTTGTCAAGATTTAATGTATTGCGCAAAAATGGTGAACTGATGGGAAGTATCCATTTTTAGGCAGGATGTAGGCTTTAAAACTGTGGTCTGTCTGTATAGCTTCCCAAAAAGACTTGCATAACAGCTGGGACAGTTAGAACTTCACTTGCAAAAAGAGGACTTATGAAGATAAGGTAGCAGACAGTAGATAAGTCCTAAAAGTAACAGCCAACTTCTCTGCTGGAGCACATGCTGAGGAAAAGCTTAGGTAGTTTTGCTCTGTAAAGAGATGATTTTGATTACTTTACTTGACTAAATGGTTGTTGTCTTTGTGTTCATTATAAAAAATGAAGATATTTTAGTGGGTTTGGTTTTCTTAAGGTTTGTTCTGCATTCCAGTCTCCAAATTAAACAAGGCATTACTCAGGAAAGGGTCCCAGGGGAGTGCCACATATGTTAACAAAGAATGTAAATTAAAGCAGTGGTTTGGATTATAGATGGAAATCTCAATCTCAGTTTTAACAGTTATTTTATAGAGAAAGCTGGGATTTTGAGCATCAGTAAGAATCTTCTAAACTGAATCTTCTTTTGTTATTAGTGTGTAAAGTATTTAATTGGATTAAATAATGTATTTAAGGTAAGAAGGAATCTTGAAACAGTGTATTATCACAGAGATGTTTCAGATTATTTTGGAATATTTAAGATTTCAGTAAGTGGAATTAGAGCTCTCCATGTTACTTGTGCTGCTTCGAATTAAAAAAGACCCAGTGTTTTAATTCAAACCTATAGTGTTCTAGTCAATAAACTAATTGAAATAAAAAATTCCCAGGCAATGTTAAATGCAAACAGTGAAATTGGGGTCTTAATGCCCAGTTGTAGCTGTGGTGACAAATGTTTTGTGCAAATGGATTTTCTTTGTTTAATAGTTTCCTTTCTGATCTCTGACATTTACAGAAGAACTGACGATACAAAGGACAATGCACAGTGTGTGTCCTGATGACATTTTGTGTGCTGCAACATGGTTCTTGTCATGGCATCTGAGACTGAAAAGGCCCATGCTCTTCTCCAGACTTTCAGCACAGCGTCAGTTCTTTCCAGTCTAGGTTTGGGGATATTCTGCTTTGTAGCAGACAGACTCCTGCAGTTTTCCTTCATTCAGCAAAATGACTGGCTCCGAGCCTTATCTGATAATGCAGTGCATGGTATACTGGGGATGTGGTCCTGGGCAATAGTGGTTGGACTCAGGAAGAAAAGTGACTTCACTGAGGTCACCCTGGCTGGCTTCCTTGCCTCTGTCATTGATGTGGACCACTTCTTTCTTGCTGGATCTCTGTCATTAAAGGTAAGTCAATAGATCAGTAATTTGTTAATTTATCACTGTTTACGTTACTGTTCTTCTACATGTCCTAGACAAAAAAAGTTCCATTGATAATTTAATTAAATACATTTCATAGCCATACAGGAATTATGTTTTTATGCAGTTGTTACAAATTTTAAAGCCATAAAAATATGTTACATGTAGTGTTCAGTTTCTGCTCCTTAGAAAGGAAAAAAAGAGTTTTGCATGTGTACATGGTATTCTACATGTATTACATAGCTGCTTTGTTATCCAGCTTAAGGAGTTAAGTGCTGCCTTGCACACTTTTGTGGATGAAGTGGATTATTCCATCCCTCTTTACAGTAAGGGTTAGAAGTACCTGAAATGTGGGGTAGAAATATCTGAAACGTAAATGATAGACCTTCTGTTTAATTTAATTAGGTCATTATGGGTAGTACATTTGTTTTAGCCAGCCCTAAATATTTCTTCCATGAACAAGCTATATGTTAGCTGTCACCTTTAAAAAGGCAGTTTGAGTTGCATTTAGATACAGTTCACTGGAGAAAAAAGAAAAAAAAATATTAGGTAAGCAAGCATCAGCTTATTAATAAATGTAAAAAGGTGTATTGGCTCCTGTTAAGCAGAGAATGTATCATCATCTATTTGCAGAACTGCTTGAGCTGCTTGTTAGGACAGAGTTTCGCAATTGCATTAGTGCTACCAGATTATGGCACTCTTTTCCAGTAGTTTTCCTCCTCTAGTTTGCTCATAGTACTATTAAGTTCATAGGGAATAGCTAACTGTTCATAGGAAAATAGGTAAAAGGCAGGCAGGGAGGAAGGAAGTAACCCCTGTTTTATTTATATTCATGTAAGTAAAGAAGAACAATGGTTTACCAATTTTTAAAAAATATTTAAGTGACAGCTAAGTGCAAGAGGCAAATACTGCTTTTAGTTGAGACGTAAAAATCAGACTTATAATGGAAAAATAATTTTTGTTTATGTACAGTATTGCTATTTATTGTAGAGAAAAGATTCCTCTTATTTGTGCTTTTGGTCACTTTTCCCCTCTTGGCTTTACCAGTCCTGAGGGGAAAGGGAAGAATTGGGTCCCTCAGCCTGCTGGCCACATTCCCAGTGCAGTCCAGGATACCACTGACCACCATCTTGCCAGATGGACAGTCAGGCTCCAGCATATCCTGGTGCCTGGCATCATTCTTCCATAAGAAGTCCCTTGTTCTCCCTTTTTCTGTACTTCTTGCGTGTAGAAATGCTGTGCAATTACAAAACTATGTGAAGAGAAGGAAAGTTAGCTTGGTTGATTAATTGATCGCATAATGTTATTACTGAATAACAATATGGAATAGAATTTAAATCTCTAATTAGTCTCATATGTTTTTTCTTATTTTAAAATCATTGAATGCAAGTAAATAAATGGCTAGCTATTAGGAAGTATAAAAATGTTATTGCTGCTTTTTCATGCATTTGAGATGATTACCAGTATTTTTCTTAATTACAACCACTAGATGTCACACTTCACCGATGTCAGTTTGAGAAGGTGACTGTTGAATTGTGTTATGGAATTGGGAGGTGACTTGCCACTTGGTAGTGAGGCAAGGTTAAATATACTTGCACCTTTCTTGATGGGGAATGTTTGTGTAGCCTAGCCTATCCCTACTATGTGAAACCAAGTAAATTTTTGTAATTTTATGACCTAATTTCTTCCTCTGTTGTTTTAGCACAGTTCCCAAGCAGATAGCAGTTAATTTTCTAATTGTTGATGACAGTTAGATTTAGTTCTCTTGTCCTTTAAGGTTTATTTTTGCAAAAGAATGCTGATTTCTGTGATCTCCCCCAAAATATTTTTTGAATCGGAAACACAAAACATTGCAGGTGGAATCATAGCCCTTTTTGTAGCCAAATGTATTTAGCTGAGGTAAGGAGAAGACAAGATGCCCAAAGACTTTTTAAGAGTGATTTGCCTACCAACTTATTTGCTTTCCATATGTTAACTTGGCTAATAAAGAAAATAATCCAGTGTAGATCTCTTGACTCTTAGAGTAAAAGCATCATTACAATTTGCAAAGCTCCTATGCTTTGCAAAGACTATCTTCTCAACTAAATAACTTTCAAAAAAAATCTTAAGGAAACAAATTTTTGTTTTCTAAACCTCATACTATTTTTCTCCTCTCTTATCTATTGCTTTTTTGCCTAAATTACATCTAAAGGGTCCTGTCCAAAACCATTAGTAGTATTTTAGGTGAGACTTCATTTGAGCCAAATACTGTAGTTTAATTCCTTTCAATGGCAGAAAAGTACAATGCTTCTGTCCTTAAAAAAAGGAATTATAATCTCTTACAGGTTTTGTCTTCTTACAGTGCCATCAGAGTCCCTTTGGTTTGTGATGTAACATAATCCCCGTAAACTTTTCTTCTGTGTGCTGTCTGGCCTGCTAGATCAGATTGTAATATGTAATTTTTTTTTCCTTGGCTTATATGACGTGCCTGTCAGTTTCTTGGCATAATTTCAGGCTGTCATGTATATAATTTATCACTTCATGGGATACTTTTTTACTACGTATTTTGTAGTTACAGTCCCATTCTTTGTCTTTAAATTGCATGGTTGAGAGTAAGTGCTTTAAGATACTAACAAGTTTACTGCTTTTGCAACACATTACTAAGTAACTAATAAATTAATAAGTCTAATTAACCAACCACACCACTATTACTAATTTGTACCAATAGTATATTTCACGTTACTGTACACAATCACCAATAAAGCTCATCATCATCACTTTTAAATCTGATGACGAGTTATTTTTTCTGGAGTAACCTTTCTGTGCAGCACAAGGCGGTACTGCCTTCTACCTCCAATTGCTACCTTCACACTGCTCTAGTCACCTACTTCTGTTCCTGCTGATGCCACTCAGCACTTGGATTGTTTGGCCATTGGTCTGTTTTTCATGGTCATCATTATTTTTCTGCAGTATTCAGGGTAAATAGTCACCTGTGGTGTTTGTATGTTTGCTCTGATAAATACTTGTGTACCAAGTACCATGTGATCTGACCTTTTGCCCACATTATTTTTGCAATGAGGATGAAGTCTACAATGACTACACTACTTGGAATTTGTAGTTCTTTGTGCTCTATGTGGTTTTTACTGTGCACACAAGTACAGGAGAACCTGTCTCACTGACTACTCCAAAGGTGGTAGTTCCTGCAGCCTGTTGTCAGTCAAGAGCGCTGGTATGACATGATGGGCTGCTCCCAGATTCCACCAGACACTCATGTTGCAGAACAGACATGCAAAAATTGCTGTGTTGTGCTAAAGAGTCACCAAATTCTGGAAGTGTAGAACATGCAGTGGGTGGCAAACATACATAACACTGGCACTGCTGGGAAATATGTCACCCATGACTGACCTGGGCTGTACAGGAGCATTTCTGGAACTAGAGAATAAGCTTTGCACAAGCAAATTGATGTAGTGTTGAATATGTTACTATACTGTTAATATTACTGCTATATGTTACAATGAATATGTTACTATGAACTAAAGACTTCAGGTTTGTGAAGCCTGAAGAGGGCTGAACCGCAGAATATCAGTGAGGGAACATCTGTTATTACATAACATCCACGGTGTTACCACGAGCATTAAAGCAGATAATTTGCGTGTGTTCTCCTGCATGCAGTTATTGTATCCTGTCTCCAGCTGCTCATTGTAGTGAGAGAGGCTGGAGGAGCAGCAACTGCAAGATCATCTTGCATCTGATTGCATATGTAGGCAAATGGAAAAGGTCATTTGTAAATAAATTCTGTTGGCAACATTTTCCTGGAGGTCTGAGGCAGAAAAGAGGGGTTTTTTTGTGTTTTGCAGTGGTGGTTTTTTTTTTTTTTGTTTTGTTCTTTGTTGTTGGGGTTTTTTTGTTGTTGTTGTTGGTTTGTTTGTTTGTTTGTTTTTCGTAGTTTTGGGGGGTTTTTTTAAGGTCTGGTGCTTTCTAAAGGCAAACAAGTTTGCCTGTTAGGAGAAAGAGAGTATAGCAGCTTATATTAGCAAACAGAGCTACCTGTCTGTCTCCAGGGCTTGCCAACTCAAGGATGTAAGTGTTCCTTTAGTCACAGAATGTAAAAGAGGAAACACAATGTTCTCTCAGACCTTGGGCAACACCATATCAGAAGCTTGATGGCTGTACTGCTGTTACAGAATAGGACTTTCTCTTGCTGACATTGAACACTCAGGTTTGCTGTATTAACAACCCTGCCATCTGAAATTTACATGCAAAGAATTTAAGCATCACCTTGGCACCTATACTGATAAACTGTGTACCTAAGTATCATTAAAATTTTCCTTATTCACTGTGTGCTCTTGGCACTTAAACCTTAATAGGCCAGAGGGAAAAGACTAATTTAGACTTCATTACTCTTTTTTTTCCAAAGTGCAGAAATAGAGGCCAGATTATCTGCGGAAACATACCACTATTCAGGTTTTTTCAAAATTAAGTTAGTATGTACTTTTGAGCCTTTTGTTGACAGTAACAAAAATCAGACTCTTTGTAAGGCAGGTGATAAACAATTTCCCCATCACAAGATTTTTCTGCCTTAATCCATGAACAGTCTGCTGTGTGAAACAGAACCAGAGCTGAAGAAAATACACCTTTTGCTCCAACTTAAAGAAATTGGGTCCGCAACATTAGAGTTAAAAATAGTTGAGACAGTTTGTGAGCTTTTGAATCCCATTACCTGATCAGGAGTCACGGGAAAGCGTGTGGTCGGAAGCTAATAGAACAGAGCTTTCTGCAGGCCTTTTAAGGTTGGCTATGGTTTAAAGCATGAGCTGTTATATTTCAAGGTAGTCTGTAACTTCCCATCTCTAATCAGTTAATAAACTGGTTAAGGCTACGTCAAAGTTTCCTTGCAGGGAAAGTAGTGTTCCATCAGTTATCTAAATTATGCATGAGCTTGATGAACCTTTTTCAGAGTCTCACTGCCAGTCCCTCTTGTTGTTGAATCCTGCAAGGATTAACACAACTGAAGAATGAACAGGTTTGAGATGCTTTTTTTCCCTTCTGCACTATGTGCAGTGAAGGATGTGTTCAACACAGCAAAGATACACTGTTGCTTTACATCTCTGGAGCCTGGTTAGAGGATTTCTGAATGCTTACAGACAGGAGAATCTGCTTATTTGTCAAATAGTAATCCAAAATACCATTAAAGGTTTTTATTATGTTTGAATTTGGGGTGATGGTTGTAGCTGTTGCTACTGAGTACACCCACAGAATATCTTCTCAAACATGTATATTAAACTGACATTATCACTTCTTAAAATGGCTAAATCTAATGTCAATAGCCAGACATTCACCTTATTAAAACCAAATATCAGGCTTTCAACTGAGTTATTGTTAAACAAGTTGTTGATACAAAAATCCCAGTCACAAATGTTTCAGATCTTCATTTATAAACTTTGTTTTGCCTGTCCATGAAAAATACTGTCTCAAGGTGATCAAAATAACTTTGCTCATATTTTTGTCCTATTGAAAATTATTTTTGTGTTTTAAACACTGTGCAACTAAACCAACTTTAGGTGACAACTATAGTAAAATACAGGATGTATTTTTAGGAGTAAATGCCATTAAAGCACATGATTTATTTCAAGTAAAACATACTAAATATTTCAAGTGTATTGCATGGTTGTTTTCCTTTTAATTGTCTTGAAATTAAATACATATAATCAGTGCAGCAGATTATACAAGTTCCCGTGTTCCACCTGACTGTGTGACAAACAGGATTCCTCATCCCTCTCCCTCCCTGTTTTGCTGATGATAGTACTTAGTAGGATGCATGATTCATGTCATACAGTAGAGACAGGGCAGCACACAACTCTCATGCGTAAATTTGGCTCTAAGTTATTGCAATGGAAAAGAACAGTATGTTTTTCTTTCTGCTTCCACTTAGTCACCTGACAATGCACCTGTAAACACATATGGAACTTTTCTTCTCTAGTCACAGTTGTAGCCATTGGCAGTAATATTTTTCTCTTCTGCAGGCTGCTCTGACTCTTCCACGGAGACCACTTCTTCATTGTTCTACTGTGATTCCTGTGGTGGCTCTGACATTAAAGTTTATCATGCAGCTTTTCAGGCTTAAGGACTCATGGTGCTTTCTTCCCTGGATGTTGTTCATATCCTGGACTTCTCATCATGTCCGTGACGGGATTCGTCATGGCCTCTGGATCTGCCCATTTGGAAAAACTCCTCCCTTGCCATATTGGCTGTATGTGGCAATTACAGCATCTTTACCTCATCTATGTTCATTTATTATGTATTTAACGGGCACTAGAGAATTAATGTCCATAAAACATGGAATCCGCATTGACGTATAGGAATAATGGCTTTTAAAGGCGGTTTGTGCAAGCACTTGAAATAACCTGCCTGTCTGTCACTGAAGGGTTTCCTTGTGTTTCCTACACCTTCTGCATTAGACATTTTAAGGTTGTGGAGCCAATTACAGCTCTTGTGTCAATTCCTTGTGGTCACAGAACCTATTTAATGAATGATAATAATTTTATATCTGTACATTTCCCTTGTACAGTGTGTGGTCTTCCATGATAGTTCATGCATAGCGAGCTGATTATGAAGTATTTAGTTTCTCTCTGTAGTAATTAAATTACATTTTACATTACATTTTACACCATTCACTTTGGATTTGTATTCTGTCTCTGGAGAATACATTTCATCCAGATAGTATTTGTATAGCACTTTAAAAATGTGAAGTTCTATATAAATGCTAGGTATTATTGAGGATTTAATAGTGTATGGCAATTCTACAAAAATCTCTGTTAGCCTTTCTAATTTATTAATATGTTAAGAGTCCTGCTGGATTTTTGCATTCAACCATTTTAAAAGAAACACCACCTCTATTCTCACTGCCTATCCACACCTCTTTCCACCTGTAATCACAGAGTGTTTTACTAAATTCTGCATCTCCCTGTAATTGCTTGGTACTAAATTTTCAGATAATTACTAGCCTCAAAATTAGAAAGGAGTAGACAGATTGATAGTGATATTATGGTGTGTTGGCCAATTTGTTTAATTTTTAAAAATACAGTAATTATTAATACTGTTTGATTTGAAACTAAGGAATTTTAGTAAATATTTAAGAATTGTGTGAAGATGCAGGGAGACACAAGAAAATAAAAATTGCTTGTAACACAGGTTTGCTTAAAGACATTACTACTCAGTAAAGGATTTTCCATTAAGTGCAATATAATCCTCATAAGTGTAAAATAATGCATTATTATTATTGTTATTATTATTATACTACAGAAATATAAATTTCCTCATAAAGAAGATCCATAAGGAGAAGTGTTACTATGCTGCAGTTTATGAGGTAGTAATTTGCACTATGGACTATTCAGTTTTCATTTATAGACATCTCTCAGAAAGAGTCTCAAATTAAAAGTTGTCTGGTCTTGTCTAACTAGACAAGACTGTCTAGACTTGTGTAGTTTATGATGTACAAGCTGAGAATGTCTATTAACAATTTTTAAATTTTTTATTCACTGCCCATTAAAGAGATGGGGCCTTAACTACTCCAGCTTGTGATGAATAGCTGTCAAAGGGGATCATTTTTATGGAACTGCATGTATAAGGTAGCATGTGTTTAACTTAGGTTACCAAGGGGTGTAAGGGTTTACATGATGTGTACATTTAGATTATTAAATGTATATTAGAATAAAGTTTAAAAAAAAATATTAAATGGGATGCCTGTCATAATGAGTACCAGATGCTTTTTCTGTGGCTGCAGAATCTGTAAGGCCGTAAGGCTCTTTGCAGCACTTTATGCTAATCATGGAAAGTGTTGGACCTCTTTAAAATGTGTCTTTGCACCAAAAGAATAGTCCCTGTCCTGTCTGTTTGTCATGTTAGAAATGTATGCCAATGCAAACTTGCCTGATAGTACAGTGAGCCTGTCTAGCCTTTATTATAAAATGAATAAAAGGTTTCTTTGTTGGAAAGAAGATTGGAAGAGCAAAATATTCCTTAGAGGGTTATCTTCATGCTGTGGATTTCTGTCCTTTAGAGTTTTCCAGGAACAGCATAAGAAATGTCTTGCTTTAGAGCTATAGATCAAAATTGGTTGTCATCCAAAGGCATGATGGTTTACTAGAGGAGCATTGCTCATTCATTTACTTCTGTCCTGCATTTTAAATAAGTACAGGCTATGAAATGCCAATAATGAATAAATTTTGTGCAAGGGGTGAACACTGAAACCTGTGTAGAAAATTTTCTGTATTCTTGTTTCATGGTATAAAGTTTGTATAATTTTGTGCTTTATCCAGGTTTTTTGCAAAGGGAAATGTATATAGGAGCAAGGTGTAGAATTACACTTTTTCACTTTCAGACTGTAGCTGTAGTGTTTCTGGTAACTGTATGTATACCCACAGTCCTTAAGATCAGTACTGTAGTGTTCTAACTATGTTTAAGGACCTGTTAATGGGTACATATTCAGTAGTTTAAAAGTACATATTTTAATTCTCTTTATGTCTAGATATTTTTGTGTGAGCTTTCACAGTAACTTTGAGCTGTATTTTGAGACATCATTTTTTTTCTGGCCATGTTCTTACACCAATTCTACCACAGGTGAACCCCACACAGATACATCTTAAGGAAAGTAGCAAGTACTTTGTGCCATGACTGCTCTCCCTCCAGACAGACATGGCAGTCTCACACCTCAGCCTGACATTTATGCAGCTTTCACTGAGGCCATCAATCTGACACTTGGCATGTACTGCTGTAATTTGTGGGTAGCCAGGGTAGGGTGCAAAGGGGAAGTCAGGTGTTTGTGTCGTGGGCAGAGTGGAAGCTACAGAGGTTATAGAGAATCCCCCATGTTGAGTCACGAGGCACAGACAGGACCCTCTTGCTTTCTGAACTCCTCATACAGGCTTCTGGGTGCAGCTGGATCCAGCCTTAGCCCCGGACCCTCTCAATGGTTTATGTTAATGGATTAAATAGGCGTTATTGAACTTTTTCACAGCTTTGTCCCAGAGGATTAAGGATGACAAACCAGAGGAACTTATATAAAAATAAATTAGGGTTATTATTAGGGTTATAATTTACTATGATAATGATGAGACTAAAAGGTCTTAATCAGAATTATTTACTATGCAGTATAGATAGCTATAACTGCTAGTCTAGTTAGTTCACTATTTTTGAAGTGATATTGAAGCAATCATATCAAAGGTAGCAAAAGAAATTATGAGGTAGAGATAGATTTTACTCACCCATACTGATGACTGTGGGCAAACCTCTTTCTCTCAGCTTTGAGGGGTAATTTTGAGGCAAATCCCAACTCAAGGAAGGAATCTCCAGAAAGGGGATTGTCGGAAGACTCTCCCCACTCATTAAAAAGTGGGAGTGGGCCCTGTGTTTCCAGTCCAGCAGTGTCAGCTCAGCATCTTCAGATGAGTTAGTAGTAGTAGTACCAGTTGTTTGTTGCTTTATCTGGTACTTTACCAGATCTGCCACTGGTTCACCTTTCTATCAGGAGTGTTTAACTCTGGGATTTATCAGTCAGGCTGGTTTCAGCATTCTTCAGCACTAAAAGCACCAGGACAACCCCCTCCTCCATTCACCACTGATAGCTTTGCAAACAGGGAATTATTCCAGATGTTTTACTGCCATCCCGGCAGAGCATCCTGCTACACCTCCTCACCCAAGACCTGCCTGCTACAGGTGAATTGCCCAACAATTCCTTACTAGGATTTCATGTGCATTGCAAATTCACTGATGTTTCTAACTATGCATCTATAACATGTCTAGCAAAACCATAACAAAAATAAACCAAGATACTAAAAATATAATGACTTTGTGCTTTACTGCATGCATTACTATAACAGGTAAATGTAAAATACAAAAAGCATGTGAATTGCACAAAATGTGGCTTGCAAAGTCAAGCTAATGATGTTGTGTACAACATATATCACTAAAATACTAGGTTTTTCAGTGATTCTTTTAATATGCCAAATTAAAAATTTTCCATGTATTTTCAAGTTGAGCTTAAAAAGTTGAACAAAGTGCTGGAGTTTTGTGACTTACTTTGTTAGAACTGTGCTAATTTTTTTTTCTTGCTTTGACGGCTTTCTGCTAAAAATGTAGGCACTGTAAAGCTAGGTACTATTAGCCCAAGTTAAAGAAAAATGTTTTTTCCCCCAGTCCTGGAGAAATAAGATAAAATTTCTCCTAATTGCCTAGTGGCCTTAACAGAATGCGTGAACATGTTTCCTATAACTTGGTATTCTACTTCAAAATCTAATCTGTATCTCACCTGACTGTTGGTATCACATTTTACTACAGTGCAGTATATATTATATCATGTGCCCTTAATAAGGTACTGTTAAGTGAATTATTCATAATTGATCCCATGCCCCAAGGAAAATGATGTGAAGTTTGAATTAAACTGAAGTAATTCTTACAGCACGCTACTGATACTGAATTATGATGAGAAGAACGTTTCCTCTGCTAGTGGAAATGAAGTTCCAGAAAGAGAGAGAAGGGGTTAAAATTCAGTCTGAAGGAAATGTTAGTACACAGTTAATTTTGGACACATACGCTTTTATTCCATCACTGTCAGTATGAAGCTAGGTGATGAAATGCATCAGAAGAGTACATGTCTGTTTGTATAACTGAGCCAATCTAAATTCTGCCAATTATGCAAATTTATTCAGGGCAGAAGAAACTTTGTATTCTAAGTGTTACATTGTGAGCTTTGATCAGCTGGTAATTTCGAGCCCACAAACTAGGTTTTGTTTCCCTGCTACAGGCAGACCTTGCATTGAAGCAAAGGAAGAGCAGTCAAGTTGAAGTACCCTTTGTGCTCATCACAAAAAACCTTTTTTTCTTTTCTAATGCTTTTCCTCAAAATTATAAGCTGGTGCCTTCAGTTTTCTCAAAATTTCCCAAATTTTACACCCTCTGCATTAAATTTTTGAATTTATATTTTCAAATTGTATATTCAAATGCTGCGTTGTAGAACTGTTTCCTGTTTTTTAAACCTCTTATTTAAAACTGTTTCCTATTAATTAAAGTTAAACGGTACTTGTATTTTTTATATATACATACCTATCTTTATATGTATGTTTATTTATATATATGTATCACACTGGTACACATACATCTTTCCTTCTATGTTCATTTAATAATTTTGCATTTGTGGAGCTAATTTTGTACTGCCTTTTCCTGGTGTTTGTTTCACTGACTGGGGAAAACTAGGCATGCTACAACTTAGCAGAAACATTTTCATGCAAGGAAATTTTCACATTGAAAACAAGAAAAGAAACTATGCTGTCCTTTTGATGGAAGCATTCGGTAGGTTTCTAGGCAGTTCTTGAAAACAGATTTGTTTAATCAAAACTAATAGACTGAAAACATTTGTCATAGTAAATATGAGTGAACAATCTGCATGAAATTGGATTTGTTTACTGAAACTGTTGTAGGGATAATCAGCCAAATTGCCATTCCTATATCCACCACAGAAACAACTCCCTTGGCCTAGGAATCTTAGTAATGTCTCTAGAACTTTCCTCATGTTTCCAAGGAAATTTAGTCTTACTTTGATCTCATTTTTCCCTTTAAAAATTAAATTGAGCAAGGGCTCCTTGCCTGGTGTGGGGTAATTTCCTTAAACTGCTGTCAAATCATTCCCATAATTTTTTACAAATGAGCCAAAGAAGCTCAGTACAGTAACTCTGCAAACGAAATTAAATCAAAGGTAGTGGACATAATATTGACATAAGGAATTTAGAAGGTAGAATGCTTCTAGTTTCACATTTCCATTCAAATTGCTGATAATCAAAAGCCCTCCTTTTTATGTATTACTGCCAGCAATTTAGAAGCAAAGTTTGTGATGACTGCTCCAAAAATTTCAGGTTTTTCTGTGCCAAGTGAATTCTTAAGATTTGAGTAGCAAGGCTTTATGAATGCATTTCCAACAAAATCATCTGTGTCATCTTGTTAATGTAGCTGTATACAATATGTAGATATGAACACTCACTTATTTCCTGGTTTTATTGTGGAAACCTGGTTATGGCTTGGGGAGGTTTTTTACAAAATGCTCTAGCTAGCCTGACCTTTGAACTCAAGTAACTTTTGTTTCATTAGTCCATGTGGAGATAGATCTTCCCTTCTATTTGATATATTTTGTTAAGGTGAAAGTTTGAGTGCTTTGCCAGCATCTTTTGTGTGACTGTTTTGTATGCTTTGTACACAAATAAGCAAAGCAGAGGCACTCAGAACTTTAACAATGTCTGCACATGATTTATTTTTAATTTTTCCCCATAGTGAAAAATAGTTCCACATGCTTTAACATCATGCATCTTGCATTTAAATATCTATATAAATGTTGACCAAATGGTATTTCTAGTAATTTTATATGGCTAAAGAGACAGTGTTTCATATGCTCTCCTCATGCTTGACTTAACTCAGGTTGGATGATAAGCATGATCCTACTGCCTCAGTGTACCAGATTGCTCAGCTGGGTGTAGCAAATGTAAGTGGTAGACATCTGTCTGGTAGTAAACAATCATAGAGACCTTTTCTATTCAGTGTGTGACTTCTCAGTCTATTCAGTGGTGCTTAAAATGTGATTTATATCTTCCTAACAGAGATGTATGCTTCTAGTGTACTGAATTGCAATCCCGTCATCACAGATTGTTCTAACTAGATGGTACATTAATATAATTGGGATTGTAGATTGGGCTTGTCTTCCTGTCCTTCATGTGATTTCCCCTTGCTGGAGAAGTAAACTGTCTCTTCAAGGACTATTCTATCCAGGGGTTCTTTGATGTATAACATAATAATGTAAACATTAAAAAGTGGAACAACTAGAGGCAGTTCTCAAGAGGCACTGATGCTACATTTGCTTCTAGACTGGCATATTTCATTAAAGGGATGACCAGCTTTTTAAAATTTATTTTAACTTTTGCAATGCAGATGAAGCATTTATTGTAAATTTAGACAATTTTGTGAAGATCTGTCCAAACACAGAAGTGTCTCTTTGAAAGACTTCACAATTTCAAGTGAGAATATTTATCATGGCTGAAGTTTTCAGTGCTAAGTCTTTGCTTCAGTTTACTATTTGTTCTAAATTCAGTCTATGGGGACTTAGACTAGGAACATGAAATCTGTTGAAAGTTTGCACCTTTTTCTCCCTTGAAACTTGACACAGAAGAGGCTCTGTTTAAGTTTTCTAAATTAGAGCTTGTATTAGGTAGTCTTGCTCTGTGGTAATAAAGAAAAGCTGGCCACCTGATACTGTCATAATATACATTTATTGCAGTTAGAAACCCCTGTTACTGCTCTGCAGCACTACTGGGGAGGTGTGGGCTGTATTTGCTGCTGCCATTTGCAGACTCAGTGCAAAGAACGAGTGCTGCAGTGTTAGTTAAGGGAAACAAACCATGGCTTGAGTATGTGCTGCATGGGGCTCCACGCTTCAGTGGTTTCTGTGAGTGTTAAAACCTGCTTCTGTTACAAAGAAAATCATGAGTTTCAAAAAAAGAGGGGTTTTTTTCCCCAATGAATTTCAGCCACTGAGAGTCTTGTTGAATGATCAAATTTCTTGAAAACTCATTTCAGATAAGAAAACCAGTTTGGTAAGGACTTGATTTACAAGTAAGTATTTTCCTGCTGTCTGTTTCAAAGTGAGGAATGTTGGCACATTTCTGTTGTTCTCTGTTGCCTGGATTAGCTTTGCAGAAAAGGATGTGTTTTCTTAGTCACCAAGTGTGAGCATTTCCCCTCTTTTTAGTGAGCAGATAGAAAGCTTTGAAAGTGTTGAGGACACTCTTTTTGCCTTTGGCACATATTCACAAGCATTCACCTGTCATGGTTATGAAAGGTATTCAACAAAAGACTGAAAATGCCTTGGACTAGGCATGCACTGAATACTTGATCAGAATGTGTCCAAACTGCTCACATAAGACATTCTAGGTGAATCTCCTCTGCAAGAAAGTAACTGATAGTGTGAAAAAGTCTGTTGGGAAACAAATCATTGAAGACGGAATTGCTTTGCTCTGGCTTTTTTCTTCACCCAGTTGTTCTACCTCCCTGCCTTGCCGGAGAAGTGGCTTTTGAGTGGGCTTGTTCTCATTGCTACACAGGGTGCACATACACCAGGCTTATTGAAAGGGGGAAGGTTTCAAATGAACAGGTGAAGGTGAGTTGTCTGATGGTGGCAGAATGTTCTGCAGCTCTGTTGGTGGTAGGTGATACCAAGAGGGCATGGGGGAAGCACCTCTCAAAAGCATTACTGTAGATTGAAGATAGAGAAAAAAATATTTCCCTGGTTCTGGTGGTATTTCAAGGAACCTGGGAGGAGTTACTTTATTGCTGGAGATAGAAGCTTTACATTTCAGCTGAGATTCCATACTGACATAATTACATCTACAGAGGTAATAAACACTGATGTTCTCAGTGTAATGAGAACAGCTTCTACTAAAATTTTCCAAGTTTGTGCTATTTCTAGACTTGTTTTTTAAAAAAAGGCAATAGAATACTTTGCATTGGAGATGTTTGAAAACATGCACATCCTGCCATGTTTACAAAGGGTGTTTGCTAGTTCTGCTTCCTTTCTATCCCAAAGTTAACCATACTTGCCAGCCTTTAGCTGCTTCACACAGAAGGAAAGAACTTGTAGAGTTAAATACAGAAGAAATCTGGTTTACCAGTGTTCTGAAGGCTTTTTGCTAGGGTTTCAAAGTCAAAACAGTTGAGCAGAGGTGTTATGGGGCATACAGAAAATACATTTCAATGCTACTGAATGTTTTATTCCTTCATACTTTATAGAAATAAAACTGCTGCCTCTTGTTTTCTTTCCTCCAGTCCATGGCTAGTCCTTTCTGTGCTCTATCTCCATGAGTCTCCTCCGTGGTAGCATTTCAAATTTGTCTCCAGTGTGCTTTGTAAGAATTACCCAATCTCACTAGGTCCCTAAATAGTTTACAGGAGGGAAAAAAGCTTATTGTCTAATATGAACAAATGGGGTAGCTGAGCCAATAAGTGTGTTCAAAGATAAATTCTTTGAATCTAAAGAAGGAGAGCTGAATGGAGAATGTTATCATGAAATGTAGTTCTTCAAGAAAAAGACTGATCTAGAGAGGAGCTTGTTTCAAACTCTGTAAGGACTAGCTTGGAGTTTCATAGTTAAATGGTATGTACCAGTCACTTCCTGCTAGCTGACCTAAAGTGATGAAATAGTTTGGGTTTTAAAACTACAAAAACAGAGCAGGTTTTGCAAACAACTATCCAGTGCCAGGAAATGGGATCTGGAATAGTGATGAGGAACTAAGATATCAAATTCACTTGCCAAATTCAATCAACTCCATGCCCCAAGTTACTCAATAAATATAAATGTGCAGGACTCTTTCCATCCAAGTATTTGATGGACTGGAAACCACTGGATAATTTGAAAAAAAAACAGGCATTGAAAGAGATTACAGGAAGACAGTGTGTGTCCTCCTTCTGGGGGCACAAAACCACTCCATGGCAGGACAGTCAGCATTTACTTAAAAGATTTGCCTCTTATTCCTGTTTGATTTCTGTTGCAACCCAAAAACTGGATTTCAGAAGAAGTGAACAGTTCAGGGTTGTCCATACTTAACTAGAAACATACAGTCAGTGGTATTAGAGTGTAAATTAAATTAAACAAAAAATTTTCTTGCCCAACTTCAGGTGGATAACATAACCTAAAAGGCATTTAAAGTACAGATTTATGCCTGTGTATCTTTACAAATCAAATTAATTCTGTTACATCTGTGCAGCCTCTATCTGCTGGCTGTGAAATGAGTTTTGTTTGCTGTGGTAGTTTAATGATGTAACCTCTACAGTAAGTGAGGAATATTTGGTGACCACATTTCTTCAAGTGGAATTCAAAAGAAAAAGCAGGCTAAATCCAGCAACCAAAGCCTTTCCAGTATTAATGAGCAAGAACTGTAGAACGTGTTATTACATATTATTAATAACATCCATATTAATAATTTATTTGTCCAGGTTAGTGCAGGGAGGTTCCAGTCACTCATTGTGTTAGATGTTGTTTAACAGTACGACAATCTCTGCTCAAGTAGTCTTACAATGTAAATAGTTTGGTTTTTATCATGTAGGTAACATTTAACTGTGAAAATATGAAAACAGAGGAAGGGATTGTAATCTTGTTTAAGTTCAAGTAACGGACTTTAAAAATGAAAACTAAAATTAATGAATGCAAGTGAGTAGTTCTTTTGTCAAATTGTTGGCATTTCTTGTATCCCAGGGACTTGTGAAATTCATGCTTCTGGTATTCCAAAAAGAGAGTGGCCAGGAATACTCCCACTTTTTTTGTGCTTTTTCTTTAAGTTCATGTTTAAAAAAATTTCTTAAGTATGTTTTCCCAAGACAATGAACTTTTGAAGAATGATGGGGAGGCTCTATATCCAATTCATCCATCATTTTACTGTTCAAAAATGTACTTTCTCTGTGTCCTGTTGTTGGTAGAGTCTGGTCTCTTTTGAAAGAACAGCAAATCCAGTTTTTTCTAAATGAGACAGACTGCAGTCCTGTCTACTTTGTTTCATCATAACACATGATGAAATTGTACACTGAAGTTATTTTGTTCCATTCTGTGGGAAAACAGTGAACCAAAATAATTTAAATGGTGTGGGGAAGAAGCTGTTTTGGATGACTGCTCCTCCCGTGGTGAGTTTCCCCACTTGAGCCAAGCTACCTGACAGCCCCAGAGACAGAATGGGCATTGATAGGAGACTTATGCAAAGACACTGAGTGAAAACACTCTTGCAGTGGGCCGCAAGGCCTTCAGGAAGTAAAGAGGAAAGGTCCTTCATTAGTGTCACCTTCACATTTCTTAGCCTGGGCTTTAGAAAGCATGAAAAAAGTCTTGGCCTCCACTGGTCTTAAACAGACTGTGAATTCAGCTCTAAACAAAGAACCAAGCAAGCTGTGCAAGACTGACAAGTGCAGCATGGCCTCAGAGGCCTCAGGGATGTGAGGGGACAGCTGCCTGTTTGTTACCTGGCAGACCTGAGGTCATGTGAAGTTGTATAAAAGCCTCAGTGCTGGCTAAACAACAAGCGTGTAACATGAGGACATGATGGTTTATAAAACAAAATTTAATCTCCTGGTATAAACAAGGGCTGCAAGAGATCATAGTTCAGGGTTGGTAGTGACTTCACAAGCTGCTGTCAGAGTGAGTGAATTTGAGTCAGGAAAGAGTTAGAATGACATTTGTTCTCTGTGCAAGTGGTGCAAGGCTGCTGCTCCCCACGCGTTGCTGCAGTGTGCTGCACGTGCCCCGCACACACTGGTGTTGGTATAACCTTGTCTGGGCTCTGTTTGCGCTCGTCCTGCGTCAGCCTCTCTGGCTGTAAGCGTGTTCAGACAAACTGTAACACCAGGACATTTCTGTGTGTATTTATGTTGGTAGAAAACAGCAGCAGCCTCTTTAAAAAACTTGACTTAATGCATTTCCATTGAACATTTGTCACTTTTTGTTATCATCCTATGCATACAATGTTGGGTTTTAAAGGATAGGGAGATCAGAACAGATGCTCAGGATACATCTTGTCCAGAAAGACAACTACATGTTTTTTAGGACACAGGAGAAGCAGGTTAGAAATAGAACATTCTGCTGATGCAGACCACTAACCTGTGTCATCAGATACTGACTCTGTAGGGCATGAGCTTTCCCATGTTTGTGAGTAGACCTTCTGTCCATCCCCCATTTTGGTTTTTGCCTTTTGGAATCAAAATCACAGACCCTCTTCCTCATTCAAAAAGTTAGTTAAGGCCTAGGACAAAAAAAACCCAACCACATCCAAAACTTAGGGGTACCTGGCCTTTGGCACTCAGATTTTTCATGACAGAAGGCAAAGTCTCTTGAGAGGTAGACTTGGAAAGAGGCTGTGTGGACACTTATGTAAATGTTTTTTTATTTTTTTGGTTTCAAGAACCACTCAGCTATGTATTCAAGAAGATACATTTATTTTTAATAATAAGGAAGCATGCAGAATTACTGGTCTTTGTTCTGTTCAAAAACACAATTCCCAAAGTACTTATTTCCTGCTGGTGCATCTCAGCATCAGGTTTTGTCCTGAGCTAATCAGCCATGGAAAACATCTGACATTCTTTTTTTTCAGCACTCACCTTGTAATCCTCTAATTTTTTTTTTTTTTTAAACAGAGGTTGAGAAGGGAAGGGTCTTCAGTTTGTCCTTTTGCTTATTGCTTCAATAAATTAGGTCCTTCTTCTCATGCTGCATAATTGCATAATAAGGTGTCAGCCTTAAATTCCATACTGGACGTATGGAAAGAGTTATAATTTGGCTATCTCAGATAGCCAAAACATGCTATCAGAAGCCATGATTTTCAGTTTACCAGCAATAATGTACTCTTTGGCAGTCTTGAATTAAATTTCTGAGGTGAATCCTGGGGCTCTGCTCAGGGCTGACGTCCCAGCCAACATCTGCAACGTGATGCTAATACAGCATTCTATCAAATGGTACTCCTTGCTTCTTCAGTAGTTGTTTTCTGGGTGTTGGCCTCTCTAATCTGCAATATTTTCATGGCCACCTTCTCTTCAGTCTGTTTCATTCTTTCAGAGAGGAACAAAATCACAGAACTTGTATCAGCCTCAGTTTTCTCATAGTTCTCACTTCAGAGAGATTTTAACTTCTCTTTTGAATGCCAGTCATCTTCTCTTCTCTGTTAGCACCTGTGCCACAGCATTCTCTCCTCCTCCTGTGGTTTGGCCTCCAAAGCACTGCCCTGTGAGGAACAATCCCTTTTGCTGTGTGTAGTGGTAGTGGCTTCCTCTGTGCTGTTTCCATTGGTGATGATAATTGCTGCCACAGGAAGAGCTGAAGTCCATACAGCCACCTTCAGGTAAAATGCCTGGGAGTGTATATCTGTCTGTCTGTCACTTTGTGTGTCAGCTGCTACAGATGGAATTCAAAATACCCATAATAAAACTTACTGAAATGGACAATGGGAAATAATAGGTATTTCTCTGAAATTTCTCTGAAATTTTAGTACTGCAGCCAGAGCTGGCACCTTTGCCTTCTTGGTCTGTAAAGCCCAAAATGTCATTTCAGGACAAAAACCTGCATCTTCTTCCCAATAACTCAACTTTTATCCTATTCTCTCAAAATTTAGTAGTCAGGGAATGGGAAGTCCATGCTCTGAGTGCCAGGCAACAGCACAGACAGAGACAAGCCTTTCAGCAATTCCAGCAAATGCTGCACCTCTGTCACCAGAGTCCTGAGGATTCTGAGCACAGCAGCAGCATGTGAACATCATCTGTGGGGACATTCATCTGGGGCAGGGGAATGGGTGCTCCAGTCCCTCCTCACCATTCTTCCCTGTTTTATGCACCCATAAGATGTAGTGCTGAGTGTAAGATAGATCCCACTGAGACTCTAGCTGGCTGCTGGGGAGCTATCCTGACATGTGGGTGTATCCATACCCTCCGTCTTGGGCAGAGGACTGAATCTGGCTTGCATATTGGAATTTGCATATTATGCACTAATAATTTTTCACAGCCCAAAGATTTCTTTGGGACTCCTCTTTTTTCCCCCAAAATGAAATACCCACAGAAAAAATATCTGGTATGGAGAAGGCTGAATAAGATTTATGCAAACCATTTTAAAGTCAGAGGTTTATGATAGGCACAGGGCCAGCCGTTGCAGTCTAGAATAGGGGACATCTGAGGAGGCCACAGTTTGAGGTTTTGATATGCACATAAAGAATTGAGACATTGCTAGGAAGTCCAAAGTATATTTCATTGTGAAATCTGTCGATTCATTATTTAAATCAAACTAGAAAAAACATTTATTACTGTGAGTTGGTTATTATGATCATTTACAGCCTAATAAGTACTATGATAAGCCGATTGCATCTGTCAATGTGTTAGAAGCCTTCATCAAATTAAGTCTTGCTGGAAACAGTAAAGATCCAAAGTTGTTTTAACATTAATTATCCTGCTTTAGCAAACTGGACTTAGTCTTCCTCAGCAATCAGCACTCCTGTGGCAAAAGAACATTGTTTGACTGCAAGGAATGGGTAAAGGAAGGAGCATTTATTCTTGCCTCAGCTTAGTAACTGCAGAAAGGAATACATAACTGAGGGGATTATATTACAGTGCACACTGAAGTAGAAGAAGTTACAATCATTAACCTCTGCTCAAAAACTGAAGGCTCAGATTAAAAGATCAGTCAGTTTTAGCCTTGCTAGTTGTTCTACTTTTACAAATAAAAGGTAAAACTTCAAAAAGGATTTTAAAAAGCATTTACTTTGTTTCTCAGGATAGAAGAATGACTAGCTTCTCATTTGCAACAATTTCTGCCTGCAGGTTAGTGCTTTGATTTGAGCTTTGAATGCAATCCAAGTCAGTATGTCAATAAAACTCTTTACCTTATATCAGCTATACCTGTAACTAATGCCACTGTCAACTCTTGTCAGTCCAATTCTTGGAAGAATTTCTGGCTAACTCCTTTGTCCTTTGTAAATTGGACAGCTGCCTGCACATTCATGTGGAGCCATAGCACAATATTTGCTATTGTTCTCTTTGTTTTTATTTTTAATTTCTCAGTCTCATAAATCAGAGTTGTTTCCCCAGTTTCCATTTTGTCCTGTTCCAATATGTTTAGCATTTGAAATTATTAACACATTATATAGCCTCCATAAAGTGGGAAGCATGGTCCGGTTCTGACACAATCCTAACTTCCTTGTTGCACTTTCAATGTTGAAGCAAATGGCCATTTGCATAATTCTGAACCTATAAATGACACCATGAACATAAGACAGAGGAACATAAGATATAAAACTCGAGCTCAGGCTGAAAGAAATAAGTTTTATTGTGTGCTGTTTTTCGTTGCCAGCAGCAGAGAAAATAATACCCAGATACCTGTATCTACTCCATGGTTCTGAGAGCACAGGAGGTGTGCATGTCTGAGTTTCCTCTGGGGAGCACTTAGAACAGGCACTTGTCATACAGGAACAGGTCTTAAGAAACACAAAATGCTTTGTTTCTTCCTCCATCCCCATCACTGCTACAGCTCCCTGTACTCCCTACTCTCGCTGTGGAAAGACCCTTGTAATCTGTATCAGGTCTTTAAAACTGTATCATCCCACGTGAAGAATTTGCCCGGACAAACTAACTAATTATCTGCAAAGAAACAAAGCATCCTGATTTGTAGCATCAACCAGGCACTGGAATACAAAATCTAATTACGACTGAAGCTGTGTGTTTAACATGCTAATCCAGTAGCACCTGTCTCACTGTACTTCTTTTAATCTAGTTTTTTCCTCCTCTTGCTACTTTGAAGAACAGTAATGCTGCTAATATTCTTGTCCTTTTATGTAGGTTCAGGTTAATAAAGCTGTTGTAATCTGTTTTAGCTTTGGCCAGGATGGTGTATCTTTTATACACTAAATGGTGACAATGAATCAACTTGCTGATTTCAACATACTTCAAAATCGTACTTTAAACAACATGCATGATTATCTTCTACTCTTTTTCATTTTTACAGTAGACTCTTATTTCAAAGTATGAGTAGTCTGGATTTGCCCTAGTCTCTTATCCTGGTAGATAAACGTGAATAACAAGTAAAACACTGATAGCTGGAAAGGTTGATTGCACTTTATTAATTTTTTATTAGAAGAAATTACAAAACCAGTGTTGGGACAGTGTAAGTATAGACTAAAGTCCCCGAAGTTAGCAATTTCTTCTACCTTGTGGTCTGGAAATTTAGGAATAATAAGACTGATGTAATGAGCCAGAGCAAAGATGAGCTTGGTTGAATAGTGTAGGAAATTCCCAGGCTGATTTTCTAGTTCAGCCATGGGAAAGGTCAAAGCAGGCAGCTGTCACTGCACTAGCTGTGGTGGAGTACAGCAGCTGCTTGCTACTCTTACAGCCACTGTGCTCAGTTCAGACTGAAACCACACAGTAATCTTTTTAGGGGTTTGGAAGCTTTGAAACTGTGCTGAAAGCCAAGTGTGCCAGGAATAACATGGTCCTTACAGACTGAAAATGCCTAGGTCAAACACAAAGCTAGGGCAAGGCTGGGGTCTCCTTGAGGTTGTATTTTTTGTACTACAGCAGGTTTGGCCCACAGCACTGCATGTGTAGCTTCCATGCAGATGACACCTAATAGCAGAGAGAGTTTTTTCTTAATCCTCCATCCTGCAAGTGCTTGTTTCTGAAGTACTCCTACCCTGTCGCTGAAGAGCCTCATCAGCGAGGAGGGCTGCGAGGATCGGGATGTAAGGCAGTACCTTCTTGGGGAGCTGTGTGGAATACAGCCTGTCTTCTCATCTGGCAAAAAACTGAACCACACGTCTTCAGGTGAGAGGAGGGATCCTGCTGAAGTCCATAGTGCCACACAGGACAGAACTGACGCCAAGCTGCTGCTCAGGGTGGGGCTTTACGGTACATTCATCCCCAGCAGCCAGCAGGTAGGGTCAGGTGTTAGTCCTGCAGCTCACCACCTGCTCTGTGGCTATGCTCCTGCAGCTCCCAGGAGGAATGGATATGAAATTTGTCACTGTTCTGGTTGTTCTAGCAGTCACGGTTAGTCAGACGTCTGAGAGTAAGTAGTAATTGTACTTTATCCATTTCTATACTTTAATCTCTTAAAAAACCTGAAGTGTGCCTACCTGGAACTGTGTCTGCTTGAGCCTTTGCAGCTCTGCACGGGACCAGAGGTGATAGCTTAAATGTCTGGGCTGCTTTTCTTCAAAAAGTCGAACTTTGGTGTCTTAACTGCACAGAGCAATTGGCATTTTCAGTGGAGTCAGGGCTTCACCTGAGAATTTCCTCTGCAAACCTGATGTTTCCACAAAAGGTGTGTGCACTTTATAATTCTGTGAAGTGGCTTGAGCAAGGAAAAGCCATGTGAGCCATTTGTCATAGGAAACATTTCAAGATTTTAGCTGCTGAAGGTGTAAAACTTTGAAAGCGGTGATTTCCTGAGGGAACACCTAGTAAAATGTCAGTATTTGTTCAAAGGGATCTCTCAAGTTCAGGTGTAAATTCTTACTTTACAAACTTCCCAGAGGAAATTGTTTAGAAAGTCACTTGGTCTTTTTCCTTTAAAGTGACGTTGCCCTGGGTGGCACAGGTTTCAAAAAACTTTTTATGACAAACTTCAAGTAACAGATTTCTCCCAGCAGAAAAGCAGTTTTGCATGCAACTTAGCTCTGCGTTCAGTGTGGCAGGTCTCAAGGATTCAGGAGACTAATAACACTTAAAACTTAAACTTAACTTTAAACTTAAAATTAAAAAAAATTAAAAATTAAACAACTTTAAAAGCTTTCAAAACAATCTAGGCAATGCTGTGCTTGAATCCTTACTTTTTCTTTGTAATTTTTTTACTGTAAAATAGACTGTGTTCACAGAGAAGGTAACTCAGATTCCAGAGCACTTTCTTCGGGATGTTCCTTTCTCAGGCTCTTCTGGCTTCAGTAGGAGTAGGAATTGTGGAATTCCTTGAACACAGAGACAAAATCTTCTTTAGAATTTTATCCTGTTAAAATGGCCACTACACCTGCTGGCACGGCAATGCTCTGCAGGTGCTTTTGGTCTGGCTATACGATCTGGCCAGTCAGCAAGGTCTTGTGCAACAGAGCTGACACATGCATGCACAGGCCAAAGTAAAGGCTGTCTTGGAATGTGCTCTTTACTCTGAACCACCTGACACAGGGGAAATGCCTTTACCTCCCAACTTTCCTCAAACAGACGTGCTCCATACTTGACTGCAATACTCATATGGCAGAACCCACAATAAAAATGAGCACAATTCAGGTGGGTGGCTGGGTTACAGGCATGCCCTTCCTGAACCAGATTTGGGTTTAACCCTACCTAGGCTTAAGCTTCTTAGGCTCACCATTATGTATCCATTTATTTCAGGGTGACAGTAGACATACAAGTTAGTTCTGGGCTGGTAGCTACAGAAGTTTCCTTTGCTCATGGATGTGAATTGGCAGCTGTTGACAGAGGCCAGGAAAGTCATCTGTTGTCCAAAATCACACCTAGCTACAGGCTTAAGCAAGGCCCAGCCAGGCAAGGCCAGAAAACAAAGATCAAGGTATTCTGTAGAGTGTGATGGGGATTTCCCACTCCACAAACTCTACCCCTCTACCCCCATTCCCCAAAATACGATTCAAAATAAGTTTTTGCAATTTTACTTCAAAAATCCTGGTAATCTTCCATGATGGCATCTCAGTGCCAGGGATTTACAGGGTGCCACACCTGCAGTGAAGGAGGCAGCACTGCAAGAAGTATGAAGCAGGCTGGACAATGGAGCTCATTCCAAAGATGGCTGGTTTGAATTTCAATTTGAGAAGACAAAAGTTCTCTTCTGGAAGCTCCTACACATATTTCATCTTGAAGACATGAAAGGAGAAATTTGATAATTCACATACAGTAATAGCATCCAAATCAAATGTTTGATGCAACAGCATAGGAATAGCAACTACATAAGACTGTCTGACACTTCCCATTGGAGTAATCTGCACTTATCCTACTGAAGGCATCCCAGTAATATTAGTCTGGTCTGTAGTGTGGGAGATGGGTTCTCTCTTATCAAAATGTATTTCTCTATAGAAACAAACCAGATTTATGTTGATATGACAGCTTCTTTCTGCATCTTAATATGCAAGACATTGTGATGTTTGTTTTTGCTAGGAAGAGCAGAAATTTCCCCTTCTGGTAAGTCAGTAAATATCTTTTTGACCACGTCAATATTACACCCTGTTTTGCCAATTTTTAGCCTGCATTTCTTTGATGCTCTGTAACCCAAGCACCAAGGATGTTGTGTGAAGACAGACAGCTTGCAAACTGATCATGATTTGATGCCCATCCTAAAATCCTGACCTATAGAAAATACCCATCTATCTGTCTCCAGTCAGCCATCCAGCTTTGAAAATGTCCATATTAATAGCAGTCCTCATAGTAAAACAGGAAATGCATCACCACATAATTTCAATTATATTTATTCTTTATATATGCTTTTTAGATTTATGTATTATTGTTTATGGTTATAGCTTAGAATCCCTTTAACTTTTTTTTAAACTCTCTCTCAGAGTTGTGCTTTAACTATGTGCATTACCATGTTAAAATTGTAGGATGCATTGGAACCTTTTTCAGCATTTGAGTTCCCCTCTCAAGTCCAGCTATTAAGCAACCTCCTTGTTTTTACAGTCTATGTCTATGCTGCATTTCCCAAGAATTCCAGCATCCATCTTTGTTCACCTGTCAACCAGGATCAGAGTCTTCTGCATAATGAAATAGTTATTGGCTTGCTTTAAGTTAAGATGAAAAGACCTGCCTTGAGGTGCTGAACTCTTAAAATAGCCTCAAGTTTGTTTTAAATGAGAGAAACACTTTCTGGCAGTTTTATGAAATGAGTGCTAAATAAGCTGCTTTACAGTAGTTAATATTAAGTGTAGATGATGTGATAGTCCCTCTGTCCCCAAGAACAGAGCCTGGACTCTATGTCCAAAAGCCAACAACATGGCACTAAGTGCTGAAACTCGTCTGTGGAAGCGGCTGTACTGATACCAGAGCATATCAATAAACACCATGTTCTGACTAAGCAAGACCGTAATACAATTAATCAATGCAAAGTTGTGTGGGTTTTCTTTCCAGATGTACAAAGCCTACTTTGTAACCACAAAAGAATTCCATTAGGAAACACTAATGCCTACTGCTAATAGCACAGGTGTGCCAAACTTGTGCAATGTGTGCAGAGCTGCAACTCTTCAGGGTGAACTTGAGGCACAATTACCAGCAGGTCTCACATTTCAGCATAGAAACAGAAAGTGCCTCAGATGTCAGGATCTCACTGTGCAAGAGAAGCTTTCCCTCAGACCACACAAAGTGTTGGGGGGACACATCCTGCTTAACAATGTTACCCATATTTGCTGGGCTCCCTCGCTTTGTGTAAATTCAAGAACTGTCCTGGTTTTCTTGGTTACATAAAAGAACAAGTACAGCATGGCTTTTCATTCAAGCAATCCAGCTCACAAAGATGAACCAGGTGCTCTGCCAGCATTAGACAGGCTCCTGTGAACTGCCAGCAGGATTCAGGAGGGACCACCAAAGGCCTGGTCAAAACAGGAGTTTTGACCAGTTTCACTAACTCCTGGAGTGAAACTTGTGAAGAAAAGAGCTGCACAAGTCCTGCCTAAGGCAGCTGAGTTCAGTCTGGAGTGGAGGGAAATGGAGAAAGGAAGGAAAAATGCCTTCCCTACTGTTCTCATTTAAAGCACAGCTTTTCTTTATCATGATTAGTCAAAAGAGACCAAAATTAAACCAATAAGAGCAAGCAGAGGGGTTGGGGGCATAATGACTCCATCACTAACCATCTGTTTCCATGGGCATCATCTCCTCTTTTTTTCTCCATCTGGCCCTCCTTCATGAGGCAAAGACCTGCCCTGCCATGTTAAATTCTCTATGGAGGAGGCTGGCAGAACCACTGACTGCCATGTCTGTCCTTACCAGTGTTCTGCCCTACTCCCTGCCCAGCCCCAGCTGCCTGAAACTGCAGAGGAGAGCAGTACAAGAGCCTGACAGGCTCCCACTGTGTGCCACAGGAGGGCTCTTCATCAGGCATGACAGTTTTCCTAAAAGACTTGGCAAATATAGGAATATCAGCTTGAAACTGAAGATGGACAGAAAAGTTCTTTGTGGGCCCAGAAACTGAGCATGCACCAATAACTTTTTTTATTTTTTGCCTGAACCCTAGACAACCAGCCTTCTCTGGCTAATTAACACATGGCTCTCAAGTCTGAGAACAACAATGAAAAAAGTAGAGCAGGAGGGTAAGACAAGTTTCTACAGACTAAGTTTGGTCTGATAGCAGAGAGGAAATGGAAAAGGAAAGTTTAGCTAGTCAAGGAGATTTGATACTGATCAACTTAAATGTAGAAGTGGATATAATGAACAGTACTCACGGAGGGCTTTTTCCATCAGAGGCTTTGTTTTCACTGTGCTTCATTCCCAAGTACTCCACTTCAATCACAGAATGATTTGGTTTAAAGAGACCTTCAAGATTATTCTTCCATTCCAACCCCTTCTGTCCTGTGCAGGGACAACTGGGACAACTTTCACCTTTTTTTTTTTTTTTTTTTTTTTCCCTGAATGCACTAAATAGCTTTGAAAACAACAGGTCATTTCCTGGAGAGAGTTCCCAGGGAAGAAATACCAAAATAGATAATATCACTTGCTAAAATAACAACTGAGGAATCCTTTTTGTCTCAAGATCCACCACTAAGCTTAGTCCTTTCAGCAGTTCCTTTAGCTTTAAGAGTCTCAGTGTCAGACAACAGGTCTAAATAATTTTTGGGTAAGCTGCTGTGTATTTCTTACTATGTCACTGAGCAATAGAGACAAATGAAATCAGCAGCACTGAAAAAATACTATTGACTGATAAATGGTACAAAAAAGGGCATGCCAAGATCCATATGCAAAACCACAGTCCTTTCCTTTTAACTACTGTTTAGATCAACAATTACTAATAACCCTTACATAATTGCTGAAACCACAAAAAAAAGCCCAAAACCATGGCCCTCGGTCGGGCTGAAATTATTGTGTTTGTTTAGGATTATCTCCTAATTTCTTCCCACTTGGAGGATTAGAATGAAGTTATAATAACAATGGAGGTACAGGATATCTCAGTGCTCCATGAGAGCAGCATCAGTTTTTCTGGGCTCTGGGGAATTACAGGATTTCCTTGGCTGACTGCTCTCAGACTTCATACACAGGAAAAGAAATTGCTTTTATTACTGACTTCCATGTAGAAAGGTAGCAGTTCTCATAAGTGCCTCTGTCAGCAGAAGGTTGCTGGTGACACTTTCATGTTCTCTGACAGAAAGACCCTCATGCCATGCATTCATCTATGACTCACAGGTTATGTTTTCCATATTGCATCTGTGCTTCCATACACATAACAAAAATGTAAAAAAAAAAAATTGTGACAGCTTCTTTTTCATCAAAAAAAAAGAGTGCACATCAGAATTCCTCGGGGAATACATACATGCGAAAGCAAGAAAGGCTACCCAAGCACATACCTCTAATAAAAATGTACTAGCAGGTTCTCAATGTCCATAAGAAATGCCTTTGCCTGTTTAGCACCACTCATTTACATTCTATGCAGAATTTCAATGTGGTTTTCATTGGGGCATTCCCCAGTTTCACATGCAGGCTGCTGCCTGTGCTCACAGCTGCAGGACACAGCTTTTGTACAGCTGCATGGGCTGGGCATCAGTGGCATCCAATGCTCCGGGTCAAAGACTGACTGAGCAGTGGGTGGTTGAATTTGCTCTAAAATGGCAACTCTGGTCATGTAAGTGACGTCTAAATATGCAGTGATATATAAGTTGCTAAAGGATGCAATTCCTGTCGGTTAAGATTTTTACAAAAGGGCAGTGAAATGAACAGGGCAGGAGATTTTCCTTCTTTTAATGCCTTTATTAAAGTGATTAGCTCAAAATGGGGTTTCGGCAGATCTGCAGAGTTCTGCCGCCACTCCCAGCAGTGACTCAGAAGAGGAAGATTTGCAGCTCTGTCCCCTACGGGCTAGAGCCGGGAGTCCTGTCCTCGCAAGGACAGTGGGGGTATACCTAGGTTTCTCAGCTTGGGTCGTCAGTCCAGGGGGTCCTGGGTCCGACTGGTATATTTTTTAGTTGGGGTGAATAGATACCGAGGCTTTCAAGCATCTCTGCCGGCTCCGGACCACGGCCTTGATGTCCAGACACCACCCTGACTTCTCAATTCTGCTTTGGCTCGTCTTTTTTTGGGGTATTTTCCAGGATTTGGTGAAGGTCCCGTCCCAGTGCAGTTTGGGTTTGAGATAAATTTGCATGTCTCCTGAGATGCAAATTTCTCCCTCTCCCCACCGTCGGAGGGGAGGTTGTCATCCTCCTGGCACCAGGCTAGGGTGGTTCTGAAAAACAAGAATTCTCCACAATAGAGTTAAACGGCGGTACTTAAGGATACTCAAGGGGTGATTCCAACATTTCACTAACAAAGAACTCTTGGCCAGCGATCAATTCCTAGCTCAACTGAAAACTCCTCTGCAGCTCCTTCTCTTTAAAAAAACGGTAACTTTTTTTGTTCATAACAGGCAGTCAGTCAGAAGTGGCCAGTGAGACACTCACAAGCCCACCTGGATGGAGTTTTGCTTTATTTTCCTTGGTTGAGCCTGTGTATGTTTTTCCTTACAAAGCTATAAAAGTATCAATATTAATTTAACAATTTTCAGTTAAAAAGTGTACAAATGGCTAATACGCTGCTATATAGTGCACTGTACACTGCAATACTGATAGTTCAGATCTGAGTATCAAAGCAAAGGATGGTTTCAAGCACATAAAGTAGGATGAGGGCAAGAGATAGTCAAGCATCAGCAAAACCAGTTGAGGAATAGTTCAGGGGACTGAACTCTGGCTCTCCCTAACACCTCCTGTAATATTCAGCCATTCTACAGAAGCTGGTAGTATTGGTCTTGCCAAGTATTTTAGTTTACTTGACCCCAGAGAAGTACTGGAGCATACATCTCTAAAAAGCACAGCAGGCAACATCAGACAGAGTTGAAAATGTAATTACCCTTCCTTAAGTTTTCATCTGACAGAATTCTTCTGTCAGGAGCTGACTAGCAACATCAAAAGTTTTTACTTTAGTTTTACCAATTCTATCTTGAGGACCCAGAAAAAACCTTAGTAGTGCTCAATGAGCTGAATTTCCATTGGGGAACACCAATTAACTTGCTTCACAAGAAGTATGCTGTTGAAGAGAGAAAAACAAAGGACAATGGGGAAATAACACAGCTAGCATTCAACACTTAATTAGTCCTTCTGCACCATATGATTATTTATAGCCCTCCTCTATGGGTTGCTGAGGTGACAATTGCTGAGCCATCTTCGGTCTTTCCACCTCCCTTCTGACCGTGAAATCCCAGGGCCCTGCCATCAGCCCCACAGATACAAAATCCCCCTGTAAGAAGCAGTGGGCAGTGTGAGTGCTCTCCAAAGACTCCAGCTCCATTGCTGGCTGCTCAAGCTCACTGCTACAGCTGTGCCAGCATCTGTTACTCCAGCACTCAGCAAGCACTCTTGTAAGAAGAGCACACAATCATCTTGCTTACAGGAAATTTTTTAAACAGATTTATCTCCTGCTTACAGAAGCTGAAATTGACTCTCTTTTTTTTTTTTTTTTCTAGCTAATGACTCTTCCATTCAAGACTAAGTGATTACTTAGGGAAAGCATGGATAGGAAGAAAAATGAAAACAAATAGGAAGAAGACTTTTTCTCCACTTCTCCCAGATTAGTTCAAGGTCTGGGACCTAGGAGTCTTTGCTGTGCCCATTTTGAAGAGAGGGTTTAATCTTGAGACCTTCATCCTAGATAAATCCCTGAGCAATACGGCTGTGCTTGTCCTTGAGCTAGTGGAGGAATTCCCTTTTAGAAGATCTATTTCTCTGCTAGCACAGAAGAAAATCAAGCCCCAAAATGTTGGTACTTTTCTTAAAAAATAAAAACCCACCTAGATTTATGATTTGCTTTTTAAAGGTCAGTGACTTTTAATTTTTTAGATGGCATTAGCAAACAGGAAAAAACGTGCAAGAGATAATTCCATAGTGGAGAAACATTCAACCATGGGAGCCCTTGAGGTAAAAGAAAACACAAAGCCCAGTAAGAGCATTTATCATTTCAAAAAGACAACAAAAGACAATGGGCCTGATTTAACCTAAAAAGGCAGAGCTTTTAAATTATACTCCTCACACTTCCTGTGTCATAAATATTGGTGATCGCCCCCAAGTAAAAATAAATATTGTAAAATTACTTTTATATTACTGTAAAAAGCTTTTACAGATGCACACAGAAGGAAGGGTGAAGGAAACTTATTTAAACCACCAGCCCAAGCTGTGAAGATAACTAGTCCTTGACAGCACTTGGAACTGCCCTCCCACTCAGGCATGCAGCAATGGGGGGCAAACAGGAGCAAGAAGTGTGGCTGCAGGTGCAGGGCTAGGACCTCACTGGGCTCAGGGACGTGCTCAGGGGTGGCTCTTGTCACTGCTGTGCTGCAGCTGAGGGATATGGGCTCTTAGGAACAGCAGGTTGGAAGGCAAGGGAAGGACAAGGAAATGACAGGCTTGGCCTTTAGGCAAGAGAGCAGCAGGAATGCATGGACTCTGCCTGGGGATGGAGGATGAGCTGGCTGAGAGCTTACAGGTCAGGATCAGTGGGCAGGCCAGCAGGGGTGATCTGGTAGTGTGGGGGTCTGCTATAGACCTCCTGACCAGGAAGAAGAAGCCGAGGCCTTCTTCAAACAGCTGGAAGAATCCTGGGGATCTTCATGGGGGACTTTGCCCATGCTGATATCTGCTTGCAGGATAATACAACAGTGCTGAAGCAATCCACAAGCTTTGATGTGCACTGATGACATCTTCCATGACAAGTAATCAAGGAACTGGCACAGAAAAGCACTCAGGTGGACAAGATACTTGAAAACAGAGAAGATCTAGTCAGGGGCATGAAATCAGAGACAGCACTGGCTACAGTGTCCATAAAGTGGGGAAGTTTGGGATTCTAGGAAAAGGGAGCAGGGCAAAAAACAAGATCATGGCCCTGGATTTAATAAGAGCTGATTTACAACCACTTCACAAATTTGGAAGAATCCCATGGAATGTGATCCTGGATAAAAGAGAGGTCAAGCAGAGCTGGCTGATGTTCAAGGGTCACCCCCTCCAAGCATTAGAAAGGTCTGTCCTGAAAAATAGAAACCCAAGCAGGAGGCCTGGCTGGATGTTCTCAGAGCTTTTAACTGCATCAGGACATAAAAACAATGTGTGGAACAAAGGGGCGGAAGCAGGGCCAGGTGACCTAAGTGGAGTACAGGCTTGTCTGATCAGGAATATTGTTAGGAAACAAAAAGACAAAACTGAGCTGGAGTTGAATCTGTCAAGGAATGTGACATGTGACAAAATGTTTCATAAGTATATAAGCAACAAAAGAAAGAGGGGTGAATATAAAAACCAGTGGGACAAAGAAATTGGACAGAGAAACTGGTGACAAATTACATGGATAAGGCTGAGGCACCAAACACTTTCTTTGTCTTGCTCTTTACCATGCAAACTAGGCAATCTAACAAACTTAAGAAACCCAGGTTCCTGGGATCAGAGGGAATATTTGCAGCAAGGATGAGTTATTGTCAGTGGAGAAGAACCAAACTAGAGAGCTCGTTTAAAAACTAGACATATATAAGGCCACAGGACAAACAGGATAGAGCACAACCCGTGCTAAGGAAGCTGGTTGATGCCATTGTGAGGCCACTGTCAGTTACCTTTGAACTGTCATGGCAAGTGAGAGAAGTTCCTGAAGACTGAAGGAGAGCAAGTGTTACCCCTATCTTCAAGTAGGCCAAGAAGGAAGATCCAGAGAACTATAGGATGAAGAAAATTCTCTGAGAAAGCATTTCCCAAGATCTGAAAGGCAAGATAGTCATCAGGAGTGGTCAGCATGGATTTATAAAGGGGACATCATGCTTGACCAACATGGTAGCCATCTCTAGTAATGAGATTAGCTTATTGGTGAAGAGGAGAGACATGGGCTTTGTGTACTGTGACTTCAGGAAAGGCTTTCATTCGTGTCTCTTGTAATACCATCATAGACAAGCTGACAAAGTATAGGGTAGATGAGGCAGACAGAGAACTGAATGAAGGACCAGGTCCAGGGGGTTGTAATCAGTGCCACGAACCCCAGGGGTCATCATTGGAGACAACAGAGTTCAACACCTTCATTAAAGACCTGGATGATGGAATAGAATTGCCTGTGCCATGTTTGCAGATAACAAACTGGGAACAGTAGTTGATGCACCACATGGTTTTGCTGACATAGAAATGGGCAGAGAGGAAACTCAGGAAGTTCAGCAAGGGGAAGAGCCAAGTCCTGCATCTGGGGAGCAATGATGGCAGGCTGTGGGCTGGTAGGGAACAGAAATAGAAATTGGTTTGTCTCTTGTTTCACAGGACTTCCAGGGCCTGATAATGAGGGAAGGGGTATGAACACATGACTTGCTTGGTCACAGAAAGTCATGGCTACTTGTCTCATAAGATGGAGTTAATTAAGCTAACCACATTATCAGGGGCTGGGAGCGGAGCTGAAGCAGGGCCCAGGCACCAGATGGCCCTGCTTGAGCACAGAGCTGTACCAGATGACTTCCAATCTCAACCCCTTGACTGATCCTGTGCAGTCAAACTATGAGTTATCCCTCTTATATCTGTGTTGTTTCTAACATTGCTACTCCTTTTTTTAGCTTTGTTTCCTGGGGCCTTTAGCTGTTGCATGAAAATTTCGAATGAAATTTCCAAAGGAATTCTCAGAAGAGTGGAGAGATTTGAAATCCAGAAAGCTGGTGGCCTGTGTCACCTAGAGGCTGTTATGTAAGAGATATTTTGTGTCCTTCAATGTGAAAGGGATACTGCAAGTTAAAACCTATCACACAGCATTTAAATAAGTAGAATCTTGGAAAACTAACACAAATTCAAAACCCAATGTTTTATGTGATTTAAAAACTGTCCTTCCTTGTGCTATTTAAACTTGATTGTTAAAATTTAATTATTTTTTCAGTAATAGTACTAAATATTTTTCAACCTTCATTGACACTTGCTTTATTTTCAGAACTGAAAAATTACTCATGCACCTTAAGACTTCTCTGCTTTTTCCAATTATTTATCCCATAAAACCCTGGCCTAAACTCATTAAATCAGCTTTACTTTTGTATCACATCAACTATATCTAATTTTTTTTCTGGTACAATATCATACCATTTGGAATAAATTGGTACATTTGCTAGACTTTTGCATGATAATTATCACAGTCATAATAACTATACAGTAATCTACTTATTTATTTGCCATAGAAATATACTACTTTGCACTGTGGTTCTTTTTGCACAGAAATAGTAAAGCCTTTTTTCAGATTTTGGAATGTAAGTTTAATAATGTAAAACTTAGATCCTAATGTACTTGAAACCAGAAAAAAAAAATTAATAAACACAGCATAAAATATAATTTATGATTAACCAAGTCTAACTTTGTGGTCTTCATAGGTGAGTGATAATTATGATGATTTTTAAAAGCTGGGATTTTTACTTTTTTTCTTTGAAACTGACAACCATTTCTTTAAATGTTAGTCTCCACATGAAAGGCAGAAAGTTCTGTGTGAATCCATGGAATAGAAAAGTCAAAAAAATGATGAGGAAGATGAAGCACAAGATTCACAGGAGCAAATCTCATGTTAGAAAGCAGAGAAGAACTAAAAGAACCAAAGAGAAAGAACAGAAGCAGTAACAAAATGAAGCAAGATGAAGGAAAATGAAGCAAAATGACCCATGATGATTCTGTGGCATATGGCACTGCGGGCAAGGATACCAGATTTCACCAGTGATGGATGATGGTAGCATTAAAATGACTTTTCAAATCTCTGTGTGCTAGAGAAAGCAGAGGCAGAAAACATCACCTGTACTCAGAATGATGCTGATCAGACTATCAGACAAATGATAAGGTGTTCCTGGTAATGTCTTGTAGCAAGTGCTTGCTGTACCTCCTGGATCTTTTGGCAGACTTAAATCTTCCTCTCTCTCACCCTGCTTTTATGGCAGCCTCCCCTGTGATTTCTGTTTTAACATGCTGTTCCTTCTCAGTCCTCCGTTTTTTCCCAGTCCTATACTTGGTCCCTATTCTTTCCTGTCTGCTGATCATCTTTCTGCTGTTCCCTGTTTTGTTTATATTCTTCCAGCCATTAATCTTCCTTTTTTGATTCATTTTACATAGGTTTACAAACACTTTTTCAGATACTTCCAGCTTGTTTGCCAAAACCATGTCTTTTACCTTTTCTAAACAATCTCTGCTCCCAGCTGTCACTATCATGACATATAATTTCAGTGATAATATCTGATCCTCTTCACAGGACTCGAAGTGTGACACTCAGAGCTCTTCAATAAAGATCATCTCTATTGCTTTTTTTTCAGTCAATTTTGTTCATTCAAATACTCAGATCCTTCAGATGGGTCCTTCCAACTCTCTTTGCTGAATTTCTCATAATTGAGACTGAGGATTATGTCTGTCCCTCAAGACCTTTTTTCAAAGACTAGCAATGATGACAGTCTGGCTACCCACTCCATAGCCTCTTTTCCACTGTACAGTACTGCCTTCTCCTGTGTGGCAATAGTCTGGATTCCCTCCCTCCTTCCGCGGAAACTTCAAAGTAATTTAGTGTTTCCACAAAGACATCTCATCAACAGCACTTCTCCTCACAGACATGTATACAGAAAGCAGCAAATGAGGGAGAAGAGAGGTCTTTAAAAGAGTCAGTGCCATTGAATGCACATATTTCATGAGCAAAAAATACTTAATATAGCAGCAGAACTCTGCTCTTTCTCCTCTTCCCCTAGCAATTACTGTTTTTTTTCAGTCACTGCATTTGACTTAAATGAGCTCCTCTGAGTTGCCTCTAGTGTTTGCTTTGAAATTTTTATGTAAAACTACATCCTGCAAGCATGGGAGAAAGCAAGGCTGGTGATAGGGGATAGAAGCAGCTGCTGATAGGTTCCCTAAATAAGAAAGAAGATGAACAACTGCAGCAAGGTTCACTAGAGATAAACAGCATACTCCTACAGATGCAAATCTGGTGAAAGAAACCTGACTCCTTCAAAACAGATAAGAGAAACAATTACTGATCTAATGAACCAACTGCCTTCTGACAGGGACGAGGCAACTAACTGATAGAACTCCTCTTCCAGAATCTAGGGAATATTTTGTACAGCATGTACACTGGCATAGCTCCATCCTCTGCCTGCTGGAATAGTGTGCAGGAAGCCTGCTGCTGGGAGCAGGAGCTGGGGCTGCCCTCTCCGACTCTGAGCCTGCACAGAGGCTCTTCCTCCCAAAGCTGTGCTTGGCACACTGCTGAGGCAGAGGATGTGACCCTGGCTAATGCAAGCTGAAATGGCAGACACTTTCCACCATTTCACTTGCACTGCCTGGACACCACATGGACAATTATCTGATGGGTCACACAGAATCACACAGAATCCAAACCCCCTGGGCCCAGCTCAGCAGAGCATCAGGAATGCAAAACTGCTGAAGCACTTTACAATATGGCAGCAGCATATTACTCTTTCTGGCAGTTCCATTTTCTTCCTCATGTTCTGCTCTGCCTTTCAGAATTTGAATATTTTTGCTTCCTTCCAATTTCTAGGTGGGTTTATGATGGCATCTCAGCTCCTCAGAGCTGTGCCATCAATGCAACCAGTGACCTTTTCAGAGTATAAACATACTGACTAAAGCATGGACTGTGTACCCTAATTTCCATGGCTGTGCTATGGGAGAGAGCATTTCACAGGATTAGAGTATGGAACAAGCTTCCCAAGCTAAGGGAAGGGGAAGGGGAAGGGGAAGGGGAAGGGGAAGGGCAAGGGCAAGGGTAAGGGGAAGGGGAAGGGAAAGGGGAATGGGAAGGGAAAGGGAAAGGGGAAGGGGAAGGGGAAGGGGAAGGGGAAGGGGAAGGGGAAGGGGAAGGGGTTCATGCTGGTTTAGGTACAGGCTGCTGGGAAGCTCCAGGCAGTCTTGGCTTGCAGACCTGTCCTCTGACAGTTGTAGGATCACAGCACAGCTGCAGTCATCTCTCCCATTTGGAAAGCAGTACAAATACCAGTAACTAGTTTTTGTACTGTCAGCCTTTCTGGCCTCCAAATCTTTGATTCTTATCAGTTTAGCAATTTCTTTTTCGTATTGAAATTAAAGACCCAATCAGATCTGCAACACAAATGTTATTGAAATATTTGCATTTGCTGGACCTACTTTAAAGACAGTCTTTGATATTTTTGTTTACATCTTCCTGTTCTTCAGTGTTATGTCCCCTATCAGGTTCTCCTGGAATCAGTAGATCAAACTGAGAGATTATGAGACTACAAAGTCCACTCCCTGCTTCCAGCTGTATTTCAAGTTTTGGTTCCTGTGCATTCTTTTGGGAATTGAATTAGAAATAACTTCTACCTGTGTTTCAATCTAATAAAAACTTTATTTTCTAGTGTTGGTATATGAAGTACCAAAACAACACTTAAAAGATCCACTGCCTCATACAGTTTCATTTATCCCTGAACACTGACACACAAATGTGTAGAAGAAAAATCTTCCAGTTTCCAAACCTTCACTTGAGTGACCTCATATTCTCTGTACCTGAGCATTATTTTTGACCTTTGCTATTTTGTACTTGGCAGCAAAACAAAATCAATGTCTTTTTCGTTAAAGTCATCTCATCTTGTTTTGTGGAAGAGATTATTAGGGCACATTACTTTGTTTTCCCTGAAAATGCTGAATAAAGCTCTCTTTTTAATCGGTTTAGGTGCCTAAAAAATCTAGTTGGATGCACGTGAAAACACCAGTGAGTATTTTAGTGGCTTAGAAGTGTAACTTCCATTGAATAAAGTCCAAATTAGACTTGTAATTAATGTTCTTGAGAATGGCAATAAAGTCACTCTTAACCACTTTTAAGAAACAGCTTAACAGATTATTATCATCCACCTTTTTAATTTATTTTAAGAGTTATTAACTTAATGTGACAGCCTTTAAGTCTTTAGGATGATTTAAAGAAATCACAGATAGCATTGCTTAAGAAGTGCTAAACAAAAGCAAAGAACCTGTTGGGTCTATTTAAGGAAAACCAGCACCCTGAGTTTGACACTCTTGCTTAAAACTAGAAGTCAGACTAGAGTAGTAAGATTGCTAACACTTTTCTTTCAAAACAGTACTGGGTTGGAAGTTACCATACATTTTTGCACAGTTGAAAAATGTTGATAGAGGCTCAGATTCAACCCTCTCTTTTACCAAAACAGCCTGGATTTTAACAGAGGAAGAGGATGCATGCTTGCCCTCTGACTAGCACACCTGAGCATGTTTCTGAGACAATGTTATTCTGAGTTATGCTGAATTTCTTTGGCAATACCATTTTTATTAAAACAACTTGTCCTTAGTCCAAACAAATAAACACAATTTGTAATTCAATTTTTGATTGAATATCTCTCTGGGCATATTGGTTAAGCTCTACAGCCATGAAAGGGATTCTCACTAGGGCTAGAAATAGTGCAATTGCACGTCTGGAGCATAATTTGGTTAGGAAACTATAATTAATTAACTAAGAGATTTGGAATAACATTCACCAACAATTTTAATGATATTAATGCAATCCTTACTAGAAATTAATGTAAAACAATAGTAGACTATTGCAACAGCAGCACAGGCAGATCCTTTCTTGTGAAGAAATGACTGCAATTTTTTATGTCTTTCCTTGTAATACAGTCTGTAGCAGGAAAAGCAAATAGTGTCATAAAGCTGAATAAAAAAAATAACACTATTGACAACAATTATACAATAAATTGCACTGATTAATAAGAAAAAGTAGGTTCTAGATCTTAGGCTATAAAAGATTAGTCATCAAAAAAGTCTGCAAGAGGAGGACATCTGGACTTCATATAAATCTAAATTAGCATCTGGATCCATAAACATCCTGAGGAGACAAAACCAATGCTTTTAGCAGTGTAAAGACCAGGTAAATCTCTAAACAGAGAGTAGAGATACATAGACTATGGGAAAGAAAGCAATACCATGGATCACCTTCCCAAGCTAATCTTAGTAATTTTGGCAGGGTTTCTTCATGACATCTGTAGAAGACCTGCATTTTTAAGATCTTCATTTAGTGTTGACTATACATGCACCAAAAAAATTTGCAGAAACCTATCCTGACATCACCATTTTGGAAGCACGTAAGATATTTATCAGAAGGAAAGCCCCTCACCTGAGTGCAGGCTCCAAGGTGAGCAGGTTTGCATTGCCAGGAGCAGCAAGGGCAGGTGCAGCCAGAGCTGTGACAAGGCAGCAGGCAGGCCAGACTCTCACGGTGCCCAGACAAACATGTAGAGCAGGGCCAGATGGAAAAACAGGGTCAAGCAAGAGCCCAGGTTTTCAGACAAGTCTGTAGAGATGCGCAGGTTGGAGGTGAAGCTGGGAAGTCAAGTCTCTGGGTCAGGGTCAGCAAGAGTTTTACCACGCACAGGCACATTCATGGTGCCCCTCTGGCAATGGCCCAAGCTTGAATATGGCTCCCAAGTGAAAGGGGTGAGGTGGCCAAGGAGGCTCCTCACAGCTCCATCACACTGCTTTCTCCAGGGCAGCCCCAGCCCTGGAGAAAAGTCTCCCACTGAGACATGGGAACCTGTGCTGGCCTGCTGCACAGGCAGCCGAGTCACCAGGGAGCAGGGAAGTGGACTGGTCCATCTGCTCCCCAGCACCTCTTCCATAAAGTCAGGGCAATCCAGGCATCCCTGTGGCAGGAAACATTTTATCACCAAGTGCATGTTGAGGCTGGTATTAGGAGCCCATTTTGATGCCTAGAATGAGGATACAGCTCTGCTTCTAGTTTTTTAGTGTTGTATGGTTTTCAGGGGGTTTTTTTTGGTTTTTTGGTTGGTTGGTTGATTTTTGGTGGGGTGTTTTGTTTTGTTTTGTTTTGTTTTGGTGGGGGTTTGTTTGTTTGTTTGTTTTGAGTTTGGTTTTTTGTTTTTCTCCTGTGGTAGGAATGGAAAAGAAGAAGGAATTTAGGTTTTAGAGTCCCAAAACAGAAGATGAACTTTCCCGAGAAGTCCCCAGTTCCCAGAAACTGTAGGCAAAGGAGGTAGCTGTGTCTACATGATGTGTCTACACCATCATCTACTGAATTTGCATTTTGTCAACATGTTTTTTTCAGAATTACAAATGGAACTGGCTTGTAGCAGTGACTGGCACAAGCTTATCAGGAGACTGCAGGGTAGCACGTGCAAGCAAAACTTTTCTTGATTTCTCAGTAGTATTTCTCAATCCTCACACTACAGATAGTTATGTGACAAATCTGTGATGATTTTCCTTGACAATGGCACAACAGATTGAACAAACAGGACAGGAATTCACATTTTCAATGATACCTTTTCCATTTCCTTAGCAATGTTTTTAGCTGACCCGAAGATGGTGGTTTGACACCCTGGAGTGAGCAGGCTGGTGTCTTCTGCTGGCTGCAGTGGCCAGATCGCACAGAACCTGAGAGCTGCTAAGGGAGTGCATTTCCTTCACTTGAACAGTGGTTTACGACCCAATTACCCAGGGTACAAAACTTTTGTTTGTCTTTTGCCAAGCACCTTCCCAACAGAGGTTTGTTCTCCCAGTTTTCCGGGGGTGTGCAGCAATGGATTAGGTGGCAATAAATCATCGTACAGCCTAAAGGCAAGCCAGGCTGGCAGGAGGAACCCACACAATACCAATTTGTCAGACAGCAGTAACCCCGTGATGTGCGGCTTGGCACACGGAGGATTTAACGAGGTTGAACGAAAATGTTACGGGAAGATCCAGGGCAGGGCAGGGCAGGGCAGGGCAGGACATCCATCACATCCTCCGTGAAGCAATTCTGCTGGCAGGGCCCCGTGCGAGCCCCAGTGCCGGGGCATGCCGGGGTCAGGACACGCCGGGGCCGGGACACTTGGGGGCTGGAAGGGTGGGAGCCGGGACAAGCCGGGGCCAGAATGGACCGGAATGGGCCGGGGCCGGGGTCAGGATGCGCCGGGGCCGGAGCCGGAGCCGGGACACTCCGGGCGGCTCGGGCCGCGACACGCGGACACTCCCGTTGCCAGGCAACCGCCTCGCGCCCGGCCCGAGCCCTTCCTACCCTCACCCGCGGTCGGGCGCGCGCTCCCATTGGCTGTCTCTGCACGGCCCACGGCTCCCATTGGGCGTCCGCCGCCCCTGCCGCGTCCCCATTGGCCCACCGCCCTCTGCCCACGTCGCGTCACTTTCTCACGCCATTCCCCCCGCCCGCTCAGCCCGCCGCTCGCGGGGTGGGGGGCGGGACCTGAGGCGACCGCGGTCATGATTGGTGAACGGCGCTGCCGCTCAGGCCGCGGGCCGGGTGGCGGGCGGTGCAGCTGCTTAAAGGGGACGCACGCCCGCCGGAGGCCGGTGCTGTCTTGAGTGCGTGCGGAGCGACAGCGGGAGCGACAACGGGAGCTACATCGGGAACGACACCGGGAGCCATCACCTCCGACGGGTGAGCGCGGCTCGGGCCGCGGAGACACTCGGGTCGGGGGCGAAGGGCCGCGGAGCCGCGTGGGGGAAGCCCGCGAGGGGCGGCGGGGCTGGGATGGGGAGCCGCACGCAGGGTCGGCATAGCTGGGAGCGGCTTCCTGTGGATGCGAGCGCCTTCGGAGGAACGCCCGGAGAGCGGCACGGGGGGGGTGGGGAATAAAAAAAAAATTAAAGTGCAAAAAAAGACCAAAAAAAAAAAAAGATGAGAAAACCCCCCAAAAAGGTGTGTCAGGGTGTCTTAACTTAGGTGTCACCTCGTATCCCGCGCCAGCCGCTGTCCCGAGCACACGGCCCGTAGGGCGGCGCAGCGGGCGACGCTCACTGCCCGGGCAACCAGGTGCGTCCCGAAGGAACCGCATCCCGGAATGGGGGTCCCGACCGCCGCCTCCCTTCCTGCCTTCGGGGGAGGCCCCCGGCTGTGTGAGCTGCGGTGAGCGGCAGCTGCGGGGCTCCTCCGGGCTCTCCCCCCGTCTCGGAGGCAACCAAGGAGCCTTCCGTGAGTCCTTTAGGCGCCTCTCTATGTCGCGACAGCGTCGCCCTCCCAAGCCGGGATAGGCGGACCGAGGGTGTCTCCCTGCCCGTGCCACCACCCGTGCTCAGGCAAAGGCAGCCGGGTGCTGCCCCAAGGGATGCCGCCGCCTTCTTTCCTGACGGCGTTTGCCGCAGGGTGTGGGCATCCCGGCGCCCACCCGTGTTGTGACGGAGCCCCGTGCTGAGATGTGCCGCCATCCGCGCGGGTGGGGCCGCACGGCTCCGCCCGAGGTTCCGTCCCAGCTGCTCTGCGCGGCTTGCCTGTATCCCGGCGCTCGGCGGTGAGCGAGCATCCCGCGGGGATGCCGGTCCCGGCCCATCCCAGCGCCCGCAGCCGAGCGTCCCGCGGGGATGTGGCCGCGGTCCGGCGGGCGCGGCGACCTCTGGTGGCGGCCCGGGTGTCGTGCGCTCGAGTGTCACCTGCGGGCCCGTGCGGTCGGTGATGTCGCAGCCGGGGCTGCCACGGGCACAGCCCGTCCCAGTGGTCCTCTGGAGCCAAAGGCATCCCTTGTAGCAAACAAGGCCGGGGCTTATTTTCTGCCTTTGAGTAAAGTGTTCCGTTAGAATTAAAAACTTAGGCAGGAAATAACAGAGTCAAATTCTGGACATAATATGCTCAAATTCCTAAGAAAGACAATAATGCCGCCAGTTGTTACAAGCAAACATGGTTATGGTAGCACAAGCAGAAAGAAGTGGCTTGTCTTATTCTTCTCGTTCATTCCCAGCAGAATCATAAGGAGAGATGAAACAAAGCATGTTTCTCATTTCCATAAACCAAAGCATTTGGGGTTCTTGTTATTTTAAAACAAATGGTACTTCTGAGAAAGCTTTCATTTTCAGTAAAAACTCAATGATAGCATGTTTTTTGCTGTTTGACCAGGAAGACAAAAGACTGTCTGTTTTACACTGAGTAAACAATTTTTTTTTTCTGTAATGACTGACTGACTCAAGATGTCATATGTCCCATTTCCTTCAGTGGTCAGAGCATGCTTACAAAGCAGTGCTTCTCATGGCAGTACAGCCTGGCAGCCCAGACTGCTGCCCTGCTGGGTGTGCCTGGTGAGCTTGGTATTTGGTGAGCCTGGGAACACAAAAGAAACACCCCCCCCCCTTTAGTTGTGTTCTGCACAAAGTTTGCTGATGAGAGAACTGCAGCAAGTAATATCACTTGAATGCCAGTTTTGGCACCTCAGAGTTCTGTAAGGAGCAAGCACAGAAAACACTGGATTTCATTAGCTCTCATCAATAATATAACTCCTTTTGGCATATTGTTTTTCCCAACAATTCACTGCCTGGTTAAAAGCTGCTGTTCCCTACACCCATTATTTGTCAAGTCCATTATATGCTCCGTGCAGGCGTCAGGGAGACCTCACTCCACCCTTTCAGTACTTACAATAAGCTTATTAAAAATTAGAGGGAGAGGGGCTTCTTGCAAGAACGTGTGCAAGGGGGCTGGTTTCAAACTTAGAGTATGTTTAGATGAGATATGGGGAAGAAGTTCTTTAGGGTGAAGGTAGTGAGACACTGGCACAGGCTGCCCAGAGGACATGTGAATGCCTCATCCCTGCAAGTGTTTAAAGCCAGGCTGGATACATTAAGCAACCTGGTTTAGTGGAAGGTGTGTGAACCCACGGCATGGGGGGGGGGGGGGGGGGGGGCGGGGGGGGATGGTGGTGGTGGAATGAGATGATCTCTAAGGTCCCTTCCAACCCAAGTTATTCAATGATTTCTGTATGAATCTTAAATAAAGTTAGGCCTTTTGAGATTCTCTGCAGCCTCCAAATTTAAGCTTTCTGGCCCTTGGAGCAACAGTGAGCTCTACTCTGGGTACATGGCTCACCCTAGGTGTGGCTGCCAGACATGGATGAGCTGGAATTTCCTCTGATAAAATGAGGTGTTTTGTGCCAGAAAGGGAGCTGGACCCTAAAGCCCTTTTCCCAGCTGGTACCTTGGGATCTCTGTGGGCAGTGTGTCTTCACTCGTATGGGAGCCAGAAAGCGTCTTCCTGCAGTGCCTGTGCAGATTTGGGGCAGCATACAGCTCTTGGAGCCAGGTTTTGGAGCCCAGCGCTGCTGTGTGTCCCCAGGCCGTGTGCGTGTGACTTGTTCACGGTGCTGAGCAGGGACATCCCTTGCTGCCCGCAGCTCTTGGGCACTCTCAGGACCAGCACACTCCCTCCCCTGGCTGATGGCCACTCCGCAAACAGCATCAGCCTGCTGCTGTACCATAACAAATCCAAAATCCTGCCCGACAGCTTCCGGGAGGCAGGAATAATTATGCTTTTGCTCAGTTTGTGGGTTGTTTGGGGTTTTTTTTAACTGTCTAGTTTAAAGCAAGATAAGGTGACACGACACCGCTCCACTTTGGAAATAGAAGCGAGGTGCTGAGTGCTTGTCCTAAATAACAAACACAGCCAAGGCCACCCAGGGAGCCTCCCCGCACCGGGGGTTCGGGCGCTGGCCAGTTCGGTGCTGCCCGTGCCGGCCGAGCCGATCGCGCTGTGTCGGCGGTGCTGCGCACGCGCACTGCCCGCGGCGCGCATGCGCGCTGCCCGCGGCAGGAGGCGGCCATGGGATTCCGCAGCGTGTGAGAGGCGGGCGGCGTGAGGGGCCGGGGCGGCGCGGCACGGCGGGCCGGCGTGAGGGGCAGGGGCGGCACGGCACGGCACGGCACGGCACGGCACGTCGGCGTGAGGGGCAGAAGGGGGTCACGGCCGGGGCCGCGGGGCGCCGGGCTCCACCTGCGGCTGGGGCGCGGTGCAAACCCTGTGCGCACATTCCCGCGGCTCCTGCCCGGCTCCAGGGTGGGTTATGGATAACCTTGAGGTGGTGAGGGGCGGGGGGTGGCGGTGGCAGCAGCGGACACAAGAAAGACGAAATTGGTACATTTGCTTAAAACCGCTCCGTGCGCTGTAGGGCTGTTCTTTGTCCCTTTATGCAGCTGGCCGTGGCTTCTGGAAGCTTGGCGCTGGGCACGGAAGGGACGAGTGCCCTGTCAGGATGTAAGCTGAGGAGGATGGTGCCGGGCTGTGTAATTGAGGGAGGGTTGAAGTAATGGGGTGTAGTGTGTCCTTGGGAGTAGTAAATTCCCAAGTGTGGTGCCAGGAAAGTTGTGGGGTTAGAATAAGGAAACTCGGCCTGTCAGGGAGAACACTGTTCATCTCAGGCCATGAAATACTCCTCCGGGCATGGTATTAGGAGTTTCAGTGTTCTGGAATGCCAGAATAGAGAATGCAACAAATAAAAAAACCAAAAAGAGCACCAACACCCCCACTGAAATCAAAAACCAAAAACAAAACAACTCACACAGAAATAGTTCTGCCTTGTTGCAAGTGTAAACAAAACAAAGTGACCTAGGTTGCTTTGTTTAAAAATAAAAATGATTTTGAAGAGTCCTGGCCTGTCTTAAGATGGTTATTTTCTAGTAAGGGATTTCAACTAGCAACGCTAATAAAAATATGAAATGTTTCTAGCTTGGTTATATGCAAAATTGAGACTTTGCATATAAGCAGAAGTAAGATATTGAACACTAATTTCTCAAACACTTAACACTCGGTGTGTGTTTCTGCTTCAGAAAGATAGCTTGGGTTTAACCTACATCTGTTCATCTCCAGGGCTGAAATCTGTATTTTCACTTAATAATAAAAATCTTATAAAACTAATGATGTTTACAGTATGCTTGTACCGAAGCTTCACCAGGGGCAAAGCCTTGCGTTTTGCAAATGACATTACAGAGTACATGCAACACAACTTTTACCTTACAATTGCAGGAACTAAAAGTAGGCTCCTCTAAATATATATGAGTAAATCACATGGTTTTGTGGTTTTCTTTTTTTTTCTTAAAGATCTGCCACAATGCCTGGGTCTCTTCCAGTGAATGCTGAATCCTGTTGGCCCAAAGATGTGGGAATTGTGGCACTGGAAATATATTTTCCCTCTCAGTATGTTGACCAGACAGAGCTGGAGAAGTATGATGGCGTGGATGCTGGGAAGTACACCATTGGGCTAGGCCAGGCAAGGATGGGATTCTGCTCTGACCGCGAGGATATCAATTCCCTCTGCTTGACTGTGGTTCAGAAGCTCATGGAGAGAAACAACCTTTCCTATGATTGCATTGGGAGATTAGAAGTTGGAACGGAGACCATAATTGACAAATCAAAGTCTGTGAAGACGGTCCTGATGCAGCTTTTTGAAGAGTCTGGTAATACAGATGTAGAAGGAATCGACACCACCAATGCATGCTATGGAGGCACTGCTGCTCTTTTTAATGCTATTAATTGGATTGAGTCCAGTTCCTGGGATGGTGAGTCAAGGGTATTTTCTTGAAAAGTTACATCATCCTTACATCAGTCTGCCCTACACTGACAGTGGTCATGTTTAACCATATAAAATTCAGAGGGTAAACTGTTTTCTAAAGTGCTTAAATGCTCTGGGCATTTCCACTTCAGTTACAGCATGAACATAGCTGCTAATGTAAAGGTCTTCTGTAAATTTAGGTGATTTAAATGTGGGAGAAAAGTCAAAATTGAAGAGCCCTTTAATCTTGCTGTCATCTCCTCAATAACTGGAGTCTAAAAATTGCTGATGGCTGTTAAGATGTGTCAGACTCCTGGCTCCTTCTCATCATTTTCCCTGTGTGTTTTTTCCAGGGCGCTATGCCCTCGTGGTGGCTGGAGACATCGCTGTGTATGCCTCAGGAAATGCCAGGCCCACTGGGGGAGCTGGTGCTGTTGCAATGCTGGTCGGCCCAAATGCACCGCTGATTTTTGAGAGAGGTGAGTCCAGTGGGAGAACATTCACTGTTCAGGTCAGATTACTGCATCTGGAGCCTCTTCCCTGGTCTTTGTGCCTTGCTGAGGCAGCAGATCAACTCCACTAATGTCAGAAATTGTTCTTTATCTCTTCTTGGTCTGGGCTAACTCTTACAGGACAAAGCAGGGAACAATTGGAGGTGCTCCTATTTGTTTGTTTCCTTGAGGATTCTCCAGTAAAATTGATAGAGTAATACTAGAGCTGAACAAAACAACATTCTACTTCCAGGACAATATGACAATGCTTTATTGCATGTGTTTGTCATGCTCAGTCCTACTCTGCTTTACAGGCCATTGAGGACTGTGTGAAATCTTATCTCAAAAGGCCAGAATTGCCATTAAAATCTGCTGAACAGGGGCCAAAACTGCCTCTTTTCCCACATGTGCCAACTGACACATCCCAATTGACTCAAAGCAGCTGAATAAACTAATTTTCAACTTTTGTCAATTTCTGCCCACCAGGGTTGCGTGGAACCCACATGCAGCACGCGTATGACTTCTATAAACCAGACATGGTCTCTGAATATCCTGTAGTGGATGGCAAGCTCTCCATACAGTGCTACCTCAGTGCATTGGACCGTTGCTACACTGTGTATCGCAACAAAATCCACGCCCAGTGGCAAAAGGGTGCGTAGCCTCTCCCAGAGATACTGCAAGATCGGCAGATTCTCGAGCGTGTACCACACAGGCAGTTTTAGTATCTGATCTAAAAACTAGTCTGTGAGTCTCTTCATGTTTGTATGTTCTGAAGTGATTGAAATATTTGCTGTCTCCTGTAAGAAATTATTTATTTCTGTTCTGGCATGGCTAATTTCCTGACAGTCTGTAAGCAGGAGTCTCTACAGGCATTTGTTGATGTAAGATATAATGCCTTGGTTAAAAGCATACTGTTATCCACCTCCATCCAGATTTTTAAGAAATGTAGGTAAATATTTAAATGTTCTGTAATTTTACTGATTTTTTTTTTTAAACCCAGCAAATTAAGTAGATTATTATGTCAAAATCCTGGGTAGAAATACAGAGATTCTGTTAAACATAGCTTTTTATCCTGGAGAAAGAGCAGACATTGTTAGCTGGTGCAAATGGTGGTAAAAAAAGAATTTTTAAACAGAAGCAGTGCAGTGTGTTCAGTGTGCTTGACAGTAGTGGTTAGTGTTACTTGTATGTTTGTGTCTCTTCTATGCCAACATGCTACAATGACTGGTGTCCTGCCAGCTCCCTTCTTTATTTCCATAATTGAAGTGAGTATTAAACAGAGGTTGTAACATAACACTTCTGCCACTTCCAGAGGGGACAGACAGACGTTTCACCTTGAATGACTTTGGATTCATGATCTTCCACTCTCCATACTGTAAGCTGGTACAGAAATCTGTGGCTAGACTCTTGCTGAATGACTTTCTCAGTGACCAGAACCCAGAAACAGCAAATGGTGTTTTCAGTGGTCTGGAAGCTTTCAGGTGAGAAAGGCTGCTGTCTACCTCATTCACATAATCTGTTACACATTCATTGTGTGTTTTTACTTTCTGCTATTTTATTAACTGTTTCTGAACTTCTTTTTTGGGTTTTTTTTTTTCCTCTTTTGAATAGGGATATAAAACTTGAAGATACATACTTTGACAGAGATGTGGAAAAAGCTTTTATGAAAGCTAGTGCAGAGCTCTTCAATCAGAAAACCAAAGCTTCATTACTTGTATCCAATCAGAATGGAAATATGTATACCCCTTCAGTCTACGGTTGCCTTGCCTCTCTTCTAGCCCAGTAAGCATAAAATTGGGAAAAGCCTTTTATGAATAAGGTCATAAAAGGTTTTTTTCAGAAAATCTATTGTAAAAGCATCATTTACCAAACCTTTCCCTACGAGATTGCCTTAAGCAGAAAAACTAAAGTTAAAACACAATTCTGCAGACACATTCAGTTCAAGTGACATGCAGATTGAAAATGTCTGTGTGAGAAGCTGATGCAAAACAGCTGCTTCCTGCCTTGCAAAGTAGGATCTTATTTGTAAGGTAGTGTCTGTTCTCAGCCCCAACTTTCCCCCTCTTCCTTCCCCTAGAAACACTCCTGAAGTTGAAAAGAAATCTGAATATCTTCTCTGTCTTACTATAATAAGTAAAGCCAAATTAAATTAGTATTTAATTGATTTTTTTTTTCAAATACAGCCTTTTACAAAATTATATTAAGTAACATTAAACCACTCCTGAGTTTTCTTTTTTGTTTATTCTGATCCTGTCTTCCAAGATGTGTTTATTTTTTGGCTTTGGTTTGCTTAAGAATGAAATATTTCTGCCTTCATCACATTCTGGGCATTAATCAGGCATGTCTTGGCAGCTTTCAAACTCAGCACATAACAGCAGTATTTGAATTAGTGTTTTTAAAAGTCAGCATTTATGTACATAGTATGCTAAATGTGTATTATAGACACTATAATGTGCTGGTTGCTTTTCCAAAGCTAGATGCAGTTTCTAGTTATTTAAAACTGGAACTTTGGCTTAGTTCTGACTTTAAAAAGCTGTTGTATGATTTTCAGGTACTCCCCAGAGCAGCTTGCGGGACAGAGAATCAGCGTGTTCTCATATGGCTCTGGTTTTGCTGCTACCCTGTATTCCATCAGGGTCACACAGGATGCCACTCCTGGTGAGTGACTGGAGGTGATGTCATCTGCCTCACTTGCTCAGCTAGCTCTTGATGCCTTGTTGCACAACACATTAGCATAAGGAAACCCTCAGGGCAGTGCCTTAATGACAGCAGTGCCTCACTGAGAATGTCCAGCTCCAGGGAGTGTTTAAGTGTTTCCTTGAACAAATAAATAATAGTCTTCAAACTCAACAATGTTTGAGTTGGTAATTGGGAATATTTTAAATTACTAATACTTCAGATTCTATAATGCAAATGTTCACATACTATTGTGCAGTTCTCAGTACTGACTCTACCCTGTGTGGATGGTTCTGTATTGCAGGTTCTGCACTGGACAAAATAACTGCCAGCCTTTCTGATCTCAAAACAAGACTTGACTCAAGAAAATGTATTGCACCTGATGTCTTTGCTGAAAACATGAAGCTCAGACAGGAAACACATCATTTGGGTAAGAACCTAATAAATAATGTCTATCATTCCTAGTCCTTGAGCAAAATGCTTATCACTTAATCTGCCAGACTTTAAATGATTAGGATGTAGGATGAAGGAAGTGTCCATCCCTTTCTGCTTCTAAGTAGCTTGTGTTCATTTTACCCAGCATGTCTGAAGTAAAAATGGTGGCTTGTTTTTTTCTGTCTCAGTGCATCCAATCTGCCAAGGCCTATGCTGGGTGAAACTCTAACCAGGAAACAACTAACAATGTGTTACTCCCTTTCTTACAGCCAATTATATTCCACAGTGTTCAGTTGAGGATCTCTTTGAAGGAACATGGTACCTTGTGCGTGTGGATGAAAAACACAGGAGAACTTATGCCCGGCGCCCACTCATGAGTGATGGACCTCTGGAAGCAAGAGTTGGAGTTGTCCACTCAGGCATTGTTCATGAGGTGAACACTCGGCACTCTTTTAAAGTTTGATGTAAATGGTGGAACCATTTACATGTTTGTCTTGGCATGTGCATGTATGTTAAGAGGAAGTGGTTTTACGAGTTACATTGAATACTTTGTTAACACATGTGACATACAAGCCAGAAGTAAAAAGTTGAAACTGCGATTTTAAAAAGTACATTTCATCATAAAAAGAACGAAACTGCACAAGAATGAAAGAGAAACAAACTGGCTCTTCTCACACGATCTGTTTGCATGAAGCATGATCAATTTAATTGACTCAAGGCCAAGCCGTCCATTGTAGCATGAATGTTGTTTGAGAGTTGGACTAGCCATGAAGTATGAATGTCTGTGAACTAGTAAACTGTATTTAATGTTTTTTTTCCCTTCTTCTTAGCACATCCCAAGCCCTGCTAAGAAAGTGCCAAGAATCCCTGCAACAACAGAATCTGAAGGCGTTACTGTCGCCATTTCCAATGGGGAGCATTAAGATACCTCTGTGAGGTGGGGAAAGAAAGGAGGTGTGAGGGCAGGGTGAGAGAGAGAGAAAAAGGATTGCAGTAGCACTGAAGTTTCAGTGTACACTAGTACTTAATTGGAGCATGAAAAAAAAGTTTAGGCTCCTTGAAAAAAATCATCATACTATAGTGTGCTGATTTTATAGTATTTTCAGAACACTAAAATCAGGAGTATATTGGAGATAGAAGGACTTGCCAGGTGCTGTGGGGATTCCTTAACATGTCTGAACTTTTTTAATTGCTGAGAAGTAGCTATAGTCTATTAAAAAGTCTTCATACACAGAAAGAAGAAAAAAAAGGAATCTTCTGCCTGCTCTTCCATGTAAATTGACTTGAAACCTACACTGTTAACTTCTGCTAGTACTCAACTGTGTGCAAAATAGTCCAAGCTTTTAAATGTTAGGGTTCTCAGTGCCTTGACAATAAGCAGTCAACCTTCTGAATACTGCAATTCTCTTTCACTTTATCACCTTCCCTTTCATCTCCTAGTCTGCCTCCCATCACCCCATTGCTTTGGGACAGGCATAGAACCAAGAACATCCATTGCTGGAATAGAGCCTCTCTTCCCTGTCAAAGTGACTGGATCAAGAACGGCTAGGCTGACAAGTGGTCTTCTTAGAAGAAACTCTGTGATTCACTGTGTTAGTTACTATGTGTAATTCCTTCTAACATCTTATGTGATTTATACCTTCATTTTAAGTCACAGGAGACTGGGAGGAAAGATGAAGAAGAAGGGAGGTAGTAAATTTTTTATTCTAAAGAAAGGGGATCATTGATTTGACACCATAATAGATGGTTTAGTAGAATATTCAAGACAGCAACATTTTCAAATAAAATTTAGAGCTATTGTGGAGCTGTTTTAATTGGCTAACTAAGGAAGAGAGTGATGTTTATCACTTTGTCTGGAACTCTAGCCTATTAGTTGTCTTTTATATAATACATTTCCAAAAGACTCTTTCTAGCTTTGAATCTGGCTTTGTACTTTGAAGTCCTTCTCACTATTGGTAATACTGTAGGAGTGGAGTCTTTTATTTCTTTCCCCCCTTCCCCAGCGTGCAAGCTAAAGCTATCCATTTTGCAAGCAGTAGATAGATTTACAGTGGTTATGGGGAGTCCATTCTGGTAGATTTTTAAAGCCCAGATTGGAAATGAACTATGATATGAGCCTTTAAAGCTTGTATAATATATATATATATATACATACATATATATGTATATATATATTTAAGTTGAGCTAATGTACAGAATGAAGTTTCATTGAATTTATTTCTTTGCTAATTCTACAAAGCTACATTATCTAATATAAAGTAGCAAAAAATTATTTCTGTTAATTACATTTTTTTGTGTGTGTACAACAAAGTGTTTGTATCCTGTCACTCACTAGGATTTGATAACTTGCTGTATTTGTACAGTCAAGCCTTGGTAAAATAGTTGTTTAATATAAATTGATGAATACTAATCTGTTTGTTCTGCTGAAAATGATGGAGCAATGCATGATGATAGTGTTTGCAAGTATTTGGGTTTAGGTTGCCCTCAAGAAACTTTAACTTGGCACCTGTAAAACAAACTGTCATGGAACAAAGTCCATTGCTGGCAGTGGACAAGCCAAGAGGTGAGCTACTGGCACAGGCCTCACAGGTCTGTGAGGCTGATCCTTTATTAAAATAAAGTTTGAGATATTTGAAACCTGTTGGGAGTAGTGCTGACTTGTTGGTTTTTTTAGGATGGATTTCTTTAACAGGAAAGAGGAAGCTGGCTCTGGTAAAAACCTAAAGTTGTGGGGTCACAAGCTGTGTGGACATTCTACATCTTTCTTCTTAGTAATTCCATTACAGAAGTGGAAAATACAATTGCTTCAGCTGGTGTAAAACAATTTTATCAGGGCCATGTTTCAAGATAATTTAAAATGCTTTTGTATGGAAACTGTTTGTAGTGGAGGAATACCCACTTTATGAAATGGAATTAATTACTGTTTTATAAAAATTGGTATTGTTTTATTTACCCTCAGAAATTCTGTGAAGAAGGCTTGTTCTTACTTTGTACATACCTGAGTCTCACTGAGTCCAGTTTCCCATGCATGGCCTTTCAGTGTCATTCCACTGCTCATTTATATGAATTATTCCCTCTAAAGTGAAATTATTGTCTCATCGGTGTCATAACAGATAAGGTGTCCTGCCTTTAAATGTGAGAGCACCAGCTGTACCTGTGTACACCTTGTGTTGGGTGTCTTTCCTTAGCTAAACTCAGGTTCTGCCTCTTATCTTAGGCATGTCAGCTGTCCCTGTTCAGGTAACAGCTGCCACACTTGTCCTTTGCACTGGAGTTAAAGCTTTTGAAGATCTAAGCATAGAATAAGCGACTAAAGCTGAAAATCCGAGCATCTGCATTTTGGTGATGCTCAGAACAACTGGAGTTGTCAGACTGTCCAGCTTTTATCTTGCAGTGATCAAATGTCACAATCAGCTTTGTGTGAGCTTTGGCTGCCAAAGCAGGATGGCAGGAGTGAGGACAAGCCTGCAATGCTCAGTGAATATAAGCAGATTTTGCTGCTGCTTGCATTCAGCTACTGGTAACTAGGGCTAAGGCAAGAACTTAAAACTACATGGGTTTTGGAGTATGCTTAAATCTGTCTTTATTGGAATGCAACTGGAGTCCAAGCAGTTCCAGAGTGGCAGAATCATGCAAGCAGTGAAAGGTGTCAGAAGGGTAATTGATGGTAGCCCAATCAGCCAGGCACCCACACATACAGGGTTAAAGTACTGAATCCTGATTTGTCTTCTGGATTTGTGACAAGTGGGAACTGCAACCAACAAGAGCTTTGATGTTTCTTGAAAGAAAATAAAATGCTTTTTAAAAATTAACTTGTTAAATTTGATGAGGAAGTTCAAAAGAAGAATTTGCAATTGTTTAGATTATAGTTTGGTCTCTGTTTAAATTTAGTTCTCTGCAAAAACTGTCCCAGTTTGCATTGGTGAAGTTGTGTTGAGCTTAGGTACAGCTTTTCAGAAGTTAGCTGTTACATGCCTGTGCAGACAATCTCCCAAACGGGGAGCAGTAGCATGGTGTTTATTAAAAGATCTCCTCCACTCATGATCTTTGCAGTTACTGGGTTCTTGCACTGGCTATACCAAGTATATGGAGAAAGGGTCAAACAAATGCACAAGAGCTCTGGTTTTGAGTAGCTTCACTGTTAATTGAGAAATGCAAAGAAAATGAAGCATTTTTGGTTTATTCAAAAATTACAAAAAAAAGTAACACTACAGCTTAAGGATAAGTGAATAATCCCCTTTGTCAAATTTGCTGAGCATAAAGCCTGCAGTGCAATTTTATAAAATAGAACACAGCTTGGATGTGTGCTTAATGCCACTGTAAGAAGTGATTCCATTCCTTGAGTTGTCTTCTTTTGGATCTGGTTGGGACATGATAGGAACAGATTCAAGTGCCCTTTTCTTCTGTACTCTGTGCAACACGATTCTGTAGACCCCCGTTATGGAGCTGCGTGCATCTCTTCCCCGGTTGTTCTGAATGTGCTGTTCTGTGATTCCCAGATCCTCCAGAATATTTTTCACTTCAATTTCTTCTTCTTTTAGTGTACTGATGTCTGATAAATACTTTGGATCCAGTTTAAATGTCTGTAAAGGTTTAGGGAACTGTATTCCTTGCATCCATTCACTGTTCATAATCAGTTTGACAGAGTATCTCTTGGTTGGTACTGGCTGAAGGACTCCTTTTATCAGTTTCTGGCAATTTTCTGAGAGGCAGGGAGGCAAAGTGTATGTCCCTTCAAGAATGCACTTTTTCAGTTTGCCTACTGTATCTGCCCGGAATGGCATGCTGCCTGTCATCATGAAGTATAAGAGGATTCCCAGTGCCCAGATGTCTACATAGATGCCAATATAGTTTTCATCTCGGAAGAGTTCAGGAGCAGCATAAGGAGGAGAGCCACAGAAAGTTTTTAAAGTTTCATCTCTTTTACTTATTGTGCTGAATCCAAAGTCTCCCACCTTAACACAGGTGTTACTGGCGTAGAAGACGTTTTCTGCTTTCAGGTCCCGGTGAATGATATTATTGTCATGCTGTGGAAGAAGAGGAAAAGTTGGTATTGTTTTGTTCCCAGGAAAGTTCTCAATGGCTACCTCTAATTCATTAATTAGCCAGAAGGAGAAAGGGAGTTATCTTGGGCAAATTCTGAAACTAGTATTGCAATTGGAAAAATCATTAAACAAATCTAACTTAATTCTCCAAGGATACAAAAACAATTGAGTAGGGGGAGGAGAAGGATGCTGGGATTTTTAAACACAGCACTCTCAACTTGTTAACTAATAGCAACTATTTTCATGAAGCAAATGTGTGAGGGCAGCATGACTAATCCACAAGGTTAGACAGCTTCATGTGCAAAATCTATTTTTCTAGGGTTCATGGCACTTGCTTTTGCAGTTACTACATGCAACTTACAGATTTAAACATTTAGTTCCCCGATTGAACATTATCACAGATAATGTAAGAAATTTGCTACTATTACATTCTGTGATCTGATGTCCTATGAGGAACTGGTGGTAGCAGGAGAAAAGGACCACAGAGTTGGGCTTCATAGCACTTTATGTTGCTGGACAACCAAGTTTAGTGGTGTTTGTTCTAGTTTTAGAAATCTAAATTTCTACTTTTATTCCATTGGTAATGCCAGTAGTAGCTAAGGACTCAAGCTGAATTTGCTCTGCTTAGTCATGATATACCTGCCTTGATTAAGTAAGAGTTTGGCTTCATCTTTGGAATAACTAGAAGGAATGGATGAGCACTCTATGCCTTATCCTTTGGAGTAACATCCTACAGTATCTGGAGGCAATAAAGAAACCCTTTGGCATCCTATTTCAACTTGCATCAGTAACAGCCAGGGATCCGCTGTTCTTGGGGATGGACTGGCAGCAAGGAGAAAGGATTTATGTAGCCTGGATGTGATGGCTTAGCAAAAGGGAAATGTGCAGGAGTCTCTGTGTACAAATGAAGAGGTTGGCCAGCTTGATAGTCTATGTTTAATTCTAGGAAATAAACGTGGTGTAATTTTGAAATGCAAATTCAATTCCTATAGCTGCAGGGTGCCTGTCCTATGGATTAAACGTTGAAGCTAATCCACCACTTAAAGCACATACAATCATTTCGTCAAAACACATAAGAAATGAATGCTGTTTACGTAAGCCTCGAGTAGTGTACGATGCAGTCTCCAGACGTCTGACCTGGGCTCACCCTTGTTTCTGACTTCGCCAGAAGCTGTTATGTGGCAAGGAGGACAGGAGCCACCGGAGGGCACCCTGAGCCAATTTTAACGAAAGCTGCTTCTCAGACCTGTAGAACAGTTCTCCGTGTTTTTATTTTTTTGAAGTAGCTGTAATTACTCTGCAAGGTTTAGAGATGTACCGAAGTAGTTAATTGCTCCTTTTCTGCCTTGACAAGATGCTTCAGGCTCTACACAAATAGCATCACCCTAAGTGTATATACTGAAGACCAGGCAAGAAGTGTTGGGTGTTAAACCTCACAGACTTGCATGAAAGTGAGGACCAGGAATTGACTGTCTTTAAGTGACAGATTCACACATTCATTAATGAGCAAGGGATATTTGCAACACCTAACCAGCCTATCTGGAAGTGGAAGAGTGACTGATACTATATTTTTTAACAGGGAGGGAAGAAACGAAGTTTTGTTCACTGGTGCCCACAGCACATTAAAGCAAGCAGAACACATTATAACACCAGAACACTGGTGCCAGAAGGGTGATTCCACCCACCAGGTGTTTCCAGTCTCCTCCTAAAAGCTGTCAACAGAGAGGCAGTAACTTGAGGTGGATGTGAAAACCATCAGATACCTTTAACAGCTCTTCTATAGCTATTAGCTGTTTTGCTTTTTAATAATGTGGGTCTGAAATTTTGGGTAACAATAAATCTACTGTTGAAATTCAAAAGAAATATCCACAGAATGAGCTCAGAGTAGTGAGAGGCAGCATGCCTGTGTAAGAGCAACTTACCATGTGCTTCACAGCAGACACAATCTGGGAGAAGATTATTTTACACTCTGTTTCTAGCAGCTTTCCTTCTGTACTGATTTTAGTGAAGAGCTCCCCGCCTCCTGCATACTCCATCACCAGGTGCAGTTTTGAGAGTGTCTCCACAACTTCATACAGCCTGATGATATTTGGGTGGTGCAGCTTTTCCATGCTGGAAATCTCACGAGACAGCAAACGTTGAGTCTTCCGGTCTAGCTTTGTCTTGTCCAAAATCTTAATTGCAACTTTATCTGAGAAGAAAACATTTTTTCCATGTTGTTAATGCAACAGGTACAAAATGGTAATACCATTTACATACAATGATGCTTGGTTGTAGAAGTGCAATAAAATTTCACCTCATCAGTATAAACTAAGCTGCAGGGACTTACTAAGCCCCTGCAATCTTTCACACAACCCTTGCCCCTTTCTGTCTACAACATCCCACTCAGTGCTCCGGTAACTGAAGGCTGCTAGAGTATGCAACAGCTGATCAGATCATCTGCTGCTACGTGTTTGAAGGTACAGCATCTGCTTTTGCTGGTAGAGAGTCTTTTGTGCTTTTGTTGTTTGCTCAGAGCTCCTCAGATGAGCCAGGTACTTGGAGACTAATGGAGGTGTGAAATTTGTGTGCTTTGTTTCTGACCAGGCAGACAAATTTGTGGGGAATTTAGAGGCTTTGACTCTTTTATTCTGAGCAGTGAAGTCAAGTAAGTTGCAGGGATGCTGTAAGACAGCAAATCTAGCTGCTGTTTAGTCCTACATGTTTCTGGAAGCCTACACAGAGAAGCCAAAGGCCACAAAACACTTATATATATCTACAGCTGCACCACATCATCAGGGTAGCTCAGAGCAATATGAATAGGTAAATCACAGTTGCCCTTATGTTCCTCTTTTAGTCTGTAGGTTACAGCTTTTGTCTTTACTCTTCTGAACACAGCGGGTATTTGAAGGATTAGTCTGGTTAAAACAGGTTTACAGTGGCTTTGTATAACTTGTCAAGACAGCAAAATTAAAATGGATCACAGCAATAAAAACAACTATTTATTCCGGGAATAAGAGATTCTTGGTTGTTCAGTTTTGGGTTTTTTTCCCCCTCAAGACTATCTCAGTCAAACAATCACAAATTTCTTAATAATTAATCACTTTTAATAAATCTTTCATCAAAAAACTTCACCTTGGTTTCTAGTAAATTGGAATAAATTAGGAAAAAAAGGTATTGTTCACTTGTTGCTGTTAGAAAAGAGGGAGAAGGCTATTACATTTTTACACATGTTCAGGTATCAAACCATTCAAGTTTTTATTGAATATGATCAAGTTTTAACAAAAATTTAATATTTCAACATATATAAAGGAATGTTAAGGATACTTATGCATGTGTCTGTACAGATCAAGAAAACCCCATACTTGGTATATTTACATTTTTTAGTGTGATACATATATCAGTTGATGTCCCTACTGAAGCACAGATGATGCTTGAAGCACATGTGATTCTTGTGGTGGAAAGTGCTGAATTATCCCTTGACGTGCCTGTGTTTAGGAATCTGTGCTGAGTACAAGGCAGTAATCCTGGTCACACAGATTCTCTGTCTGTGTGAGGGGAGAGCCCCTCAGGGAAGCAGGTACCTCCTGTGTGGTGTGGAGCTGGGTGAACCAGGAGGAAATGCAGCTACTGACAGTGACTGCTGACCCAGTGAAAGACCCTCGTCATGTTCATAGCACACTGATCTCCTAAACCAAGAGGAATGAGCATCAGCTAGCAGTAGGTTATATTTGCACAACTAAACGCTTTCAACTCTTACAATCTTAACCATGCAAGTTGGGGACATTTGGGCTTTAAAATAAAATCTTCTAGGTTAATTTTTTCACCTGTCATTTTGCCCCACTTTTCCTCCGGGTAAGTTTTCCTGCTAAGTTGTAAAAGGAAAGAGGAGATTTTGAACTGAAGAGCCTGATCCTACTCAAACACCACCATAAATCAGGACAAAGCTCCTTTAAATCTACATCACTGCAGTTGCAAATGCATTCCATGCAAAGAAATCTGACACCTTCCTTTTCTTTTCTAAACTCTTCCTTTCTGCTCCCAAACAATGCTTGGTTTACAAATCCTCTATTACTCTTGCTTAGCAGCTGTGCTGAACAGGACATTTTTAGCAGGCAGTTTATTTACCAAAATAATTACAAAAAGAGTTGAAAGAGATTTTGATTGACTATATGCAGTCTGTGAGGTTTGAAAAGTGCTAGGTGAAATCTTAGTAATAGAAACTAGGAAAAAGTTGGGAAATAGCAATTTCAGGAAGAAATGGTGTATGATGTGATAGGAGAAGGAAAAAATATACAAATAAAACCACGTTAAAATTGCTTAAAAGAAACCACAACAAACTGTGTGCCTGGACATTCCTGCCTTTGCAATTTGTGTCACATTAGACAGACTTCTTACTAGCTAGAAACTGTGTATGCCCGTAATTGCTTCTATTCAGCTGTGCTCTCACACTTCCTTTGTCAGAGGAAGGCATATAAAATAAAAGTTGAACAGGAATTTAACAGTCCTTAGCAAGAAAATGCCATTAATTTCTGGAGAAAATCTCTGCCAAAGTTCAGGTTTATATAGTGGGTAAAGCCCCTGAATAGCACAACACATAGAAACATAAATCAGAAAATACTCTTAGATCATGAAGTCCAACCTGTCAGGCCCACCACTAAAGACTGTCCCTAAATGGCACATATACACATCACAGGGAGAGTGACTTCATCAGTCACTGAGGAGCCCATTCCAAGGCCTGACCACCCCTGTGGTATAGAAATTTTTCCTAATGTTCAACCTAAACATCAACCTTTCCTGGCACAATTTGAGGTCATTTCCTCTTACTCTGTCCCTTACTACCTGGGAGAAGAAGCCAACCCCCACCTGGCTACAGCCTCATGTCAGGCAGTTGTGGAGAGTGACAAGTTCTCCCCTGAGCCTCCTTTTCTCCAGGACAAACACCCCCAGCTCCCTCAGCTGCTCCTCACAGGACTGGTGCTCCAGACCCTGCCCAGCTCCATTGCCCTTCTCTGGACTCTCTCCAGCTCCTCAGTGCCTTTCTTGCAGGGAGGGCCCAGAGCTGGACACAGCACTCGAGGTGTGCCCTCAGCAGTGCCCAGCACAGGGGGACAATCCCTGCCCTGGCCCTGCTGGCCACACCATGGCTGCTCCAGGCCAGGATGCCATTGGCCTTCTTGGCCACCTGGGCACACCCTGGCTCATGTTCAGCTGCTGTCACCAGCACCCCCAGCTCCTTTCCAGCCACTCTGCCCCAGCCTGTGGAGCTGCCTGGGGTTGTTGTGACCCAAGGGCAGGACCCAGCACTTGGCCTTGTTGAGCCTCACTCTGCTGGCCTCAGCCCATTCATCCAGCCTCTCCAGTTCCCTCTGCAGGGACTTCCTGGCCTCCAGCAGGTCATCAGTCCCACCTAATGTGCTCTCACCTGCAAACTGAGTGACATTAATCAGGGCTGGCCCCAATACTGAGCCCTCTGGAACTTTGCTGGTGACTAGCCCCAGATGGATATAACTCCATTCAGCACCACTCCGTTTCCAGCTAGCCAGCCAGCTTTTTATCCAATGAAGAGTGCACCTGTCCAAGCCATGGGACATGGCATCCGCATCATAGCACTAAAGATTCTTCTGTGTTTTCTAAACAATGAAGACAGCCCTTTTGAGGGAAAAAGGTTCATCATCCAGTATGATCCTGAAGTTTTTTCCTCTCTCTCTCTGGAAATCATGTGTCCTGCTGCAACAGATCACAAGGGCAACAGAAAAACATATATATGTAATTTTTACAAAGGCTCATCTTAGTAAAAAACAAAATTATTTCCTCTTTTGATACAGGATGATACAGGAGAGAGACCATATTAAACCTGGAAGTAACTGAAGAGCTGAACAGCCCTCTGACACATACACCACCCTCTTCCAAAGAGACCAGATCAGCATTAATGATGAAGCCTTTTATTTATATAATCAGATTTTAAAAAAAGACTTGCACTCATTAACACACTGTGCAGGAACATAATTTCATTGCCAACACAACAATGTGTACCTACCACAAAAAACAATAATCTTTGGTGGTGGTGAGTGTGTATATATGAATGCCTATGTGCACGTTCCTGTTCTTCTGTTCAGGACCATGTATTTTATTGGCACGGATAAACTCACAGGCAGAATGAGTCAGAAAATATTTATCTTTCATTCTTCCTTCCTCATGACAGTCATAAACTCAGCATCAATAAATCAACTCCCTTTCCAGTGAACGCTTTAGCCAAAAAAGTTACAAACAAACAAAAGAAAAATAATTTGAGACATATCTGTTGAAAAATAACCTTTTCCAGAAAAAGAAAAAAGTACAGTTTTGGTTATGGTATTTAGTTTGTCTGAGCTTACTGTATTCGCTGAAGTTCAAAATTTTTCAATCAGCTCTATTCAGATACTAAAGCAACCTGTTTCCTAAGTAAGTTGAGCAAAGGGTTAACCCAGATTGACTTTCTAACTGCCTTTCATTAGCATTCCTTGTGTTCCCAGTACAGGAGCAGCATTTCCCCCAACAGTAAGCACAAAACAGCTACCTTGGGAAGAAAAATAAGTATCACAGAAGAGGAAACAACTTGTGAACCAAGTAGAACCGAGATGCTTTTCTGAAACAAGAATAACCAAAAACTCAAAACCCAGTTAAAGCAACCCTTGGGTGTTGGCAGGCTTAAATATGAAAAATTAGGTACCATCAGTTCTCCACTTAAGATTCCCAGTGCAACAACCTCTGCACCCAAGGGATAATTGTGAGCTTTCATCCCCCTTAAATCTGGGCTGAAAGAGGTAATTAAAGAAAATAACAATAGACAACACTGTTTCGGGCCACATCTCATTCTCTCACCTGTAAGATGATGAAGGGAAGGAGAGTCAATCAAACTGAATAGTAAAGACTCTTAGAAGAAAAGCAAGATAGTAGTGTACAAAGATACAGAGAAAACTAGTCACCCTGACAGAAAAAACCAATTTCTAATATTGCCAGACAAAGGCAGAAGACGAAACAGGACAGCTGTTGACAAGTTCTTAGTTATACCTATGACTGAAGTGTCCACTGCAGTTACCTAGCCCTTCCAGTCCTACCTAGAAGCAGTAGATAGGGTGCTTTGTATAATTAAAACAATAAAACTGACAATTCAACACAAACACCAGTTTGGTGATACCAGAGCTTGTTCCCCTGCACCCGTTCCTCCCACACCTATAGCTACTTCCTCCCACACCTACAGCTCCCATCCTAGCTTTCTACAGTAAAGAACCATCAGCAAATGAGCCAGTTAAGTGGGCATAGCATTTCTCACCAAAATTACCGCAACCAAATAAAATTTTTTGTTCATAGTAGTAAAATTTGTGATAAAAAAATGGAAGCCTTGCTGTCTCTGGCTGCAGGCAGGAGCATACCTAACCTGCTATCCTGGGCATTCACCACCTGTATCCCTGTGGGCCAGGAGCTAGGGCAGGGAAGAGGGGGGTAGGAGGGGAGGCCCAATACCACACTTCAAAGTGTGGAGTGTCTGAGCCACAGGATGTGTTAACTCCATTAAGTGCAGCGATGAACTCCACCTGTAATAGCTGCCATGTAGAGAAAATGTTTCTAGTTTCTTTAAAGCAGAATCCAACCCTGAGGATTTATGTGTGAACCTGTCTACAGATTAACTCAAAAATGTTAAAAAATACACACACACATACACATGCAGACACGGACACACAAACTCTGTATGTGTATTTAAGGTTCATACAGCCTCTTTCTTCCCATAGGAAGCCATTTATATAGGTCACTCAGCATGCAATGGTGCCTACCTTTGGTTAGAGAATGAATTCCAAGCTTCACTTGTGAGAAATTCCCACTTCCTATTTCTCCTCTGACTCGATAGAAGGCAATTCTCTTTCCCAGCGTTAATTCCTTCACCACTTTTTCATTATGAGACATATCCTGCATTAGTTTCTCAAAGGGGGTCAGCCTGTGCTGTTTGCCCTCTTCATCTCCTTCATGGCACTCTGGGTGCCCATCATCTTCCCTGCTGTCCTCGTGATGCCACCTGGAACAGCGGTATTTTCCAAGACTTCCTTCATTCACATATCCTGTTGTCATAGTCTATAGGGTAATCACTTCCCCATTTAACAAGGTGCCCTGAGAAGTTTAAATGAAGTAATTCTGTATGAATATGCAATCCTGCACATTATGGACACGGTGACAAATGCAGCAAAAGAAAAATAAAATAGCAGCTTACAGAAAGTCCAAAGACTAGTTTGAAAATTTGTTCAAAAACACATCTGGCACATCTACATATTGCATGTCCTGTCCAAAATCAAAGATAAAACATCCATTCCTCACTAATAGATTAGTGTGTCCGGATCTTCAGCTAGGTAAAAGGTAAAAGAGGCTTTGCAGTTAAAACTGCAAACTTTGTGCAAGAAAGTGGCAAGGTGCTTGCTGTCTATGCAGTACATTTGACACATGCAAAATATTTGACACGAATATTCAGATTTTAGCTTGATCCTTTGAGAACTAACTTGATAGATAAAGGTCAAACAGAAAGCTGATTAACTGCTCTGAATAAATCCAGATACTTCTAGCTAATTTTGAATAGCTGACCTTAAGATCGTAGTTCTCCTTGATTCTGGTAAAAGTCCAAAAGCTGACTGTAGGGATTGCCTTTGTTTCATTCTTCAGCCTGTGAGCTTGTCACTGTACCTTGGAAATGTCACTGCGTATGGAAGCCTTGCTGTAAAAAGTACGCTGCCCCTCTGTTTCTTTCCCATGGTGTGTTCAACAAAGCGACTGATTCTGGAAGATGACAGGAAAAGCATAATCTGTGCACCAGGCAAAAGAAATGCTGCGCCTCAGTATCCCTGCAGTCACATGGCAGGACAATACAGGATTAAGTAACTGCAATGTCACGTTAACCCTCCTTTATTTAGATGAGCTTTCTTTAACGCCTTGAGCCTTCTCAAAATTTTGCCAGACGCGTGGTGTTCCTGAGCAGACAGATGAAGAAAGTAATTAAAACCTTTACATAACAGCTTCACTGAATGACAGCATGACCCACACCATTTCACCAGTTTAACTCTGGCAGCACAGACACAGAAGTACTTACCCTAAATACACAAGCAACTGCTTCCCTTTAAAGCAGCACACCAATATTTTCTTCTTTACCTTTCTCTTTTAACCTTGAGAGCCAGAGTTGATCAGCAAATGCTGATCATGCAGCTGCATGCCTGAGGGTGCTGAGCTGGGCACGAGAGCTGAGACAGCTCAGGCAGTGGCAGCGCTCACCTCCCCTGCTCCCCGCCTGCAGCACACCCGACTGATGGACACAGGAGACACCCGACTGCCAGGACAGATGCACCAGATTGAGGGGGAGTGAATCAGACCAGTAACTCACTGCCTGAAGCTTAGGCAGACAGTCACCTAAGGCGCCACACTAGCACAGGGCATGTGACATTTGCCAGGTGGAGCTGCCCTCTAAACCCTACAATCTCCTTCGTGAGCAAGAGGAAGAGAGGTCAGAGGCACGACCTAAGTGCAAAGAAAAAGCATCTGGTGATGGTTTCATTAAATGGGAACTGGAATGGCACAGAAGCACTCATCTGCTCCTACAGAGAGGCCAATGTGACTGACCCATGCTCTAGGACACTGCTCCCTGCCTTGAGACACATTGAAGAAATTTTGAAAGTCACCTTACCTCTCTGTGCTGCAGCCACATTGCAGGCAGACAAACCTGTCCCAGGGTGATGCAGAAAGCCTGGCTTTCCCTCAGAGTCTGTGACTCTGTCTGTCACTTCTCTGAACTAGGGATGCTTCTTTACTGTGTGTGCTGCAAATTTAATGGCTCATGCAGTTTGTAAGTGGAACAGAGGGAGAGGGAGAATTTACTACTACCATAATGCCTTCATTAACTCTTTTTGGCTTACTCATGTTTGAAGAAAAGAGTCCTTTTCATTGTTGACAGAAAATAAAAATAATAAATACATAATTGTATTGTTCTCTGGAGCTAAATAGACTGAAATCCCTGACAAACACTGTATGTGTACATACAGCTAATGGCCAAATCCTGATATTGTTATTAGGGAAGAGACCAAGTGACAAATGAAAAAATCCTTCAGTATTCTCCCACCAAACCCCTCTTTCTTAGCACCGAATGTTCCCCCTTATTTTGTTATTTAATACCTTGGAAGAAAAAATTTATGTGGAAAGACACCCCATCCCCACACAAACTGAAAAACCCAAACCCCACACCTTACACTCTGTTTTTCCTTCATTTGGGAAAAGGACAATTTCTTTCAGGAGTGTCAGAATTCTGGCCCACATGTTTTCTGCTTTAACCTGTTTCACATCACAATTGTAAAAGTATTCTAGGAAATAAAAAACTATATGAAACTTGACTGTATTTCACAGTTTTAATGGTGGGTGACACTCTAGCAGAGCAGAGCTTTTGGAAGCCATTTGTCTGCTGTTCAGAGCCACAGTGACTCAGAGGAAGAACTCTGGCCCCATTCTGCCCTTTGATCTTGAGAACAGCAGCACAGGCTGTCCATACAAAAAGTCTGGAAACCTCCATGAGCAGTGTCAGGCACGCCATGAACAAACTGTATTATTCAATCAAGTCTCTTTAGTTGGGCGTAACATCCTCACCACCAAAGAATAGCTGTAACTTATGGCTATAACCTCCAGAGTGGCAGGTATGGACGATTCTGGTCCCACAAAAGAAGAAACAGAGAACCACTGCCATCTTCTGCAAAAATCATCAGTGACCTTGCAGTTAACTGGCTGTACAGAAAAGGCTGCCTGTGCAAAAAGAAGGGTTTCCTTCAAACAGACTTGCGTAGACAAGCCCCTCCTGAATACATTCCATCAAGGCACAGAAGGTAGCTAGCCCAGTCCATGTGGATCACAGAGACAAACCATATGGGAATACCACAACCTTGTGGGGACAGAGGAGTCAAGAGAAAGGCAAAACTGCACTGAGGCATCAGCACGTGGCTCTTCCTGAATTTGCTCCTGCGGAATTTCTCCTGGGGCTCAACATGCTGTTTTTCAGAGCACAGCCTACCATTAATCTCCCTTTGAGGCTTGACATGTAACTGTCAACCCTGCAACCTCCTGGCACTTGGCCAGCTGGCTAGGTTTTCCCTGTGTTTTGAGACGAGCTATTTCAGTATTCCTGGTGTTAGCAGTATATACACCATCTATTTATGGCCTACATTCCTTCCCGTAATCAAAGCCAGCAAAATCTATCCTGATATCATACAAAAGGGCACTGACTGTAAAAGAAAATAATTCTAAGAGAGAAGGGAGAAACAAGGAAATCAGGAGTGATCCAAACACAATGAAAGACCAATGTTTGTTTTTTTTTCTCCAGTCTGGCTGACGGGTGACCAGAAGAACTTCATATAAATTTATCTGACCAAATAACCACTTTAAAAAATAAAATAAGCAAGCAAAAGAAAACCAAAACCAAAAGCAAACCACTATAAAAATCATCACAAGACAGTGAACAACTGTATCAATCCTGTAAGACCTAACATTGATGTTGTTTAACCTTGTTTTTTAAATTGACATTCTCCTCCTATTCTACTAAGTGCTAAGTACCCTCAGGCTTCAGCTGCAGACTCAGTTTAAACCCTGCATCACAACTTTAAGGAAGGTCAGAGTGAGGGGGAAAAGAATTAAACCAAGAAAGAGATCACTGGGTATAGAGAATTTGGTTCCTAAATCTCATTTTGACAGATAGAGAAAACGTGACCTGGTTTTAAGAAGCTTAGAATGGAGCACATGAAAGCACAGAAGCAGCTGGACCAGTGCTCTCTGATAGCACTGTGTTTGGCAAATTGGTCTCTTTCATTAAATCTGTCATTCAGAGGCAAAAATCCACCCAGCTTTGAATGCTTAAACTGTTGCAGCTCCTATTAGAGTGAATGTGAAGGAAGTTACACTGGAAGGTCTCCTACCACTCAAACTGTCACAGTACCAGGTATTCTTAATGAGGATGTCACTGGATATTGCAACTCATTCACTAGAGTTCTCTTTTCAGCCCCTCTGCTGTGTAGTCTGAGGAGACGGGGATTTTTAAAGTATTTCCCTAGGGTAGGGGATTAGTCAAATTTTTTTAAATTCCCTTGAAGAACAGCATGTCTCCTGCTTAGCAGATTATATGCACCATGCACCAGCTCTGGATCAGAACTGAATGTAAAATAGTAGGGATTTTTTTTGTAAACTCATCTGCTAGAAAAATATCGACCCCATTTTTTTAGTTACAGCTTTGAATGTTCAATTGTTGCAAGAAAACACCAACAACGTAGTATACGCCTGTGTACAGAAGACCTATCTTTTACAAAAGATTAGAGGCCAGCAGAACAGTCCTGTAAGACCTGTAGCACAGACCACAGGTGACACAAAATCTCTGCTCTGCAGACAGACACCACAGAAAAAGTAATAGCTCAACTTCTGTGCTTATGCTCAATAATATCGAGTGCATGGCTGCTGTGGCCAAAGGAAGTCAACACTTGTTCAAGGTTTGTCCTGAGCACATTTTTTTGATTTACATGAGAAGCACCCTCAGTCTTATTTCTGTGAATGCCAGAAAACAGAATGACTGTATAAAATACACCCCAGAGCTTCACATGAATTGTTTAAAAACCTCACAAAACCCAACTATTCAAAATACAAAATACACCATGGCTACAGGCTGAACACAGACCTCTGTACCCAGCTCACATAGGACAAAATACTAACAGGGCACTGACCATGGAGAACCACCAGAAACTCCTTGCTCTCTCTGCCCAGGCCCACATGCCACCAATTTCCATCCCAGAATTACTACGGTTAGGAGGTACAGCATTTGGTTTGCCATTTATTGTTTGCTGAAAACCAGACATGAAGAACATCATTCTTATCAGCCTCCTGCTGTGCCTGGGAATGCTCTGATAACAGCCACAGCGATGAGCCTGGGCTGGCAGGTGGGCAGGGCATCACTGCCAGTTCTGTGCTGCTGCACTGGACAGGCTGGAGCTGCAGTGTGAACTTGACTGTGACCTGTAGATGGTGGGAGCAGGAATCTCTCAGTCTGGCTGTGGTTGTGACTGTGCCCCAGCAGGTACACCTCTGGAGGGATTATGGCCCATGCAGGCCACACTGGGGCAGGTGCACCTCAAAGGACTGTGCCTGAGTAAATGTATGCTGCAGCAGGTATAGCCCTGAGGAGACTGGCTCACAGACATGGCTCCACTCGAGGCAGCTACAGCCCTAAGGCACTACACACTGTGGGTAAATCCAAGCTGGAGCAAGGACATGGGGAGCACGTCATTGCTCTGTCAAACCATGACACATTGGACTCAATCATCTTAAGGGTCTTTACCAATATAAATTATTCTATTGTTCTTAGCCTAAGACAGGGCATTGTTTTCCCACACAGGGAACATTAACATATGCAGCAACCCTGGCTGAAATAGAATATAAACACTTTCAAGGCTTCTACGCAAAACCTCACTTACTGGCCACAGCACCAAGAAGGGAAGCAGGAATAGATAACAAACAGTTGTGCTGGACACACTCTTTCCTCACAATGAAATGCCTGTTCTATACACTGTTATCAGAAAAAAGAATCCCAAGGAATTCTGGTATAAAAAGGAAAAAAACAGCCAAAAAAAACCCCTCTACACTGGAAAACACTAACTGGCAACTTAATTCTTCAATTGTAACTTAGAGCAAAAGACAGGGAACTCTGCAACCGATTTAGAAGTTTAATAAGCTTAAGCCCTTCATACTGAAGCAGAATACAGGTGGATGCTTACTCAAGTGTCCCCTAACCTCAGCGGAAAGACTGAAACCTTCACCTTTTGGACTGACCCCACAGTCATTCTGGGATGGACCCCTAAAGACAAACCCAATTCCTTGGAACCTGATCGAACATGACCTCTCAAGGCTTTCACCTGACCAGCCCCTTGCCAGATCTGCTGACTGAGCACTATTCAGCACAGCTCACTGCAGCACCAAACTGCAGATCTAAGCAACCTCCAACTTCCTTCTTGCCAAGACCAGAGATGAGAAATAGAGAAAAAACATACTGGTGTGCCCTGTTTTGTGGTCCACCTCTAAAAGATCTCTCCATGATCTTCAACAAGCTGACCCTCCTGTGTCCAGGACTGCTACGGCCTGACGCACAGAGACCGACCCAGCGCGACGCCCAGGCTGGGCCAGCACAGGCGCACACCCGCCTGCTCGGGCTGCCAACACCTGCGTGGCAGCAGCAGCTCAGGCCGTCCTGCAGGGCCACTGACAGGCACTTCATGTCACACGGGTGTCAGGGTGCACCTCCCCGGGGGTCACCTGCCAACAGGCTGGAATAAGCTCTTGGCCAGAAGAAGGAAGGCTGCACAGAGCCCTCAGTAGTCAGAGCTTACATAACCCCACCAGCACAGGCTGGGTGCAGCCCAGCTGGTGGAGTCTCACATCAAATCCACTGTCTGCAGTGTACAGGGTATATGGAAAAGAAAATCAACAGACTAAGCAAGTACATTAAGACTTGTGAAATAGAAACTAAAATGGGGGCGAGGGGTACAGGGGGGCAACTCCTTTCATCCTTTCACAGTACTGCTGATAAAACAGCTAGAAAGAGAATTAAAATTAATTAGTCTTTGAATTGTGCAGAAAATAGCATTAAAAACAAAGACAAAAATTAATTTATTCGTAGAACCATTGATTTTCGCAGGTCTTTGAAATACATGGAGGGATTAATTTGAAGTCTGACTATTTGAAATTAAATTTACCCTTTCAAAACTTCAGTCTGGCCAGTCTATTTTATTTCCTTCTTTGAGGTATAACACAAATGACATCAATTTGCCTCAGAATTGTTCTTCCAAGATAAAATAAATTTCCATTAAGCATGTATTTCTGAGTCAACAGAGATGCAACAAAGTCTTTACTAGCCTTATAAATAACAGAAAATAATTCCATCTTGGTTATTTCTCTAAATACTAGTTTGACTCCTTTTTTGGTGAAAATAAAATAAATTCTCTAGATAAAGCAAGCTATAGTCCAAGAAGTAAGAAACAGGCAATACTTAAAGTACTGCTGAAATCACTAAAGTAATCAGTCTTCACTTACATCAAGAAAATGATTGCATATTTAGGCAGATATGCATTGCTAAGAAGACAGCCTACAATAAAATCACCCTGTCATTTTCAAGGAAGAGAAACATAAACTGTGCTCCCATACAAGGGCAACAGAACATTTTCTGGTTCATATTGTCTATCACAGTTTTCCTTCACTACCCCCACTTAGTAGTTGGGCCTTAGCAAACAGAAGTAACTCTGGTTACCTCTTCCAAGGTAATCAAATTTAGTTGCATCACTTTATATATGCACTACTCAAAAGTACTGGTAATAAAGGGTTAAGCATTTTAAGGTCATTTTTCAATGTAACTGGGCAGAAGATAAGCAGTTGGTATTATTCTCCAGGGACCTATTTGAAAAAATATAAATCCTGCACCCCACTTTGAAATATACTTTATACTGACTGGAGCTTCCAATTTTTCAAAGTAATCTCTAAGACACCTGAGATTTACCCTGAATCAGTATTAAGAAAACTGTGCATTACAGTAATTACATTCCTCGGTAATAGAAGACACAGACCTAGAAATATAATACCCACATAAAAGTGTCAGGAGAGCAGCATCATAAAGACTGTCTCCTTGGTTTTAAAAATGCTGAAGACTTATCCCCTGAAAGTGTTGTTGCAACTTCTCTGTCCCTGCCCATTTAAAATGTCCTGAAGTGACTGTAGCTTTGAGAACTTTTTGAGTTTTTAGAGAAAAAAAATCTAGGTAGAAAGACAGGTATTTGCATTTCTCATCTCACTGACCATTAGACTGGAAATGTCTAGAATGCACCAGAAAACAACATGGAAAACAGACCCAGACTATTTCTCTAGGAATGTAAGAGTGTGCCACCTTCTCAGACTGAAAGGGTCCCCTTCCCACGCAGACCACATGCCCTTCACACCAGCTCCCACCTCTGGAACTGTATTTGGGTACCACTTGCTGAAAAACCTCTGCAGTGCACTGCTACCAGGTTTGCCATCCATATGACCTCCTCATGCCTTGCAGGCACAGAGCCACAGAGCAAGGCACAAGCTCCCCAGTGCTGCTGAAGCTTTGATTAGCTTCTGGAAACTGGTTAATGCATAGCAAATCTTCAAGATGTAGCAAGGAGCTTAGCAGGAAGAAATCTGCTCTTATTTGACATCCTACAGGTCGTAAGTCATTAATCTGTATATCAAAGACATCTCTCCCACTAAAGATTCCTCTTCCACTGGATTGAGAACAGAATAGGTATTTTTGAAACTGGGATCTAGAGAAACAGTACAAAGGCAGCAAAAAATACTCAAGACAGCCCACTGTGGATAGAATGTTCTATCAGCTTCATCAGTATGGTGCATATCCTAAGTGAGGAATATTAACCCAAACAAGATTAAGCACTCTAGATTTTACTCTTCTTTCGCAACTTTGACTTCAGTATTGCAGCTTAATGATTCACAGCTATCCTAGATCCTAGGCTTCCTTTACAAGCTTTTTTTTTTCTTTTTTCTTTTAAACTGACCTGGTTTTGGAGCAGTGAAAAATTCATAATGCTGTCTCAACCTGAATTTCCAAGTGCAGCAGTGTGTGCTGAGGAAGCTGCCAGCACATTTAAGCAACTGATCTCTCCTGCTGAGAGGATGAGCAGAGCACACAGTATTTGAGGGCAGGCACAGACCAATACCCTGGGAAACTACAGAAGAGGAACACTGCAGAGCTCCAAGCAATACAGACCTTACTACTGATCCACTGAAAGACAGTCATGTGAAAAAGCTGCTATATCTCAAATCCCTCAAACCCACGCTACTTTCCATATAGCAAAAAAATTCCTGAATTTAATGAATATTATGTTAATAAATTTTGCTAGCATTTAATTTCATTAGCTAATCTTATAGACATTTGTTGAGTATATGTCCTGGAACTCAGACCATTATAATTATTATTATTATTATTACTGCTGCTCCCACTACTACTATTACTGTGAGAATGAAGTGTTATGTGAACTATGTTTCCTAAGAAAAGCCAGAGCAAATCTGAGTAAAAATAATAGTAACTGTTCATACTTTGTTAAAATGGTAACAAGTACCACATTCAATGTTCAAGCTTAGAGAAGAGATTTTGACAAATCTGCAAAAATAGAAACTAAGAATAAGTCCATGGTATTACATGTAACTCTGTCATTACATATAACTCTATGGTATCACACAGATACTTATTACATTCCATGATTTCAAGGAGCATGGATTCACTAAGGAAGAAGAAAGCAAATATATGCAGAAGTACAGCATAAGCAAATTTTAGAACATCTTTCAGCTATAATCTTCCCTGCAAGCATCCACTCCCATGACACAGTTCTATGGACAACCAGAACACATGTAACACAATCCAAAATCCTAAGTCTATTTAAAAGTCTGTAGGTAAGAAACTCCAGTTCCTCACCTTTCTTCAATCTTTTCCTGAAGAAATCTGCAGGAGAATTTCAGATTAGAAATGTATCTGAGACTCAAGTTATGCAGATGATTTTATAAGCTATTCTTATTAGACTAAAGTTCTGAAATAGCAATCTATTTTTAAATAGACAACAATGTAATGCTGCTAGTATTTCATTATCTGACTAATTTCTCCTGGATTTGCTTAATGCTACACCCCTTTCCAGCAGCCTTCTATCAGCTCAAGGAAAAGCAGCTGCCTGAGTGCAGCAGAACTCAATGAAAAGGAAAAAACTCCAGTTTCATTTTACTTTGTAAAGTGTGGGGGGGAAAGACAATAGGAAAGCAATCAGTTGAATTAGTTCACAATTAGTGTTGAAGAGAAAAGAGAAAGAAAATTTAGAGTCAAAATATTGTAAGAGTCTATACTACTTTAATGGTGTGAGTTGCTTGAGTACAACTAATTTTTTTTCCATTTATCACTGTAATTAAACTATAAAATCTATTGAGTGGGAGTTTTGTTAAGAATGAAGCTGCTGTTTAAGTGGTATGTATGTGAAATTATTTTCCAGCAGGCAAACATACCAAGAAAAAAAAAAGGCTTTAAAACCATAATGATGCTTTTGTATACTACTAAAGAAACACTCAGTGTCACTAGTGGTTCATGTGATTGTGCATTTGAAAATATAAAGTTATAAGACCTGCTAAGGTTTCTAGGACAGCTTTTGCAAATAGAGGAAAATAGGAACAAGAGACAGAGAGGAACAGTCTGTTCAGTTTGTCCAAACCCAGCAGGCTAACACCAGGAGGCCAGCAAGATAAAATGAGAAATGCTTATGTTGCTCTGAAATCTGAAAAAAGCACAGCTGGCAATCCACAAGGTCCCATTCTCTCAGGACAAACCCTGACCTTTCAGGTGCTGGGCAGCAAAACAGCCTGGGCAGGACGTCACCTGCTGTCAGGACGACAGTCAAAGCCTCTGGCAGTGAAAGGCAAAGTTCTCATGCACTGGGTGCATCACCCCAAGCTCAAAGGCATGATGACAACATTTTTTTCCAGAGAAAGGGCACCACTCCATCTTACTGATTATTAAAAAAATGCATCATGAGGAACTGCAGTATCAAGACCAAAATCTTGTTACTCTTCACAGCATTTTACAAATGACATTATATAATTTTAGCACCACAGTGTGATAGCAGGAAGCATGTAAGGAAATGAAGACATGCAAAGCGCTGAATGTTGTAACGGCTGTATTTTCAGCTAAAAAGGATTTGTTTGATTTCCTATATCTTCAGTCTAGTAAATAAGTTCCATTAAGAGTCTGAAACCTCTCGGAGAGCACACTCATGAGCAGCTCTGAAGAGGTGTATTTGAAGAAATTCTCCAGCAAGCATCTCAGAGGAGACACAATACTGTCCTGGTATAATATTACCTGGTGATGTATCAGAGCTAGAACTGCTTTGCTAGCACCAAGATCTTATGATTGAAGCTTAAAGATTAACTGCTTTTTCTGGTTCCTCCAAAGGTCTCTGACTGAACATTCATTGACAATATTTACTCTTGTGTCTCTCCACAGCAGCAGCATTTCTCAGTGCCACAGCACTAGCTGACAGAGAAAAAGAAAGAAAATGCATATCTCTTGCATCCTCTTCATATAATTAGTACTTAACCCAGTTAATCACACCATTTAATCTGATGACACCATGCAGAGCTCAACAGGACTGGAAAGAGATTATTCTCATAACCTCTAAAGCACAGGGCTGGCATAATTTGGTTAATTAGGCCAAAGAACGTCACATATTTCTCTCATCTCTCTCAGTGTCTCTCATTTTTAAACCTAGGGGCACACCTAACCACTCTAAAGACAAAGATATATTTATTTACCATTCTATTCTTTAACACTGTAGTGTTATTTATTCAACATAAAACCCAGAAAATTTGAAAGTTCACTCCCAATTGAGAACCAGCATCAAGTCTATATCCTACACCTCTTGCACTCTCGGTATAGAATTCCATGATTTTTCATAGACGTGATACAGAACTGAACATACACACTACGTGTGTGCACTGCCAATCCAAAGCTAAGCCAAAAGACAACCACTCCTTGCTGTGCTTTCTTTTTGCCCATGAAAAGTAAATTAGACATGCATATAGACTTATTGTTCACTCTAGACAGTGTCACAGTTCCTGCTTTTTACTCCTGATAATGATACTTCTAATATTCCTTTAAGATGTTTTACATATTTTTTCTTTGTAACAAAAAAATGCACAAAAATTACTGCTTGTTTGTACAGTTCAGTGCGCAGAAGTAAAGGAGTTAAGCCAACAGCTTTAGTGAATTGTTGCTGTACGCCCAAGACAATCACACACAGATCACCACAAAGGTGAAATTGAACCTTGAAGGTTGCTAGACCACAACTGCTAGCCCGATGGATGTAATGAAAACAATGGAGTCTTATTTCTGATGAAGACAGGATCTGTTCACATTTTATATTTGAGTTCCAACAATGGAATTTCTCATCATGTAAAGGAATCTTAACAATACATTCAATACATAATACATTTAATTTAATAATTCTGGAAGTTCTTACTACATCACTAAAAGTAAGACAGAGTTCTGAGCTTTAAAAAGTTTTGCAATACTACTGAATCAGATGAAAAAAAAAATTATACAAAGACTTCTCATATTGCTTGATGAAGCTGAGTTCCCTTCCTTCAGCCAGCATGGGAATTCCAATTCTAACAGAGTTTTTATGCAATTATTATTTCCAAGTAATTTAGACTTTATTTTAATTCTGATTTCTAACTTAGTAATTCAAGGAACACCAAAAAAATACTGTTAATAGAGGCTTTTTTACATCCTTACTCAGTGGTTTCACCGGATGACCTAGTGTTTGCACTCCAATAATCAGACAAAACAGACATCTGTTGAGCATGTCCGTGTTGCTTCTGTACTGACATTCATTTGTCAATCCCTCTATCGGAAGAATGTCTTACACAGATGAAAATTACAGTAGCAGATGTAAAACTTGACTGTACAAATTGTACATAGAACATGAGTGCAAATAATCTTTAAAACTCCAGAGGCCTTGGCAGACATCTCCTGTTCACAGCCCTGAAATCCCTTTCACACGCCATGCTATATTTACTGTTGGGAGGATTAGTGGAGACCAAAACCAAAAAAGTGAACTCCCAGTGCTAAAGTTGCCAAACTTCACAAAGCACTTCTGAAGGATAAAATTGCTCGGGAACTGTATTGCAACTAATTGTCATTTCAGTGTCTGCCAGCTGAAGCAGGTACACTGAACAAAACAAGTTCTGTATGTTTTTAAACAAAATAAACAAAACCAACAGAACCCACATCAAAAGAGCTTCTCAAAAAGAGTCTCACGACTGGAACACTTACACAGACCTTAGTGGTGTATTTGAATCCCTGTCCTGAACTCAGAAGAAGGAATTCAGGCGCAGTCTTTCAATGTAGTGTCACTGCTCAACTATCCTATAAGCACTGAAAACCATTAAAGCAAATTACTAGAAAGCTGGAGAGAAGGCAATTCAATGACTGCGATGCAGATCCATGTAGCAATTTACAAACATGGAAGTTATGTATGCAACTATCACATCCTCATGTGAAGGAAAGTTAAGAAATTATTTTTCAAGATCAGGGTTATGGGCACAGCACTGTGGAAGACACCTGAATAAAGTAATGTGATATTTAGCAAGAATTAAGCTTCAGTGTCAATGTGCTCGTTCTGCTAAGTACAGAAGTTTCAGCAACTCCAACATATATCTCCACAAATATTCAATATACTTTGCTTAATGTCTATATTTTCATGTCATGTGTTGGGCTACAGGTATGTCTTAACCAATCTTTCATTTTTCTACCAAACACATTGTCAGATGGTCATTGGATTCTGGGTCACCAAAGACCAGCAAAGAGGATGATATAATCCACAGCTGGGAAAAAAGCCAAACCCAGGTTGTACTGATGTTCCTGCTCTCGACTATTAAGGGAAATTTGCATTTTATTTTTTTCTACTTAGCAAGGTTATCAGCTGTTTCAAGTGATATCAAGCAGCCAAAAGGCGGTTAGGACACAAAAACATGAGAGATTTAAAAAAAAAAAAAAAAAAAAGCCAAAACTCAAAACCTCAAGGAAGAAGAACAAAAACATTGAAATAAAATACTTCTGAAAATCATTACTCCTGAAAAAAGCTGTCAATCTTAATTACAAATGAAATACTGTCAAAAGAAATCTCAAAACAGAGCTGATTACACTTCAAAGTAAGATAAAAATAAGCCATTCATATCCTGCAAAAGAGCAGATACTTTGCACTAGTACTACTTCTGAACTAGTTTCCTTTAATATTTTTTCAAAATCTGATCCTTACAGAACCTGAGTATTTTTCAACCTGTCATGGATGCCGCCAGCCTCAGGGCAGCTCTCCAGGTGCAGCCCCTGCAGAAATGCAGTTCCAGTTACAAACACAAGCACACAAGCCCTCAATGATGAGAGTGCAGCTGCCCTCTGCCCTCGCTGCAGCAGCACAGGTAAAGGAAGCCCAGGCTGAATGTGCTCCCTTCTAAGCAGAGGGACACAACACGTGCAGGCACAGAGGTCTGCAGTGTCTGTGTTCAGTGTCTTGCTGCAGTTGTGCAATGCTAAACATCCCCGGAAAACTGAAGTCTTTGTGCTCCTTGTGGCATGCTTTTCGGCATCTTAAACAACCCTACACACTGCTGAGAGCAAGTAAAGCAAGACTTCCCCATTAAATGCTAACAGAAATGTGCCACTGGGAATTAAACACTGACTGCTCAGTGGTCAGCTCTCCTTCCGTGCAATCACGCCATGCTTGGGCAGAGAAGTGGAACTTTAGGAGCAGAGCCCCAGGCTCAGTCCTATACTTTAATTTTTGGATTTGGGCACGAGCTGAAACAGACTGTTCAACCTGAGTTCTGGAAAATCAAGATTCTAAATGCAGATTCTATGGAACCCATAACTTACACCACTCTGTTGTGTGTAAAAATGAAACTGAAAATCAGAAGCACAGTTACATTCTCTTTCTGTAATTATGAGCCCAGTTTCATGCTGCTCCTCTCAGGCCACAATTAGCTCAATTCACGATGGCCTGGCAGGGCAGAGAAGACTGGCAGTACAATCAACTCCTGTGAGGCAAAGAAAAATGTTTTTTTTCAACTGTGCTGTCCAAAAAACTGCCCTATCGACAGGCCTACTGTAGAGGACAGGCCTGTCATTTTACACAAACACAGCCTCTCAAAAAGGCCACCTTGTACATACAAACTGAGCTTGCTCATCTTGACTTTGTGAGAACTTTTTCTAACAGTGAAGTTCATAAGTACATTTCAGCAAGCTACAGGAAATGCAGCGGACATAATATAGTAATTGCAAAAAAAAAGAAAAAATTTTGTAATTGCAAAGTAATAAAAGAGGGATCAGGTCACATCAGTAGTAGTTGTCCTGAATTGTTCAAAGAGTTTTCAAGCACACTCTACTACTCAATTGCCTTGCAGGTAATATGTTTTCTAAATTCCTTCCAGATTAAACACAATCTTATTTTGCAATTAGAGCTTTTAAAGTCATGATAGTATCAGCACGCATTGCTGCACAGTGTAATAATCAAACTATCTTAATGAGGGACTGAAGAGTCCTTATACTTTTGATACAATCTCTAAAACATAAATGACATAATAATACAGGCTGAGAACAATACTTTATAATTATAAACACCTGAAAACATGGGGCTTGGGACACTGATGCAAGTCATACACTGCCATTACAACATGAAATTGCTCCATGGTATAATACTGTGTCATTCTGAGAAGATCAGTATTGGCGGGACTCTGGGCACTGTTTCCAGTGGAGTGAATGGAGAGCATTTAATGCAGCTGTTATCAATCTGCTCAGAATTGACGGCCTAATTTGGAAACTGGATTACACTGCACGCACAGATCAACGCACTGCTGTACAGCTGCATGGATTTGTGATTCCCATGACAACCAGCAGAAAATGCATCCCAGTAATTCTCCTCGCACAGAGCAGATCTGCCTCCATGCAGCACTAACAAGATTTATCACTAGCACAGTCATACTTTCAATGATTTCATTGCAGATATCTAGACTGGTATAATCTCTAACTCTCTCTGCATCTTAAAATACCAATTCACAACCAGAAGCAATGCTTATATGATGCACTAATGCTGCAAGCAATGAAAATCCTTGGATACTATCTGAAATGTGTAATTTCTTAGAAAATATTAGTGGTTTCTAAATAATTTTCCAGGGCACTGAGTAAGTTTGTGTTTATTTTACCAACAAAAGAAAGTATGATTACCCTATACTTCCCACACTAGGCATTGTCCTCTCATATTTCAAGCAAGCAATACACTGATTTCTATTTTGGAGTTTGGTAACTTGTTTTCCTTGCAATGAGAAGAGTCTTTGGTTTCATGCTTCAGGAGACAAAGTCAGAAAACTGGACAGTATTTTCAGTTCCACCACTGCCTGACAGCAAGATTAGTCTGTGTAACCATAAAAAACACTGAAAAAAACTTAAAAATAGGAAAAAGCCATTTAGGTACTTCACAGTAAGTTAGATGCTAAGCTAAATAATATTTGCCAACTGTCCTAAAGAGAGAGCTATCTATGCATGAAGGACTATTTTCTTCCAAACACACAGAAGAACCATGCTGGAGATTTTCTCAGTGTTAGCCAAGAATTTCTTTCAAAGGTTGAAGTTTATTTCCCAACTCACAGAAAATATCAGGAAGAGAAGCAAACACACCCAGTTGCTAGGGCTTTGGAACAACAGTGGACCTAAAACTGGCCATGAAGAAATTGTGTCATGCTCCACCTGTAAGGAGCTAATCCCATCACTTGTCAGTATGGTTCAAAATTGTAAACTGTCCTTGGTTGTGTTCTTCCACACCAGCGTGCATAACCTGGCCCAAAAAAGGGCAACAACCCCAAATCCTCCCACAAAGAGCAACTTCTGAACGTGTATCTTACAAGCATCTCTGTCACATGTACCACCCACAGATAAAGCACTACAGCTGTCTCAATTCTGTATTTCCTTGGCTCAGTACCTCATGGAGTAGGAACTTGCAGTGGCCCCAGTCCAGAGCATTTTCTCAGTGGTAAAGTCCAGAAAATGCTTCCATGAAGTTCAACATACAGGAACCAAAGAAAAATCCTTTTTAGCAACGGCCCAACAGATCAGTTTATTGTAATGTGGCTGCAGTATGAAAAACCCAATTATCTGACAGTGCAACTTAATTGCCTTCAAAACAGAAACAGTGCATTTTAAAGTGTTATAATGAATTATTTGTATTTCCAATAGTACAGATCCTGTGTTAGTTCACAAAATCACTGTTTTTTCATCTGGCAAAGCTAAGGAGTCCACAACTGGACATTTTTTTGAACACCCACTCCAGAGCTGCAGTTTTAAAACAATGCTCTGAAAAGATCCCAAACAAGCAACTGTAAGAATAGGAGAACTGGCATGTTCAGGTATTTTATTGCCTAACTCCCAAACAGACTGCCTATCTAGGACTAAAATCTTTAAGTCCTCACCTCTATTTGTCAGATAAGGCACTATTTAGAAAAAAAACATCAATGAAGGAAAGACAGTAGATGATAAAATATAAAATATTCAGGAAAAATAAATAATTTCAACCAAATTATTTGCTCATTTCTATTCATGAGATTGCTCAGGCCCTGGAACTGCTGTAGATCTGACAAAATACTTTAAAAGAAATTACTTAGTGCAAGAAAAAAAATATAGGTGATTTAGGGCCCTTTATGACAGAACTAGATTTCTTAAATGCAGGTGGATTTTTTTAATATACAAATGAGCAAATAGTCTCCTCTTTCTGAGAGCAAGCACCAGTTTTTAGTTTTTCTGAACTGGAACAACCTAAACAGGCTGGAACACCGGTGCATCCATAATGTCAATAAATCTACTTGTTGTAGATTAACTGAGATGCCAGACTACATCCTCAAAGGAGCAGGTCCCAAAACAACAGGTTTGCTCTGATGGGGACTGTCCCTCCTGCTATGAAGTTGTAGGAACACCGACGGCACTGTCCAAATTAACAACTCAACCCAGAAAACACCGCAGCATGTCCCTGCTCCTCCCACGGAATTTGTCGTGTATTTTGGAGGTCAAACATGGGATGAAATTTATTTGAATCAAAACGTTTTTTCCTCAGGCTCCAGTTAGCCCCAAGTGTGAGAGGGTCTCAGACAAAACACGCGCATGCCTCAAACAATCCGCATCTAATCAACAACTGGAACCCGGGGGGCTCGCACCAGGTACTGCCTCATGATGCCGAGGGGTTTGAAGAGGCTCGGCAATAGGAAGATGCGGGATGCTGCACCAGTAACCTCTTCGGGAAAAACCGGATTCTCTAGGGTTGAGGGGCCTCTGGAGAGCATCCAGCGCAAGCCCCTGCCAAGGCAAGATCACCTGGAGCAGGTGACACATCAAAGCGTACAGGTGGGTTTGGAGTGTCTCCATGATTCCACTTCGCCAGAGCACTTCGTCTCTAAGCAAACCAACACAGAGGGTAAAACAGCAGCGACGCGCTGACGCTACCAAATTACTGACACTACCAAAACACCTCCGGCGGCATTGCGGCGGAGGCTGGCGAGGAGGCTCGACCGCCGGCCCGCAGCTCCCGGCCCTCGGCGGAACTCCCTGCGGGAAGACCCGGCTGCCTCCCGCCGCCTCCACCCGGCCCCGCCGGTCGGAGCCTTCCCTCGCTCCTGCCGCGGCCATGGGCCCCGCCCGGCGCCGCCATTTGCTGCTATCGGCGGCCGCGCCATTTCCCCGCCTCCCGGCGGCGCGGCCCGGGAGCTGCCAAGGCCCCGCTGCCTTCCCTGCGCCTGCGGGCTGCACTGGCTGGGAACGGGCACGAAGGACGGCTCTAGCAAGAATCTGGGCTTCACTCATTTGGGAAGGAAGTTACAGGGGAGGAAGAACGGCCCTCTGTAGCAGTTATTTCTAGAGAACTTTCCTCCATGTCCCTCAGGGCGACGAGGGGACACCGTGCTCCTGCCCAGCCTCACGGGCAGTCGGGGCAGACCGCGCTGGGCAGAACCGCAGAGCACCGCTCCTCTCCTGCAAATCCCCATGAACTGCTGCTGGAAAGGGGAGAGCAAACAGAACCAAGAAACAGCCCAACTGTGCTTACCAACCACGGCCTTGCTGGCAATAGCATGGAATTGTTCAATTTACACTCGACTGAAAAACTACACAAAAGTTTTGTAGGTCAGATGCACAGTCAGATAGTTCCTTTTATTCCACCGAAATCTAAAAGGTATAGAGCTAGGCAGCTAACCAAACAGGCCAGTCCCCTCCATGTTATCAGAAGACAAGCTGCTTATCAGAAGCCAGGTATAAGCATAATACCTAAAATTTATTCTCATGATAAACGTTGGGCCACATCCTTTTCCCTGCACAGAATCTCATCACAGATTACTTGCATCTCAGAAAACACAAAACATAATCAAAAAAAAAATTGCAAGTTACATTAATCAAATTGTTTGAAATTTTAATTGCAATCCATGTTTCTTTTGCAACAGTTTCTTAAAGGCTATGATGAAACACAATAATATTGAATGAAACTAAATAAAAGCACTAATACCAGGAAACAGTTCAGCATTTGAAGATGGAATAGAAAAGCCTGATTTTAACTAAGATCTGTTGTATTACCAAGAGCAGTAGGGACTGTCCTTGCAAAAATTCTTCCCGTAATTTAAGGCTTTGAAAATAAAGTTTCTTCAGGAGTTTGGAGCACCTCTAACCTCAGCAGTAATTAAGACATTCTTAACATCCTTGACCAAACAAGTCATTTTCTAAAAGAATCTAACTTTACAGTAAAAAGCTATTAATCATATTAAAAATGAGATTGATCATTAACACTGGAACTTGGCACTTAATTGCCAGTCATTCAGTTGTTTCTAAAATATTGGATGAAACAAATAATGCAACATTTAATGGTTGGTATTATTTTATTTTCTAATATTGATTAAACTATTTACACTTCTACTTTTCAATCCACAGTTTAGCACTCATACCTATGGCTTTTACTTTTATGTTTAGCACATCTTTTTGTCAAGTGTCAGAATTTAATTTCGAAAAAACCCAAGAACCTGATACCATATAGACAAGTCTCTATGTTTACGTTTAAACATATTCATTTCCAAAAATGATTATTTATAAAAGAAGAGCCTGCTTATAGCTTTCTTCCAAATCATGTTTATCACAAACTTTACCAAGCTCTTCCTATTTTTAAGTGTCCCATTTAGTGTGTCCAGCTGTCTCCAAGTGAAGTCTGTTCCCTCCCTCAGCCCCCTGCCTCTAAATTTAATGCAAAAAGAAAATCAGTAACCGGCAAATTCAAGCAAAAATATAAAGCACTAAAACATTACCTACACTGCCTTTCACAGAACTAAGTTCTCAAAAACTCTAGAAACTTTGTGGAAATTTAACCACTCAGTGTTGAAAAGGCACAGGACTTTTGTGCTCAGAGACCTCCAGCAACAGTGCTTTTAGCCCAGCCTGAAAGTTAAGATCCAAAAATTCATAGGTATGTAATTGCCGCTTACAGCAGAACCCCTCAGATTTTACTGACTCTCCTGCTGCAGACATCCTGCAAATTTATACAAGACTTTGCTTCTACTGCAAGAGAAGAGGTGAAATTACTTTTACATATGCCCAGGAATGGTGTAATGATACAATGATACAAGCTATGCATTGCTAAAAAATCTCACAAAGTTGTCCATGTCTTGTGGTGGTTTCTGTTTCATGGCACTACATGAATGGGGAAGTATTTTTCACATATGAGAGAAGTTTAATTGTACATGAAGAAAGCTAATTTTGGTCCACTTGTCCAGCTCCCTATGGACAGCATATTGGAAAGATGACCAGTGACGGTTCAAAAACCAATGTAAAAGTTAACAAAAATAATTTGGTATTTCATTCCTAAAACTGCAGTGTCATTATGTGTCCTACTCATCCACTTTTGCATTTTGTGTATCCACTAATTGTTGTGTTTTTAAGTCTTCAGCTTGCTCATGATGTTCCTTATCTGCATCATCCGCTTGATTATGATCCTTTTCTTCTGCTTCTCCTTGATCATCACTTCGATATTCTACTTGTTCAAGGTCTGTTCCATCTATAAGTTCTGCTTGTACTTCTTCCATCTGTATTTGATTTACATGCTCAACATGTAACTGCTCCACATGAACTTCAGCACCTTGTTCAGTCTGAATGTGTTCAACTTCCAAGTAACTAATCTGCACCTGTTCCTGTAGTTCCTCCATCTGTGTGCCTTTCACTTGATTGTCCTGTATGAGATCCTGGTGCATCTGTTCCACAGTTACCTGTGCAGGATCCACTTGTACCTGAATTACTGGGAGGACATGCACTTGCTCAACTTGTTCTATTATTGTCATTGATGTTACTGGTTCAGCTTCCATAGCTTCCACTGGAAGAACCTCTTCTGTCACTAGTAGTTCTGAAACATTGTGCATTTCTTTGAGATGCCTTCTCAGCTCACTGCCTTGCATAAACCACAGATCACATAAGGTACAGTGGTTGGGTTTGTCACCAGTGTGTATTACCAAGTGGTCTTTGAACTGATCCCAGCTGTTAAACACGCTGTTACAAACCTGAAACAAAAGATACAGCGTGTTAAACAGTGCCAACAGAAATGTGACAAAATACAGTGCCTGTATGAGATCATGGCTTCACATTGTATAGCTTCTTGCTACTTGGATTCAAAAACCATACATTTTAGAGGTAAAAGCTGAGACGAAAGCTTCAAATGAACATAAGACTTGATATTTATTTATTCTAAGAATGGTGAGCTATTTTGAGTTGTGCATGCATAACTTTCAAATGCTCTACTGACTCGTGAATTTTGTAGGTTCCTCATCGGATATTCATGTAAGTATCATACCCCAATCAATACATGTCTGGCACTAGAGTTTTGGGTGGAAAAATATTTATGCATTAATGGGGTGCACTGAAAGTGTAATGCTGACTGTTGTCTTACTGACATTCTAGATGCAGTACTACTGAACAACTTTTCCTTATCAGCTTTCACTTGCTCATGACATCGTGAGGTTTAACAGGCTAGGCTGAACTCTCCCATTTTGTGATTAAAAAACCCACTTGAATGATTTCAGCAGATAAAACTTTTAAAACTCCATCCCTGTCATTCTCTTCCAGCCAAAAGTACTGCCTCAACATCAGACATTCTGTGTTCACAAAGCACATGAGCTCCCTTCCCTTCAGCTGGCACAGGAGGTAAATAGCTGGAAAACAACACAAAGAGACTGCAGAAATAAAAGAGATGCAGGGTAGAGGAGACAGAAGAGTGGGGTAGAGTCAGGCTTGGAGTAAAAAAACCCACAGGCTCAGGAGTCTTTGTCCAGGGAAAGGTGTTTCGCTGTAGAAAGCAAGAAGAACATAGATATCAACACCCCTTCACTGCTGACAAACAGTTTTGAAAGAGGATGTTCTATCTCTTCATAATTTTCAGTAACTGCACAGAAAGGTAATGGAGAGAGTATCTGACAGGATTAACTCAAGAGCAGGTCTGTATAGTCAAGACAAACATCTCCATTTTGCTGCTGAAGTCTGCTAAAATGGTTTGTAATACTATTGCCACACATTTTTTCCCCATGCTCACATTTCAGAAAGAGATTGCACGTACAGTTTTTAAAATACTAATATTACAGAGAAGCACTCAAAATTACTTAGTCATACATAATGACTATCAGCAATGCCCAGGCACGTAATTACTGTTCTTGCCACACGGAATCTAATTCAGTATTCAAGGCATAAACCTGAAGAGCACAAAAGGACTCATCAAGAAAGCACAACTTTTTCTCTCGTCTTTGTTCAGTGAACAAAGATTTGTTCAAATTTAGTTCTAAAGAGAAAAACTAAAAATTTATCTGAGAACTGCTGCAGTTTCTACAGGCTGAAGGGACACAAATCCACATTCACAAAATCTGCAAGAGGATGAGGAAGTTTACAAAATGAGTTATGACTTCAATCAGCTCTTTTAAAGGTTTATCTCAACAGTTTTTCAAACATAAGTTACATATAGTGACCAAGTACCCCAGCAATCTCCACAGCATTTATTTTGCTTAAAAAATACTACAGACTGCCATCATAAATTTGAATTACTTTCCAGACAAAATTAGTATGTTTGGTATCAAACAGAGAATAATAGAACAAGAAATTAAATAATAATTTGTATTTTGGACTTTGGGCTTTACTTTTACTGAAGCATGCTTAGAAGTGGGAAAGGCCTAGGACAGTGTATCAAGAATCTTGAAAAAGAAGCAAATGTAAAATACAGCCTACCCAGAAGAATCTCTGCGATTGTAAGTATTCTGAGGCTCCACATCAGTAATTCCAAATTTTAAATGGAGATACTTAGATGTGAGGATTTATCTGCATATTGTGGTTGAATGTGATCCAAAGACTGCACTACTGTCTACAACTTCCTCGTTAGAAGGGGCAGGCACTGATCTCTTCTCTGTGGTGACCTGTGACAAGACCTGAGGGAATGGCCTGAAGTTGTGCCAGGGGAAGGTTAGGCTGGATAGCAAAAAAGTTTCTTCACCCAGAGGGTGTTTGAGCACTGGAACAGCTCCCCAGGGCAGTGGTCACAGCACCAGCCTGACAGAGCTCAAGAAGTGTTTGGATATTGCTCTCAGGCACAGGGAAAGACTTGGTGTCCTGTGCAAGGCTGGAAGTTGGACTAAATCCTTGTGGGTCCCTTCCAAACCAGCACATTCTGTGATTCAATATTATTTTACTGAAGTAGCTCTTAGAGACATAAGCCACTCTCATTGCCTCTCCTGTTCAGTCCTCCCATACTCCTTGAAGGAAAGAGGTACCTAACCTATTTCCATTACCCACCTGACATTCATACAGCTTCTTTCTTCCCTTTTTAGCACCTGCTCCAGACTGACAGGCTGTCAGGTGACATTTCAGTGTGCTATTCCGAGCAAAACGTTCATGGCAGTTTGGACATTCAAAGGGTTTTTCACCTGTTGAGACAGATACAAGGATTTGTAAGTGTATAAAACCCCCAGTCTTCCTTCAGGTCTCTCTTCTTCCTCTCTTTCTCTCTCATCTAGGTTGCTAAATGCATTGTAAAGATGTGGCCAACAGGATTATTCTGCAGAAAAAGAGATGAAAATTCGATATAAAACGGCAAAAAAACTATGTAGAGTCGTAAGTCTCATTTAGAAGAAAATCAGTGTAACAACTACCAGTAGCTTTTAAGGTGTTTATGGAAATTATATTACTGTTCTGGCAAAATATTTAAAGAAATAGGAGCTATTTCACACTTTTCATCTGATAATAGTTACAATTAAAGAATCAACATAAGTCAATATACAAAGTGACATGTTAAAGAAGGAAGAATTTAAATAGTTCTACCTTTTATTTTCAGTAATAACAGCTTATGCTTGAAACTGAGCTCCAGAAAACGAAGCTGGCACAGAATGATTGTGAAATAAGAGTGCATCAATACTAAAACAAAAAAAAAACCTGCATCCAACTTTCCCCCAAAATACACGGAAGGGAAAGCACAGAGGGACATAAATGGGCACAAGCAAGATAAAAATTCCTCAGTTTGACCACTTCATTTTAACCATGGTATCAAACATAGAAGCCAGCTAAACAACAGCAGGGGAAGCTGAAAAATGGTCATTTTATCATCAGGTACTATGCTGTCATCAAATGGTAATGAACAAAGTGTGTTGCACCATGCAAAAACACAATGACATTCAAGCAAAATAAATTACAAAAAAACCTTGAAGAGTGTGTTTTTCCTCTGAAAGGCTGTAATCTGCATAGGTACTGCCACCAACACCACTACTGAAACAAACATAATGAACTCCAAAAGAGGCTGAGCCATTTCAGTGAATTCCACGAGGATCAACCCTAGCTAGTTTAAAAGCCTGCATTTTCAGGCATCTAATACTTACTGGATATTGCAATGGAAAAACAATCTTCAGAAATATTTACAAGTTCCTAATTAGCTTTTCAAAAGAAATTCACAAGTAGCTGAAGTGTCCCTTATACACCTGAAAGCTACAAAAAGATGTTAAATGGTGGGAACATTCCCCTCAGTGGTTACAAAATGCTACATATTTGGAGAGTGTAGTGCAGGAAAGGCAGAGGATGCTAAACTGCCTTCAGCGCTGCAGGTCAAAAATCATGGACTTTGCCCAAGCAACTAGTGGGTTTGGAACTAGATGATCTTCAAGGTTCCTACCAATGCAAACCATTCTGTAATTCTATGATTCTTCAGAGCATGCATGGATGACTAAAGAGCTTCTGGACAAACTCAAACACAAAAAGGAAGTCCATGGGACCTGATGAAATGCACCTGCTGGACTTGAGAGAGCTGGTGAAGGAAGCTGTTAATCAACTACCCATAAAATCTGAGGTGTGGCAGTCTGGTGAAGTTCAAGATGACTGGAAAAGCAGAAGCACAGCCTTTTCAAAACAGGGCCATAAGGAAGAGCTGGGGAACTACAGGCCAGTCAGTCTCATCTCCATGCCCTAAAAATCATGGAGCAGATCCTCCTGGTAGCTCTACTGTGAAGACAGGCTGAAAACCTTGTGGTTGTTCAGCCTGAAGAAGAAAAGGCTTCAAGGAGGTCTAAGAACACCTTCCAGTGCCTATAGGCAGTCTACAGGAAGGCCTGGAATGGGACTTTTAAGAGAATGTAGTGATAATGACAAAGGTAGAATGGCCTTAAGCTGAAAAGAGTAGCTTTAGGTTAAATATTAGGCAGAAATTATTTTCTCAGAGGGTGGTGATGTACTAGAACAAGTTTCTCAGAGAAGCTGTGGTTATCCCCTCCATGAGAAATGTTCAGGGCCAGGATGGATGTGGCTCACAGCAACCTGGTCTAGTGGAAGGTATCCTGCCCACGGCCCCAGAGGGTCAAACTAAATGATGTGTAAGGTTCCTTCCAACCCAAGCCATTTTATTATCCTATTACTGCCCCACTGCTATTTTAATATAATTGCTGGTATAGTGATTGAACAATGACAGGATAAAATATTTTTAGGACGTTTTTTTCTCAGAGGCCTTCAAAGTTCATTTTAGCATTCAACCAGTGCTGTACAGAACTCAGAATTTAGAAAGCCTGTAACAGAATGGGAGCTTTTTCATTCTCCCTAGGAGGCCACAGCTGATATCTGTTCTGATTTTAAGCTTAAGGCTTTTGAAAATGCTAAACTGTAAGTAATTAGATTCCATATGTTATACTTATTATTAGATCAAGATATATTTAGTATTTTGTACCTCTTGTGATAAGCTAACTTGCTTTGAATCGAAAATACATTCTTTGCAAGAGCAACCAACTCATTACATAGCTTGGATTACTCCGGTTATCTGCCACAATTTTTTTTCCAAACAGATTTTTGCTAACTAGCACCTGTTTGAATTGCTTATAATGGAGAAACACTCCCTGCTTTACAGGGGATAAGGACTTCGCAAAGCTTCTTTATAGAAGGAACTTTTAAGAGACTATTGGAAATAGACTGGACACTACCATATATCAATACTCAGCAGTCCCACACATGGATACATTCTAATTAAAAGGCTTTAACAATAACATGCTGCAAAAGAAATAGAGCTGCTACCTTCCATTAAACTTTTACTTATGCCTCATGACTGCCATATTAAACAAAAAATCTGGAAGATCAAGATGACATATATTTTACATTCAGTTATCTGTGTCATTTTCAGTGTCTGTTCAGTAGTCAGCTGACTCTTCAGTGAGATGCATAAGTAATCTCCTACACTAAAAAGAAGAAGGGAGGACCACAAGTCAAATCTTGTTCTCAAAAGATTTTTGCTACCAAGATTTCAAAGAGGTAGATTTCACAGTAAAAAAAGTATACTATAATGACTAGGAATGTTTTGCCAGTTTTAGGAGTTTTGCTTAATTAACCAAGAAAATTCAAATCATAGATGAGATGAGACAAGAGCAAACGTGGAACTTTCCAAACATGATGGTACAAGACATAATTCTTTGAGGGTATTTTATGTCTAGCAGGCATTTGCTCAGAAGTTCTGTTAGATAAAGAAACTCTCTAGACTGTATTCCACAAAGAAGATTGTGATTCAAATAATATTTCAAGAGAAATATTTACTAGAAAATTTAAAAAATAAAAGTAGTTCCTTTGTTTGGTATTTCTGAAGAAGGGAACATGACTTAAGGAGTATTTTGAAAAAAAATCTCTAAGATTTAATAGACTTGATAGAGAAGCTTCCATACTACTTTCTGGTTTTAGGTGCCTATTTTTAATCAACTCTATCCCCCAAAAGTTTCCAACATCAATGGAAAACAAAAAAAACATGAACAAACAAAAAGACACACCACCATTTTAGTTCTAACTAGAAGCCAATTATTTCTAGCACTAAGAACTCACTTATTTTCTTCAGCATATTATCTATTTCCCCAAAACATGCAAAAGCCCAAAATACTAGAATGAAGGCCACAAGCACAGGACTGTAGCAGTGTTCTTACCTGTATGCTTCCGAAGGTGCTCTTTAAAATGCCCAAAATGGTCAAACTGCTTGTCACAATACTGGCATACATGTATTTTCTTGCCAGGTCTTTGCTTCTTGCTGGCACCACCTTCATCAAGGTGGTAACAGGTGAGGTGCTGTTTCAAAGCACTCTCTCGTAGGTATCTTTTATTGCATATGTCACATTTGTAATTCTCAGTAGAATGTGTTTTCATGTGTTCCTTAAAATGGTAAAACAATTTAAATGAACGGTTACATTTCTCACAGTGGAATAAATTGTTCATGTGTGACAGCTGAAGTTCCACAATTTCAATACCTTCTACCTGTTTGCACGAGGGGTCAGTTGCACTATCACCTTCTTCTTGCATCTGGCATTTTCTCTCTCCCTGACGATACTTGCTGGTGATATCTGCCAAAAGAGCCAAAGCAGATTCATCTGATGTACCTGTCTGTATGTACTTTATAGATTGCTCTGCAGAAGCTACTTCTTCAAGGGTTTCAATGCTGTCATCCTCCACTTTCATCGTCCCTTCAGCAATCTCAACCTCAATTTCAACAGGCTCTGATTCTGCAGATGGCAGTGTTTCTGTGATAACATTAGAGGTTTCAGCAATCTTCCTCTTTTTTGGTTTATTTTTACCTTGTGCTTCATTTGATTCTAAGGGTGATGAATTTTCTTTGTTCCTGAAAAGCATTTGCATAAACATGGTTAAGATCAATTAACAGTGACATAATGATTCCTGTCTAGTAATCTAGGTTCTGCATTCAACACTGCCCTAGCTGTTTCTTGAAGCTGAATGATGACCACATTATCTGTGTGCACATCAGACATGTAATCTTTGTGCACATCAGGAGCTAATTTGTCCTTAATATACTCTCTTTAGTGCAGTAAAATAACATTGTTAAAGCTAATAAAATATTTTAAAGTATTTAAAGTAAATAGCTCTGCTTCAATGGTACAAAGCATCTAGCAAGAAGAAAAGGCAGTTAGCCTAATGACTTATCTAAAAATTTGTGAAATTCTGTACTTGGAAAGAAATTCCTCTAAAATAATTCTTCGGCCTGTCTACTCAGAAATAAGGTTTAAGTCCCTCCTATGCCATTCATCTCTTAAGCTCTGGATTGTGTGCAACTGCAAACAGTACTTAGAGCTTGTCTGAAGTCACTTTAGCTGTGACTTCACATGACGATTATACACGCAAGGGTTAACATATCCCATAATTCAGGAAGGGTAATAGTTGACATTAAAAAAAGCCACCTGGATGTGAAAGAAGTATTCTAGTTTAATTTTCTGGGCTCAAACACAACCCTCAGTTCTGTGCTGTTCTCTCTGCATAACACACACACAATCCCCTTCCTCCAAAATGTCAGGGATGGCATGGCATCTCAAACATAGACAAAGCTGAGTGGGTCAATGTTTTCAAGTCATCCACAGCACTGCTGTGCTGGAGGTTTAACTACTGATCATCAGTTTCAAAAATAAGTGGCTATCTTCCCATCAAATAGATTGACTGGAGCAAGCTGTGCTTTTTAACCTTCCTCTGCACCGTGATGAATCCTTTCACGTAATGCACTCCCTCCTATCACTTCCAGCCTTTCTAGTAGCAAGAGACAAGACTTTGCCCAGTATCTCCAAGTAAGTATTGTAAGATGTGTAACTAATGATGTCACGCAGGCCACAGCTTATAAATGGCACCTTAAGTCTATTCACACACAGGAAAACAGAGTAGCTAAACCCAGTTTCATATAGCCTGGATTTATAATGTCTACCAGATCACAGGTACATTGCAAAGAGCTGCTGGATCATGTACCAAAAGCAACTAGTGTAGCATGCAGAAGGAATCAGAACATGAGAGTACTTTATGGAAGTGAAAGGGAAGAAAAACAGCATGATGGGCTGGCACTCACTTTTTTCAAGCTAGAATTTGGCAATGGGTTACAGTTCCTGGTACTGGATAACAGGTGCTGCAGCAATATTTGACTGAGTATTGAACTCAGATAAAACTGACCTAAACAGTTACATTCATTCAAGAAGTTTGAGAGGTTAATTTTGCAGCAAGGGGTTTTAAGATCACAATTTATTCTCTCAGAAATAGCAGAAAGATATATGGAATCAAAACACCACAAAACAAAACAAGCACCACAAAATCAAAACAAGCACAAACTTGTTAAGGTAGTCTGATTACCAGAGACACATTGTCACTGCACAGCCAGCTGTCAATCAGGTGTGGGCCATCAGACAGCACAGAGACCAACTATCAGCTACCACACAGTCACAGCCCTACAACATCAGCAACATTTAGAAGCTGTGGCACTTGTCATCGAGTTCTAGCCCAATGAATGTGACAATCTTGTTTTACCCTGCGTAATTCTGAAACGTATGTTACAGTAGAAAAATATATGGTTCTAAACAACTTAAGGAGGTTCCAGTATAAGGAACAGCACTGCAAAATACTGGCAGCCAGCTCCTGCAAAAGCCTTATTGAGACTCTCTCCTTCAGAGTTGGAAAGAAAAAAAGGCTTATGTGCTTACCTGATTTCAAGTGCTTTGATTGCTTCTAGCATCTGTAGATACTCTGCAGCTTTCCAAACATCATTTGCTTCTTCCTCACCTTGTACCATTAGCTTTGCTGTATAGGTGAACTCAATTAAGTGACGAAATGCCATGTTACTTACACCTGTATACAGGCAAGAGAAACAAGTTACCTTTAACAATTCTGCAGCCTCATCTTCCCAATGAATCTGACACACTTGCCTGCACACCATTTTGGTATCAGCCCTGTAGTCACCAGTTTCATAAATGTCACACCCTTAAATGGCTCCGCTGAATGGTTTGGGTTGGAAGAGACCTTTATAATCACCTAGTTCCAACCTCACTCATGTTGGAATAAAAAAACCTACTAGAGAAACATAGTCGAAAACTGTGGAGTTTTGCCATGACAAAGATAAAAGGAACGGTAAGATGGACAAAAAGTTGTTTCAATAATATATAGATTTAAACACAAAAATACTATTCCTGGAGGCTGAAATGATGCTCCAGGAATTTAATTTCCTCCCTGCCTATCACACAAATATTACCCCATGTTTGCCTTATTCTTGCATCCCAGCCAAGGCATTTGCCATTGGCCATCACTGACAGCCTTTTTCAGTTGATCAGAATGGCTTTTTTCTGGGAAAGCTTTTGTGTAGTACTGCTAGTCCTAACAATATATAAAGGGTCTGTCTGACCTTCACTGGACATGTATTAGGGGAAAGAAGGGGGAAAAAGCACCATGTAATCCCTCATTTTCCCTTCCAATATATTTAATTCTATTCTCAGTTTGATTTTTCTTCAGGGGATTTTTCCAGTGATGCAACTGTCTCAGAACAACCCAAGAACTAAGATCTAGAAAGTTAACTTTCAGTAACCAAGCACGTTCAAGTGTTCAAAGCCAGACTGGATACAGCCTTGACCAACCTGGTCTAGTGGGAGGCATGCCGTCCCATGGAACGGGAGCTGGGCCTAGATGATCTCAACATTCTATACTCCAACCCTAAACATTCTATGATTCTATGCACTAGCCTCTACTCAGGATGCTACAATAATTTCCATCTTGAGCACAAAACTCTGAATGCTTTAATTTGCACAAGTCAGATTACCTTCAATCTCCACCAAAGGCTCCTGAGTGAAATCTTGGAAGAATTTGTGGAAGAACTGGCTACAAGCAGCAAGAACTGCCTTATGAGCTTTAAAATGATGACCTGCAAAGGGAGACAAAAAGTTTGGTTTAATATAACACCTTCCTCCCTTCATAGTGCAGATGTAGAAAAAAAGACCACCAAGTGTAAACATTATTCCAGCAACACATACTGGGTGATTCTCTTTGTAACACAGGATGGTACTACAGCTGGCTTGTCCCTTCTCACACAGAACCTTGCTGACATTGCTGACCTTGCTAAAGCTCTGCAACTCAATCAGCTGGAGAACTCACTCACTCACTCACTCACTCACTCACTCACTCACTCACTCACTCACTCACTCACTCACTCACGCACTCACTCACGCACGCACTCACGCACGCACTCACGCACGCACTCACGCACGCACTCACGCACGCACTCACGCACGCACTCACGCACGCACTCACTCACTTTCAGATATTTAAGAAATGAATTATGGGAAATTTCTATGCAAACTTTTCTTGGTATGTCTTGGGCTCAGCTCTGTATGTCTCATGTTTTTGTTGCTCCCACAGACTGATATATGTTATCACCACGGCCAGTATAAACACCACAGAACAAAAGTGGTTCTGCTCTATTCTTTCTGTCTTCCAGCGTCTATAGTCCTTCTCCTCAGAGGAGGCATTCACATTCATAGGGCTCAGTGGTACAGGGATAAAGGAAGCAACACAGATTAGAACTACACAGCTGCACACAAAACCAGCTTTGAATTCAACACATGGATCTGGTAATGACAGAGCAGAAGCAAACATTCAGGGCAAGTGCGATCAGTGAAACTTTGGCTGTCCCTGAAGAATACTTTTTTTCTTCATTTGCTCATCTCCTTCTAATCTGGACTCTGTAGGATCCTTTTTCTTCAAGTGAGTTGCTGCCATCCTTTTAAAGATCAGGCACGACACCTTTAGCTAAATCTGTCCTAGTGGACACTGCCTATATTCCCTGTAGTGTTCATCCATTCTAAAACATGTTTGGAATATGAAGCAGACTTAAATGATCTACCACATACCACCTTTTCTAAGGAAATAATAAGCACTTGCATCTTCATCATCCTTTTAAGACAGTTCTTATGCCCTTAGAACACATACAAAAAGTGTGTGCTTCTACCCTTTTTAAAGTATACATTAAAATAGTAGACAGATACCAGAGAAGCTGCTGTGAAAAGTAAATATTATTTCAAGGTGTGGAGTTTTTTTCATTTAAACACAGTATTTGTTAAAGGACTCTGCATCCAGTCAGGCAGCTCAAGTCAGAGAAAAATATTTTAACAATGTTTTGGGAATCCTTAGCACATTAAATATACCACAGCAGTTTCAAAGACGGTTTCTATCTGAAAACATTTTAGTCTCTTGTTTGGGAAAGGAGAAGCAAAATTACTAACCACTCTGATGAAACTTTGCAAGCAACTTGCATGCGCAGGTACAGAACCAAGAATTGATTCACAGCCCCATCTGACACCTGACCATGAAAAATCCAAGAGCTTTCCAGCTTTCAGAATTCTCTGAATACCAACTAGTTCTCAGGCCTGTACATACCATCGACGATCAGAGTGATATCTGTAAACTGGTCCTGCTCACGTTGTTCATTCAGTCTATCCAAAATAACTTTATAGTGTTCAGGGAATTCCTGGATACATTCCATCGTTTCCTCAGCTTCCATGGCAAAAGGCCTGGTCTGCCAAATAAATGTGGTATGAGAGTAAGAATACTGTGCCAGTCAGTAAATACTGTGCAGAGTCAGGTTATTATACAAATGAGAACTAACTAGCACTTTGCCAGAACTATAAAACCAATGGAAAAACTGTCTTACTTGCAGGTTTTTTACTCAATGTTAGCTGACAGGTAGGAAATGGCACAGTTAAGGATGTGGAATATTGTCTTATTTGGACACATGAAGAAACAGCCAAAGTGGGTATTTCTTTATCCTACAGACTCAGCAGGGACCCACCACCCTGAAAACAAATACTACAAGCATGCAACACCTCCACAGCTACTCATTCAACACCACTGCAGCGCAATCTCAGAATCTTCATTTGGTTCTTGCAATCCCACCAATCCACTTGGTAACAGACAGTTCTTAAAATTTTTATATTTAAGTCACACTTTGCAGCTCATGAGCACAAGTTGTTTACTTCCTTTAAATACGGATGTAATACAGCAGCAGTCTTCAATTTCTGAGTGCATTACAACTGGCAGAGATTTTGTCTGCTCTCAAGCTTATCCATCCATCCTACTTACACTTCTTCCTCTGTAAAGTTAAATATTCTTTGCCAGCCTTTTAACGTGTAATGCTTGCAGTCAGATAGCCCTTCCTCCCTTACTAACACAATGAACATAGCTGGGGGTGGGAGCTGCAGAGGATCTCACACCTGGAGAGGTTTAGCAGAACTTGGTGCTTGTAGATGAGATGCAGACAGTAGTCTACTGCATATGCAGAAGAACCTCAGGAGAACATCCAAGTGCTTCAACGAAAGCACTTCACAAATTACCTCCAGGCAAAATTACTTCAGATCCATGAAGCAATGCTCATTTTCAACTACCACACTAATGCGGCTTACACTTAAAATGCTGCAGAAAAAACAATTATGGAGTTCCTGTTAACGCCACAAAACACACTCCTTCTTGTCTCTCAGAAAAAAGTCACCCATGAAGAAGTTTTACCAAGAGAATTAAGTAAGTAGAGCAGAAGCAACTACTTAGGGAAGTCCAGCCCTACCTGCTACTGCTATGTTGCCAACCACAGAAAGGCTGCCCACAAAAGTCAGATTCGTTACCTAGTGTGCAACGAGGCAATAACTACACACTCGAGGTGACACATTATTTATTTCAGAGTTGCACAAACCTGGGTGCCCAGTGCAATTCCACAAATCAAGAACCACCTACAAAAACTTTTTGCTAATTATACATTTTAGCAAGCAAAAGGATTTGTGTTCATTGGTTACAAATAACATAGTTCTCTAATTAATCAGTATTCTCTCTTCTACTGGTTAATGGTTTTCTTGCTTCCCGTGCTAATTAGTCCACATACCCAGCCTCTCTCTTCTTTTGGATCAGCAAGTTTCTTAGGCGGGTCATTGCAATCTTCCCCAGGCAGAAGAATTACCTGTTACCCAGCCAATTCCAACAACATTGCCAAGCTTGCTTTATTAGTTTCTTCCTTATTTGGGGGTTTCTGCTGCATGTCCCTGTAGCCTCTAAATTATAGATTTTCTGTGTCCACTTTAAGTGGTACACCCATTTTCCCAGGCTTTGTTAGCCAGCCGTTAGGTACAGAGATCACTGAAGTATGTCTTCATAAGCTTAAGAAGGCAATTTTACCCACAAGTAATCAGTTTTTCTAACACCTGGACATTACTTAGAGCTTGTTGGCCGCTCTCTGTATCATGGATTAAATCTCCTTTCTCGCTGAAGAGGCTTGACCGTACACAAAGATCAAACATCAAAGCAAATCTTTCCTTAAGAAAATTCTACATACTCCGTATTTCGCACTAGAAACAACTGTCAGGGTCTTCAAGTGGGCAGAGGAGCCCAGCTTGCAAGGGAAGATGAGGAGGAAGGGAGTGGCTGCTGCTGCTGCATTCTCTTCACCTCATCTGTATTGGTGCGTTTAAGACAACCAGAAATTCCTGCCTTTCTTTCACCATCTGGTATTTCACATAAAGTCTCATGTGGGAAGGTGTCAGCTACATATTTCACAGTTTAATTCTTCTTGCCCATTTTTGACACATTATAAAAGGGCAGATGACTTTCAATTAAAAGCATAATTCCTAAAACCAAAAATTTGATCTCCCACTCTCATGATTTTTATCTCCCATGGTTTTTGCTTTACTTCCAAAATGACCGTAGGGATATCTTAAAAGAAACACCCCAAACCTCAAAATAAGAGAGCAACCTTAGCCTATCAAACACAAGATACTTTAAAAAGTTTCTTTCTTAGAATTCTTACAAAATATCGTAAGAAACATACAATTTATGTTAGGCAGTTCATAAATTTACAGCGAACTATTAAAAATGTGAATTTACTGTGCTATTTAAATGCCGTTGCAGCATTCATGGAGCATTCTCATTTTAAAAACCTCGGTCATACTGCACAAGAAGGCCTGACAAAACAGCACATGTTCAGTAAGAGCGTGACTGCTTTGAAGGAGTGGAAAGTACAGTTGGGAAAATAAAGCAGCCGAGGAATACGGACAGAAGCGATCCAAATTCCCACTTATGAGTGGGCTCACAAATGAGCGACAGAGAGTGTGGACCGCTTCAATCCCTTGAAAGACTCATCGAAATACTGCCTTAGCCTTATGAGCCTGTAACCCTGCACGCATTTCATGTGATGCGCATATGATTCGCGGCGCTGCTTTTATAAGTCCGCCTCAATGAAACATGTTATTATTACTACTCTCCTGGGCTACATCAGGAGCTCCTCGGGCTGCAGGCACCAGATTAAATAGTTTCGCGCACATGGATCCCAGCGGCGCGGGCGGGGCAGTGCTGGGGCAGCTCGGGTGACCCGCAGGAGCCGATGCGGCGTGCCCACACACCGCCATCTTGGGAAAGGGTGAGCCGCGGCCTGGGCAGTGCAGAAGCAGGAATTCCTCATGCACACTGCCGCACGTTCTCCTCAAAACCAACGCTCAGGCACGGCGCAGTCACGATCCCGATGATCCCGATCCCGCCCCTCCGCCCCGCACCGCGGACGCGGGATGGGTACCGCTCCGCCGGGATCGTGGGCACAACGGCCGCCAGGCGGCGCCCCCACCCCCGGCCGCCCCACCCGGGGCTTCCGCCACCCGCGCGCGCCTCCCGCGGGCTGCGGCCCGCGCGTCCCGCGGCCACCCGCGGCCTCATTGGCGATCGCCGGTGTCATTCAGCGCGACCCCCGCCAATAGCGAGACGCGGGCAGCACTCGCCCCGGGCGCAGAAGCCAATGAGCGGCCGCCGAGTGCCCGGAGCGGGCGAAGGCGGAAGGCCTGGCCCGCGCCCAGGGCTCGCCGCGCACGGGGGATTCGGGCGCGGTGCGGGCGGCGCCGGAAGGCACGGAGGTCCCGCGGGGCGCCCCGAGAGGGGACCTGACCGCTGCTGGCCCGAGCCTGGCGCGCGGCAGCGCCGCCGCCTCGTTAGTCCTTATTACGTCATCAAAGCGCGCATTAAATCGATCCCTTTTCAATTCCCGGCCGGGTCGCGGCCCGACGACGCGGCGCTCCGAGGGGTGGGGAGGCGGTTCCGCCAGGGACTCACCGGGAGCAGCTCCTCGCCGCGCCGCTTCCCGCTCCACCGCCGCCGCTTCCTGCTGCCCGGCAAGCTGGAAAGCGGGGCGCGCGCCGGCCAATCCCGACTCGCATTCCCGGCCTGCCCCGCGCTCACCTTCCACGCGACAGGGCGCGCGCGCGGTGGGGGCGGGGCCCCGCGGCCCGGGGCATGCCGGGAGTCGTAGTCCGTTTGTGCCGTGCGACGGGTTCAGCCTGGCCGAAGTGTGGTCGGGCTAGAGGGGACCACAGCGGGTCAGCCTCCAGCTTCCCTGCTCAAGCAGGATCACCCAGAACATATGGCACAGGATTGTCTCCAGACAGCTCTTCAGGATCTGTGAAATGAGACTCCACAGAATCTTTGGGCAATCTGTTCCAGTTCTTGGTCACCTGTGCTGTAGAATTCTTCCCATGTTCAGGCGGAATTTCCTTTGCATCAGTTGCTGCCCACTGCTCTTGTCCCATTGCTGGGCAGCACCGAGCAGAGCCCGGTCCCTGCTCTGACCCCTCCCTGCAGACACTGACAGACACTGATGGAGTCCCCTCTCAGTTGTCTTTTCTCAAGGCTGAACAGGCCCAGCTCCCGCAGCCTGTCCTCACAGCAGAGATACTCCAGTCCCTTGATCATCTTTGTTGTTCAACTCTGTTCCTCTTGATGAGGAATGCCTGTGTCTCCCCTTCTAGATGCATTTTGCTGCTACATTGCAGTACATTCCTTAGTGTGGCAAGCCAGAACATTTTAGAAGACCGGTGTTAGGGCCAAATACACCCTCACAGGCAGGACTCATACCCACAGGATTCCCTTCAGCCCATGTCCCTCAACTCTGTAACACAGCCACTCTTCCATGCAGTTCCATAACCCTGTGTTACTTATAATTCAGATTGAGCTGTGTCCAAAATGGGTGTCATGAAGCGGTGTCAAAAGCTGAAAGGTCAGAAGTGCAATACAGCCCAGCAGGCCTCTGTGGTGCCCAGCTGAGCCCTTCCAGGTCCCCACGGCTGAGGAGGGAAAGGCCCAGGCAGCACCTTGCAGCTCCAACATCACTCCTGGGCTATTTGGCCGAGGCACCCTATGAGACAGCAAAGGCATGGCACTGGCTGCAAGCAGCCCCTCTGCCATCCTGCCTGAGCGCTGACAGTGTGAAATTCAGGTTTCTTTTCTACACTGGAGTCTTCAGGGGACCCCTACTCATCCATGTTTCATGTCCTGACCCCAGATGAAAACGTACCCATCCAAATAAACCAGTATAATAATTTAATTTTGACAGCCTCTACGCTGAAGCTGACCAGAGAAGAGCAGCCTCATGCAGTGGCTCTAATTAGCTGGCCCCTGTTAATTCCTGGAAATTTACTTGATTATGAACTCCGTCCCTTTCCCATGGTGCTTATTGCTCAATGGCCTTGTTAACATAACAGCACTATTGATCTTGTCAGTAGGTCTGCTCAGACAGTTATTTGCAACCTAGGAGTTGCCTGCCACACCCATTCTTGTTTTCTGGTACACAACAGTACATAAGCAATGTTGATTCCTCCTGCATTTAAAAATATATGAAGGTTTGTTTTAAACTAGCAGAGATCTAATTTTTAGTGGAAGAACTATATCTCTGATAGTTTATAATCCAAATAGAAATGTTGCTAAAGCTATCACTGCAGCAGAGCACAAAACAAGAATTAAACTTTTCCATCCCAGCACCTTCTATGTGTCCAATGTTGGCATCTTCCTTGTTTTTGATTAATGTATGTTTTGTTCTGACCATTTACTTTTTTTCTCATGGCATTCTCCACTGTATTTCTTTTTTTTCCTATGGCTGCCCCCATCTAGTTTTACTGTGAGGTTAGGCTGAAGGTTTTAAATGAACAGTTCATACTTGGTCCTAATAGCTTTTCAGGTATAAAATTCCACCAACTAAGCCGTAAGTCTTATGCTCTCCTTTTCCTCTCAGAGATGGGTGTGTCGTTTCCCAGCACTACCTCCAAGATTTCCAAGAGCTATGGTACAAAACAATGCAAATTAGTTTTAGTAAGTCTGGAAACTGCCTGGAAACTACCTGCATTTTATTTACATAAGGAAGAGTATGTTAAGAAAACATCTAAAGGATCTTGATCAATATCTTTAGTTCAACCTGTATTAGCCATGCCTAAAAATTATCTATGTTTTATTCCTTTTCCAGAATCACCTCAATGACACTAGAGAATCCTGTTTTAATTAAAATAACATGGTACATATTCTGGACATAACATTCAGCTGAGTTTGGAAAAATTACTGAAATGTAGATGTTCTCTTCTACTCCACCCTCTCACAGCAGCATTGAACAGGGCTGAGAGCATCTGTCCAGGCTGAGCATTGTGAGCCTCTCCCAGGGGGAGCTGTGAAGTACCAAACAGCCAAAAATGAGTACTAAACTAATAGTAGAGAATTGTGAATCACATATTCCCCTTCTTTAATAAAGGAAACACCTCTTTGGCTGAGGAAATGTAGGAATTAATAAACTGGAGATGTGAAATCAAATATTCAGGAGGCCTGCTTATGTGCAGTGTTGAGTAAATAACTGTTGTCCAAAACCAGGTGACTCCGATAATAAATGAAGGCCAAAAGGGACCATTAGCTCATCTAGTGCAAGGCCATCCACCTGGCAGCCTCTGACCTACATCCAGCTTGCTGGACAGTTCTGACTGGCTCCCAGAATGGTTTTGAAAACTCCTTAGTGCACTCATGGCACACCCAGATCTCCCACATCAAAACCAAATTATTCACCAGGCAGAATACAGGTTGCTGCAATGTGGCCTGTACTGGTCTCTTCTATTAGAAAAATTCTTACGAAATCAACTGCTCATTCCTGTAGTATTATCAATCATTTGCAAGAAATCTCTGTATCAGACGAGTCAGTACATCTCCCTCGCACGGTGACTTGTTCTGTGCATGAGAAGGCTTTGCTGTCATGCCTAGAGCAAGCCAGATGTGTGCTGTTATGCAAGAGGAAAACATTTATGTGGGGCCCCTTTGATAGGTATGCCGAGGGCAATAATATCAGTTTCTGTTTAAAAAGTTTAAAAGGAAAATAAACATGGATTGTGCTTCTGACAGAGCTATTCTGTTAATCCTCCTTATTTCTTTATTAGTTCCAGAGTGAAGGGAAGATAAAAGGAGTTAATGAAAGTCAAAATGATAGTGTAACTACAAAATGCAATGCTTGAAAGCTGTAATGTGTAGAATTGTGGATTGATGTCAAAAATATTTAAACCTTAGTCCTGTGACACAAACGAGTCAGCCTGTTCCTTCGGTATCTATTTTCAGAGGAAATGTCCAGCTAGGACAGGATGTGCATTTATATCTATTCAGTATTATCTGCTGACGTACAAGTTCCATGCCAGCTCTTATCTACTGTTTACAAGTTTCATATTTTTGTGACCCCAGAAAGAGCAGCTGACTAGTGAAATCAGGGAGATCAGTGTCTGTTGAACACTGCAAGCGATGGTAGTTGAATTCTAGTTCTTATGTAAATATTTTCTTTTGTATAATTTTAAATATCTGGAGGAAGAAGCAAGTCCAGCAACTTACTGTCCCTCAGTTTCATAAACTGTAGGATTCTGCAGGATTACAAGAAGCATGCTTAAAGAAATTAGATGTAAAGTACTTAGCTATTTTTTTTCTTTTAATCCCATAATATAGAATCATACATATAAATATAAAATGAGTTGTGTTGGAAGATAATATCAATTCAGCAGACTTTGTCTATGTCAGGACTTGTCTGGAAAACCTCTTAAAGAAAATCTCTGTTAAAAAGTTATCTGTATTTATTATTAAAATACATATAATTGGGCAATTTTTGCATGGGTATGCATTGTGCGTCATGAAAGAAATAACATACACAGACATTATTATTACAGATTTCATATATTTAGGAAGCACCTCTTCAGACATTACCCAAATGTTTCACAGCCAAATCTTTAACCTTATTTGCAAAAATATTTTTGTTTTGTGGGTTTTTTTTTGATAAGCAACAGGGGTCACAGCGCATCAGGACTTGAAATGTGGTGGCTTTTTTCAAGCTCTTTCACAATCCATAAAAATCTACTGAGTCTGGAAGGGGTTAAAGCTAAATTGTAAGAATAAATTTTGACCTAGCCCACAACTGTACCTCCATGTATTATACATGCAGAAACATTAACAGATAATTTTATATTACTCCTCTTTCAGGACAGGTAATCTTCCTGCAAAAATGTAGACCTATGAATCATGCTATTGCATTGCAAAATTATGTTTGGAGACAGTCAGGGACTCATTCCACATGCAATTAAGATAAGATTAAGAGCAATAAAAAGTTGGAAAGCTGGGCAACCTAGAATTCTTCCTGTTTTCTAGAAGAATATTTTCCCTTCAAGAAATTTTTTATTTCTTCTATCTGTGCAAGACAATGTGTGCTCTGTGTCAGTCACATTGACAGGATTGTGCTGATTGTTATGAGAGTACTCACTTTGTAGACTCGCAGGTGGAGCAGCTACAAAAGCACACATGCTACTGGAAGACCACCCAGCTTCTGTCTGTTGTGTCACTTGAGTTCTTAAGGCCATGATCCACACGAAGTGGATCACACATGATCCACACTGTATGCCTCAAACAGTGACTGAGCGGCTGACTGCATAATGATTTGCCTGAACAGTGGAAACTGAAGTCCTGTGTTGGCTTCGGGACAACTGAAATTCCTCACTGTCCTTTAGTTTTGTACTTTGTAACTTACGTAGGCAGACAGCTGTGTTAAGGAATTAACAAAGATAACAACATTTACAAGCAAGAAGCCTTTGCAAAAAGGGGAATACAATTAGAGTGTTTATTGTTAATTATTACTTCATGCAGTCATGGGATCACTTTTGCATTTTGTTTTCTGGTCTGTCTCTCTTCCTGTTAGCTGAAGAGAACGTTCAGCAACTTTACTGCATGATTCTTAAATCATTATAATTTTTTTTCACTTCGCAGTCATGTTTTGTTTCCTTTTTTTTTTTGAGGTCTTACAGGAAGTCTGGCAAGGATTATGATGCAGGCTCAGCAGAAAAAAACCCCTACTTAGGTGGGGTTTTTGATATTGTGGGTTTTTTGGTGGGTTTTTTTGTTTGGTTTCTTTGGTTGTTTGTTTGTTTTTTTTCCCCTGATAAGAAAAAAAGAAAATTTCAGCTTGCAGTTTAATGGGGTGGATAAAATGCTGATGGTCAAAGATGGCTGTGGGATGCAGACTTTGGGCTCTGTGGCGGGTACTACACCTCCTTAAATACAATCCTTAAGACTGTTATGTGCCTGATATATAAATAATAATTAGTAAATAATACAAGGCATACATGAATAATATTATGAACGTCTTCCTGCCAAGAGGCAGACATTAAAAAATTAAACTAGAGGTCAGGTAGAGATGAGGACTTACCAAATAAAATGCCAACCTGGGATTCATCTCTGCTGTAGTTCTACATGAGCCCTTACAAATGAGCATCCATGCAAACCCCCACCGACTGAAGAACTAATGAGGCATTATGATGGCTGTTTCTTGATGGGACCAGGACTTATCTTTCAAGTTCCACAGGTTTAGCCAATACTTTTGAAATGGGATGAGGAGACACAAAAGTGGGTGTTGCTCTTACTGCTTTTAATTAGAAAACATGATATGAAGCCTGTCCAGTGTGAATTCTGAGATGAGCCAAGAAGTCCATCCAAATACATGTGAACTTAAGAAATCATGGTAATTTTGTAAAAACAACCAATAGTGGCTGCTTGAATTTTGCAGGGCAGATTTTCCCATATCTTTGCTATTTGTAGGGATATGTAGGAGTGTGATGGCTTGTGCAGGTGACTTCCAATCATGTCCTCAGACAAAATGTCCTCAAATCTTCTCTCACTTCTCTTTCTTTCAAACACTTAGTTATTTCCTCTGCATTGCATTCTGTATCCTTTTTTCCTGAATGCAGTTGCAGATCTACTACTCTAATTTTGCCTTTTCTAAAGACTGGGAATCCAACGCTGTAAGGAGAACAGGAAGACTGCCAGTGTCAAGGTATGGCTAATATATTTGTCAGATATAGTGTCTCTTGTCTTTGTTGGCCCATTGTCAATGTTATACAAAAGTCATATTTTGTGTTCAAAATTTTACTTTGCCTTCGTCGTTACTTTCAACCACTCCATCTCTAGAAAGTAAAACACAGGGCTGTAATAGCAGAAGATTGAGGGCTTCTGTTATTCATATTTCAGCCAAAATTTATGTTTGTTAATAATTGTAATTTTCAGCAAAAATGTGAACTTTTCATGAGATAGGAAAAGCTTGGAAACCTTCTGGAAGTGCTTAATTCTTTAATATTAGAGTATATAATAGAATCACAGCATTTTAGAAGGGTTTGTGTTGGAGGGGACCATAAAAATCATCTAGTCCACCCACTTTCTTTAAGTCAGGCTACCATCTAACTTAAACCTTCCCTCTTTCAGTTTAAAACCATTGCCCCTTGCCCTGTCACTACCTGCCCATGTAAAAACTCCCTCTCTCTCTTTTTTTCAGCCCCCTGTAGGTACTGAAAGACCTCAGCAAGGTGTCCCTGAAGCCTTCTTTTTTTCACTCCAACTCCTTGAGCCTGTCTTTGCTGCTGAGGTGCTCCAGCCTTCTCAGCATCTTTGTGGCCTCCTCTGACCCTGCTACTTGAAAAGAAGTATCATTAGCAATCAACTGTCAATATCATGTATTTGAAGCCATCGGTATTTTAGTTTGTCAGATTTCATTCCACATATGACAATCTCCATCTTGCACTCAGATATCTGAATCTGCCCATAAACACTCCTAACATCTCTTGCAGATAATGTTCACAGCCACTTCTGTATTACCAGGAAAAGAGAGCATCACAGAGGCACAGAGAAGTTTAACCAAAACCACATAATCTGTTTTTTAATCACAGTTCAACAGTTCTTGAAAGAGGATTTTTTTTATGCATCAGACATCTCTTGTTCATTAGCTGGGACCAGTTTTCACTTCAGTTTTAATGTATTTCACAACAGATAAGCAGAGGACAGACTTGAACATCCCATCAGGCTACCTGTATATGATCACTGAATCCCATGTACTGGGCTTTCTTAACTTCCATTCTGCAGCTAGGGTTCAGTGCAGTGAACTGTGCCTGCATGACCTATTGCAAATCATTAACAACAATTTGCTTGTACAGGTATTTCTGGTGAGAAGCCTTTAAATGTCATCACCTAGAATGAACCACTGTGAATTTAGCTGATGCATCATTTTCCTCCACATCTCCTAAGGAGGTTTATTGTGTATAAAGAGTTAAAAGGAATTTTATGGATTGCTGATGGTACGTCTGAGGCTTTGATTACAGTTATACTCTACTGGACGCCTGATTTGTTAATGTAAAGAGAAATGTCTGAATGCAGTGTAACAGAGAGGTTTTTTAAACTTTCTGTGTGTTCATTGGTCCAGATCCCTAACCATTTTATGTGTTCGTTCAGTGAATTATATTGGAGGCCCCAAAGCTGCCTGCTAAATTCCTGCTGCAATTGCATCATTCCCATAGAAGGAGGGTCATTGCGTGGGATATGAGATCTGTACAGATACCCTGTTTTGGGCACTGCATGACGACATTTACTTCTTGGTTTACTATGCCAAGCACCAGGAGCCCCAGCAGAGTCACACCAAACTGAAGGAATTTTCGATTTTCCTCTATGGATCACAGGACTGCCAAGTATTACTAAATACACTGGCAAAAATACAAACGTGGAAGATTTCCTACGGCTATGATCTTCTAAACCACCTCAAGGGTATCATCAGCAAATTTTTTCTTCCTTCAAATGAAGAACTTCAAACTGGTTTTAAGCTTACTGCAGTGATTTGTAGAATTTGTGGACTGATAGAATTATTGCAGGATAAATGCAGAAAGTAAACAGAGCCTGTAAGAAGTCAGAACAGACATAGCTATTCAGCAACTAGGGTCTGTTTGCCTTTGTAATCTATGCAATTACTGTGATTGAGGACACATCTGATAAAACATTTCCCTTCCTACTTACAGTGTGCTATAAATAGATTCAAGCAGAGAAAGGTACTTCAGTATTGGAATGGAATTTCCAAGCAGACATCTAGCAAACATTTTGGTAGATCAGGGCTCCTTTAAGTCTTGTTTTATTTATAAGTGGACAATTGCATGTATCAGCTATTCCTTTGTTCACTGAAGCAATCTTTAGGCCTACATCAGAGGATGCCAGCTTTAGTTCCTTCCTTTGAATTCTGAGAAGTGTGCATTTAGTTACCTTATGCTGTGATTTACTTTACTTCATTGTATCTTTTTGCCCTTCATTTAAGTGACCCTTTATTTTACAGCATTTATTCATGTTTATTCCTCATAAACTGATGGAAATTTCTTTATATAAGCATACTGTTAGTAACTCTAACAGCCTTCTGCTGTTGTCATATTTTCCACTATAAAGAATGAGCAACTACCCTGAGTTGACACAGTTGTCAGAGAAGACAGAGAAGAACCAGTAAGCAATTAAGATTTCCAAGTGGACTTTGAATTCGGTGTTTATGACATCCTTCAGTCACAAGAGCAAAACAGGCAGTGAAGACCCAAGGCCTCACAATTGGGTTCATGCTGAATCTGTGTTCTGCCCCCATCCTTGCATTATTTGTGCATTACAGATCTCTTCAGCAGGTGTTACCAGAATGTAATTTCTGACAGCCACAATTCCTTGTCCTTTGGGATTGTGGCATTGTGTTGGGGTATTTAATGAATTTTTGGTTTTTCTTTTCCCAAGAAGTATGTACATTACCAGTCTATATAACAGAAACAACAAATGATATTTCTGTGCTCTGATGCTTTGAAAAGTTTGGAACATGTCAGAATAGGGGAAAGTTTATGTTCAATAAGAAAAGAAGGGGGCTGTTATTTCCACCAGAACTATTAGCCTTTCCCAAAGAAGAAAGAAAATTAATAGAAACAGGATGATCATTAAAAAAATTATTGTTCCAAACTGAGGGCTTGTCCAAATTAGAGTTCATAACTTGCCTCCTGCCGTGATATTGGCCCAAACTCAACAACTAAGAAAATATTTGCAGGGGAAGGCAAAAATTAATATTTAAGATGATTGTTTCTTTACAAGCTATAGACAAAGGGCTACAGAAGCCTGTTAACAGAAAGGGGATTAATGTAAGAAATGGAATGATCAGACTCCTAGACTGTTAATTTGACAATTATTAACAGCTTTATCTATGTTCATAAAAAACATCTGTGGAAGCAGATTTTTTTTCTACTCAGAAACAGTAATGCTTCAGACTGAAGTTTATGCATATTTAGTTTGTACATTTCTAAACCAAATTAATTACATCTATTTTAATCCACATCCAAGACTATAATATTTCCTACCACTTGCTTTAAGATGGAACTTTTTTCCTCAATATTTATTGAGGCAGAGCAATGATCTAAGGTAGGGTGAACATTAAAAAGTAAGATGCTTATGGCTTACTACTTTGAATATAATTGAAGTAATCTTAATATTTTTATTATTATAAGGGATATTTTTTATATTTTTTATTATAAGGGTTATAATAAATATAATAATACATAATACTACATATAGTATTTATTATCACAGGGATAACAGCTAGCAACAGGTGCTTATAATCTCTCGGTAAGGCATCTGAGGGTCTGCAGGTGTCTCTGCATACTGGATGGGAGGAAATACTAACTTTCTATAGTGACCACTGTCCATTTCCATCCTCAGTGTGCTTTCCACAGCAAGGTACTTGTTTTATACGACAGCTGCTTCAGCTCCATTTACTCTTCCTGAACTCTGAGTTCTTCAGTACTTGTGAGTTGCATGTCTCAGCAGCACTCAGTGGTATTACCTATAGTTTATAGGTTCAGCACTTGTTAATCAAACCTTCTCCACATCTTCTATATAAAGAAAAGGAAATGGAGATGGAGTATTGCTCTTCCTTTGAGAGTGTCTTCACCTGTGTTGCTGTAATTGGCAAGAGAAAAACTGTCAGTCACCAGAGAGCTGCATCATTTTTATTAGCCCTGTTAACAGAGTTGTACCTGCTTCATTTTTTGGCTGCCTCTGTGCTCATGCAAGAATTGGTGGATGTGGTGCACAACAAATACTTCCAGCCAACTTTACAGGATTTTATCAGTGCTGGGAATGAACCCCAACACCTGAAGCAGGAGGTGAGCAAATTGTCTATCAACTGAAACAGTTAAGGGCACTATTGCACATAAGAGGGTTTCATACCAACCCAGCAAAAGAATACAAGATGTGTTTCCCTAACAATATAATGAATATAAGCCCACTCCACTTCTTAACAGAACTCCAGGTCTAGTATGAAGTCTACCTGTTTTCTTCCAAGACTACTGAATAGAAGTTCAGATCTTTCTCATTCTTTCCACGGACCATGGAAAAGAAGTGCATAGGACTTCTACAGCAGAAACCCCCAAGGTCAGCAGTTCCCTATCTCACATCCAGCCTAAAGCAAAATGCTTTTCTGTGCAGAAGATGGCCTTAAGCCATCGATCTAAGCAGTAACAATCTCGCCACTTTGAACTGTGAGGGCACACCAACTTTTTAAACATTGATTTCCCCATAAACACATGTAACATGTACATTGGAGGAAATCAAAGCAAAGCAAACTGCTGTTGAAGTAAAAAATCATGGATAAACAATTCTCTTACCAAGGAAAGAGAGTAGGGAAACAGCTTAACCTGGATGTCCATAGGTACCTCAGTGATCTTGGGGTTAAGAAAATATAAAAGTGAAAAAGGGAGGCTCGGGTACCTAGTGTCAATAGCTAGAGCTTCATGACTTTCATGTAGCTACACTGATTTAAATGTCTGAAGTTCTGGGCTCTAGCTTTCAATAAAGTTGAAGAAAAGTTTGAAAGCAGAATGATATAATCAAGAGCAGCTGGGCCAAAGGAGCTCAGTATGCACATGCCCTCAGATGGAGCACAACATTCTCTAAGGCAAATATCAGATAAAGCACATGAGAAAAAACCTGCTAGCTCAGCGTTTTTGTAAATAGAGAAGTACCTTCCCCCCCTCACTGTGGTTACCACTGTGTTCAGAAAATCACTCCTCGGCCCATCCCCCTCCTATGACTGTACCACTACCTCCAGCTGACTGGGGTGACTGACAAACTGCATAACAAAATGTTTGAAGTCACGATAGTAAAAATGCTTCACTATTATGCACAATAAATGGTTTCCACTTGGGATTACATAATGGAGAAATATTTTGGGTACTTTTTGCTCAAGGGGTTTCCTTTGCTTGCAGGGTCGTTCAGAAAAAGCTCCCTGAACTTTGAACCGCGTCTGCAAAATGAGATAAACAAGAGCCATATAAATACCACAGCCCTTTTCCCCACACTGTTTCCTTCTGCAGCGGAGCCAGGCAGAGCTGCCAAGAAGGGGGAGGAGAAAAGGGTAAGTGTGCTGGGTTTGCTGTGAAAGAGCTTCAGGACTTAAGATTTGGCAGAATGTTTGCTTGTTTCTTTGGCTGAAAAGGCTGACTGTGGAAATTCCCATTGGAAACTAAGCTGAAAGTTGAAATATGAAGAGAAGTATAAGGCAGGACATGGCTCTCCTGCCGCTCACAGGGCGGACAGCTGTTGCTGTGAGCTGCATGCCAGTGCTGCAGAAGGCTGCTAGAAAGGCAAGGAAGGATATAAAAATGTCATGAGAGTCTCATGTGTTCATAATAGATATAAAGGCAGGCTGCTTTCCTGATGTGTGGAAAGAATGGAAAAAGGCTGTGTTGGCATATACTGGACCACAGTTTCATCTTCAAAGTACTTTACCTAGAACGTCAGGAAAGAACTGTCGGGGACAGCTGGTTTTCACAAAAGCAGCAACAAATCACTCTTGTTTCAGAAGGTCAATTATTATTAATCTTTTAGGCTATGACAAGATGTATGGAACATGTAGTATTTATCAGAATTTATTGTTTCCAAACTGTTTTGTGGTCACTGTCAGACTGGATGTAAGTGGTGAAACTGTACAATTCCACAACCTAGGACAAGCTGGGGAGCAGCTTTATAATTTTTTATGTTTAAAATTTTAACTATTTCTTGATAATGCATGTTTAAGCAAAAATTGAGATGTTAATGGAATAAAATGAAAGGTAATTATAGAATTTCTTATATGCTTTGATTTTCATAAACATTAACTGAACTACGTATGGATATGAGATTTTATAAGATCTGAGGAGACCTGAAATTCAGTTTTCATTTCTGGTTTTTGCAAAATTGTTTCTGATGCGAGACTTCTTCATAGCTTTTTCTCAATGGGATTCAGATACTCCAGACTGACTTGTAAAAAAAAGTCTTTTTTATTATTTTCTGCTATGTTCTGTAGTACTTACTGTGTACTGAAATCCGTGGTTGGTGAGTGCACTTTTAAGACAGTGGAGTTTCTCTGTAACTGGAGTGAACTGGTCTACATTCTTCCCTACATAAACAGGCTTACCACAATTTATTTCAAAAAAGAAGAAACAAGGCAACTTTAAAATCACTGAAGTGTTAAAAATGGTCAAAAACAAATTACAAAGAGAAAGATTAGTAGTGCTGAAAAAAAATTCCAGTTATTCTGAATGTTTACTTTTTAGCTGTTCAAACACAGTAACAAAAAAACCACAAAAACTTTCAAGCACCACAAAGAAAAAACACCTACCTCTATTATCGAGGATCTCTACTGTAAAACCAAAGATATTAAGCAGTAAACAAAGAGCTCAAATTTATTATTAGAGGGGTTTGTTTATTTTTTTCTTTTCCTTTTCTTTTTTCTTTTTTTTTTTTAACTGAATGGAGCCAATATGCTGCTTTGTTTTCTTATGGGAATTACAGAGTCTGAACTTTGTTTAGGCATTGGCCTTACTTTGTTTATTTTCTCTCTTCTAAGGTAAAGCCCAGCCATGTGGGCAGGTCTGGGGCTAGTTCTGGCCCTCTGTCTCCTCCCAGGAGGAGGGACAGAGATCCACAACTGCCAGGAACCCCCAGAATGGCGGATTGGGGAGGAGGACCCAATGTGGAACTCCAGAGGCTCGGTGACAGTGGTGGCTCTCCTCCAGGCTAGCTGATTCTTGTGCCTGCGGCAGGCTTCCAGGTAAGTGTGGATCTTGTCCCGATTTTTGTTATCCAGCTGAGAATGCTACGTGTGCCCTTCCACAGATGCACACCATGAACTCTGGCTGCCCCAAATTCCACCATCATAACTGGCATGTGTGACCCAGTGACCTGGCTCCCTATCAGCAGAAGGGTTCTGTGCCAGTGGGTAGGATTCTTTATCTCTTGACCTACTCCTGACTGGCAGATCATCTTCTCCAAATTAGGTTTCCAACATAATAAATAGTATGATCAACCACAGGAACACCCAACAGAAACAGCAACAGATGATTAATGTAGCAAAAATGGTGAAGCCAAGAACTATCGCAACTCTTTAACATGATTAGATCACCTGAAATAGAGAGATCTGTGATCACTGATTTCTTATCCTGTAGGGGAAAAAAATAAACCAAAACCATGTGCTTTTCAGGCTTTTCATGTGGTATTTCAGCCTGCGTTCAGAGATCCTACATATATTTAAAAAATCTGGAAGTTAAGGTAAATACTGTCCTGTCAAAAAATTGATGAAGCATTCAAGGAAGTCATCAGTGTCAGGATTTCTTCCAAGACCTGGGACATTGGTGCTCTATTTTCTAGAACTTACTCCTTGCAAATAATTAGCTATCATGACAGTAACAACAGTAATAAAATAATTTCAAGCTAAGCCAAACAGGAATTGCATAAAGCTTTTATCTTTGATTTATTTATGGATTGTGAAATTATTTTGGCTTAAAAATTCATAGTGCCAGTTTCAGATTTGGACTTTAGTCACAGTGAGAACACCTTAGTTTGCCCCTCTAGGCTGCACAACTTACATATCATAGTAGGCTTTGCAAGTTTATTAAGAATTTGATTTAAAAACATAGTGTAAATCTGGCTCCATCAAAGTTAAAAGGGGGCTTTGTGTTTGGCTTTCAAAGTAGTTGGGTTTGGTTCTTACATTATAGAAAAAAAATGGGAAGAATCTTCCACATTCTAGACTATTTCCCATAACTGAAAAATAAATGTTTTCTAGAGCAATTCCATAGGCAAAATGCAAATGAAAGGGAAGAAACTCCACATCATACTTCTGTAATAAAAGCAAGATGGAGCATATTAACTTTTGTGTCAAATCTCATGATTCTCTACTGATTTATGATCTTGCTTCTTTACATTCCCACTAGTTTGGAGGACCTGCGAGTAAAGTTAGAGAATGAAGGATTGGTCAACATCTCGTATGTGGTTGTCAACCATCAGGGAGCTCAATCCCGGAGGGAATTTCACCTACTAAAAAAACGTGTTTCAGACTACATTACTGTCTACCAGCAAGATGAGCAGCAAGAGGATGTCTGGACTACTTTAAATGGAAACAAGGATGACTTTCTCATCTATGACAGGTGTGTGCTTACAGACAAACATGGGGAAATATTTGCATATATTTTGAGTAATGTTTTGCAGACCTCTATATTATTTCATTGATGTGCAAATTACAAAGACATCATGCTCAGCTTCTAAGTTTAACTACGTAAAGTGCTAGTATTTACTTGAAAAAAAAAGTTACAAAAGCAAAATCTGCTTTTGCATAAGTAATTTTTAAATAAATATTTTTTAAAAATTATTTTATAATTGCCATGGATTTAGATAAACATAAGTGAGTGTAAAATTTGGTAACGTTCATTTTTTTATAGTGTATTTATCTTCAGATAACTTCAATACATCCATGCATGTCAAAGTAGAATCTTTTATCTAATGGAAACTTTTTGATGAGAGTTGTTGAAAATGCCATGTAGACATAAGGAAAAATTAGTCCTTAGGTAAAACTTAAAACTTCAGAAGAAAATTGCTTTTTGACATAGGATTCTGCCACAAGAATATTTTGGCAGCACCAGTAGGAACTGTAGTTGAAATCCCAATTTTTTGATTTTGATGTGATGGTAGTTACTTGAAAAATCCTACACTTGAACCATGTCTATCCTTGTTACTTTATATTACTGTAATGAACATTGCAAGTTCACACTAAACCATAAATAAGCTTAATACAGAGTTAGAAAGTTACTCTTTTTGTGTAATGCGATGAATTTTAAAAAATTAGCTACATTAGGTTTGTGGGATGAATGATCTTGAATATTACAGCAGCAAATATGGCCAAGTAAGGAAGGCTGATGTCATACAACAGACAAACAGAACAGTGCTGTATTTCATCTGGGAGGGGGCCCAGACACCTTGCCCAGAGCATTTGAAAGGTTGACCAGTTCTGTGCTCTTGACACATAGGGTATGAGTACATTATGAATTGGCTTAGCACTATCCTGGCCAGGATCCATGATGGGTCTAGGAATCCGTGTTCTTATTGGGCCTTAGCCACAAAAGCTTTGCCTGCTGCTGGTCCTAAACGTGCAGTCCACATGTGGGGAGCTAAGGCCAGGGCACTGTGTGTTGGCACTGAACGAGCTGCCCTTGTGTACAGATTCTGCATTTTCTTCAGCTCCTTTGAGCAGATCAGTTGTTCAGTCAAGTGCATATCAGAACACTCAAGTGCAGACATGGGGCAAGTAGGCACCATAACAAACCTCTCATGCACAATAAATCAGTAATGCAGGGGCACCGCAGTGTCCATCCCAGTCAAAATACCTGTCAGGTTGCAGAAAAACCACCTGGTAAGGATGCAGCTACCACTATGGAAAGAACCCTTCTCATTATCCCAATGGATCTATAAAGAGTGCACCTCTGCCAGTCTTTAGTGCCACTCTAGGACAAGGCTTCTGGCAGTGTAGCTACCACATGAGCCAGAAATCATGCTGCACATCCTGGCCAATGCAGGTGAGAATTTGTAAGGAAGATACTGCATTTGCCTGTGAACTGGAACAGAAACACTCCCCGTGGAACTGTACAGCGTGTGTGGATTGGTGCAAGTAAAGGGAGATATCATAAGAAGAGATATTTAGTTGTAAGTATTTGTAACCACAGAGTTCTTTCTCTCCTTAGATGCGGCCGTCTAGTGTATCATCTGGGTATGCCCTACTCCTTCCTGCATTTTCAGTATGTGGAAGAAGCTATTAAGATTGCATACTGCGAAAACAAGTGTGGAAACTGCTCTTACATGGTATTTTCTTGTCTCATTCTGTGTATAATAGAAAAGTAGATTTGATTGGTATTAAAAATTTATTTCAGTGTGATTAATCAAAAAATATATGATTTTGAATTTACACATTTCATGCATCTTGACATATAGCTTTTAAACATTTTTCTAAGCGAATTCTATTTGATTTCAAATAGACTGACTATCTGAATTCCTGTCCTGATAGAAACACAAGTAACTGTCAGAAATATAAAGACAATCTTGGAGAGTTATTCTGTTTGTAGAGCTATGGAGGTAGTGAGCAATTAACTACTCTAATTTTGTGGGATGGGTAAGTACGTATTTTTTTTTTAAAACCCAGGAGTCAAACTCAAGCTGGTTTGCCTTACTGTTCATTGTAGTTTGCATTTAAACACAGTCTACAGGAGTTATTTTAAAAAAGTGATAATACAAGGTGGCAAATTATTGTTACTGCTATAAAAGAAGGGTAGTTTCCTGTAATGAATCATTCAAGACCAGAAACACTTTTAAGGATTATCAAGAAATGTACATACTTCATGGAAGTTCAACAAAAATAATAATTTTTGATCCCATTGTGCAGCGTTCTGGCTAAATGTAGACCAAAGGTCAGATGTAGGATCTAGGATAAGAATACTTGTTATTATCAATTACTGGAAAAATAATTGCTAAAAAGCCCTGTCTAGTTGACAGTGGTGTGACAGCACAAGGCTATTTTTGATATTTTCATACTTTGAGCAAAGCAGCACAAATAACTTAAAAGTGCCTTTCATGCTCTGCAAAAATGTCAGTTAATACTTTACATCTAGTTTAATTGAATACAGTGCCCTGTATTTAACGCAAGCATCTGTTTTGCAGGAACCTGATATTGATGGTGTATGTGAAAACATCACTAAAAAAGCAGTTGAAGAGCTGTCAGAGATAGAAGCCAAGCCGACAGATGAGCATTCCCATCCCAACCCGCACAGACATGGACACCACCACCGCCGCCACCACCACCACCACCATCACCAGGGCAGTCGTGATCCCAAACATGAGAACCACCAGGCTGCTGCTGAAACTGAGAGACATCATCCTCACAGCGGCTGGCGCCACAGGCTTTTTGGCCGTCACAGACACGATCAGATAGGTAGTCAGGAGCACGTAGACACTGCCCCTCCAGAAGAAATTGTGGAAATTCCACTAGATAAAAAACTACAAAAGAAAGGGAAAAACAGCTGCAAAAACCAGTTAACTTGAAATTGGCAGAAAGGATCAGACTCTACCTCTAATAGCTGATCCTGTCATTGTCGACACCTTCTCTTTGAAGAGCTAGGGAATTCTGTCACCTGACAGTGTCGTGGAGCACTACCAAATTCTTGCAGGTGACACGGGCAGCTGGCAGCAGAGGACATCACTGAGTCTTGACAGTGTCGTCTGCTCTCTGCTGCCTGACATTCATCACCAGCAGGAGCAAGTGAAACTAGTGACACCTGACAGTGACAGGAAAAGGCGAGGAACTGATCCTGAAAAACAAACTAAGCACCTTCCAGAAACAAGGGAGTCACCCTAACTCAGTTAATATAGTTGCAAGAGCAGAAAAATGAACAGATTTAGTGGTTTTATTGCCCCAAATTCAAAATTGTGCTGACAGGTATGGGTATATTGCAAAGAAGTGTATTTTTAGAGCAGCGCTCTTAGAATGATTGCATATCTGTCAAATTCCACCAGTAAAAAGTTTCATGATTTAAGGGAATTTGGCTGACCCCTACTTTGTTTTTCAGTTCCACTGGGAAGGTGTCTGCAGTCTTGGTTAATTTGTCTTTCTTGTTTCTCTTCTAACATTCTGCTTGCATTTGTGAGGACATGAGCATAAACTATGACCTAGGGGCTCCTGTCTGATGTTTTGCAATCAAGAACAGAAGATAACCAAGTCAGATATTTTAATCATTTTTTATTAGGAAGACAACAGATGTGAAAGTTGAGTTTGGCTTTTTTTTTTTTTTTCCTTAACCTGGGGATACAAATCATGTACAAGCAAAACTTACTCCTAAGCAATGTGACAGAATAATTCCACATAAAAAATGTAATATACAGACAGTGACTGCTTTATTTTTAAGTAAGAGATTGATATACTTAACTTTGACAAAGCTTTGTGGCTCTTCGATACAGTAAGAGCATCCATTAATACATACTGTTACATCATGTAAAATCCTACTAAATCAGTTAGATCATCCTGAAGTGAGTAGTGTCAACAACTGAGAGTCAGAATCAAAAAGAGCGTGGGATGAAACACGTTTAATCTTGGTGTAATGTTGATCTTTGTTTATAACAGTGCTGAATTGGATAAGTCTGTATCAATTAGCAATCTGTATCAATTAACATAATATACCACTTAAACTTGTATAACTTCTCTGTCTATTGCCTAGCTTTCCTAATGTTTGATTAACTGAATGGAAGTAAATCCAGTTGCTTGAAGGATTCCTGGATGAAGAAGAGAATATTCATGAAAAGAAAACTGCTATGAAAGCATACACCATAATTAATGATGGTTTAATAGGGAAATTACTACTCCTACAAAACCTGAATCTTTTTATTGTGAATGTTGATTAGCAAGAGAGTAGCTTTGAATATATACAGAATGCTTGCCTTTGGAATGTCTGTCATGAGTGTTTTCAATAAAACATACTTTCTTCCTATCTTGTTTTTATTTTGAGATGCAGAATTGGAAATACTTCAAGTCATTTACTCAGAATCTCCTCCGTTTGAAGGGCAGGTCTTGGCCTTTATTAAGACGTTGCTCCAAGTCTCTTATGGTGTTTCGGAGAATTTCAATTTCCTTGTTTTTCTCTTCCTGGAGATGCTGCAGCTTCTGTGAAAGTACAGGCAAAGGCTTCATTGTTAAACACATAAAATTATGTAACAATTCATTTTGCTACTGCAAGTAAGATATATTCTAGTAAGCATTTTTCCTCGGTATTTTGTATCACAAAAACTATTTGTATTGAAATACAGATATTTTGTAATACAAAAACTATTTCCCCAGAATCCTGTTTTACTGCCATCCCAAAGTCTTAAGCCTAAAAAAAAAAAAAAGGCATTATATCAGTGTCACTGCTGTCAGTTCCAGTTTAAGTTTCTAAGTTAACAATTCTGTAGTAAAAACACCTCACATGTTGCTTTTTGTTGTTCCTTGCCCGCAGTAGTATCAGTATGTCAAGAGCTATGACAGTTGGAGGTGATGATCTTAAAAACCTTTTCTATCTTAAATTATTCTATGATTCAATGAATTGAGTTGTGTAGAGGTGGGAGGGGGGTGTGGGAGAGAACACATGGAGAAACCCCAGGGGACTCCTGCTTCAAACACCCTGTACAGTACCTCTGTACTACAGGCTATGAAAGCACCTACCCTTCGATAGATACTTTGTGGTAAGACCGAAGCGTCTGAAAAGGACTTGGTGGTTTTATCCTGAGCTCTTGCCAATTTAGCATTGAACTGAAAGAATCAGGCAAAGACAAAACCGTGAGAATGAACAGCAGGGAAAAATAGGTGTATTAAATATGTCAAGTGTAATTTTCACTTTTTATTAGTTGCATGTTTAACCTGAGGGTAGTAGCAGTAAGCCTTTCTACTAAGTCTAGAAAAACAAGGCTACCTATATTTATTTTAAAAAGAATGCAGTTACAAGCTGTGTTTCTTCAAAAAAAAGCCTCAAAGTTTTGCAAAAGTAGTACAAATATGATTAACTAAAACCATGTAGATAAAAAAGATGCTTCTGAAAAAAAGGAATAAAATTGAAGGCTTCTCAGCCACATATCTACAGGAGGAGAAAATAAAGATGGTGCTCAAATCCTTCAGAACCATCATTCTTCTCCTAGATTCCAAGGATAAGTCAGCCTGAACACTTCCATATCTTATTTCTTTTTTGATGTGTGAAAGGTTTGAAGTATTTCCTTAATTCTTTCTGTAATAAGAGTGTTTTAAAATATGAGCAATGAAATACATGTTGAATGCTCTCTCTTAAATCTTTGCAGGACTAGAAATTTGTATTGGAATTTTATTTAAAAATATATATATTCTCACCATTCAGAAATTAAAACCAAGAAAGTTAAGCAGAAAACATTGTTGAATTTTTAATAGCTAAAAATCAAAAACTATTTCTAAGTAATTTAATTTGGAACAAGAAGAGAGAAACCTTCAGTCTCCCTATACAGTAGGTGGAATTTGACTCCTGCAGGAGTCAGTTCCATTGTGGAAGGGAGCTCCTGCCACTGATCCTCATAAAGACAATAAATAATTAAGTTTTCTAGATTCCCTCATATTACTTTGTTAAGTACTAATTAATATTTTTTCACTACACAGTTTCTTTGAAGTTTACCCAATGCCCAGTTCGTCTTTAAGTCAGCTTTGTAATGCGTACCTCTATCTGCAGTTTAATTATTTCATTCTGCTTCTCTTCATTTTGAATTTTCAGCTGTCTAGTTAGGTCTAATATTTCCAGTTCTTTTTTCTCTCTCTCTTCTCTATACTCCATTTCTTTTACTTCAACTAGCAACACAGTAACACCAAAATTATGATTATAATACATGAAATTATATAGATGAAAAATTAACATAATTTTCCAAATAGTAAAACTTTCTTGAACACCAGGTCAACATTTCACTGGAAGACAATTCAAGCAAAAAACCATACTGAAACTATATGAAAACTACATTGTCCTTTTAAAAAGACACCAGTAAGATGGTGTCTTTTTAAAAAAAGGCATATAATTTACAAAAACTTTCCTTGTTTTCACCTATATGGATGACCAAGAAATCCTGCTTTTTAAGGTTATATCTCTAATGAAGCAAATGAACATAGAAACCAGTTTTTTCCTCATTGAAGAATTATTTACTTGTGAAGATAATGTTCTACTCTCCAGAACATAGATAGAAGATTTGAACAGCAATCTAGCTTACAGTTTAAAGCAAGGTTCCAGTTGACACTTAAGTCAAGATTTCATTCCTTCTGATTTTTATGCTCACATTCCCAGCATTTGTTCTAACTATCTGGAAATTTCTGCTCATCCCGTGTTGCTGTACTATTGCTTCATTACCACTGTCTGCTCTCTTCATCGAAGATAAAATTCCATTAAACACTGCCCACTTCTAGCGTTCACATGTTTCCACTAAGAAGTGGAACTCATATTTATCTTAGACAAAATATAGCATCTAAAGGTGACTGTATGTTTTACCCATTGCTAAAGTGTTCAGTCTTCAGGGAACTTACATTTTTTCCTTGTATCGCAATTCAACTGTGTTATTTCTAATTTGTGGTCTTCCTCTTTGTTTTTAATTTCTGTCATGAGTTTCTCAATTTGATCCTTATACTCCTGTGAAGGTAAAATTTTTTATAAAGATCTTGCAGTTTCTGTGCTCTTAGCCTTCTGCAAAGCACAACCATCATGCAAAAATATACAGTACTCTGTAATTCAGTACTTGTTTTATCCTCAGCCTTCTAAATTGAAATACCCAATTACTTCTTACACAGTCTGGCTGAAGTCCACAGATTAAAAACATAGCAGATTTAATTGTATTACAGCTATCTGTTAATATAAAATTGGAAACTGTACTCCTTAGGAGAACAGGCAGATGGAGGGGTAATATTCCTTTCCCGAGAACAGGATCTGACACAATGATGCAGTTAGTTAAGGGACGACAGTTTCACTTTGTGGATTTTTTACTCAAGGATTGCATGATTCAAATGTGAGTTTTGTTAGTATTGCTTATACAAAGAATTCCACAATTTCATGTTGGCAACAGGAGACACATCAGTGATACCAGCAGCAGTGATGCTGCTGGCACTGACATACAAAGTTTGAAGATGCCAGTAATAAATTTACTCCAGTAACTACTCCAGAATTTTCAAGGAATTGTATGTAGCTGCCACTGTTGAGGTGCTGACTCCAAAGCTCTTGTTGCAGTCTTCTGACAAGATTGCCACTCACCAGAGTGGTTTGGGGACATTCACCAAGGCAGCCACTGACTGGGGATCAGGATATGGGGACATAGTCATGCACCTTCAGAATGACACCAGGAAGTCCCACCACGCTCACACATGTGTTTAATGGGTGGAATAATAGTTTATCACATCCTTCAGAAGGCATTACTGATTTTTTACCAGAACAGTCAAGATAATAGCTCTACTGGTACTAATATTTAAGTTTAACTCAGAGCACAAACACAGGCAAAGGAAATCAGCAATAAGATTCCTGATCCTAAACAGATAACAGATCTACACTCTCCACACAGAGAACTATGAAAACAGAGAACTGTGACTAGTGCTGCTGGTTTTACCTCCTTTGTAAAAATGAGTGCCATAGATACAAAGTACAGAGATCATATATGGAATTTATTATGAGGTACAGATTAGAAATTGAGATCTATTATCTTTGTAGTATTTATTCCTGAATAAACTGGACAGAATTCAGACCGCTCCTGAATCTCTGGCAGCACAACCAGACACCTTCAATGTGAAAACACTATTTCCACATGAATTTTTTTTTAGTGCAAAGGATTAGACTGATGAAGGTGAAGTTGAATTTAAAGCTAAATACAGCTTAAAAACCCCAAGTGCATCTTAGATTGAGCCAAAGTTCTCAGCACCAAGGAGTCTTAACCTCTTAGTTCTTCTAACACCTTCTCACATGGATACTGTCATGAGAACAACCCTTCTCTTTTTATACATGGAAAACATTAACAGAAGAGCACCAATAAGAGTATCAATAGGAACCCCTAACCAAAAAGATATACAGCATAATAGAGATGCAGTATTATTCCTTTACCTAAAGAATGATAACTTCTGACATACCTCTTCACAAGTCTTTAATTTATCTTGCAAGATGTGAATGGTTCCTTTCAGTCTATCATTTTCATCTCCAAAACAAAACAAAAAACATAAAAAAACCCCATAAACAAAAACTATATGGTACACTAAAAAGTACATTTTGACAATTTCTTTAGCATGAAAGAGGAATAAGGAAATTACTTGCATTTTTGACTTAGCTGAACTTTGAGAAACTTTTTTTGTAGACATTATAATCATCATTACAGAACCACATACTGTCTGTTTCCATTTTTTAACAAGAAAAATCATAGTTTAAGTTTAATCATAATATTTACTTGGCATTACTAATTAGAACTTTCTTTAGTCTTCTGATAAATGATGCATTCAAGAAAATCTATATGCAAAGTTCTTTGACTCAGAAAATATAAGACTATTGTTATGGCTACAACAGTTTCAAATTGGAAGATTCAAGTTTTTAAGTACCTGTTTCCCAAAAGTCAGAAAACTATGCAAACACAGGAATTAAAGAAAATAGATTTTAAAAAAATTATTAATATCAATTTGAGTATTAAAAACATCTGTATACTTCCAATGTTAGAGGTTTATTAATATATATGCTAATATGCCTTGAATGCATAATAATCATAAAATTAACTACATGGTGTACTGCTGAGCTCTAGTATAAAGATATAGCAAGTATTTCTTTTTTTTCAAGTAAAACTGAGTAGTTATCAATGTGGATAACAGCAATAACAGCAATAGTTGTTAATGTGGATAACAGCAGTAACATTTAATAACATATACCAAGGATTAAGACATGCTGGTTTAACACAGTGATAAAAACTGTGCATAAACATTTGAACAGTCTATAATCCAACAGCTGAATGACACTTTCTCAACCTTTGTAAAATTGCCTGTGTTACACTACAATGAATTTAAAGCCCAACTATTGATTAAATTAACCTCCTGGAGGCAGTTACTAAGTAAACGATGGCAATAATGACTATAGACATTTATTACTGCACAAGATTGATTTTAGATAATTTTTTTTTTTGTTTCTCTTTGCCTGCCATTAAGTTTCTGTGTCTGAAAAAAATTCAGTAAATTTAAGTGAACAAATTAAATGCCTGCTCATTCAAAATTACAGTACAGCAGATATATAAAACAGCATTTTTTGCCTTTACCTTTCACGTTACACTGGTTTTCAATGGTTTGTGTTAGACCCTTTATTACATTCTGTAGAGCACTGCATTCTGAAAAAAGAAAGATTCAGTGTTTTTGAATAGTGTCTTCACAAATTTACATTTTGTTTACAAAATTTTATCAAATATTTTATAATATTTTTGGTTAAATATTACTCTTAGTCTTTTTACTGACTGTAGAAATAACTCAGATTATTATAGCATGGTTATTACTTAATTTTAGCTTTTAGTTTGATGATTGATTAAAATCAATTTTATGAAGCAATACAAACAATTTCATAAAAGTAATACATTTTTGTTTCTAGTCAGAAAACAAGTATCTTTTGGTTTTCTGGGCAATACTATAAGTTTTCCATATCAGCCTTACACCAATTTGATGTATTTAATGAAACTGAGACTTACTTTCCTGACAGTACTTCTTTGCAAATTTTCTTTTTAACAAGACCAAGAGAATCCACTCATTGCAGTCTCTCACTCCTTTTTTACCCCTTTCTTGATGCATGTAGCATTCATTTTATGGCTCAACATAAGCTTTGAGAGATTCAGAACATGTGCTACAGCTCCATTCAACAGAATTATACATACAAGCTCTTATCAGTTTACATAGTTGTATTTCATAATTTTATTTTAAAAACTGTATTTTTAATATTCAAACACAACATGTACTTCCTGTAATACAGGATTTGGTTTTCATTAATATGACTTTTATCCCTTATGTTCATTGTAAGTTTATCAGGAGAGTCACAAAACTGTCAAAGACTGAGAACAGCGGAGGCTCTACAACTGAGGTTGCTTACTTTTAAAACTTCTTTCTCTTTCCTAAGTACCACTGTGTTTTGTGTTTCTTAAATGGCATTTAATTTCCTCAACACATAAAAGTTTGCTAAATAACAGTTACTCATCTCATCAAACTAAAGCCCTTTTGAAATCTATCATATCACTAAAGACTATATTACAAGCGAGGAAGATGGACTAAGATCCCAGCTAACAGGTTCTGTTTTCTGCTCAGTCTTTTTGACCGTCAGCCTGATCTTCCATCAAGTCTGCTTTTCATGCAGCCGAGTACATTAGCCAGATACATTTTTCCTATCCGTGCTTCAAAAAAAAAAAAAAAACAGTAGAGGGAGCACGAGCAGCACAGAAACACTGCCTGCCCCTCAGTTCCTGTGCCGGATTGAAAGCAACTCTGGAAAAAATCCTATTCAAAGTCAGAATGACGAGATCAGCATGCCCGTCTGTACCAACTAGTTCTACTACAAATTTCCTCCCATTTGAAAATGTATGGAAATTAACTCAGATGCTTGTAATTCATACACAATTTGGAAAGACACCTGAGTCAACACTAGAGCAGCAGCTAGTCTTTAAAAAGAATCACAACTGTTTAAGTGTAAGCCACTCTTTTGTACAGTCCCAAGAATATCTACTTATCTTTATTACCTTTAAAGGATATATCTTTGCAAATCTCATATGTACCTAAAGTTGTGACTGGAAAAAAATTCCTGGGAACCCACAAGTTTTGCTTGCTTACATTAAGAAAAAGAAGCAGAATTTTTCTTAATGTTTGCAGTCTCATAGACCACTGTCACAGCATCTGCTATGGATCCTGTGTAGCTTGTTCCCTGTAAGGAATACTGCCTACATGCAGAAAGACTGAACAGCATAAGTGTTCATCCAGATTTATAGTTGATTTTTTAATAGGGCAATTATATAAACCACTTTTTCCTTTAAAACCTTAGAAATGCTAAATAAACAAATATGCAACCCTGAAGATGCTAAATAGAACCTCCTTAACTGTTTCACAGACATGTGAAAAGCAGGAACATGATTGCTTTCTTTTAGAAAACTATATTAGAATTTAATTCAGAACTGAATTAAAGCATCACAGGAATCTATTTAGCCACCAAAGAAAAGGTTTAGGAGTAGAAAACAAAGATGTCAGACTTGTATCTGTCTAAAATGGATCTACAATGATGTACACGAAACAAAAACTGGGTTTTTGAATCTCATAATTTAGCAAAGAACGTATCAAGAGAAAATAAAGTTAATTTATGACCTTTCAGAGAGTGTATACACAGGCCAAACTGCTTTTCTTTTTCTACCTTATCTTGGATAGAAGTGTTTCACTGCCCTCTCCCTTGATTTTTAGATGTTTTCTTTCTTCCTTTGTTTTTTTTTCAGAATTTCCAATCTTCTTTACCTTAAACAGTTCCAGGAAAGACTTTTGACAAGGAATCAAGGACTCCTCATGCTCTCACTTGTTGGAGATTTCTTGGGGTGAGAAATACTATTTTTTTGTTGTTGTTGTTTCTTAAAACAAAGTGTTCTTCAGCCAGGATAAAATTCCACTTCCTCATCCCACTATCACTAGTAGCCACAAACCCTTCAGGGTAGGTGGAACAACAGCCTATCCTTCCACAGCACTCTTTCTTCACGCTCCTCCGCTGTAAGCAACTTCTGTCACCTGTGGACTAACTTTTTAAAAGATACTTCTGGAGCTGTGGCTGAACTGGGTTCTGGGAAACAAGCTTGGGACATAAGGCTAGGAGAAATATTTTTTCCAAGCCACAATTGGCAATATCACTCTATAAAAGCCTACAGTCTCACTACTACAGTCTGTTCAGATAACTATTGCCCAGAGTAAAGACTGAAAGTATCAATGCTGTATTGGTCCCTTGTGCCCCTCCAGTGCTGCAGAGGACCCCTCTATAATCCCATCAATATAAAAGAGGATCTGGAGTCTCTTTTTAATTCCCCAATGCTTTGACCTTCCAAAATTTTTTTATAAAGAATTTAACCATTAGATGCAAAAGTTTTAATACTCTGATTCTGAATACCACATATGCTATTACCTCTTTTGAAGGGTTAGTGTGGAAAGTCAATTTAATAAAGGTGCCAAAGATAATTTCTATCAATTGTAAAAAGAAAAAGAAAAATAGTTTAGAAACGTTATAGACTTACTAATTTATAATAACTACATCAGCCTTTCATATCCTTTTTGAAATACTCCTAATGTCACCACCACTATTCACAGGCTCTGTTCATCTTCAGTAACATGTTAACTGTTTACCTGAAGGTTGCTGTGGCAGTCTCTGCCACAGTTTATGTCAATTTTCTGTCCAAGATGTTTTTTTGAAACTCTGCTTTATGAGTACCAATAATGAATACGGTTCAAAACAATAAACTTACAAGCATTTAATGTCCTGATATTTGAAGGGTCTTCCTTATTGGTAAGCACATTAATCTAATAGTTTACACCTTACTGGTAAGTACAGAATCACAGAACCACAGAAAGGGCCCTTATTCAGTCATCCGGCCCAAACTGTCTGCTCAGGCAGGGCCATCCCAGAGCACAAGGCACAGGATTGCAACCAGACGGTTGTTGAATGGCTCCAGCAGGGAAGATTCCACCACCTTTCTGAGCTTAACCTAACAGAGCAGCCATGATAATTGTCCTTATTTCTAAATACATTCTATCCCTTTGGCATCTTGCACATATTTTACTTCATTATCATCAAACAGCTTTCGGAATCACCTCTTGGATTCTCACGTTGTTCCAAGTTCCTGCTTTTCACTTGATTTTGTCAATGTTACTAATATCTCTGCAATTACTCTTACTCATTGACCAGGATGCTTGTCTTACAGCAATTCTGCCTCCTGTCTGTATCTGCACTATCCCTATGACTTCAATATTGCTGAGGTTTGTTTTTTCCTGACTATCCCTGTTGCTGAAACATTAGTTCATATTTCAGGCTGAGTGCTCTGGTACTTTTACTTGGACTCCTGCCACCCACACTTTTTTTCATCCTATGTTTCAAAAGAAGCTCCAGAGGCTGTTCTCTTCAGTTATATCAGCGTAACTATGTCACCAATAATTTCTCTCTTATCTCATGAAAGTGAGGCAGTACTGTTTACAAAGCTCAGATCTCTCTTCTGACTTTGATCTGTTTTTAGTCTCTTCTCTTGCTGCAGTCATCCCAGCAGCTCTGGTTTCCTGAGTTGTCTTTTTCGCTTTCTCTGCTACCTTTTATATCATAAGTTCTATAGCAAGAATGATTTCTGCTTTTTGTCCACCTTTTCCTTTCCTTTTTTACAAACTTGTTTATATAAACCCACTCCTTTCTGGTTTCATCAATAAAGAAGTCTCTTCTGTTTCTGAGTGACTGTCCTGCACTGTCTGAATTTTGTGCTTAATAGAGAAACAAGTGTTTCTGACTCAAACCAAAGTTCCATCTAGTTCACTATGCCACTTCAAAATACACACTACAAGATAATTCAGTAAAGATGAAAATAAAGCTAGCTAAATACTATCATTAGTACATCCTCTCAACTTCCCAAATACAGAATGAAGGGGGACAATGAGAGATACTGTCTTTGTGTTTAAAAAATTTGTTGTTTTTCATTCTTTTTTTCCAATTTTTTTGGATTAATGTATACTTCTGTTATGCACAGGCTTCTGTGGAACTGATTTAACTTTATTTTGTAATGTGTGGCAAAGTTCCTTCTTTTGTTAGCTTTAAATCAATATACAAGTTTTACTTCCATCTAGTTTTTTTATTACATTAGACGATGAATATTCTATTCTGTAATCACTTTCTCTGTGCCATTCACAATTTTAAAGCTATGAGTCATATCAGCTCTATTCTTTGTCTTGGCTGAAAAGTTCCCAGCCAACGGAAGTCTTCCCTCAAATGTCCCAAAATTGTGACCAAACCTGTGAAAGCCTCAGGTGCATTTTCCCCCATGCACCTTCTGGGTGTTCAGCTGGGCACAATGCCATCTTAAAAAGAGTATAGATGGTGACATTGAAAAAAAGGCTGGCAGCAGATTCAGAAATAGCCATCCCTTCTTCCCATGGGAGCTGCTTGTAAACAGATGCTTTTGCCCTTGGCCTATGCTGCAGTTGTGTGACAGCCACACACTAGACCCTGGTCATGACCTAGAGAATGATTTTCTAGCTTGATATCAGATCTGCCCCTGCACTTGGGACTAAGTAGAGATCCTTGGGCCATGTCTGGCCTTTGTTACCATTTCTGAACTCCATTCTGACTCAGCCTCCTGAGTCGCTCTCATCACTACAGACTTGTTTGGTAATCTTTTGGCTAACCATGGCACTCCTCGCTGGGCCAGCCCTGCATGGGCACAGTGGGAGTGAGCCTTGCATGGTTAAGCCCCCACATACATGGTCTTTGTTGTAGGAGTAGTTCCTGATTCCTTGTATCTTGCTCCCTCCTAGCAATACCAAGCCTTGCCTCCTTCTCTGTTACCTTTTCTAGTTCTGCTATTGTCTATTTTGAGATCTGTGGACCAGAACATGACATCAAAATCACAGACCTTACAGAGTCACAATGCTTATTTATCTTTTTCTTTCATCGTCATGCCTACCCCTGTGTTTGCTTCTTTGTCTACTGATATTTTAAGACAATACATATATTTCTAGATAACTGTTTAGAGGACACCAAGATGTCTTTCCTGAAAAGCAGCCGACTAACATCAACCATTGTTTTTACAAAATGCCTCTCATTTGCGCTGCTACTGGTTTCCATTTCCCCTGTCATCTTGTACCACAAGTTTTTGGTACATCCAAAGAGATTATCATCATAAGCTAACTTCACTCACTCAATAGCTTAATTTCAACGCTTAATTTCTGATTATGCTAAATTATCCAAGTCCCAGTGAAGACTGAAATAAAACTCAACTGGCAATCTCCCTCCTGTGTGAAACTCAGTTTATTCCTACCTTGCTTCCAAACTTTTAGCAGGCTAACTTCCCAGAGATGAAAGTCCTACAAAAGATGCACTTTTCAGCTACTTTACAAACTACAGAGAATATGCAACCACAAATCCATGCTCAGCACTAGATATTGTTTCTCATTTCAAATACTCATCAGAAAACAGTTCTAGAATAAAACAAATCTTAATTTTATAGTTTTCCCTGTAGTTCCTCTTTGGTTTCACAACTTTTTAATTTTTTAAATTATGATTATACACTTATAATTACCATCCCTAAATGGTAAATGATGTTTTATTAGCATTCATTGAAAAGTCTGAATCCTCATACAATTAATATGAATATTAATATTTACTATGAGATGGATTTCATTACATGATTCAGGGTTAGGCATTACTGCTTTTTCCACACTATCTTAGATCCTTGCTATGTAATTTTTTATGGCTGAAAGTAATGGAAATATCTCTCAGAACTTCTTGAATACATGCAAAAATCATATCTTTCAAATAAAATAACTTACCCTCTTTTACTGATTCCTCCTTTGATTGGCTTAATGTTAGCAATCTGTTACATTTTTCCAGCTGATGAATCAGTAGGTTATTTGCGTCATTAATTTCTGATATTTTCTAGAAAATTGGAGAAGGACTAATATTAATATTAACATGTTTAAAGTTTTGAGTTTTAAGTGAATAAAAAATTTAACAATTCTACAATTCTGCAGTCCAAGCCTGTAATATTTCCTATTCAGGGTATTCCTTTATAGAGGATTCATAGTGGACTTGAGACCCTTTACTGTTCCAAGTTCCATGATGTTATGGAACATCATGAGTTATAAACTATTTTCCTCTCAGTCTTGTAGCCCAGAGTCTGGATCAATCCTCTGCAAGGTTCTTTCTACTGCTTTTCATATGAAGCTCTCAACACTCTTGCAGAGCAACAACTTGAATAGTATATGGGAACAGCAATTGGTATAATAAGTTAATTCCAAGAGAAATGCTAAATTTATTTCAGGTGCTCCTTTTATGCTACCTCTAGTATGGATCGGGTGACCAGGAAATCAGCAGAAAGCTCATCAACATCAGTCTAAAAAGAAACACAGTACTGATTTTCCTCAGAGGGTCAATCTTTTGAGAAATGACACACATGTAAGATAAAGGAAGCTCAGTGCATACAGAATGTAGGAATTCATGCTCCTGAAAAGGCAATGACATTTTTCTAGAACAAGGAGCAACTTCTGAAAGGATACCCCAGCACTAGACCACCTGGTCTAGTGAGCGGTGTCCCTTCCTATAGCGGTGGAAGTTGGAATTAGGTGGTCTATAAGGTCCCTTCCGGACCAAAAGATTCTGTGATTCTAGGAAAGCAGTGTAATCCAGTTAATCTTCAACACCATCTTCCATAGTCTTCCTGAGAAAGCCAATCTGGCCTCTGGATGATTAAAATTCTAGCACAGAAACAAAGGCTTCTCAGATTTCACTAGAATCCACTCCTATGTCTCCAGGATACAGTCAATACAAACAGCTTTCCAAAGGAAGTTGGTATTACAAGGCATAACAGTAAGCTGATACAACAACTTAAAGAGCTGACACAACCTAAATTTTTCAGAAAGATTTTGAAAATGCCACAGAATAATTATAGATGGCAGTCTCAACATTTTTTACCTTCTTCACTTACCTTTTCTATCTCTGAGAAGTCATATAAAAGTTTATCAAGGTTCACTACACTGGTTTTCTTCATAGTTTCTTCATCACTATGATTCATTTATTTCTGGATCATATAATCAGATGATCACAAGATATATGTAAAAATAAATCTATAAATTAATATATTTATCATTCACACCACACAAATTCTTAGGCAAAAATGTAAGAAGAACAAAGAAGAGTCTTTTTAAAAATTAAAACTATTTTTGCATTGAAGCTAAACTACAGCCTATTTAAAATCTTGTATTTCTGGGAAATGCCATGATGGTCAGAAAGCCCAAACAATACCTGCCAAACTGATATATTGTTGTTGAATTTGGAAAGTTTGCTGCAATTAAAAAGTTAACCTGGATCCACTTCCACAGAGAATAATGCACAGGAACATAATAATTCAGCATCTTTTACCTGTGTAGATGCTCAAATACTTGGTTACTCAAGTTTAAAGGTACTTACATATTTTCTTATAAAAAACAAGAGCTAAATCAGTGATAGGCACTGCAACACATAAACCTTGCTGCAGAATAAAGACAGTATTTTGAAAGGCACCCGTATAGTTCCAGATTTTTAACATAACCCCTATTTTTATAAACTCTGCTTACAGAATCTTCAACATATATTTGCAAGATGGGTCTGAAATACAGAACAAGAATGCTTCTAAAAATATTCAAACTACTTCTCAACATGAGGCTCCATGAGACAAAAATTCCAATACCTACTAGTAAACCAAACAAAATGACCACTTCTGTGTGGAAATGTGTGAACAGCCTTTTCACAAATAACAAAAAAATTGCAATCAGGGAGATGAACCAGACGTTAAAATGTGTTCACTACCCAGAAACTGAATCAGTTTCCAGACAGAAATACTTGCAGTACAGTTAGGCAGAAATAGGTAAACGCACAACACTAAGCAGACACCAGAATTACATAACTGAGTAATTTTCTCAGTCATTCAATATTTACAAGCTTTTATGTGTATGTAACTTCATGAACATAGCAGTAAGATACTGGCTCTTGTGTGTTTAATATTTTTTCCTTGTGCCTACTCCTTCCTCAGTGAAACTAAAACTAATTCATAAGCCAAAGCTCAGTTTTTTAAATTAGCAGTTTTAAATTGTCAGAATATAGTAAACTTTGAAAAATTAATGCTTCTTAGTTAATGGGGGTTTTGTTTTTTTAATTAATTAGTAATCTTAATTGCTTGCAACTTACTACAATGCAATGATTTGTCAAATTGGGGTTTAAAATATGTATTCAGGACAATCAAATTTTTAAAACAATTACCCATCTTAATATTCTGTTAGATAATAATTTAAATGTACACTATGAATATCAGTCCTTTGACTTTTCCAATCCTTGTCATGGGCAGTATCTTATGCTTGTCAATCACCATTTTTTTTTAAAACTGTGTTCCGCTCTCCACATTTAGACAGAGGATAGAACTCAGGGAGCTGCCGTGTTGAGCTGTTTTGTTTGTGTGTTTCCTTATTCTATGGCATCACTTGTTTTCTCGGAAGACAGGATGTGCTCAGCACTTGGCAACAGTACCACTGGGTACAAAACTCCTGCTGAACTGGAACAGTAAATTAAAAATGATGTTGTATTATTAATGTTGTATTTTTTTCCAGCAGGAAAACTCATCACTGTTATTTTTGTGCATATTACTATTACACATTATGTCTTCAAAAGGCACTTTTTGTCAAACCTCCCACTCCTGTTTTGGACAATATTTATGTCACTGGGAAAAAAATTAAAGATTTAAATCGTGGGTTTGACTGCTGTGACACCTTCCCTTAATGCCTCTTTGACCCCTTGCCACCCATTATTTCCCAGTATCACTTCTGAAATTACTGTAGCTGATGATCCCGTTTTGAAAGACAAGTTTTCGATTTTTTGCTGCATATGGCAGTGAAACGTATAAATAAATACATAAATATATACATATATATATATATATATATATATATATATACACACACACACACACACACACACAGAGTGAGAGAGAGACACACAGATATTAACTGAATGTAGGAATTATTCAGTAGCAGGCACGTCAGGCCCACCCGTCCGCTCCGGATGCTCGCCTAGACCCCTGCCCCTCAGGCTCCTGAGGGGAGCGCCCCTGCCCGCCCCGGCGTGAAACCCCGCCCCGCCGGCGGGGCGTACAACTACCGCCCCTGCGGGGGGCGTCCCCTTCCCACCCCCCCCGCTGGTGGGCTCGGCCGAGCCACGCGTTCTTACGGCCTCCCCTCAGGAGGGGTTCCCACTCAAAGCTGGAATGTGTCCTCAGTAGATAGATGTTAATTTACTTTATGAACCTAGTTTTTTTACAGAAATAGGCTTTATAATTGCATTCCTGGAGCCCAAGCTGCGTTCTAGTATGTGACATTTCACCCTTAAGGGGAAGGGAGTAGCCAAGATTCATAAATGCTTGTAGTTGAACAGAACGACCAAAGTCAGGGGGTCTACAGAAGTGTGAAGTGGCATGTCAGTTCCTGACCTACCCTATAAGCACATGGAAGTGGGCTAAAGGGATAAGATGAAGAGGGAAGGGGAAGGGATAAGATGAAGAGGGAAGGGAAGGGGAAGGGGAAGGGGAAGGGGAAGGGGAAGGGGAAGGGGAAGGGGAAGGGGAAGGGGAAGGGGAAGGGGAAGGGAGGGGAAGGGCTTCCAGGGTCTTGTGTGGTCTTGATCTCTCCTATAGTCCATGCCCACTTCTTGGCCTCATTCCTGAATTTGTGCTGTGATGGGTTGTGCTCCAGAAACTGGAACAACAGTGTTTGTCCTGGAAAATTGCTGCACTACCTCCAAATGGCCCCTTCTCCAGCCACTTCTTGTTCTTTCTCACACTGTGTTAGTACGTTTACAATCTTTAGTGATTACCAACAATTCTTGTCTGTTATTACCAGCTGTCCTTTCTTGGCTCCACAGCAATCCAGCTATCCATGTTCAAGACATACACATTGAGACATACACCCTTATCTTCTGGGATTCTAGAGTAGAAATGGACTTGTCCAAAATGCTAAATACTCCACAGCTTTCTCAGATAAATGGTTTTTGTCTTGACTAAAGTGGGAAGATGTTACATCTTGAATACTTTTTGGTGCTGTCCCCATGATCAGAACTGTCTGTTGTGCAAATCAGAAGATGTGGGTGCATGCAGGACCTTCTGTGCCTGCAAACACCCAGAGAAATAACAAACTACCAGTCATGGTCACACATGCTGTTTGGCAGGCAGCTGCTTTATCAGAACATCTGTGGGTTGGTTGTGTGCACTGGGACATTGACTAGGCAAATTGATAAAAATAATTTTCATGGCTAGGAGGTCTGCAGCTGAGATATCAGTGGGGAAAGGACACAGTGCCAAGTGTGTCATGGGCAGATATTAATAGAGAAAGATATACCCAGGGGACTTGGTACATGCTACTCACGTTTTCTAGCTCACTTTCCTTGTTCCACATACCAATTTTTACAAAACCTCTTTCACAGTTTCAGTTGTCCTTGTAAATTGCACAAATTTTTCAAAAGGTTTGGTACTTCCGAAATTTGAATTAAAAATTTGTAATTAAAGTTAATAAAATAAATAATCACAGCAATTAATGTTCCTCTTAGACCTAGAAAAAGGTCTACTGATGGTTACTAAAGAGAGAAAACTCCGCCAAACTCTTGAGTAGTGGGCATTTTACCACGCAGTAAACCACAGTATATTGCACAGCCTATTTTTTGTGTTATTTAGCTGTGTTTTTGTTGTATGGATTACATTCATAGGAAGACAGGAAGTGAACTCTAAAATCCAGGTCTTATGATTAGACAAAAATGTTACTCAGTGTCCACATGTTATATTTGTAATAATGCTATGCTAAATGACCTATATGTAAATATGTCATTTGACTTCTGGGAAGGTGATTACTATGAACAGACTGGGCAAAAATGCAGAAAATAAACATTGAGGGAAAAATGTTTGACAGATTTTGACACAGAAATACATGGAATGAAGTCTGTAAGCCGGGGGTAGAACATTTAGCTTGTAAAAAGTTTGACAGTCAGCAAATATTCTTTTGCTTTAGCTTTTAAAATATTGCTCCTAAAATAAGCAGTTTAACACTGCATGCTTCCAAAAGATGAGATTTTAATCTGTAGTTCATTTAGAGTTCATTCTAATTTTTTTTTTGTCCTTTTATGGGGTAGTAACTTCTCGTGCAAGGCAGATCAAGCATCTGGTGATCACTGAAAATATGTTTGACATCCCCTGTGTATTAGGCAGGAGAGCAGCAGGTAGCTGACGATGCATACTGCAACATACAGAGTTTCTGACACATATGGAAAACACTGATGCCTTTTATTGCCATCGTGAGCATCCCTGTAAGGGAAACTGCTGCACCAAAGACCTGTGACAAGACATTGTTTCATATTGTTTCTCACAAAGAGCACAATCTATGTACATTTAAAATCTCATGGTGAGGCATGGGCTTGAGCAATGTTTTAGTGGTCTTCATGCCATTTTGATGGTCTTTAACAGCCTTCTGTACAACCCTAGCCATCTCAAATGGATGTGTCAGCTTCTTTCACGGAGTTAAACTTTGCAAGATTCAACACAGTTTACAAAATTATTTGTTTTGGTTTTTTCTGAAGAACACATGGAAGGAAGAGCATCAGTTTTAACCTGCTCTAGACTGCCAGAGCACTCATCCCAATGTTTGGCAGAGTATCACATGGACTTAAGTGTCAGATTTTAGAGTAGCTTAATAAAATGGGAGTATAAATTGTACTGTCATGTATCTGGAGCATCAATGTACTGTTTGACATGTTATATTCCTTTTGAGAAAAGGATTTGTTTTTATAGTTTAGGAAATGAAAGCTGTCAAAAAGGGTGTTTGGTATAGAAGTACCCATTTCTGTTACATTCTCCAAAATGTTTAAATTTGTCCAAACAATGAAATCAGAAATATGCACAAAATATTTACGAATACGTGTTTATTTGTATTGGGTTTGCATGGCCAAGTTTTGGTAGCAGGGGAAGAGTGGGGAGAGCTACAGGAGTGGCTTCTTTGAGATGCCGCCAGAGGCTTTCCCCATGTCTGTCAGAGCCAGTGCCTGCTGGTTCCAAGACAGTCATCTCTGGCCAAGGCAAATCCCATCAGGGATAGTAGAACCACCTCTGTGATAATGTATTTAAAAAGGAAAAAAGTTACTGTGCAGTTGTAACTGTGCTCAGAGAAGAGAGGAGTGAGAGTATGAGAGAGGAACAGCTCTGCAGAAACCAAGGTTAGTGCAGAAGGAGGGGCAGGAGGTGCTTCAGGCCCTGGAGCAGATTCCCCTGCAGCCCGTGCTGAGACCCTGGTGAGGCAGCTGTGCCCCTGCAGCCCTTGGGGGTCAATACCAGAGCAGGTGGATGCCCAAAGGAAGGCTGTAACCCTGTGGGAAGTCCATGCTGGAGCACGCTCCTGGCGTGGTGTGGCAGGTTTGCTGGTAGGACCAGTGACCCTGTGGGGGACCCACGCTGGAGCAGGGCTGTTCTTGAAGGACTGCACCCTGTGGAAAAGGATCCCTGCTGGAGCAGTTCATGAAGAACTGCAGCTCATGGGAAAGACTGACACTGGAGAAGTTAATGGAGAGCTGTCTCCCATGGGAGGGACCCCACACTGAAGTAGGGGAAGGACTCTTCTCTCTGAGCAGCAGTAGGAACAACATGTGGTGATGTGACCATAACCCCCATTCCTGTCTCCCTGCACCACTGGTGGGAAGGAAGTAGAGCTGGGAAAGGAGGGAGGTGTGAGTGGAAAGTGTTTTTAAGATCTGTTTTATTTCTCATTATCCTGGCCTGGTTTTGATTTGTAATAAATTCAATCTGTTTCCCCCAAGTCAAGTCTGTTTTGCCTGTGATAACTGATAAGTGATCTCTCTGTTTTTATTTCCACTCATGAACCTTTTGTTACACTTTTTCCCCCCTGTCCAGTTGCAGAGGGGAGTGATAGAGCAGCATTGGTAGGTACTGGTTATCCAGCCAGGATCAGCCCACCACATTGTCAAGTATAGTAATCTAGTAGAACACATTTAAATAGATAAATATGTAAATAAATATATCTATGTATTTGTATATGAGCAAATATACCAGCTAAAACAGTATCTGTAACCACAAAAATCACCTTAGGGAAAAAAGTTGATTTCATGTTTGTTACCTAAGTATTGGTGTGGGAGTCTTAAGGGGAAAACAAATATTCGCCTACTTTCAGCATGTGTTTTAGCAGTTATTTTCTTCAGAAACAGAACAGAAATTTCTGTTCACAAACTATTTTTTTCCTCTGCTCTTGTGTCTTTTTGCTTGTGAAAGGATGACCTAATCTCTGCTTTATATCTTCAGTGGTTGGAAAAAAAATGGTTTAGCATTAGAGATTAGCATTTAGATAAGAATAAAAGTTTCTTTTTTTTTTTTGGTAACTTGATACTGGTAAGAAGTAAATTTCTTATGTTCCTTATATGAATCCCATACCTTTTAAGAGGAATGTTCTGTGATGCAATATGAACCAAAAAAAAAGAAAAAAGAAAGAAAGTAAACACAAGCTAAATGACAAATGAAATCTCCTAGAATGTGTATCATTCAATGAATCTGTGAAAACCCACAATCTTCTTTGTGAGCTGTTTTACATACTCAGTGTAAATTGGCTTTTGTTTGTCTTGAGAAATAACTTCCCAAATTACTACAGATGGAAAACTGTAGACAGCAAGATACAGTGAGAAGAGAGGAGTGAGAGTATGGGAGAGGAACAGCTCTGCAGAAACTAAGGTTAGTGCAGAAGCTGTTCCTCTCTCATACTCTCACTTCTCTCTTCTCACTGTATCTTGCTGTCTACAGGTCTTTGTCCGGAATAGCCTGTGTTCATCTGCAGCATAACTCATAATAAAATACTTAGCCATATGGATTGGAGGTAGCCTGTTCCAGTGCTTTGTTGTGAAAACTGGTATGTGCTGTTTCCAAGAGTCAAAAAGCCCCTTCCATGTCATTAGAGTCTGAGAACTTTGCAGTCATTTAGCTGGTCAGAACAACACTTTTGTTTTAAAAGTTTCAACCATCACCCAAGCAGGAGGGAAAGCTTTGATTTGTAGCAGAGCTCATTGCTCTTTTTCTGGCACAGTTCTTTTTTTGCATAGATCACAGAATCATAGAATGGCCTGGGTTGGAAGGGGCCTTAAAGGTGCTTAAAGGTAGTTCCTATCCCCCTGGTGTGGTCGGGACAATTTTTGCTGGGTCAGGTTGCTGAGAACTCTATCCAGCCTGGCCCTAAAGACTTCCAGGGATGGGACAGACACAGCTTCTCTGGATATGTATGTATCTATGGCAAAACAGAAATCATATACCTAGACTAAATAATTTAACTACATTAAAATAAAAGTTTAATCTATGCTACAGGGGAGAGAGTGTCTATCTATATTCAGTTATTCTTGTGCCCTGAGTTCTTTAGTAGTCAATTATTCTTCATTAGAGTGTATCAATATCATCCATTTGGAGCCACTTCCATAGAGAATGTAATTATGCAAAACCAGATTCATGATCTTGCTGAAAATCTTGAAGTCATTAGTATAATTTTATCCTCAGAAGATTTTAACTTTACAAATTACTGTTTACTATTTATACTGTATCCATGTCAGCATTCCAATCATGTCAAAACTCTGTCCTGCAAGCCATGGTGCAAGCCTACAAAAACTCACAGTCTTTTCTTGGAAGCATTTAACAGATATTCTATCCACTATGAATAGGATATGACAAAGATGACTGATGGATCTCTGAGATAAAGAATAATAGAGAAAGAAGAATGAACCCAAGAGAAGTAATTGGGTTGCTTCCTGGCTTTCTAAGTAATCTCACATGTATTCCTGTGCTTTCCCATCTTCATTGGATTTATCTGTTGTATGCTGATGGGTCAAACTATTATAATTTCAAATTTAACCACAAATGTAGCAATTATATTCTTTAAATTTATTTGTAATTCTGGATCTCTTGTACTTTTAAAGTTATGCTGAATTTCTGGCCTAGTTTTCTTGTACACCTAAAAAAAACAGGTTGGTAGTGAGTGTTTAAACCATGCAAACGTCTGGCAAGGAGCATATTATCTGAAGTACATTTCTCTGAAATCACAGAATATTCTGAGATTGAAGGGACCCAGAAGGATCACCAGCTCTAAAGTGAATGGCCAATGTAGGGATCAAATCTATGATCTCAGTGTAGTTAGCACCATGCTCTAGCAGTACACCATAGGATCTTTTGTAAGGGAGTACATTTTCCGGCAATTATCAAATCTTGTCTTATTGATCCTATCTGAAGCTGTCCTTTTGGATGGTATTTTCTTTGTTTTCTTACTTTTTCTGCCATAACTATTAGTCCTTCTCCTATGTTAAACAGCTGGGGGCAGTCTTGTGAGAAAGGAATACTTTTGCTTTGTGCATAATTTACTACATAATTCCCTGTGGAATCAGGAATGTAACTTGTAAAGACATACATGTGTCTATTGTATTTCTGTTTATGACAGTGTCTAATTTCAGTGCCAAGTTGAAAGCATACATTTTGCTTCTAAATAGTTATTTAATACATTTCTCAACAAAGTAAATTCAGAAGGTTGTTGTAAGTGATCGATTGGTGTTGGTAGAGATCAGCTAACTAATACTAACCACATTCAAAAGAAGAGTGACACAATTTTGCCATTATTTACACTATAAAATCAAGAGACCATGTGTCCCTGGAGCTTTTAATGAAATAGGTCATTCTTTGGCTAGTCTGTTTATGGTATCTGACTGTGGCTACAAAGTGTATGAACCCTAACTAAGTAAAATTTTGCCTCTTCAAACACAGTAGGTTTACAGATCTAATTGCTGTTAACACAGGAGCTTGTCAAGAGTTGCACATTGCTCCAGCAGAAGTTTGGCTCAGAAAATGTCACTTAAAATTTTCATGGCATTTCCGGGCACCAGTAAATCTTTCTTATTTCACCAAAAAATATGCTGTGAGAAAGAAAGAATTCCATCACATAGTTAAAATCTTGGCTTAAGGAACCCAACACAGGTAGGCCACAGGTGGAAGATAGGATGCTCATCATGATCTCTGGGTAGCAACCATACCTCAGATGTGCTCAGATGTCTGTTGAAGAAGGGTTGGACCTATTCATTTGGTACCATAGTTTTAGCTAGAAATCATGTTGTCTTTAGTAAATTTCCAAGCCTGAGCCCTACTCCGCCATGGAAAGTACATTTAGTTGGCTCACAGAATTAGTTCCTGAAGGAGTTTTTCATTCAAAAGGGCAAAGTTGGTATTTCCTCTGTAACTTGAGACTAGAAATGTACATGCTACACAGCTGCTGGGAAAAAGATCTGAAAAGTTTTAGCATGAGGAAGTTAACTGACACTGTATTGTTCTATAATTTATGTCTTTTTAGTATAATATTGTAAGGTTTTGTATTCAAGGGAAATATATATATTAAAAAGAAAAATCTTTTGAAATTACTATTAAAAAAAAAAGATAAATCAGTTTCCTGGCATGTCTAGCTCTCAGGTGTCTGTTATGGAACAGATTTAATTCCCTTCCATACAAACTCAAAAGCAGACCAGGAACAGTAGTGGGACCATCATTTGTAGCATTGTGATGTGAAGCTATAGAAAGTTGTAAGCATAAGCTCATCAACTTTGCTTTTACTCCCACTAAGCCTTCTGCAGACTTTTATTTCTTCCAGTGTCAAAGAGGGGAGTTCACCTATATTCTCTCACAAACTGCCACATGATGAAGGATGATCTGCTTTCTCAGACTAAATGCAGGAAGCTAATCTATCACTAGTCAGCTAATTTTCATGAATTAGGATAAAGAAGCTTAAATTATGCAAAAGAAATACCAAATACTGTAGTGATAAAGAATTAAACCTGTCAGTTTACTAGATGCATCAATTTCAATAACTGCATCTGCTTATCCTACTGACTGCTGGCAGCCACTCTGCTGTGCCTGTCTCTGACACCACTGGTATAGTTTCTCTTCTGCTTCTGCATGTTACCTACTCTAATAGCCCTGATTAGAGAAGATAAAGAAGTACTCACTCAGTACAGTTATACCAGAGTGTTTAAGTAGTATACTAATCACAGAAATGGATTTGGACTACATCTTGCTTCTCTGTGGCCTGAGGGTATGGTTTCTATGGCAGTTAAAGCACTGACTGTGTATGCAATTAATAATGATTAGTCAGAGAGAAGAATTTGTATTGCTAAATTACATTTAGACGGAGTCAGTTCCAAGAGAGAGCTATATCCACTTGTATCTTCTCAAAGTCAATTGATTATAAAAGCTGGTTAAATTCTTACCAATTCAACCATCTCAGTGATATAGATATTCTGAGTTAAACTGAAAAATTGGTATTGCAAAACTAAGATTCTGTAGCATTTGCTTCTTTTCCCACCGCCCAAGTTTCTTTTCTGTCCACCCAAGTTTGCATATCTTCTGTAATAAAAAAAGTATCATGCTCCAAACATTTCCACAGAATTCACAGAATTCACAGAATGTCTAGGTTGGAGGAGACCTTCAAGATCATTGAGTCCCACCCGTGCTCTACACCTCAACTAAACCATGGCACCAAGTGCCACAATCAGTCTTTTTTTAAACACATCCAGGGATGGTGACTCCACCACTTTCCCGGTCAGGCCATTCCAGTATTTTATCACTCTTTCAGTGAAAAACTTTTTCCTAATATCCAACCTATATTTCCCTTGATGCAGCTTAGGACTATGTCCTCTGGTTCTGTCAGTTGCTGCCTGGAGAAAGAGACCAACCTGTTGGGGACTGGTTACATGACAAAGGTCACGTAAACATGCTCTGGTTAGCTGACCAGGAGTTAGAAAAGTACCGGCCCCAGCTAATCTGAGTCCCTGCACCTGCAAGGCCGCCGTGGCCTTGAGTATAGCTGTAGTCTGATAGTAAGATGATGTAGCCGAGAGCGAAGCATGAGAAAAGAGAGATGTAAATCATAAGGAATGAGGGAGCAAGATAAAAATTGATATTTATAGTATAACCAATAGACTGCTTAGCTTACAGAATATGCATGAGCTTATTACTTGTTGTACGTAAATGTTTGATGCTCTAATCAATAAACGAAGCTTGCTGAACTCTCATATTGAGCTGTCCCGAGCCCCTCTCACTGTGACACCAACCCCCACCTGACTACAGCCACCTTTCAGGGAGTTGTAGAGAGTGATAAGGTCACCCCTGAGTCTCCTTTTCTTCAGGCTGAGCACCCCCAGCTCCCTCAGTCATTCCTCACAGGGTTTGTGTTCCAAGACCCTCACCAGCCTCGTTGCCTCCTCTGGACGCGCTCAAGCGTCTCAACATCCTTCCCGAACTGAGGTGCCAAAACTGGGCACAGCATTCAAGGTGCAGCCTCACCAGTGCTGAGTACAGGGGGAGAATGACCTCCCTGCTCCTGCTGGCCACACTGTTCCTGATACAAGCCAGGATGCCTTTTTTCTCCTTTTCTGCCTTTTCCTCTCAGACCAGGTAGTCTGCATCAGGCACTCCTCAGGGGCCTGATAATAGGGCCCTGAGCAAATCTCAAAGGAAAAAAAGTTGCCCATAGCTAAATGTCATATAGTTTGAAGTTTTTCTTTGAACCAGAGAATTGCTTCCCATTCGTACAACTATGCTGATGCATATGTAATTAAATATACTAAACTGTAAATTACAGTAAAGTGTTCCCAATAGAGACTGCCATCATTAAATTGAAGCATTTCTAAAATCATGGCAGGTCTAAAGAGCACTCAACTCTTCTTTAATACTTCATTATTAAAAAGAAAATATACCTTTTATAATGTAAATTTTCATTCAGACTGAACAGTTCTCATAATCTGCTGATCTCACTCCCTGTATCATAAGTCAGAAAAAATATTTCACCCCAAGTAGTAAAGAATAGTAGTGTAAGTCATTATGTTTGACAAAAATTATTTCTTATCTTAATGGAAACCAGTATAGATGAAGCTTTATCCAGTTTCTTGTCTAAGCCTTTTAAGAAAAGAAAATTTACTTTTTCTTTGATGGATAAAAAGAGGCTCAAATCCAAACTTTTCTAAACCAAGGTGGCTTCTTGCTGACACCAACAGACAGGCAACAGAACAACTTGAGTCCTTGCTTTTGATAACCAACATGGTTTCTGAATAGAGATACTAGAACAGATGAAACTCTGCCAGATAATCTAAGAACAAAATGTCATTCGAAGAAAGGGAACATGTACAGACAGTTTACATGCAGGCTGGCCAATGTGTTTGAGACGGGCTTTAATGTGAAGGAGTTTGGGATCCAAAATGGCAATACTTACACCATTCCCTCCAATTAAGAATAGACCAGGCTAACCAGAGCAGTGACAAATGTTCCCTAGCTGCCTTCAAAACTAATAAGCAACAGGCCAACCACCTCAAGGAAGGGGTGTGTGTGTGTGTGTGTGTGTGTGGTTGTGGTAATTCACCTGCACCCCTTCTGGGAGACTTGCATGCCCAGTTACTTCCCTGGAATGTTTGTAGACCAATTCATGCAGCATAGGGAATAAAAAAGCCTTCTAATATGCTTGTAATGCTTGGCTGGGTAGATGAGGAGAGAGCAGTGGATGTTGTCTACCTGGATTTCTGCAAGGCTTTTTAACACTATCTCCTATAACATCCTCACAAGGAGCTCAGGAAGCATGGGTTGATGAGTGGACAATCAGGTGGGCTGAGAATTGACTGTCAGAGCTCAGAGGGTTGTGATCAGCAGTGCAGAGTGCTGTAGTTAGCCGCGTTCCCCAGGGCTCAGTACTGGGTCCATCTTCTTCAGCTCATTGATCAGTGACCTGGCTGAAGGCACATGGGATGAAGGGACAAGTTTGAGGATGGCACAAGGCTGGGAGGAGTGTTTGACACTCCAGGAGGCTGTGTGAGACCTGGACGGGCTGGAGAGTTGTGTGGAGAGGAACCTAATGAAGTTTCACAAAGGCAAATTTGCAGGGTCCTGCAGCTGGGGAAGAATAAACCCATGCACCAGTACAGGCTGGGGACTAGCCTGCCAATCATAGGATGTTCCAGCAGAATGTAAATGGGTCAGCTAAACTGGCAACACATCTTGGCCAGCTCTGGGTGCAGTATGTCCTATGTCTCCATGCACATCCATTAGTGAAAACACTGATTACATAATGCATTGTTTCTTTTCTAAGGACAGTAGCTTTATGTTTTATTCTATGAGAAATACTTGATTTCTCCTAATAAAATCTCTATTTTCCATTTAAAAAAAAAAATGATCTGCAAAAAACCACATTGTGTCCAGACAGATCAAAGACAATACATTTATTAAACTTTGAGAAAAACAAACAAAACACTAACATAGAGAAAGTTAAATAGAAACTGAAAGACACATTTTCTGACCGGCATATCATGGCTTGTGTGACCAGTAAAGTACCAAAATGACATTCTGAGTTTGACTGAGGTATTTAACTATTTTTGGCAATAGAAACAGAGTAAGAAACTTCTTTCAAACACACACATAGGCATTACTTGCATTAGTGTCTATCATCTATGAAATTTTATATGAAACTAAATAATGCAGCTGTTAGAAAATTATAGCAGCAAATTAGCAGATTATCTAATGCACATTTACCATAAAGTACGTGCTAAACTAAAAATCCCACCCAGTAGTTGGGCCCAGTTGTGTAGCACTTGGTCACAAAAAGAGCATCAGTGAGTTCAGTTGGAGACATCATAAGCAAGACCTGAATTTGTTGCACATCATACACTTCTGTTCAGGTCAGAGTAAAGAAATGAATGTTCCTATTTGCCTTCTAAGAAGAACCCTGCTGTGATGCAACCATGGCCTAGGAAGGTAACTCCTGAACAATAAGAGTTAATTGCAAAGCTCTGTCAGGTTCTTAACATATGCAAGAACAAAGAGAGCTTCCCCACTGAGTTTCAGTTTTCTCTCCTTTCCTTCTGAAAGTCCACCTAACACAGTCAGAGGAGATGCTGTTAGGCTGCAAAAACGAAAACCACGTTTGAACAATACTGCACTTGATCCCCTTGTTCCACTGAAGTATTTTAATCCTGTTATATATTTAAAAATTACCTGCTGGCTAACTTCTGAAGTCCTTAATTTATTTTTTTTAATAAAGACTTTACGTGGCACAGACTAATAAATGTAATAATGATACCTTTGGCTCTGGAAGGGCTTCAGAAGTTGGTCAAAAATGAAGATACTATGCTGCTAAGTTATCAGAGCTTATTCACGTGTTCTCAAAAATATTCAGTGAAAGTTTAGTTGCACAGTGTTTAATACTGTGGTCAAGATTTTGTTTATAAAAACTGTATTATTATTACCATTAACTAGAATCTGATGAGGAACAGAATAATTTGCCCAAGTATGCTGTATACTTTAAAATTTTATATAGAACTTTAAATTGCATGTATATTTCTATAATAGTTACTGTAAGAAAGTAATAGAATCAGTTACTTTTAAGTTCCTACAATATTCCAAAATCTTTATATAGGTTTCTTTGGAGGTATAAAATGGCTCTGTAAAAACCTATTTTTCTTTTAGCTGTGAACAAAATTTTAAAAAACACAAAACTCCTTTTTAGGACTGCAGCAATTACATTACTTAAATGGGTCACCATAATTGAACTACATTATTTGGTGTAATAGAAAATATTTATGGTTTTATGACCAAAGTATTAAAATATATTTTACCAATTTATATAAACCAAAATAGATGTGTTATTTAGTCAAGCTACTTTTGTGTTTTCACCTATATGATCAGTTCCCAACTATTGATATAAAGATGTCTGCCAACAGCAGTTTTTTCTAAATTCTTACACTTTAAACCACCTGATTTTTAGCTTTATCAAAATGCACAATTTACTGTACATTAAACAGTAATTTCAATGTTTAATTTCACAAAAATCAACACCCACAAGAACAAGACAAAACAGCCTCAAGACAAATTCATAGATAATATTTACAGAACACAATAGGAATATTTTGATGTATATTTTACGCTGCAACATTTCAGATAAAATTATAGGAACCACGAAAAACTTTTAGACTTCATTTTGGTTTCAGCATACAAGCCCAAAACTGACTCTCTGCTGTGAAACACTACACAGACCTAGTGAAAAAAAGAGCTACGGCATGATTTTATTCAGCTGGTCTGTGCTCACATAGCCACAAGACACGTTGAATTCCTTGTCTGGCACCGGCAGCGCAGTGGCATTGAGCACAAGGCCTTGTGGAGACTGAACGATGTGGATCGACGTATAGTCTGCGACAGGCATCTCTGAACTTGGGGGTGCTGCTGTTGAAGCTCCGAGATTGGCAACAGTAGTGGTAAGGCTCTCTGTGGTGAAGTAACCGTCTTCATTGTAGCCTTGTTCCTGAACAGGTGGCTCATTCTCTTCGTGGGAAGTCACAGCAATGCACTTTTTCACATCTGCCTCACAGAAATAGGTGTTGTCCATGGTGAAGTTTTGTTCTGTGCAGGATTCACGCTGCGCTCTCCCCAACTTGGATTTCTGCCCTGGTGAAAGTACAACTCTGCCCGCTGGAGTAATATCACTCACTTGAGCATAAAAGTCAGTACTTGCCAGTGAATTCTGGTTGCTTATCTGGGTATGGACTGATGGACGGGGTGACTCAGCGCTGTCTCCAAAGGGTGCCCACAGGTGGCTGCTTTCAGACTGAGTATTCCTGTGCTGGCGTTGCAGGTCTGTGTTGGCAAGGCTTGGAAGTGACTCATCATTATCTTGTCTGTCAAGGCACAAGAGATCTTCTTCGTTTTCAGTAGCCTTTTTGAACTGATCACTATCAGAGGTGGCATCACATGTGTCGCTTGCGCTGAAGTCTGTCTCTGGAATATCTGGTTCACAACAACTGGCCCGTCCAGAATCATCATCCTTCACTCCCAAGGAGCTGTGAGATTTCAGATGATCTTCACTCAGGAGCCTGTCAGTGTCTGAGGCTCTGTTCTTTTCATCAGGGTCTTCTATGTCCAACTCAATAAACTCAACCCACAAGTCATCACTATATAGCTGTGTCTTGTAGTTGTCATGGCAGGCTAAGATGGAATTCACTTCATCTAGCTTTCCTTTCTACAAAGCAAACAAAAAAGAATTTTATAAAGGAAGTAATAGAAATGCTTGTCCTTTTTATAATGTTGACTTATGTAAAGATGACTGTAGTTATGTAATAATTGCAAAGGCATTAAAAATTATTTTATGCAAACTAATTCTATGGCAACTCCCCAGATGTTAGAATTTTCTTCTACAAAATTTTTCTGCCTGGGACAACAGTTGTTATCTACTCCTACTGCAAAGATTATCACTGTAGATTTTAGAGTTCAATATTACCTTCAAAAGATCTGGGTCAATCCCTTTAATCTTTGGTACTGGCACAGGAGGAAAAATAAGCATTTTTAACCTGAAAAAAAAAAAAAGGTTTTTAACTGACAGTGGTCTTTTTTGAGGAAGTTATAAAAGAGACAGGCTACCATTGCATTTATATTTAATTACTTCAAAACTTAAATGTTTGAAAATAACATTTCAAATACTCCTAAGGAAAAGAATATTTTCTCTCATTGCAAATCAAGAAACAAGTTTTCTGCAAGCTTCCTTTTTGAAATCATTTAAAGTGATGTGCGAATCCATTTTGGAGTCTGGTCTTTGACAATTCAATGTTGTACAGAAAGAGAGTAAATTCCTAGAGCTCTGTGAATACATTCCCTTTTTACATACTTTTCAATGCAACTTGATACAAACCTCAGTATGCGGTGACCTTTCCAATTTTTTTTCATGGACACAGTAGCCTTGCATATGCCCAATAAATTTAAATAGGGGAACAGAAAATGGAATTGGTGGAAAGAGTGAATTACTTTAGAACTAATAAATAAAACTGGAAAACATCTGCAAAAATTTAGGCTAGTATTTTGCCATCTCTATGACAGTTCTGCTTCTTGAATTATTAGTGCAACAAATAATATGTAATTAAGGCAGGGGTTTACCCTTGTGGCGAAAGGTCTAGTAACTTGATTGGGCATTTGCAGGCTGTGGAAATACATATTATTCTAATCCTTCATTAAGTGCAGTCCTAATTTTTTTAGGGGACCAAAAAAACCCTCCAAACCAAACCATTCCCTTTGCCCCCCCAATTCTAATCGAAGGATGATTTTCCCTTAATCAAAATCCAACAGTAGCTGGTCATGCCTCTCTCCTCCATGTTACCTCTCTGCTTCTCTTGCAAACAGATAAACAAAAGGAAAATTCAAAATTCTCTTTATATTGGGTTAGTTAATTGCCTATTTTAGAAAGTAAGGGGTGGAAAATGGTAAATACAAATCCAGATATTGGTGTTGCTGCCTTTTTAGGGACATTGGTGAGGTCCTGAGAGGGTCACAGATGTCTTAAAGAGGACCTAGAGAGAAATTCAGGCACCTTTGGCTTAACCATGGCACGTCCAAATTCCTCAGATGTTTCTGGTTTTGAGCAGATCCTCAGTGTTCTGCCCAAAAAGCCTAGTGAGAGGCAGAAATCCAGTAATTTTCCACCTAACCTCTGGAGAGGCAGTGTAAACTGGTTGGGCTCTCAGGGTTAGAACTTGTGCTTTACAGTTGAATCCACAAATCAGCTATTCTGACAGGACTGGGCATCGCTTCTAATGAAACAAAGAATTTTACCACTCACTGCCTGGAGAAGACATTTGGGAGGGAGAACTGTGCTCTGCTCATTTCTTAGCCTAGCATAATTCAAGCTTTCATCTCTCAACTCTAATGACCTAAACCTATGGCATCTGTCCTACAGAGACTCGTTCAGAGCCTGTGAGATCATAACTGAGGAAAATATGAATTGGTATCTTTCAGAATCAGGAGGAAACCAAGCCTGGATATATTTTGCATTATGGAAAACCTATGCAGGCTGCTTCTCTGCAGAATACATTGCCATTTCACCACTAAATGCTCAAGTTTGAAGGAAAGGGCACACACCCACAGTCCAGAAAAACTTTCCACATGAGGTCCTCAGTGGAGAAAAGCTCCTTCCAGCCTTCATGATCAGCATGGAAGATATTTATAAACTCTAATCAGAGATATACCCTGGACTTGAGGATTTTCTAAGACCAAGCCACCTGTTGTTCAGTGTGCTGACCTTAGCTCCTGGTGCTACATGCACATTGCTCCATTTTGACACATCAAGCTTTTGTCATGAATTGTGTCAGGAGCCTTGCTCTTAAATCTGGGATTGGGATGCTTTCTGCAGGGAATGGCTTCCTGAAATTAAATTCTGTCAAAACATAGAGCTTGCCTAAATAAAATATTACTGCTTAATGAAAAAAAAAATTTTTAGATCTGCTCCAAATGCACTATATTGTTTTAATTTCAGTATGTGAAATGAAATTTCACCATTTTTTGGTATGTGCAAAACTACTTAGTGTTCATTTTCAAAGTGTATACACAAGACCACTGACAACACGCATGTGTGCACTGGGTCTTGACCATGGTGTTGCTCCATAGAGTACAACAGTACTGATATGACATCCAAGTTGAATTCTGCCAAAACCTATCCCTGAAAACACATAATAGGGGATTAATTAATTTTAAGACCTGTTATTTCTATGCATGTTTCATTTTTTCCTTTTTGTATATGACACCATTTTATAAATTTTACAAACAATGCAATTCTGTGCTTAGTTTCATTTTATTCCTGTTATCTACAGGAACTGCAATTTATCCACAGAGACCAAATATTGCCCTATGACTCAATCTCTTTCCTTTGCCTTCAAGAAGTAGAGTTTAGTGGAATGGTCTAAGAAGAAAATCAAATACACAGACATAGGTTTGTATTAAACTTTTAAACAGCATGTGAATAAAAAATAATATGTTCAAAATTTGAGTGAAATAAAAAACCAGCCCCCTTCAAAGCATAAGTAAATCAATCATGTAAATTCTGCAGAATAAAATGTACTGCAGTGAAAGAGTAAGATCAAGGTAATCAGATTCCCCATGCTGAAGGCCCCATACATACTAATCCCAGTTATATGTAATTTACAAGAATAGACAAAAACACTCAAAATGGTTCCTTGTCCCCTAGATTTGAAATAATTGATTTTTTTTTTTTTAGCTTTTTTTTAAAGCTACAGGTACATAAAATCCAACAAATAAAAAGTCTCTACCTTGGTTGTTTAGACAGCATGATTGAGATCACTGTTACAGCCAGCCCACACACTCCAAAGACAACAACTAAGAACCACGGAAACTCAACTTCTGAAAGAACAAAACATGAACATATAAGCAGGAGTCTTCATCTCTGTCACATCTTTAACTTCAGCCTTGTCTTCCACCACCTAAGGATTCCAAAGTGATAAAAACTGATGAAAATTTTTGTTACTTAAATGTGAAAGTTCTATGTTCAGCAGAAATAAAAATGTGTTTTTGTCCTAGTTCTGGCCGGCACTTGGAGGTTCTTGGATATCACCACATGTCACAGCCAGGGATGGACAAAGGGACTCCCTGCCTTCCAAGAAAAAGGGTGTGACTTCTGGTTGAAAAATGTGGTGGCATTGTCTGACACTGCTCATTGACTCTGCAGTGAGCATCCCTCATTCAGAGGGTGTGAACCACCCTCTCTTTTACATACTTTTGCTATTAATATTGCTGCTTTTATTGTTTCTTTTCTTATCTCATTGCTGTTTCCAGTAAATCACTTGTCTCTTGACCTGTGATCTTCACTTTTTGTGTTATCAGTTCTCAACTCCTTCCCACTGGAGCAGAAAGGGGAAGAGGAACTGAGTGAGCAGAGTGTGGTTTGGGAGAGCCTCAGTCACGGCACTGAATTGGGAAGTATCATTCCTAATTCATGGCAGCTTTTGGTCTCATCAGTTTCCATGCATTTACGAGTCCACTGAGACTCCTTGCTACACCAGACTCATTCCATAAATCTAAACAAGATCTTAATAAAGATAATATCTATAGCAAAACCAGCCATGAAGAACATTCTGCCTGCTTGGAACAAGGTATCAGTAGTCCTGAGGGCATATAATGCCACAGACCATGCTAATACTTGCTCATTCAAGCTGAGAGAACATTACTAATAGCACACAAAATCACATGGAAAGTATTTTTCTCTCACAAAAACTAAGGTATGGTGGTGTAAAAAACATACCACTTCTCTTTCTAAAGGTTGAACATTAATTATTTTGTGAACGAACTGAATCAACTGAAAAAAAAGCCTCTTTTATCTACCTTGCAGGTGGCTACAAAGGATTTAGAAATTAACTGAGAAATGCAATTTAGTAGAAATGAAGAACAATGCTGATAAATGAAATGTTTTATCTCTTAAATACTAGCAATTCCATTATTATTAATATTACATTGTAAATTACAAATCATAGAGAATTTTTTTCTAGCTTTAGTCTTAGATTTTTCACATTTTTTTCATAATTTAAAATTTCCTACAGAAATTTTACTCTTGTTTTGTTTGGGCCAAGGAACACTGGACAGAAAGCTTTAAAGCTCTACATATGATCAAAAATGACCTTTCAGAGAAAAAACAAAATAAAAAATTTCAGGAGTTTGAGCTTTGTGTTCCCAGTGCAGATTTTGACAAGACATGCTTTCAGGCATCAAAAAAGTCCTATATGGATATGTCTGTGTTAAACAGGTCTCTATTTGAGTAACTCATTGTCACATCAGTGAGACCAGCAAGTGTCCAGCTCCTTCAAGAAGTTAGAACATTGCATTAGAAGACTTTAAATTATTAATACATGAAATGTATCTAAAGTTTAATTATATGTTCCTGAAAGTGACACACAAAAGAAGCAAAAATAAATTCTCAATCTAATCAGCTCACTGCTGCTGTGTGAACTGTGTGAATTAAGATCATCTTGGAGAATCTGAGTTGTAGTGACTGAAGAAAACTGGCCTTAGGATGGCCTTAGATCTTCCAAGTATTTTAATTTTATTCATATGAAAACCATGTCCACTTAATGTGGATAAGGTTAATTAAAAAATGCCACATGTACAGAACATTAACTGTTCCTATAAATTAGAAATTAGAACTAACACTAGGAAGAACTAAAAAGGAGAATCTAGCCAGATTTTGAAAGATAAGGGTTACAGGTTGTTGTATATAACACCTTCACTAATAACCTGCAAAATGATGCGAAGAATCTTGTTAAAATTACTTGCTACAGACCTTATATTTTGAAGACTTAATTTAGTAGCTCAGACCTGAGAACAGTTCTGGAAAAGGCATTGTCTCATTCCTTCAATAGAAAAAATGTGACTCTCAATGGCTGATTTTTCTTCTGTCTTTAACAGCACTTGAAAATGAGTACCAGACATAAGCAAGAATGAGAAAAATACTCACTGCCCTTGATAGTATATCAGGATGATTAGAAAAGCACAGAATTCTAGAAAAAAACTTCACCAACAGTATTACAAGAAATCACAATTCTTCTCTTCCCAACTGAAGTGCTCATTTTAGATGATGAAGTATGAGATTTAATTCTGGTTTAGACTCTTTGAGATGTGCAATAGCAGTTACTTCTGATGTTCAAAGCTATTTGTATTTTTGCTCTCTGATGATCTGTGAAACAGTCTTGCTGAGTTTATTTTGAACTTGTATATGGAACTTGAACATTCTCAACCTCTGCCAATGATTCTCATGTAGTAGGCTGGAATATCTTTGGATTCAACCGTATAACATGGTTGAAACCACCCTCCACCCCATCACCAAGAAGACAGGAATCACAGCTATAAAAACATTTTTCTTATTTACCTTCTGTACAGTGGTCACATCCAATGCCTATTTGAGAAAATGATACATAAAGGATTTCACTGAACTCCCCAAATTTTTCAGAAGTTCGTTGTCTTGATCGGATTCGTATCTCATAATCTCTTGCTGTCTTCAGAGAGTAAAGTGGAACCATTGTTGAGAGCCTGGGTTTTAACTGTAAAGACAGAAAAACTGTGATTTATTTGTTTGAGTTGTATTGGAAATTTTATACTGCTGCTTGATTTCTGAAGGCATTTTTTGCTACTGGGCATTTTAAGGATAGCACGAGAAGAGTTCAGAGAACATTCCCACCATTTACTGCCAACTTAGTAGTCACCAGGCATTTCTGTGATTCAGGGGACCAAAAGCAGAGAATCCAAGGTCTGTAGATACAGTCTGGTGTGAACATCTTTCACTGATCTTTCAGGCTGTAAATCCCTTTTACTTTTATAAAACAACATTACTAAATGCAGAGTGGCAAAAATGCTGTCAAAATAACACGGGAGTTCTAAAACTACTGCAATCTCAACTACAGATTTAATGGTTATAACCATGCATGTTATAAATGTCTTTATTTGGAGTACAATGTATAGGCCCCCAAAATCTTAAACTATATACAAAATGTGATAATGGAGACTGTGACAGCTGGCATCAGATTGTGGTCTTTGAAACTTCTATATTAGCTGAAACATACTTAGATACTTCTGAAAATCAAACTGTTTAGGAAATCACATTGGAGGTCCTAACAGGTGAAATTTCTGCCTTTTTCTATTACACCTCTAACAATATGCATTTTCAGTCCAATAACCCTACAAAAATATACAAAATAAGGAAAATGTCCTCAAAATAGAAATCCATGTGGCAGAACTTATATTCTACTTTTACTTCAGAATCAAATATGATACCAGAAAAAAAGCTAGAACTTAAAATATCATGGCCAGAACTTAAAATATCTGGAAAACAGCAGCCTTCGGGAATTTGAAGGAAGTTTCAGTCCTATTCAGAACAATACAGTCCTTTAATCTCTACAGCTGCATAAACTCAACTTGAGACAATATTTATTGGTAAGTATGATCTATGGAGTTGTCTGATCCCTGGTGATTCCAGACTTCTTGTGTTCTTACAACCAACCAGTCAGATTTTGGAGGAGACAGACTGCTTTTCTCTCCTAGTAGTTGAGCATTGTGGAGAACCATTGCTGTACATCACCAGTGTTTTTAATATGTGAAGAATATCCATTTGGAAACTATTGGGAAGGATATTTAATATATCCTTAACACCTATTTCATGGTATTAAGCCACAAAGAAATGGTTCACTGAAGTTTTATGGATAAGTTTACATGCATCCCAAATAATGGTGTCACTTGGAAAAAGCCAAGAAGAATAAATCAGAGCCTTTATGAAAGACTCCTGGATGGAGCAGGATGTATGGAGTGGGGAAAGTTCAGCATGAAGTGAATAGCTGAACTAACAGCATTTGTCATGGATTAATTCAAGTAAAAGCCCTATGAGAGAGACATCATAAAAGGTAACCAATAATTTGCCTCTGTCTCATGGATACCCATTGTGTCAGGGCAGATTTTATTTATTTAGAATGTTTCTCAGAATGTAATTTTGGTCCTCTTATCACTAGAACTTACTCTTTTAACACTTACTAATTTATGTTTAATCTTCTTTCAATTTAGAAATTATTTATTTTCAATTAGTAAATATATTAAAAAATAATAAAGGCTATGCATGAAAAAGCAGTGAATCATCCCAAAAAATATAGAGGCCCTTTGGGATCCACCACCAACATCTGCTGTTGGTGGTGGATCCCATCTTATCTAAACAAGTCTTAGTAAGGGGGGACTTAGTAATTCTTAGTAATTCTTAGTAAGTCTTAGTGAGGAGGGACTTACTATCCCTTAGTAAGGGATAATAAGTACTACAAATTATTTTTATTAGTTGTATGTAGAAAGCATTATGGTATATTTAAGCAGTCAAGGATTGTCTTTTGTGTAAAAAAACTAGTAATAACTAGACATATATAACTTGACCATGTATAACCAGACATTTATGTCTTAATGTGCTTCAACACCCATTAGAGAAGGCATTTGCAGCAAGGAATCCAAAGAGTGAAATTGTAGCATTGCTACAATGCTGTCATTCAGAAATTTGCTCTTGTCCTAGGCCAGACCAGGATTTTGTTCAGAAATTTGTCTTTTGTGCTCTCATAGTGTCTCAGTGAATTATGCCATGTTTATATTCCTAAGATGAAAGGCTTACAAACCTTACACTATACACAGGTTAAGTCCTACATATCTATAATACTTTGTCTCTTGAGGCAAGTATCACAATCAGGAATTCCTTATCTGTGTTCAGAAAGAACACTGATCTTCAAATTGTTGCTCTCCTGAGAAGAACTATTCTCAAAGCATTCTGGGATTATTGATGGTACTGGAGCAAGAACAAAGCTTTATTAGGGTATTTATATGACTGATATCGAAACTCTTTTAAAAAAACCCATAAAACTGTGCATTTTTAGAGACATACATGTATTCTTGCTTCTGAACATCTGCAGATTTTCAGCTTCTTAAAGATTATTGATTTACTGCCTAAACTTAACACATTTTTTAGGCTTTAAAATAGAGGCTAATATATATATATATATATATATATATATATATATATATAAAGAGGCCAATATATTAAACCAGTATAGATAGAAAGACAGAGAATTATTAGGAAAAGTCATTACAGACATTATAGGCCTGTTTGGCTGTAGGCTTGTTAACAAGGACTAGGTTAAAGAGAAAATGCTAACAACTGAGAAGGACCAGAAGTGAGGAGGGACCCAAGGTCTTTCACAGGTGAAGGCAAGCAAACCAGTTTGTCTGCATTTCAACTGGTAAATCTGGCTATGTTCAAATTGTTTAAATTTTCCTTTTGTAGTTAATGACAAATTTGTAACAGCATTGTCTGGTTGTTTTGTTTTGTTTTGTTTTGTTTTCTTCTGCCAGTTAACTCAGTTCATATTAATAAGAAAGCAAAGGATTCTGCTCTGACATGATGTTCTTACTGCATTGAAGAAGAGCTCTCCATATGCAAATATGCCATGACACACTGGCATTTAGCCTATGCATTCAGGTAAGATAAGTACAATATCTTCTCTGTAACAGAAAAACTAACTACATGAGAAATAAAGTGATTTTGAAAAAGCAAACTTAAAAGATTTGTAATATAGTATTTTATATTTTCACAGACTATCCAAAAACTTCCCCTTGATGTCTGGTATGAAATCTGTAAGTCTTATATATGTTGCGTTATTTTTATTTGCTTATTGTATCAAATTTTAAAATGTAACTCAAAGTCAGTTCCTTCCTTCCTTCCTTCCTTCTTTCCTTCCTTCCTTCCTTCCTTCCGCCACTTCCTTCCGCCACTTCCTTCCTTCCTTCCTTCCTTCCTTCCTTCCTTCCTTCCTTCCTTCCTTCCTTCCTTCCTTCCTTCCTTCCTTCCTTCCTTCCTTCCTTCCTTCCTTCCGCCACTTCCTTCCGCCACTTCCTTCCGCCACTTCCTTCCTTCCTTCCGCCACTTCCTTCCTTCCTTCTGCCACTTCCTTCCTTCCTTCTGCCACTTCCTTCCGCCACTTCCTTCCTTCTGCCACTTCCTTCCTTCCGCCACTTCCTTCAGCCACTTCCTTCCTTCCGCCACTTCCTTCCTTCCGCCACTTCCTTCCTTCCTTCCTTCCATCCATCCACCCATCCATCCATCCATCCATCCATCCATCCATCCATCCATCCATCCATCCATCCATCCATCCATCCATCCACCTAAATTATAAGTATTAAAAGCTTACAGGTACTCTGAAGAATCTGGACTGACATGGTGATATTTACCAAACAAAATATTCCTGTTTGGACTACTGAAACACTATGCACTTTTTAAATAGTTGAAGCTTAAAAAAAAATAGATAAATATTTTATCTTTGAAAACACTTGCATATATCTGACTCTTCCTGTACTTACTAATCTAACACAGGCGTTTCTGGGTTTTTCATTATCCTGCCTGTAAACCATCTTGACACATAAAGTTACAGTATTTGCTAGAAAATGTCAGAAAAAACATAGGTATATTGTTTAAGAAAAAAGGCATTGTCTAACTAGCAATTACAAACATGTTTTTCGTAGTGTTACAAGAGTGTTAGAGATAGAACAAGGCTGCACTGCTCTATGACTAATGTATAAGAAATATTTGTTTCATACCTCCTTCCATTTTGTCTCATTAACTTCTTTGTACTGCAATTCATATTCCAGAGTAATCCATCCCTTCCGAACATCTGCTGTTGGTGGTGGATCCCATCTTACCTGGATATCCCCATGGATCCCAGTCTGACTAGTATTTAGCAGAGTCCAGTTAAGGTGGACAGGGGGATCAGGAAGTACTGTTTAAACAGAGTATTTGGAATAAAACATCCAGTTTTCAATATGAAATGACCATTCTTACTACATACTGATAAATTATTTCAGCACTTAAAAAGCATAATAACCATGTATTTTTGGACTAAAATAGAATATATTTCAATGTCAAAGCAATTCCAAGTTTGATAACAAGAAGGCACCCTGCCAATTGGCAGTAGATATGTTCTGCACAAATCTCATCCAAACAACTAATAAATAAGATTAAGAATGAATGCTCAGCTGAATAAAAGAGAGCATTGGGTATTCTAATCACCTGTAGGAATAAATTATCTGGATATGCAGTTAATGGTGGTACACTACCACTCTGAACAAGCAATAACATCTGTAAAGTCCCAGGCAGTCAAGAGTCATATTGCCATAAATATAAATCCTAGCTTAGAAATATTAGACATCCTGATCCTTTAGATTACATTTGATTCAGGAAAAAAAAAAGTGTTTGGCTTCCAGAGCTTTGCAGGATGAAGGCTTTAATGCCAACTTTGCTCTACAAGGAGATGTAGCATTCATTAGAAAGGACTCAAAGTGAAAGCAAAGACAAGCTCATTTGAGCATGCACACATTTGAGAAAAAGAAATCACATATTTGCTTTTATCCTTTAAGCTTTCTTCCAATCTAGGCAGTATTTTCTGGTGTGGATCACTTTACAGTGTTACAAAATCAAATCCTTTCCCATGTATCATATATTTTAGGTACTAACTTTTCTGAGGGGCAATATTTAAATACAGCCTAAGTAATACAAAAGCTTATAGAGGTAAGACACATAATGGAAGCATACCTATTTCATCAACACTGAAACATTTTTTATCATATACTTCATTTTTACTGGCAAGTTGAACACAATATGGTGTCCACACAGAGGTGTAGGATGCATTGAAGTAACAGCTATTTTGTCCTGAAGTGATATAATCAGGGCATTCTTTCCAGTCTTCCTCATTACTAGAATGACAACAAAAATGCAATATTCGTGAGAGAGAGATTTACAGATCTTACAAAGTACAAATTACAGATGTTACAAGACACAGTATTGATAAGTCATAAAATTTATGAAAGGGATAAAAAAACATGTCAATATTGATGGTGATTTACAATGAAACCACTGTTGGAGAAACCTGCATAACTGAGTTTATGTACTCATGTACTCTTAGTGGCCTGGAAAATAGTTGAACTTTAAGGTGCCTTCTAACCCAAAGCATTTTATGATTCTATTATTCTGTGTTTCTGTGATTTGTGAGATGTCTCAGAAGCTAAGAAATTAAGAAAGTCAGCCTTGCTATTAGGCTTAAGTCTGCTATGCAAATGTATCATTACCATCATCAAAAAAGCATCTGTAGATCAAAAAGATCAAAATCCTGTTCATCAGAGGGAACAGAAATGCACATCCTCCTATTCCTGTGAACAAAAGGCCTATTTCCTTAATAGCCATTACTGGTAATGTCTACGTCCTTTTTCAGGCTAATCATTGTAGCAACTTGAAATTTAAAAAAGCTTGAAGTGGAGCTGAATCATAATTGAACAGGACTCAATGCAACATTATCCCTGTATCAGAGCAGGCTTTTTCCCTGGACCTGTACATTCAGACTTTATCACAGCAATTGATCAATGGGGACTTCATAAAACTTCAATAAAAATTTGAAAGGGCCTGTATCCAACCTCCACATCTGTGCACTTATATAAGGAATCTCAGTGCTGCAGGTTAGATGGATAAAGAATAAACTGAAGTCGCCTATTAAAAAATCCTTACCCAAGCCATATAGTGTTCAGTTTTGGCTTCTGCAACCTGGACCTAAATTTAGTAAGAATGTGTTCTTAATTATCTGTCAAATAATGCTCATTGCTGCAAATTGCTCAATAACTACCAATGAATTCTAACATTTGAAAAAATGTACTTAAAACTTAAAAAATGGACTTATAACCTTAAAAACAGTATGGCCCATATCACAGCAAAAAAAATTAACAGTAGCAACCTTACAAGCATGACAAAATAAATTACTTTCCTCTTTTCGTGTTTCAGCTTTTATTACCTCTTCTTGTACAACAGCTGTAGTATTCTTGGAACAGTGAGGTTATAAAAATTTCCAGCAGTCCAAAAACATGAAAATGTCTCCATTTCAGGTGATCTGCATTTGCTGATTTGTGGCCACTGCAAGCGGTCTGTCAGAAAAAAAAGCAGGGGACAGAAGGATACACATTAAACAAATCCAAAACCCAGACTAACCTGCTGTTAACATGAAACTCAGCACCTTTAATGAACAATTAAATTTTCTTCCAATCCCTTATGCACAATGAGGCAATATTTAAATTCTTATGTGCATACATGTAGATGACTTTAGAAACCACACATCTGAAAGATTTGTCAAGCTCTCTTTTGGACCCTGTAGAAGTGAATATTATCATAGTTTGACACTTGGCCTATGGATTTGCCAGCCCTACAGCTGTAACTGAAGAGAAAAGTCTGTTTCAGATGGAAGAGACCTAAAACAATCATCCAGACTAACCACTTGACCACCTTAAGGCTATCCCAAGGTTAAAGTCTGTTTTTAAGAGCACTGTCCAAATGCCTCTTAAACACTGGCAGACTTGGAGCATCCACCACCGCTCTAGGACACCTGTTCCAGAGTTTGACCACTTAAAGAAGCTTGTCCTAATGTCCAGTCCAAAGCCCTCAGGTGTAGTTTTGAAACATTCCCACATGTCCTGTCACTAGCCTTCTTATCAGCTTTGCTCCCCTCCTCAAGATGCAAACAAGGACATTCAAATCTTCTTAAACTGCAGGGCCCAACGCTGCACCCAGAGAGGTCGCAGCAAGGCTGAGCACAGTGGGCTCATTGCCTTTGGACTAGCTGGCTGTCCCCAGTTTGGTTAGGTCAGTACAGATACACCTGAATTAGCACTTCACTTGATTTGAAGGTGTGGCATTGCAGAGCTTCCATCGGACTCACCACAGCTTAGCACATACCCAGCTGGTGCATTTCACTATGCCTGTCATGACAGAAGTTACCTTGAGCTGAGCTCGGCTTTGTGTGCACAATGCTGTGTGGCTACAACCTTGTTCTGAGGGCACTAAGGGGACTTCTAAGCATGGGCAGGTTCTGCCACATGCCACTTCTATATCCATAATTTCTATTCTTTGTCAAAACCGCAACGATGAAAACTCTTAAGATGACTGCTACAATAAGTCAGCCACATCAACCCTTGTGAGAAGTGTAAACGCAAAAGTTGTAGGTATGACTCACTGCTTCCAAAGTGAAGACTTAACTTTTTCCGGATTTTGAAGGTTCTAATTGCCAGTGTTCCTTATTTGGTCTGAAAAGTTTTCAGAGGAAAATCAAATGTACATGGAATTGTCTACCTCTCTTCACAGACTATCTGGGAATACAGTCATTTATTCAATAAAATTTCTCCAAAATGCACTCAAGATGCAGATGTTAGTCAAGTATTTATGAGTGGTGAAATGATCCCTGAAAAGGGAATAACATGGTGCTACTAGATCCTGCATGCAAAGTTCTTTGTGAAGGTTTTGGCTGTATCACAGCTGTGAATATCAGAATTTCAGACAAGATATTAGGAAGAAATGTGTTAGTGTCAGGGCGGTGAAACCCTGGAACAGATTGCTCAGAGGTGGGTGCCCACCCCATTTCCTGGGTGCCCCACCCAGGAAACATTCAAGACTAGGCAGGACAGGCCTCTGAGCATCCTGGTCTAGCTGAAGTCATCGGGTGATTGCAGGTGGGTTGGACTTGAGGATCTTTACAGGTGCCTTCCAGCCCAAACCATTCTGTGATTCTGTGATTCTGTGATAATAATTGATACAAGATATTTTCCTTCAAAGCCAGAAAAAGTATTAAGATACAGTCATCCACAAGCACTAGGCACTTCCTGCTACACAAGAGGATATTGTGGCCTTCATGAACGCTGACTCCTTTATTTATGGCTCAGAACAGACACAGCCACTCCATGCCTGAGCAATCTGTATTTCTCGGGCTCAATGGTTTAAATTGTGTACTTTATATTACACATTGCCAAGCATCCATGTCATGTACTAACTAGTACATGAGTATTGTGAATTTCTGTTTTGCTCATCCCATAAAATTGTCTGATTTTACACTCTGGACAATGAACAAGGCCTGAGAACATGTCTGTAAATAGATTTCACAAGCTGGTTAGATTAAACCTCTCTGCCCTCCCCTTCCCTCTCCTGCCTTCCCAAAGCATTGAGAATTCATCTTGCCACCCTAAAATAACTGAAGTTTGATTGGAAAAAAGCTGGCTTTTTTCTTAGCCAGCGTGTTCTGTTTCACTCAACTTTAAATAACTTTCAGTTTAAAACTAAAACAAATTTTGAAATGAACTGCTGCTGCAAAGGGAAAAAAAAAATGCACTGTTCTTTTCCCAGAAAATACTGAAACAGAACATTTTTACTATTGTGTCTGATTTTTTTTAGTGTGATATTTAGTGTTTGACAGCTTTGACAAAACTTCAAAATGCTTCTGGGATTGAAGTTGATTTGAGCTTTTACACAGTTTTACATAATTTGTCAAACAATTTCCATGTAGTAGATGTCTTTGTTAGAAACAACACATGATCATGAAACTGCAAATTGTAACATAAATCCAAAATAAAGCAGGATAAAAGATTCAAGAACAGTATTGTATTTATAACTTTTAAAAGTGCGAGTGTTCCAGCTTTCAAATTTGAATTTTCTTATTTAATTGAAAATCAAATTATTATATAAAAGCAAAACAAAGAAAAAACTGTTTTAAAACAGAACATGAAAAATTAATGAAATTTTCTGCTTTCACTTCAAAGACATGAATAAAATTGTCTCAGTTGCATGATACCTATAATCAAGAAGACACGTGTCTGTCCCTTCTTCTATAAACAGATAGTGTGCAAGGAAGTACATGCTATGGCTTTTTCTGCTTCTATCCTTAGCTACATGCAAATATAGTTATTTTTACTGCAACACATTAAGAATTTGAGAAAATGATATACTGGAAAACTCTACTAAATTAGAGTATTTCTGTTGATGTATTTATAGTTGTATTTATAGCTAGATCATATAATATTTAAAGACCATGCAGACCATGTTCTCATCTGTAGGGGTAAATAAAGTCACACTGTCATTTTTTCACATAATGAAATGAACTGAATTGAATCAAACTTCACTTAGATTTTGAGAAGTCCAGCAGAATCTTAGATGTAGTGTCTACCATGTCTTACTAATCAATTCTCTGGAATTTACCAACTTTATGCACACTTTCAGATGTGCAAACTCTTTTAGGAAAACAGATCATAGCACAACCAGAATCATTTACAATGGAGAGGATTAGCAATGCAGAACACAGATTAAGACTTGGTCACCTACATCCTAACTTTAGAGGAATGTATCCCAAAGTCTCTCTTTTCCACTTCATCATGACAGGACCATTAATTCTTTCTCTCATAGATGTTCCTTCAACAGTCCCAAGATTTTTTGAACATGGAGTATTTTTGTTTGGGGTTCAGTATTCCTGGTTTACCAGTTTATATGAATACATATATTTTTATTTTATGACTATTTGAAATAAATATTATCTTATGATAAACATTTCCAGTTTCCATGTCAAGTTTCCAGCCACAGATTTTGTGACTGACTGAAGAAAACTTTAGCATATTAACTTGTGTAAGGCTTGGCATTCCTGGGGTAGAGCTCATGAATTCCTTGTTTCCCACACAAGTCAATTATCAGCATTGTGCACCCTGTGTGAGCGCCATCTGAACAAACTGTCCCAGAATGTGATAACTGTTAGCAATAGCTCAGCTGAATGCATTTAGGCATAAAGACAGCAGGGTACTGAAAGTAAAGGCTGTCAAAACGAGATTTTAAATAGACTAGAAGAGCAAAACAAAGAAGATCAAAACAAAGCATAGATGCACACTTGCTCATTTCCTATCTAATCCAGTAAGTTCCAGTCAAACTGTCATTAATAAAACCACTCGCTTAACTCAAGATAATGGCTTGACCAAATATGTCATTTCAACAGGAAAAAACATGGAAAATGTGAGAAGGCAAATTCTTTTGGAGATTGAATTTACTTTTTCATTTTCATTTTCTTTTTTTTCCCCCTTTCTGCCCTTCCTTAAAGGACCCTCTAATAAAATATAACTTTAAAAGGAGCTGGAAGTGTGCAAGAGTAAAGAACTGACATGTGTAACTGGGGTGTAGCAAAACAGTTTATCATCATCTTGGAGAAAGTCCTACTGCCACCAGACCTCTAGTGCTTCTGCAGGAACAACAGTGGAGGAGTACACAAATTGTACAGAAATATCCCACTTGTTGGTGTAGGACTGGTAGATTGGAAGATGTAATTATAATAAGCATCTGACTGGTAAAAATCAAGCTAACTAAACACAAAATTATAAAAGGGGCTGCACTTTTGCTGAACAAAAGGAATTGTTTCTACTTGTGAATTTTAGCAGCTTCAAGTAGAATTATCCATTATCAGAACTTCCTGTACCAGTCAAACCTACAGCAAAGTTAAACTCACAGAAGAATGACATATCCCAATATGCAAATCATTGATAAATGCAATCTTATGCAACAGCACATCTCTTCATATAAACCATTCTCAAAGGACATACAATGTGTCACTGCAAAAGTGCAATAGAGGAAGGTGGGAATGGCAATACAAGGAAGGGAATTCATTACAGTTAACACCGAAAACAGCTATGAAGAGCTGGAGTGCTATTTCCTGTAGCTCAGATTTGTACATTGGCAGTAAATGCTCTGTCAATTAGGTCCTGCTCCTGAATCCAGCAGGCTCATCAACGGTTGGGTCATTTAATAAGAGCCGGTTGATTTCTGTGCTACCAGGAAATTCTAATTTGTTTAAATTAGGCAGTAAAATGAACCACATTTGGTGTCAGGGGATGATATGTTGAATAGGTACAATCTAGTACTAATAAATTGTCAGACATCCTATACAGAGAGCAGGAGATGCAGTACAGGGAGACAACAACCAGGTCATCTCTTCAGCAGGCTGCTTGCTAATCTGACCCAGTTTTTGCCCTAGATAAAAGGGACCCATAAAGGACCAACGAGTTCTGGAACAATTTTTTGTGGGAAAGAATAAAATTTATTTAATATCAGTAATAAATCAGATCCTTTTTCACAAAATACTTGACAGAAACAAAGCAAAGCTTAATAACTCTGATATGCTGTATCACAGTGAAAATACAATGGAAATGCTGTGTAAGAGAATATTATGCCCATGGAGTAAGTCTAAATATTTTAATAGTTCATTATAAATTCAGGTGTTTTTCTTAGAAGAATGAAAGTGGGCTGTTTACCTCTGCATTGAACATTAATTTGGTGACTGCTACCTCAAAATACATTATGTACGCATCCCTGCAAAACAGATAACTATTCTGGCTGTTCTTTCAGAAAAAAAAAACTTCTTCCATCTTTCATCAAGTGAGTCTGATGTGGTTAAAAGCACAAAAGCCAGGAGAAACTGAGCTTATTCCATAGCGTAGAAGTCCAACAGCTGTGCTGGTTTCCCACACTTTCTATGCTATTAAGCATCCACAGAACAGAAATCAATGTGGCTCACACATGTAAGGGTAGTACACACAAACAAAGTAAATAAAACTCAGGATTGAGGGAAAAAACAGTCATGCAGCATTACTTGGTACCACTGCCCATGAGACAGTTCAGGGAGGAGAGTGGATGTGCTCAGGTGCCATGTTCCATGGTACTTGGTATGTGCTTTCCAAATCATTCTCTCCCACATGCAGAGGTGGAATCAAGTGATTTCTGTTGCAGGTAATCACTGTCTACTGGGCTGCCTTCATATACAACAAATAAAGACAAGCAAACCCAAAGGTCATGGTAATTGTAAATGAAAGGCAGTTAATGTAACAAACCCATTTCAAACTCTCTCTTCATTGCTTACATAGCTGTAAGTTAAATTGAAATGACCTTTTCAAGAAATTATGTACCAAAAAAAAAAAAAAAAAAAAAAAAAAGTGCTTTTATCTGTTACAGCCATTGCTGGAGATGTTCAGTATTGACCAGCATTATGTCATGGGGCATATGAGGAAATATGGAGGCACAAATGAAGTCCTGTGGTCAAACAGAATGTACAATTAGCAAACACCACAAAAGGTCTTCCATGCCCTTCTCACTGCAAACAAATTTTTCAGTACTGATTAAAATTTTCAATATCCTTCTTTCTTCTGCATAGGTACTAGCAATTTCTAGTCTGAAGCCCAGTTCAAAGTTAACAGCTGTCTAAAATCAAATGCATTGCTCCCCGCCATGCAGTGATGAGATGTGGGCCCTCCAAAACTATCGGACTGGTGCTCAGAACCAGCACCAGAAAGACAAGCTTTCCAGAAAGAGAAGCTTGGCATTCCCAATCCAGGTCCTAACACCTTCCCAAACTCTACGAGAGTACTCAGAGGACATGCGGAGTAAGACCATCAGATTTAAGAACTGCAACTTGACAAAACAATGAAAAGTCACTCTAGGGCACATCTTACTGCTCCTGGCTAAATGTTACAACTTACTTCCCCTGTTTTAACATGAGCTCCCTTCCTCTAAACAAGAAGGTGTGCAGATGGGGCACTTTGCACTGCAGTGGCTACTGGCATTGGGTAAGGGTACCCAGGTCTTGGTCTAACCAGGGGATAAGGGGAGACCAAGCCTTGAGCCCCAGAGCCTGGTGGAGGATGCCTGGGGCATGGAGCACATGGTGGGCAGGGTACTGTGGAGCACACCTTGCAAAACCTGGCAGCAGCAAATGTCTGTGCAGTGGTGTTAGGACAAGTGTCAGCCTGAGAACAATACAGAGAGTGTTTTAACAAAGGAAAAGCTACAGCACAGCTAACCTGCAGTGGGAGTAGACAAACGGAGCCAAAACAGGGAGAAAAAGAAAAAGGAGAACAAAGACACAGATGAAAAGAAGAATGAGAACATGACATGTTTGATAAAAAAAAGCACAAGAGGGCATAAGTGGTTATGGAAGGCAAGTAAGGGCAGCAAAAGACTTGAGGTAAGGCAGAACAATCATAACATTGAAAAAGTACAAATGAAACACACGAGCTGATGTAAGCCTGCAGTCACTGCTACTCAGTTCAAATAGTGAAGACAACAACTTCTGAGTCTGGCACATGCATACCCTGATAATGTAGAGCAGAAACTGCATGTACCTGGGATCACCCACGAGAGATGCTAAGGTAACAGACTGGAGGAGAGAGCAGGTGGTTGCAAGGGCAGTGTGAAAAGAGACAAGCAAGCACTGACACTGCAAACCTGTTAAGGACAACCGCAGAATAATGACAGCACAGCAGAAAGACTGAGGTCTTCCTCACAAATCTAAATGTCAGACATCAGGTTTAATACAATCAGTGCTCCATGAAAGCAGGGTTGTGAGTCTGCCAGGTTTCATTCACAGCCAAGATGCAGCCGTGCACTAACAGTGATATTATATCCCAAACTCCATGGGTAAGAGGACAATGACACTATGTCCCAAACATCATCAAAACAGTGCTGGTTATGCAGAAATGTGTCCTGATATTTCTTGTTGTTTATTTCCTGTCCACACCCCCGTTACATTTGAATGAAGCAACTCACAGAAATATGCCCCCCAATCTGGCCTTGTTCTTGACATTCAGTCCTTTTTACTCACACTGCTGTTAAGAGATCGGAGTTAATCTCTCAGTTCTTGTACTTTCCACTGTTAAAATTTCAAGTTATTTCTGACTTCTGCAGATTTTTAACCATTCTTCAAAACAATGGCTGTCTGGTGTATTTGTAGTATCTCTTTCATACTTGGACGAAAAATCCTACCTCGTACTCTACAGAGATTTTAACTATCTCCATTTGAAGGAGTAAAATTTGTTTTTTATTCAAGTGAAGCAAAAATTCCAGTTCTATCCACAGAACAACTATCTGAATATCTTTGAAGGGCATCCCAAAAAGGCAGCAGCAATTTGTTCCCTAGTCTAGAGGGAAGTTCCCTGTTACAGTCACCATATAGCAATATAAAAACTATGGAGATAAAAATTATATGGGGGCTGTTACTGGAAGGGCCATTTGTTACCTTCACCTGGAGTGAAACTCCATAGGATTTTACTGAGCCATTCCCTGAGAAGTGCTACTACAAAAAAACATCCTAAGCAAGCAGGGCCACAGGCACCCAACAGAAGCTGAGTCCCCAAAGCAGTCCAAGGATTCCTGTGGCAGTGATTGCAAACTTTTTGAAGACTGCAAGTCTAGTGTTTCTTCACAATTCTTCATCATGATAAACACCCAATTTTATCTTTAGACATACTGTGAAGTATACAGGGACTTATATGGTATTTTCACTCTTTTGCACCTTTAGACCATAACACTTTCTTTTGGATCCCAAAGAAAATGGAATTGAGTGTTTTAGAATATTCTGTTATGCCATATTTCTCCTGTGCTTTTTAAAGTGTCTGTTTTATTACTATGGCCAGGATGTTTATCATTCCATAATTCAGAGTTTTATCACTGCAGTGAATCGTGAACTATGAATTCCCAACTTCAAAGTGAAATTTAAAAACCAAACCCAAGAAGAATAAAATAATTGTTTTCTCCTCCTTTTACCTTCAAATCTAACAAGAACATGAGTCTTTGCAGTTTTGCATGGCTTTTGCTTTTGTAAGAAAGTTCTTTTTAGTAGGTTTTAAAAGGAAAATCACTGTGACAAAAGTTCTGTCTCCTCTTAGGCAAAGTTATAGTAGTCCTACTATGATTGTCCTTTTAATAGTATTTTTAAAGCAACAATCTCCCCCTCCTAATGGTCAGAAATTAAGCCAATATTGTGACAGATAATTTAAAAGTCCTGCAAATTTACAAACAAGTTTTATTTTAAAAAACCCCAAACAAAAACTGGAGTACCAAGCAGTTCTCACAGCCATGATTTGACATATGTTCTTTGGATCCCAGCTGGATTCCTGCACATGAAAGGAAATGTATGTGACACAGCTGTAAATTACAAACAGGGAGTATCTGAAGTTCTTCCCAAAATGGGAAAGTTGCTGAGCTGGATGCTTCTTGACTTTATCTGAAATTCAGGATGATGTAAATACCAAACAAGAGAAGAGCTCATGTCAATGATGTTAGACTGATGGAATTAAATCAACAGTGGAAAAACACACCCCCACCCCAGGAGTACTGGCAATTCAGAACTAGGATGAACAAAACACCAGAGAACATACAAACAGGGGACACTCATGACTACGTAGTGAGTTGGGCTTAAGGGAATAACACATATTTTCCTTCAGCTTTTATTACTGTCATCTGGCTCCGAACCTAAAAGATCTTCTGATCATCTCTATGGCACTGGGTGGCCAGAAGTAAGCCTCCAGTCTAATCCTTATTTTACTACTGCAGAGGAGATTTGGACAAAACAGTCATATTCAAAATCACAGTGGACAGATTTTTAGAGGAATTTTTTTTGTTTTGATAGACTGCCAAAAATTATTTATTTACATTATGTATCCTCTGCTGGACTTGACTTTCTCTGGCAACTGTTTTGTCTTTCTAAGAATCCAGTGCTGTCAGCCCTGAGCTTCAGAGCTTACATAGGGAAGGCTCACAGAATACTTGCAGTACTTTACAGTACTTGAAATAGAGGCTCCTGAGATATCCTTGTAGTTTGGTGGTTATTAAAGAATGAGACTTTCCCATCTGGCTTGTTTTCCATTTTCCTACAATGACATTTCATAAACTAGTCTTTTCAAATGAATACCGGAGGTGTTTAGAGGGAAGATGTGATTTTTTAAATTTGAAAATACAGACATTTCCTGACAGGAAAGAAACCAAGCCTAAACATTCAAGTTAACTAAAGACCAGCCTAGGTCTCTTGAATTACTGCAGTCTTTAGCATGTCTAAGAAGACTTCATGTCTGATAAAGGCATAGACTTTTAACAATACTATTCCAAGGAGGGTTTCATTCCCCTGAGTGCCATTCATGCGAAAGGAAAACAGTTGTTATGCTTTATTTAGATTAACAAATGATTAACAGGCACTATCAATAAGGGAAGATCTAATGAGCCTTTAAAACAATCAAAGAAAGAGAGGTCAGTTGGGAAACAGTCTTACATACCATTTATGGTAAGACACTTCCTTCTCCTCTAGGAGCTCTCCAATATGCAGTTAAAGTCAGGAGGTTATGGACATTTTACACACAATTCATGAAGAGTTTTGCAACGGCTCTCATTCGAGTTATCATTAAACAATTACACATCATCTCCCCAAAAATACTGCTTTTTGCAGGGGAAAGACAGGAGCAGCAGAGAGGTTTGCTTTGTGAGTGAGCCTCAACTGAGTTCGAAGGAAGAGCAGTTCCCAAATCCAAAATGGTTACTCAGAAAATCCTGCCATCAACAACTTGGTTCAATGTGTCAGACACACATTAAAGACACACTGCGTGCCACTCAGTTAGAAAGCTCCATTTGCAATCAGTTTTCTAGATGCAGGTGGCTAGTCACTGATGTATGTGCTATTCATTGTCACTGGGTGTGAGATACACCTCGCCTTTTCTAGAGACCCTGTAATTCTGGAAACCCTGAAGGCAGGTACTGCAGAACTTGTCTCCTACAGTAACCCTCTGTCACCTCCCTTCCTGCCCAACTTTCCATGCTCTCTTGAGTTTTCTTTCAGTATCCTCTGCTACTTTCTAAATGTCAACAAACACACCATTAAAGCCAGAAGCTGTGCTTTTGCTCCAGTGCCTCAGTAAGAGCAAATGGATCTTAAAACAAGTCACAGACCACTTGTGTGCACTTAGCCAGATTTTCCTGATACAGTCTCAGAATTATGACGATTCCATCTACCCCTCCACAGTAAGAGTTTGCTACTCAGACAGGTATAAACAATAATGTAACAATCACACCATCTCCTCAACAAAAACTGCAAGCTGCAATTATATAAAATGACCAAAACCAGATTTTTGGCACACCAACGAACATGAGATTAAGCGATTAATTCACTCCCTCTACAGGTGAAGAGAAAAACATGATGAGTTCAAGAGTGTTAGACTTGTCTTTAAAACAATGAATACAAAAAACCTGCGAGGATGAGTCATGTGAGACCCTCCCTGAGTGATGATAGGAAGTTTTACTTCAGGAAATTGTTCTGTGTCAGTGAAAAACTCCTCTCTATTTAGTGCTGGTTGTACTACTGTATGAATCAACATCAGCAGGTAAAAGGGAGTTACACAAGTCTAAGACAGAGAAAAAACAGAGAAAAAAACAAAATCTAGTTTAGTTTTGGATAGAAAGTTAACTCTTTAATTTCCAACTGCAATTAATGTTGGCAGTCTTGTTTCACATCCCATGTGGTTTACCAGTTTTGCTCAGAATATTTAAATTTTTTCTAAGAAATTGCCTCAGAACATGTCTTCAAGGAAGTTTTATAGAGGTTACCATGTTTCTGGTACTAGTCCTGGCAGGCCCAAATACAGTGAACCACAAAGAAGAACATTATGACTTCTTTTTCAACAGGAAGACATTGACAGCAGTATTTTTGAAGTGTAGAATATTTGTAATCCTCAATAAGCATATGTTTGTTCTTAGTAGACCATTTCTGAAGGATCTTTGAATTTCCCTGCATTTTTGAGATCCAGCTTTTCAGCATCATACTAAGAGTGGATCTTCCTAAGGTAGAAACTGTTAGATCCCAATGCCTATAGACAAATACCAGCTGTACATTTTTTTTATTGTTCACAGAAGTCTGAGACACTCTCAACAGTATATAAAGAAATTGTTTGTGAGATTTTTCTATTTGTGATTTTATTTTAGCAATGCAATATGCTGTCTTACAGGTCTTCTAAATTTGATATGTTATGAACTGTATTTTACTAAATTTTTCAGTTTAGTAAATGTCAAAGGATATAGTGATATAGTTTAAGGAAACAAAGACTAAATGACAGGACTAGAAAACATCAGGCCAAAAAGTAAATGCAAAAATCTATTTCAGAGCAAATAATGTGCAATGTTGATTTGTGAAGGAAAACTAACCAGCTTTGGTTCATTTTCAGTAGTGTATTATAGAAAACAAAAATCTGTTGAGCTAAAAGACAAATTGTATGTTTGATCAGATTTCAATGGTAAAGCGTATCTGAAGAGGGAAAAATGAATGTCTATGGCTAACTGATGACTAAATTATATCCCAAAGTTAAATACATTTCTTGAATGGAATTCAAATTGGTATCAGAAAAATCTTTGTAATTATTCCCATATTTTTGCTGTACAGACAGCTGCTTCTGTTATAGCAAAAAGAGTGACCTTGTGAAATGTTACTCTTTACTTAGGTACAATTCTTGATTATAGAGCAAATCACAATGTCTCAGTTTATTTAAATAATTGCTAAGTCTTGATGGTCCTGCAGAGCCACTGCAATTTTGGAAAGGTGAGATGGATTATACATTATGGTATGTGTTTCAACAGAATTTTTCAGGAGACAGTTGCAGAATCCTTACCTTGAGACTTACACTGCTGAACACCTCATACAACATTTAAATATTCCTGTACTTTCAATTACTGCAGATGTTATTATGCTGAGGTAAAAGCAGCCCACAAAAAGTAGATGAAAAAAGACAGAAGGAAAAAAAGGAAGAAGAGTGTGCAGAAAGAAGACAAGAACTCAAGTATTGAATAAATCTTATGACACCTACCTGGAAGAAGACTTTTAAATGCATGTTATAGAAAGAAGCTTAAATGGAAGCCTGAGAACAAAAAGCCAAAGCACAAATGTTGCTATTCAACTGAAATAAGTGACACCAATTAGTCTGTATTACAGCCATAGGTGTATACTTGTTCTGGTTTTCCAAAAAGTCAGAAGGGACTGCACAAATTGGCACCTGGCTTAAGAACCAGCCTAGGCTCATTCACAAGCTCTGAGTAAGTGACAAAAACCCCCTAATTTTAAACAAACACTGCTTCTTTCAAAATATTTGATCCTTGCTATTCTAGGTAGCTACAAAATTAATTTTTAATGAAAACATAATAAGAAATAGCAAAATATTTCTGTGGAAAGTTGACATTCAAGAAACTCAACAGAAAGACAGAAGTTACAGCAAAATGTTAGATCTGAAAAAGCTCAAAACTGAGGAAAAGGATTAAATGGCAAAAGTAAACATACAGTCTGTTTAAAATGTTGCAACATTTTAGACCTACTTGCACTTACTGACATGTCTAAGAAGTAAGCTTGTCAATAAAAGCCCATAATGTATGTTCTCTGTCATAGATTTTGAGGGCAGAATGATTCTGAACAGTTGGACAGGTTTATATCAACCATTATAGCTGAACTTTGCAAACTGTGAGAAACATGCATTTGTTTTCTAAAACACTGCAGTAAAGATTCTACCAAAAGAACGATATTATTTCCACTAAAAAGCCCTTCCTTGGCAGATGTTCATTACTGTTTAATGCTGGTCACAGCTGGATTAAACTCAGGAAAGCTGAGCTCAGTGCTTCAAGCTTGGAAACTTATTTGCATCTCTACAGACAAATTCTTCTTCAGCTTGCAATCCAGCTGAGTATAGCCAGGAAAGTGTTACAGCTTTTCCCATGGCCTTCAAAGCTGAGTTGGAGGTCTCAGAGCAGGGGCTCCCCTGTGACTTTCATCACCTTCCTTTCATAGATGGGCTGAAAGTAATGTTAAAACAGGGAATGCAGTGAGGCTTTGGAAAAAAAAATTATGCCTAGAGAGGCTATCTGATTGCTTCCACTGACTTTGCACTGCACCACATATAAAGACAGTCCCCAGAGGGAATAGGAAAACTGCAGAGGTGACATTCAAAACTCAAGTCAGCATCAAAATCTGTGAAGTTCTGAGTTTATGCTGAACTTCTGGGTTTTTGTCACCTTGCTTATTTCAGTGACCAAGAAAAAATTATACTGAATGACATCAGCCATCACATTCTGACGGTTACCCCAGAAATTAAGTGGAAATAATTTCTGCTATGTCTGCACAAGATATAGTATTAGTATAGTATACAGTAGTTTTTGCATGTAGGCCTAGCACAGACAGAGACAGACAATAAAAATACATGTACATGTTGGTAACTTAGGAAATGTGAAGATAATTTTCTCTTCAGATGCTCTCAGCTGTTTCTTTTGAAAAGGTAAGAAATAATACAGATCACATCAGACAGTGTCCAGGCAATGACAGATATCTCTTTAGCAAATTCATCTTTCACAAAACAATAAGAAGCAGAAATACGTAACAGCTTAGTTTTAAAAAATAAGAATATGTCCAGGCAGTTATATCCAGTAATGGTCCTCTATGTATTAATATTAATATCAGGCTCACCCTTCTTCCCTGAGATAGAAGAGTAATACAGTAAACAAGAGGGCCTGACATGGAGACAGAGGCCTCACTGGTGACACAGAAAATTCCATCTGTATTTTACAAAATGCATCTCTGTTCCTTCTCTCACCAGCCAGCCAAGCAACCTTAACTGCTTCAGGACTCAAAGAAAAAAAGACGTGCAGACATGATCTACAAACATTTTGTCCTGCTGAAAGCATGCAGGAAAAGAATGGCAACTGCTCTGAGAAGAGAGGACCACTGAAACATGACAGATTATATTCCCCACAACAGCACCATGTTCCCTCTGCTGCACCACATGCAGTCAGGATCAGCTCCACAAGGGATTTCGCAGTACATACTGCTGCTCTGGGGCAATGAAAACACAAAATTAACAGTGAAGTCACAACCCACAGCTCAAAAGCCCTTCTTCACACTTACAGGACCAACAATAAGTTTTGATACAACCACGTGACACACTTTTGCCATGATGTCAGACTCCCAAGAACCTCACCTACGTTGACTTTGATCAGTATGGCAGCAACTGAAGATAGCTGGGACTTTGCATGCACACATCACACCCCCTTCCCCCCAAGCCCATCCTCCCTGTCCCTCCCACCCTTTTTTCCTTTCCCCTGATGTTGAATGTGGTTTTTTCTAACACAGGAACACCAGGTGGGTATTGCAGGAGGAACTGTCTTTATGACTGCACAATCAATGCACTCCAGAGATGGGAGAGCTGACACGTTTGCATTTACTTTGGAGCACATCAGCCAGTAAAAGTGTATGAAGTGCTGCTGGATAGACTGGGACAGGTGGGCAAACTGGCCTCCCAAGGCTGTAGGCAGCTTCTGGGTGGAGGCCCCCTCCCTGCCAGGGATGCCTGCAGGGTCCATCCAGCCCAAAGATGGAACATCCCTTTTTGGATATCTGAATAAAAGTGAGTAAGATTCAACCAAATAAGGAGTAAAGATCCTAGAGCATCTCCAGAGGTGCTTTGTTGCTTTGTAGTTCTGAAGTCTGCAAGGCCGAAGTCTGTAAACCTGTATATTTCTAGCTGAACCTGCTTACATTATAACTCTTTAGATACTATAATTCATTGCAATAGATTATAGAGTTGTTATTTAGATAGTGCACTAGAAATATTTAGATACTGTATAAGCCAAAAATCCAGTAATAAACGTCCTCACAAACCCTGGGTCCTGCTTCTCATGTGTAGCCAAAACCACTTCCCCCTACAACTCTGCTGCACACAGTTTGGTCCCTTTGTTGTCCAGGAAGTATCCCATGCTATCAGAGATTTCCTTCAACATCTCAAGACACATTCAAGAAACCTAAACAGTAAATCAAATCACTTCCTAAGCCAATGTGTTTGCCTTAAGCAGGAGACACAGGATATTTAATAGGTACCAGTTGGATAATCTCTCTGTGGGTTTCCAGTAACTATCAAAGCAAGAGAGCATAGGGAATCTTTCCATGATGCAATCAGTTGTTCCTGATCTCTACAAACAAGCCTGGCATCCTCTCTTTAACATCTGTAGCACGGTGATGTCAAAAGGGCCCCAGTGAACACTTCCCAGGGTGCTATGGATACATGCCACTCCTGTTGCCCTAAAGCTTTCCTTGTTCTGTGTGGGCTCTACCACTTTCCTTCTCCCTGGGCTTCTTGGCATGCTTTCTGGGTGCAAAGACATGGAATCTTACCTTCTGACTTCAAAGGGCTTAATTCATGCCCTGAAGAAAGAAGCTGAGGTGCTTTGATCTGCCATATGAAGATACTGATCTGCCACCTGGAGTTGCTGATCTCTCCTCCCTGCCTGCAGTTCCTTGCCAGCTCCTCCAGCGGGCACAGCTGGCTGTGCTGCAGGAAGAAGGAGGCTCCAAGACCACTTGCTCCCCCCTGTATGACCAGGTGGTATAATGGGCTAGGCAAGGGAAGCAGCTGACTGCTGCCACGGGGGTGGTGGCGGGGTGGGCTGGGTGGGGGAAAGAGTATTTTCCAGCCAAATCAGTTTATCAAGCCGGCCTTCCATGTGACTGCAAAAAAGCTTTTGCCAGGCATGTGGGAGGCAGCCATGGTTTGGAAACAAGCAACCAGGCACAGATGAGCCCAATTCTTTCACTGTTAGTGAAAGCATGTATTTTGGGGAATAAAGAAAACAAGAAACCACCCTTGTTCCTCATGAGGTGCCTTCAGGCTGAGTGCCAGTGATTTTGCACAGCCTAAACATGATTCAGGGGTACACTGGGTGGAGTAATAGGCACAAGCAGAAGTACATTTGGTCCCTTGTCTTGGCCTGTGGTGTGGCTCCAGCAGCAGGAATGAGCATGAAAGACAAAAGAAATCAGCTTGCACTGTTTTCACATGCCACACATGAACTTAATGAGAACAATTTATACCAATTAAATGAACCTGAAATTTGGAAGAACATTTCTGTGTTGACTGTATAACCAGCTCCAGCAACTTAGGCTCCAAAAAATCTGAGAACCATGTATATTAAAGACAAATAAGCAAGCTGGTTTAGGAAACAACAACAGCACAAAGTTTTATGTCCAGCTTTGCCTTATTTGAAATATGAAAAATTGAATTTTTTTTTACAATCCTTCAATTTTTCCTAATCTTTAACTATGTTTGTTAGTTCTACCAGGAAGAATAAAATGAAAAGTCAAATTATCAGTAAAAATACAATTTTCAACGTAAAAATTATTCCAACAAAACCAGAAACCAAAGAAAATGGGAAATACTACAGTATGCCATGTAAGATTTCCAGGTTCATTTCTAGATGATTAAACTTGAGGAAGGCATTCAAATTAAATCAAAACATTTCAATGAAGAGAAAAAGGAAAATTATGGTACTCCAGAGACTGCAGTGATAACTGTAAAACAACACTCAAAAACTTTAGTAATTTTTGTGACCTTATCTTAGTGTAAGAGAGAAAAATTGTTGGAAGATGGGAAGAGTAGTGAGAGTAGATTCAGGGTCCACATGACAAAACAGATATAAGACAACAGAAGCATGTTAAAATAAAACATGTATCAGAGGCAGAGCTAACAATGCCATCAGCTAAGTCTTCTTTACACATCCCACTACAAAATCTAGTATGTGAATGTTTTAATCTTTGCTCTAATGTATTTATTTGAGGTGACAATCTCAGCATCAGGTGCCTCTTTTTTATGGAAATCTCCACCTGAAACGGTTTGGTGATTCCTTAGTGGTTTGCTCATGGTAAGTATTCTGGGTTCTTCATTTTGAATTAGAAACACCAAAGAATTTTGTGGAAATTTGCTCCAATTCCACTGTAGGCTTCACATTGTGCCTAAATTTGCACTGGCCCCTGGCACAAGGCACAATTTTATCACATGAGGCACAGATAGACTTTTCTTGCAGTGATTGCTTATATAATGCTATTATAGGTCAGTGTAGGTCTCAGTCTGTTGGTGAGATGTTTGTGCTGTTATCTGAGCTGGGAAACCAAACATAGGAGTGATCCCTTTTGAGTCCTAAGGGCATGGAACATGGTGGCACATGCTGGAAATTCCTATGACAGTGGCAAAATGCTGACAGATTAATCTACACCTGGCCCCCAAACATGCCTACGTATGTCTCACTGAACCATAAATCAAATATGTTTTTACAAGTTTTCTTCTTTTAGAAATCACTCAGCAGGTATTTTGAGCTCAAATCAGGATCCTTTTCCCCATAAAAGTGCCAAGCCCTTTCCAAACCAGGTTAAGTGAGGAGCAGATTAAAGTATCAGTTTCTTAAGCATCTAGAGAAGCGACATTACAAAGGAATATCTAATGCTGCCTTGTAGAAGGTAAATCGAAGAACCATCACCCACTGTCACTGCAGAAAGCCTGTAAACTTCTTCCAAACAGCTGCTATTACCATTGACAGCAGTTGATTTTCACGATGGGGCTCTCTGTCCTCTCCCAGGTGCATCTCCTTCCCCGGCTTCATCAGAGTTGGAAAGGAAAATCAACATCCTGTCCTAAACTGTTTTCAGACAAGCCTACCAAAAAGCTTAAGAACAGATCTTTTAAAATAAATATGCTAGGACTTCCCTGTCTGGAAAAGAGAGAGCTAAGTAGTGAGATTTACAAAACTAGAAAGAAGAGATGACCTGACTGATTAGTCACTGTCTCTTTAAATTTAAAAAAAAAAAAAAAAAAAGAACAAAACCCAACCAACAAACAAAACACTCCCCCAAAACCAAAGAAACACCCCCCCCCCAAAGAAAAATTAAACAATGCAAAAATCACAAACCTAAAGGAAAGCTAATGCAACTAGGAAGTAGCAGATTACAGCTTGTAGCTGAGCTGTGAAGATCCTTACTAAATGGCATTTAGGATCCTAAAATTTTCTACATCTGCGCGTTCAAGAGGGCAACTGTCAACTTTACATGAAAAAGTATTCAAGGCTAATGAATATCAAGGTACCACCTCTGGCTCCAAACCCCACTTACACACGACACCAGAGGAATTGCTCCACTCTGCTGTTCTTCCCTGTGCATTTGGCAACCAACCACTGGAGATACAGGAGATAGGATACAAAGCTAATAGAATTTTAGGTTTTCACTGGCACAGCTATTACTGTTTCACAATGCTTTTGAAAAGACAGGCCTGCAAGGAAGACAGACATGAGTATCAACTTGTGGTAGTTCAAAATATGTTTTCTACGACAAAGTAAATTACAATTTATTTAATTAGTCAACCTAGTTTTGTCATCCCTTGTCAGTACACCACAAAATTAACAAAACTTGCTATGTAATACAAACATGATACGAGCTCTTTACTTTTAGAAAAGAAATGCTGGGCAAGCTCATGTCAGTTCACAGCTCTGTGCCAACAATTCCTATTTTACTGCCAGAAGAAAACCCAAGTTATGTACAATGTACACACAGAGAGCTCAGAAGGAGGTGTATGGCAGAGGTAGCATGAAATTCACAGTTTTTAAAGGTGTAAAGCCCTCTACTCTTCTCTTGAACTCTACCCTGTCTTCTGCCTGCAAATGGCACCTCTCAGGCTCACTTACAAATTACTATATAAGCACCAGTGTGGGAGTGCAGCCAAGAATGGGAAGTCTGAGCTGCATTCCCTGTTTAGGCCACAGGCAAAGTAGTTTCTTTGGTATCTTTTACAAAAATAGGCAATTTGTTGTAAGGAAGGACATACCAAATGAAACAAAAGGCAGCTTAATAAAGTCTCTTAACAAGTAGTCATTTAGGACCAATAAGATTGGTAGGTATGCCCTTGTGAAAAAAACCCTCCTAATAATTTTTCCATTACCAGAATAAATACAGCATTCATGGTGGTTTTTTGACTGCTCTAAATCCGTCACTTCCAATAGCCGGCAGCAACTGGAAGTTCCACAGCCAACCTGTCTGAATTCCAGGCAGAGCTATGACAAGCAGGAGTCATTTGAAGAACTAAAGGAACAGAGTATTCCCTAAGTTTTTGCCTTATGCTTATTCTGCTGCTGAGATTGTACCAGAGATAGATGGAAAAAGACTTATTTATTGCAGATTATTATCTGCCCCACTCCACTGGCCACCATCTCCCCTTGCAGCATTTACTCTGTCTGTGATTTCTGAACTACACATGAAGATAAGACAGTGGATTAGTTCTTGCAGCATTTACTCTGTCTGTGATTTCTGAACTACACATGAAGATAAGACAGTGGATTAGTTCTTGCAGCATTTACTCTGTCTGTAATTTCTGAACTACACATGAAGATAAGACAGAGGATGCACAGGTTTGGGATCCAGTCACTGATGATAGGCTACAATCAGTTTGAGAGATTAAGAGGGATGAAGAAAAGAGAAGGGGGAGTATCGTGGCTTGTAAGCCTGTAAAGTCTCAGAAGAGCCAAAACCACCTAATTTTCAATCCCTTAAGAATCAAGTCTGTGGCAAGAATCAAATAAATTTCTGAATGCTGTGTTATAGTGCAGTAGGGCCCTGGACACAACAGGAAGAAAATGTGCCTAGTGGAATAATCTAATCCAAGTGTACAATTTCAACGGAAACTGAGCACACTTGGTGCCAGGCACTCAGGAAGGTGAGAGTCAAAAGAAAGGCAACACTAGGATTTTTTAAGTCCAGTTTGTAAAAAAGACAAGAGCTAAGATTCTTGTGATGGGAAGATCAGAGAAAACATTCCCTTTCATGCTGTTTCAGAGCATTCAGTGTCTCAGTTTTTGTCACTTAGTGACAGAAATCTCTTTGCACTTCTCATTTTCTTCTTTTCTCAACCCCTTCCCTCCCTAATGTCTTTGTTTCCACTGATGTGTTCCTTGCATTTTTCCTCAAGGTGCTTTCACAGGATGGGTCAAGTTGGAAGGGCCCATTGTGAGTCATCTGGTCCAACACCCCTGCCCAGTCAGGGCCATCTCACAGCACACAGCACAGCACTCTGTCCAGATCATTCTTGGATATCTCCATTATGGGAGACTCCACAGCCTCTCTGGGAAATCTGTTCCAGTTCTCTGGAATCTGTTCCAGTCACTGCACAATAAAGATCTAACTTCAAAGGTCCTACCTTCTTCCTCATTTTCAGGTGGAACTTCCTGCACATCGGATTCTGCCCCCTTGTCCTATTGCTCAGCAGAGCCTCATCCATCCTCTTGACATCTTCTTCCCTCTAGCCCTATTTTCTTTTACTTTCTCTTTGATATTCCACACTGCTTGACTTCAAGTGAACAGTCCCTCTGATGGGTGCACTAGTGACTGTGTGACACATCATTTCTGAACGGCAGCAGGCTGATTGCTGAGGGACAGACCCTGGTGTGGTCCCACGACACAGTTCTGTTTTCTATTTAGGACCAAGAGTTCCTAGCAAACCTCTTAAAGTGGGATGGTGAAAATGAGCTAATCCAGGGAGAGAAAAAAAAAATCATCCCAAAAGATTTATGAAAGCATCTATCTTGGTATCTTCAGTTAGGGTGCATTCAACAGTTGTCCCGCCTGCTCCGCAGGGAACACTGAGTTTTTACTATAGAGAAAACATAGGTCACTACTAAAATTCAGAAAATATATTTTGGCAAGCATTGAGGAAGAACGTATGAAGAACTAGGAATAATTACCATTAGGAATAATAATTACCATTAGGAATAATATTAGAAGGAAATGCTTCAACATGAGGGTAGTGAGGCACCAGAACAAGTTGCCCAGAGAAGCTGTGGATGCCCCATTCATGGAGTTGGTCACGGCCAGGTTGGATGGAACTCTGAGCAACCTGCCCTACTGAAAGATGTCCCTGCCCATGGCAGGGGGTTGGAACTAGATGGTCCTACATGTCGCTTCCAACCCAAGCCATTCTATGATTCTATGATTTGTGTGAATTCTGTTTTGCCATCTGAACCATGAGAACCACAGCTCTGCTATGTGACAGTGAAAACTTACCTATCTGTGTTTAAAGACTGCAACAAGAAACACATCAAACAAAACTCATAAGTATTACAAATGAAAAGGTATCAAGACCTTAATTTACAGCAAAGCTTTCTCCAAACTGCTGCCACAGAATCCTTGTCATCCTTACTAACTTCCTTGCATAATGTGGGTGTTACAGCATTTAGTCATTTGTTACAGAATTTATAAATGGATTTACTTTTGTCACAGGCACTCTGGCGAGAAATCTCTTGTTGACACAATGGCAATTTCTTCTATGAAAACTGTCTTTTAAGTTCACATCAAAGATACACTGAATAACCATTAACATTTCAACAGCTTTTTAGAAAGCTGGGTTGTAATTTAGGCGTGTCAAGATCATAGTGACTCCTAAGCACTATCACTAAAAAGGATGCAAATTAATTATCAAATGAACACAGGGTGGGACCAGCTCTGCCATGCTTAGTCATGCAGAACAGGGTGTACCTAGACAATTTCCCCATGGGACCCTTCTGCAAAATGTAGTACAGGCCTGGTCAGATTAAACTGAGAAGAGAAATGAAACAAAACGTTCCCTCTCTAACTTCTTAAAGCTAACATGTTACTTCTAAGGAGACCAAACTAGTGTGCTTCTGGTGCAGTGCCTAGATTAATCTCAGTCACCAGCAGATTTATGTTCTCCTTTGCTGCAGCTCTACTGCACGGTGAAAAAAACACACTTATGTACATAGGAAAAAAAAATGGAATAAATATGAGCCAACCTTCCTGAATTCCAACTGCAACAACCCTGCCAGGATGGGTAATGCCTAATTGCTGGCACTCCATATGTCCTTTGCTTTGACATGTGCTTTGCCAGTGAGATTTAGATCCTTTCAGTATGAAGCACTAGACTGATGAGACAGAAATACAGTTCTAATTCAGGCTTTGGATGAAAGAGGGCTGTAGGGATTATGCAGAGAGTTTCTGTGCATTTCTTTGCTAGTGTGGTCTCAGGCCTCAGTATCACAAAACCGCATTTGCTTCCTGCTCTTATCCCAGAATCCACCCAAATTGTGCTCAGCCACCCTTTCCCATTCAGACAATCTTTATCTTTTATTTGTGTGTCACCACAGTCCTTTAACACACAGCAAACTGCTGTGCACGTGCCTTTTCTTTCACCCTGTCAAAAACAGGTCCAGCTGGCTCTCTGGCTGTGTACCCAGCACTGCATGTCTCAGCCAACACAGACCCTCATCTGCCTGAAGTTACGCATTGCAAGATCACTTTTAGGGAATACCTGCATGATGTTAACAGCAGCAGGTAACAGGTAACAGGTACAGGCTATACAGAGAGATGGGTTCAACTGCACTTCAGGTAAGCTTATTCTAAAGGACTATCCAAACAAAATTTCAATATTTCAAGAACATCATTCTGGAATATGGAGACATCACTACAGGAAGGAGCTGCAAAGGCATGGAAGTGCTTAAGTAAAGCAGATAGGCATCTACAGGGCCACTGAGATGCCTTCAGCTCACATCCACACAGCTGCAAAAATACAGCATCCATATTTTTGCATACTTGCCTGTATACCTTCCTCCCAGTTTAGGTTTTGTCCCCACTAAATCTGAACCTATTCCCTCCTCCACACTGCTTTGGCACCAACAAAGGGGTCACTGAAAGCACACAAGAGACAGGCTTCCTGCTCTTGCTTCCCAGGCTTGGCCACATCCCAGCCCAGAGCAGCTGGCGCTGGCTGCTGCAGAAACTCTGCTTCATCTCTGCAGCCCGGGGACACAGCGTGCCCTGAGACCCTCCTTCGGGAGCACACACAGGCTCATCAGTGCTAATTGCTGGGAGAGCCTAAGCAAACTGTGATGTCAGGGGCTTTGGAGATTTTAGTTTCTTAAGTGGAAGCAAGTTTCTACGGAGCACACACATACAGAACTGAGAGTATTGCAGGAGCACCAGAATTTGAGCATACACTTTCACATACAGTGTAAAAGAAAATTCTATGGTAAACTACAGGCAACTGTGAATATTTCAGTAGGAAGACTGAGGCAAAATGTAACCACATAACACATTAGCACCACTGCCTACACTCATTCTGCCATCAGTGAGCTTGCAAGTGCAGAGGATGACATAGAGTTGTGTTTATTTATGATGCATCTCTTGATGAGAAAAACACAATTTAGGTTAGGAGGGACTTCTTGGGGGTCATCTGGTTTAGTCTCACAGCCTAAGTAGGACCTTTGAAGTTAGATCAGTATGCTGAGGGCCTTGTACTGTCCTGCTTCAAGTACTTTGAAGATGGAGATCCTGTGTCCTCTCTGGCAAAACCTTTTCTGTCTGCAGAAGAATGGTTTTCTTATGCTCATGCGAGTCATCTTTTCTTGCAGTTTGTGAACCACTGCCACTTCCTAATTTTTGTGTATACCTCTCAGAAGAATCTGCCTTGTCCATGAAAGCTCCTGTAGGTTACAAAAAACAAAGCCAGTTTCTTCCACTTCCCTTGTTTATTGTGCGTTCCTGCCCTCACCCATCCTAGTGTCCCTCCACTGGACTGCCTCCAGCTTGTCAGCAATATTTGCAAGTATTTATAAAGCTCTCCAGATTGCTCAATCCCACAAGAACACACTAGCTTAACAACGGTAATATAAATATTATGAGTAAATTTTACAGATCCTTCATGATTCATTAAAGAAAATGATTGCAAGCAAAGTGGTAGATCTAGCCAGTAATTACCACACAGTACAGAGCAGTTTCTGTAGGTGTGTTGTACAGTAGGATTAAAAAATAAAGATTATGCAATAATATAATGATTAGGTAGAAAATGTCCCAAGGCGTTCGGGTACTTACACCCCTCCTAAAAGCATGTTGGGTGCAAGTACAGAGTTACAAATTTTGAGCCACAAGTACTTTCTTTTAGAATATTCCACATCTGGCAAAGCCCCATATTTTTGTGAACTGAGATGATTTTGATGTGCTTCTGAAAAATATTTCTGAAAAGCCTCATTAATCACTTTGTGCACTTAAGAATTGGAAACACTTCTTGTGATGAACACCAGTCTGTTTGAAGTGGTCTACAGAGAAGCTCTCCAAATTATCCACCTCTTGGGAAACAGTAACTGATGAAAACTCCTCCAGCATAGTAAGGGCAGTTACCTTATCCTATGGCACTGTTCTGCAGCCGTCACAAATGGTTTTAGGGATTTGTCAGGTCACAGTGAGTTCTTGTTGTTATGAAGCTTAACTCCTCACTTTTCATTGTACAGAGAAACAACGAGAAAAGCAGGAACCACATGATACCAGTTGTGATATTCCTGAAGGACAACAGAAATCATGTATTTCTGACGGTGCTTGCCACTGCTAGCAGCAGGGCTGCCAACCTCACTCCTATATTCCTAATACCAAAACCATTGTAAATGGCTTTGGGGAAGTTCAAGTCCAGGTTTCCTGGAGGCATCCTTCCTCCACAGAGTATTTCAGAAGGGGCAGTGAGCAGCTGAGATGCATCAATACTGCCTGACACTCCTTATCCACCTGACACTCTACCACCTTGGCCAGTGCCTATCAAAGGCTCTGCACTTCAATGCTCACTCATGATTCACCTTCTCCAACTATATTTAAAAATACATTTAAATCTCTTTCACAGATAATAAATTTAAAATTTGAGTATTTTGGATTAGTCTACAAAGTCACCAAAAAGTGCACTGAAAACACCAGTACTTATAAATTACAGCCTATCTGGTATACAAAGGATTGCACTCATGGTGTCTAGTGAGACTTGCAGAAACTTTGCAATTTAACTCCATATATTTATAAGTTTACTATTCTAAAGTAATAATAAAATCACAGCCACCATGAAAAAACCATAATAGAACAAAAACAATAACAACAAAAGACCATTGAACCAAACCCCAAAAGTTTTCAAAATCAGCATTTGGAATTGAGGGGCTAAATACTTTGAGATTGTTGCAAGTATATTTAAAACCTCAATAACAATTTCTATTAAATATATACAGTCAATTACTGTATTCTTGACATGATCAGAAGTAATAAAATACCACCAGTATAGTAACAGCATTACTAAAAGAAGGCATAAAAAAATATTTTTTGTTTAATTTTATGTGCTGCTATGTTTTTTGCTTCTTCTACCTGTAATGGTACAGTCACTAATATCTTTGCACCTTGTCTGCTTTCCCTACACAACAATGTGATAACAAGAGAAAAAGAGGGAAAGAAATGTGGACATTAAACTGCTCTAAAGCTTCTCCATTTGCAGACAGGAGGAAAATGCTTAAATGTTTTAAGAATAATTTTGAAGACCAATAACGGAGGAATCTCTTGCAACTCCTATGCATTTCTGACAAATCTAAAGAACAGATAAAGACTGCCAGTGAAGAGAAGCGGGAGTCATGTTCCTGATGTGCAACGTTACCTAAAATCCCATAACAGCTGCCCCGTTTCCCTCCCTATCTTTACAAAACAACTGTTGAACTCTCCTAACAACTCCCTGCTCCAGCTTCACATACTCCTTTCCTATCTGGCACAGCACCTTCTGCTATGATTCTAAATGTCCTCCTGACACAACGCTTGTGCACGTACTGCTGCATCTGTTACTAATTAAGGAGAGATATTGAGGCTGGCTGGAGAATGACACTCTTTGGCAGGAAAAGGAAGCCTGCAAGTTCGAAACACCTTTTCACTCTATTCCTATTAATTTTTACACACAGCAAAACAGAAAGAAAAGAGCCTGTGAACCCTCTACAGAAGGCCAGTGTGTGTCTGTGCAGTTCATGTTTCTTCCCAAGATGCTGGAATTTTTTTTTTTTTAATTTTTTTTTTTTTTTTTGCTTTCCTTTGAACTCCCTGTCAGATTGGCATTTTTCCACATACCTGTCCATGACCAACCTTTTCTATCAACAGTTGTAAAAACTCTGTCTAGGCTTTCACAGACTGAACAACAAAGTGATACTGCCTAATTCAGCCAAAAACTATAGTATGGCACTGTGGAACAGAAATGGCAGATAAAATTATCAACTTGTCAGGACATGTGCAGAGCAGACAAGAAAGCACTTATAGCCTACATTAGTTCAATTTGGAAACTTTTTGGAGCAAACCAACAGGATATTTAATACCAATAAAAGTGTCATAGTAAATTAAAGCATCTTCTTGCTAATGTTAAATGGTAAATATGGTGCTGCTAATGCCACAATGACATCCCCATATGGGACAGGTTCTTCAGAGTACTGCAGCTATCATATTCAGTAAGTTTGTACTTCATCTTGCAAGATTCCAATACCCATGAGTTACATAGAGATGTGGTCATTTATGTCAACAAAGGCATGACTAATTGAATTCAATTTTAGATACCCATGTCGTATATAGCACAGTCAGCAGCCTTTACAACCAGTGGAGAGAAACAGGAGACATGTAAAATCGGATGGACATCAGCTTTATGATGAGCTCAATCATGGTTGAAGCATGCCTGTCATTCTTGTGTTCCTGTCAATGTATCTCCAAAGCATCTCTAGGTACAGGTGTTGAAAACTTCCCTATTTACTTTTGGTACCCAGGTTAACTGACTCTGTTGATGACAATTTTTTAACTCAGACACTGGGCAGGACAGCTGAAGGAAATGCTTTGCAGGACCTACAGTTAAGGAAGAGCTGGTAGGGGATGTGAAGGTCTATGGCAGCTTCAGCTGTGGAGACCACGCTAGTGAGCAAGTTCTTGTAATGGAAATTTTGTTTAGACACAAAAATTCAGGTTTTTGCCCCACAGTCAGGGTGGTCAAGGACAGTTTGTGGAACATTCAAAACTTGACAAAGTCCTGAGCAACCTGATTTAAGTTTAAATTCAGCCCTGCTTTCAGCAGGTGGGTGGACTAGAGACTTGAAGAGTTTTCTTTTGATTTAAATTATTCTGTGACTGAAAGTTTCTATGACTCAAAAGGGGCCACAGAGAACAGATGACTAACTGTTAACTAAGAAGGCTGTTGTTCTTCAGTTTTAAAAAGTGGGCTTCAGAAGTTCAACTTTGGATGAAAACAGTAAAATCTGGAGATGTGTTAAGAACTGCTAGGGCTTTTCTGAATCAAGGCTTTCTTAAACATAATCACTCCAGACACATTTGAAGACTCAAGATAATTTTTTTTCCCAGTTGGAGAAAAGGAACAAAGAATGAGTAAACACAGACAAAAAGAGAATCAAAACAATCTTACATATTCTGACACACTCTGCCCTTCTTGATGAGCCAGCATTTTGCAGCTTCAATTTATATATTATTTTCAGTGTCCCTGATTTTCACTTTCCTCATATTGTCATTCTTACCCTTCCCCTCCCTTACTTCAGCTCTTTTATGCATTTTTAGTCCACGTCAGCCATACTCTGCTGTCCAGTTCATTCTTGACTTGAACTGCAATCCTAAAAATTGCTTCACTTACTCTCTCTCATGTGAAGGCAAGAGATAAAAACATTCAGTTGAATACACAAAAAAACATGCATATACACACACTTGCTGCTTCTGTTCCCATCTAGTGGACAAATCATGTTTCAATTGACCTAACCTTCCATTTACTGGTCTCTTTGCTTTATGCAAAAGACCTCAACACAATTCACAACTGAGAAAGAAAATGGGTATTTGTAGAACAATGTATGAAATCTTACTGAAGTCTTTTCATCAAAACAACATTTAGAAATAGGCCTCTCAGACATCTGGCAGCAAGACTAGGAAAATGATTGTTGCACATCTCCACAAATGCACCATAAGCATTTCCAACAGTAAATCTTACTGTTTCCCTGGAACCACTTATTCCACACAAAAGAAAACAAATCTGAAAACCATTGCTTTAAATGCTTGTGCTTCTGTCAGTAAAAAATGGTGCCACTCATTAAGAAGGAAAACTTTTTATGAGAACTGTAAGTCCTATTGACAAATGGAGCAGCTTACTGTGTCCAGGACAAATGTTATAAATCAACAATTAGTGACAACCAGCAGAGATTTAGGGCTCACTATCCTGACATAGAAAAAAAACATTTCCAACTTCCTTGAGAGTATTCCATGAAGAGTCTAGTTGTATCTGCTCTTAAGACCAAGGCAAGCCATGATTTGGTTTTAGAGAGGACTGCTGTTCAGAGAAACACTTTAATAAGGATCTTAATTCTTCCTAAAGCACAAACAAGACTGTCCAGCTTGTGATAGCAGACAGGAGGGTCAAATCACACAATCATCATGATGAGAAACTTACTATTTCCTAACCCTAAAAAGAATTTGTTTGCTTTTTTCTGGAGGCAACCTAGCTCAAAGCATTAATGCATTTGTGTGTTTGGAAATCCCAGATTTCCAAAACACAGAAATGGGTTCTTATGCTGACTGTGGTATGTACAGAACTCAGGCACAGAGCTTCAGACACTAATCAATAACAATTTTGCCTGTCTTTTTGTCATGTTGTTTTATGTTAAAAATATCTAGCTGTTCAAATTTCTTTATTCTACTAGAAAAGAAAAAGCCTAAAATAATTTTTTCTTGAACATATTCTGCATTCAAATGCAGAAATAATATTTTAACAGCAGGCTCAGCCTTCTTCATTTATCCCTCCTTTTTCCAGAAAGTTTCATACTCAGTTCACAGTTTTTAATTGCTCTGGTCTTCCAGTATTTTCTTTGGTTGCAGTTCTATGTTGTACTCAGTGAATGCTCAGTGCCATGGATCTAGCACAATTGGTATCCATCAGCACAGATCACCATTGCCCATGTTTCCTGCTCTGAACCACTTAATAATGTTCGTAATTTTCAGTGATGAAGTAAAATAAATCCAAGAAGTGTCTTTAATTCTGTGTGCTGTTGGATGCAAAGGATTTTCAGCTCCTTGTAGAAGGATATTAGGGCGTAACAGCCATACCCAATAATTTGAAATGCAAATGTTCTGTCAGAAATAAATAAATTACCTGCACAGGACTACAACCTGCAAAACAGAGCAAGAGTGAAAATCTACTCCTACAAGAATTTAAATAGAAATGTAACTTAAAATCAGCAAACACTGAATTTGCTGTTCTTTCAGAATACAGACAATATTGGTCCTACCTTTCAACTTAATACATATCGAATGATGTCATTATCATTACAATTATTAAAAGAGTATTGCTCTTGATAAGAGTGGTCCACTAGCTTTCAAACTCATCCATCACCATTCATCTCTTCTCCTTTTATGTTTTTCTCCTCTTTTATGTGGCATGGAACAATCTTTCAAGAAGCACTCTGCTGTGAGCACCGGCAGAGAGCACACTCTCATAAACCGAGTATTACCAAACAGCACAATTCATACCATAAAGTTTTTTTCTTTGCACATTTTTCAGGTTTCAGGCAACATTTAAATCATTCTACCAAAAAAGTGATTCAGAAAATCCAAAGTATTTGTATAAATCACATTTGGTCAATAAGTGAAGCTGTCAATACTTGATAGGATTTTTTGATCTCAGCAGATTGAAAGCTGATAAAATATAAAGAGTGTGACCAGCATTACAAACAAAATGTCTCCATGTTTTCAGTGAGGGGAATAGTATCTGAAGTTAAGCAAAACCGAAAATAAAAGAAACATGAAAAAATTTTCTTCCACCCCTTCCCAAAACACCAGATTTGCCTTGCATACACAGTAATCTAGTCATCTTCCCTTCCAGTAACTAAATGTCAGAACCAGATGTTCTCTCTATTATTATCAAATTATACTCTATCTAGTATATAATATACTTTTAAAACATCACTTTTATTACTAGTATAATAGAATTATGCAAAAATCAGTAAAATGAGAAACCCACCTCTCCATTGTTTCTCTGCCCAGTCAGCACATTCTCAATCATGACAGTTCTGGGAAATCACTGTTTCTTTATACTGCTGTTTCCCATAGCAATTAAATGAAAATAATATTAATGAAACCTGTTGTCATTATGTATTAAATCTCTTTTAAGTATTTTGAAATTCTCAAATGTAAGGTCCTGTCTAAGAAGCATATACACCAGTCATTTTTACCTCTATATATGGTTCTGTTACTATGTCTGCACTGCATACACAGTAACAAAGACACCAAGAGCTTCCTAAGGATCATTTATCACCATTCACTCTACTACTACTACTACTAAAGTATTCCACTTATTTCGAATCAAGCTGCAGCACTAGCACAGTCTAAGGATTTGTTTTTAAATTACATTGTGTCTTGCCTTAAATGGGTGACCAGGTCATAATCCTCCCACAGCAATGGCTGGTTATATTGTTCTAAATTACCAGGCACTGCTAACAATTACTTGAAAACAGATAGTCCTGTTAGAAAAAAAATGGTGATCCAAATTCCACTTTTTTTCCCCCCCCAACAAAACTGCTAAGGTTTTGATGATCTATTTATCCAACATTATTGTTAGCTGTACCTCTTTGCTCTTAACATAAACAAGAAAACTGGAAAATAAGCCAAGTCCACTTACAAAACAGTAGAAGACAAGGACTGAACATTGATACCAATGGCTGAATTTTTTCCACATAATTCAAAACTACAGACTGAAAAATTGGATTTTATATGCAGCAGCAGGCTTGATATAATTTATCTTTGTGGATAAACTGTTCAGCTGCTTATTTTTGAGGAGAAAGAAAAAAAAAAAACAAACTAGCACAACCCCCCACCCTTAATCTGTAATTCTCTAATCACACAAAATAAATACTCTAAAAGCTAACAACATTAGATAGCCATGCATAAAGTTTCTCCCTTAGGAAAGTTATTTTCAGTTCTCTTGCTACATGGGACCAGCTTGCTGCCAAGAGCATGTGTTCTTGGATGGGGCTGCAATTCTTGAGAACGGATAAAGCCTCCTCAGCTGGAAAAACCTGGCTGTAGAAGGAACCATGGAGAAGAAACACTGAGTGCTGCCCATCCTTGTTCTGAAATGTCCTGAATTTTTTCTTCTCGTGTTTTTTTCCTGTGTTTGTTTTTGTTTTCTTGTTTTTTACTCTAACTGGAATGGGAGTCATTTCATACCAAGAGCAGAAGAGGAGCCAAGGACTCCCTCAAGCTGACTACAGACTAGACAATTTCCAGTATTTTTTGTGGAAACAGCACAAATACCAGAATGGAGGAGAACATAACATAACAGGAACTGCCCTTATTCTCTACTACATTTCTGTTACTCCTGCTCAATAACTCAGTTTTCATCTGGGCAAAATGTTTTTACACTCTAGCTTAAGGTTGGCAGACAAACAAAACAACCTCAGAAAAGTAGGACTTCTGAGGCCCTTACTCTTTTATGGTGTTCTTTTAAAAACTGGCTGTGTAGTATTTGTCTCAATCAACTAGTTTTGACCATGTTCCTCCAGAAAGCTGGTATCAGATGCAATAATTAGGATCAGAGTGACTAGACGCAACCAGCATTACTTTCAGTATTTTGCACACACTGAGAGTGTAAAATTAGCCAGCAGCCTTCTTCTCTCCAGGGTATGGCTTCATGCAACCTGTGTCTGCCATCAGGTAGTGCCTGCACACAGCAGCCCAGCTGGTCTCTGTGAGCACAAGTGAGAGACGCCCTTGTTGTTGAGGCTCTTGGTTCTTCATTTCAGGACATCAATTGTAGGAACATCTGAGGAGTAACAGCTTAGGAAAATTGAAGGTGAAGGAAGACCTTCAAGAATATGTTCCAGAGTTTTGCTCATCCTTATTGGCCTTCTCTTCACTTTTCCAGATCTGCTCTATGTCTTTGGTATGGGGAGGAATGGAGCCGTGACAAGCAGTGAGCTGACCTTCCTGGGGACACCCTGTCACAACAGCAAAATCCCATCTCTGAGTCATAACATTTGGAGTGCATGAATTTATGTGCCATGGTAGGGTTGTATTTTGCCTACAAGCATCTACATTTATCTACACCAAGCATTGCTTGCTAATGATTTATTATCCAGGCATTTGCCTTGTGAGGACTTTCTGCAGCCCCTTAGCTGGTCCTTTATGGTTTAGTGGGCATTGACAAACTTCTTGTTTTGCAAACTTCAGCATTTGCCTCCTCTGCTGAGTTGTTTATGAATGCACAGAAAAGTACAGGTCTCCACACAAATATCACCTCATCTCACTGACTCTCTGTTATCTAACTGCCTGTCAATTCAAGTACTGCCTCCCCTGTGCCTATAAGGGATTAACTTTTCCCAACACAGATGTGAATGGAGTCTCTCCTATTAATGGTCACTTTACAAGTATCTATTGTTTTGTGTCTGTACACTAATGACAATTCAAGATGAAAAAAAATTCCAATCAATTGCAATGAACCTATGAGATTTCATACACTTTCCTGAACTGATGTACTCTCCCACTCAGCTTTGCTGATTTGGCACACTATGCCTACTGCTTTTAGGGAGGAGTTGTGTCCTGGTTTCAGCTGGGATAGAGCAGCTTTGTTCCTAGCAGCTGGTACAGAGCTGTGTTTTGGACTCAGCATGGAAATCACACTGGCGACACAGTGATGTTTTGGTTGTCACTCAGTAGTGCTTATCCTATGTCATGGACACTTCAGACAGGAGGCTCTGTATCTGGCAGACAAAATGTAATTTCTGGGGCTTTGTAAGTTTCCTGAGCATTTTTATTCACTCATTCTGAGTGAAATGTTAAATTAAACTAGCAGTCTCAGAAAATAACAGAAAAAGAAGAGACACTAATTCAGCAGGAAGACTGAATCATGACTTGGGCAACAATTGCGATCCAAATCTCTCCTGGAAGGATGTATTTTAAACTTTCTATACCACTTCATCTTTGGGGATGAAAGATGGATTTCAGTTTCAACAGCTTTCAACACACACCACTCTAAATACACCAAAAGTAATTAAATAAAAGAGAAACCATACAAACATACAAATTTCCCTTACAGTAAGAAACCTCCCACAACACTGAACTGAAATGCTCAATATATATTTCTGTCTTCTCTAAAGAGATTTCATTTTCTGTATTTTGTGTTTTATGAACAACGAACTATTTTAAGCTTCTAAATTGCAGTATGATTCACGTTGATGATAAAAGCCAGCAGAACACATTTGAACTTTGCACACATCCATCTCTCCTTGTTTTTAATGGTTTAGAACAGCCCTAATGTATTTACACAGGTTAAGCAGCTTAAAAGCTGGAACACAGGAAACCTTTGGGCTAAACTCAATATGATTAAAGTTCACAGTAATGGATGAAAAGAAAAAGAAGAACACACAACACACTACAACAACAACAAAAAATTCTATACAACTGTTTTGCAAACACTTAAAACAGAAGAATTTTGTTGTTGAAAAACCACCTTAGAACAGTTTACTAACTCATTAAACTACTTTTATTACAAACATTTCTTAATTTTTCAAAAGATACTTTGGCAAAAGGATAAAATATTACATCTGGAATACATCCAGATGTAGTACATTTCATGCTTTAAAGTAACCCATACATCTAAGAATCCATTTTCTCCAGTAAGGCACTTCACAAAATGAAAGAAAAATGAAGTAAATTAGAAACTCTTGTTGTGCTCATGGTTCTACAACTACAACTATAATATGACAAACATCTGTAATGGCATTTCAAAAACTGAAAGCAAGGATTTATCTACTGGGAAATCTATAAGATATTTTAAGTGGCCCGAGTAACACAAATACAAAATGTTATGGTAACTCATCAAAAATACAGATAGCAGTTAGATAAGTAACCTTGAGGGTGAAAAAACAAAACTCTTCTTCTTTTACAACTTCAATATTGATATTTCACTAAAAAAGGTTCTTTCCAAGATCATGAAATCTTTTGTAGCTTCAACAGGTTTCTGTCTCATTTTTGCAATTCAGTTTAACTAATTCTTAAATTTTTTAAAAATCATTTAAAATAGTAAAACTTTTATAAAATATGTTTAAAACTCATATTCTTTTTGTAAGGTCTTTTCTTCATTAGTAAATTACTCAAGTCTAGGAAAAGGAGATAATGAGCATCAGGTGGCCTACATGCAGAGGTGTTTAGCTAGGTACTCTCACTTTCAATATTACAGAATCTATTATGTTGGAAAACATCTCTGAGATCAAGTCCAACCTGTGACTGAGCACCACCTTGTCAACCAGACCATGGCAGTGAGTGCCACTTCCAGTCTTAAACACCTCCAGGGATGGTGATCTCCAGATATCTGGAGATCTCAGGACGCCACCACATCCCTGGCCAGTCCATCCCAATATTCAGTCACCCCTTCTGTGAAAGAATTCTTTCCAATGTCCAACATAAACCTACCTTGGCACAGCTTGAGGCCATGTCTTCTCTTCCTGCCGCTGGTTGCCTGGGAGAAGAGACCAACCCCACCTGGCCACAGCCTCCTTCCAGGCAGTTGTGGAGAGTGACAAGGTCACCCCTGAGCCTCCTTTTCTCCAGATAAACACCCCCAGATCCCTCAGCTGCTCCTCACAGGACTTGTCCTCCCCAGCTGACCCTTCACCAGCTCTGCCACCCTTCTCTGGACTCACTCCAGCACCTCAGTGTCCTACTGGAAGTCTGTACTGTCAGTAAGTACATTCATTATAACTAAAGCTTTTCTGAGCTCTCTCAGTCTAAAGCAAAATTGTCATTTAAGGAAATGCAAGCATAGCAACAGTGTGACGGTTAGATGTAAATCACATCTCAAAATCCCGCTAAGTATATCTAGTCACCTGTAGTACCATAATAAATCATAATCATAATAAAATTAAATTCATAGCCACATGTAGTCTCTATTTCTTCAGCCTTAAAAAAACCTCTCAAAACAAAAAAGGAGGAAATCAGGGGAACAACTTAATAAATTATACAAAGTCACACAGTTAGGGGATCATTAAGGCTCATGCTCCTGTGACAGCTGTGGCCTATCTTGCACTTAGAAAAAGAGCTGCTGGTGGCTAAAGGTGCTCACACACCATGAAAGTGCTAGACAGGAACAAGTGCTATCTTGCTGTCTCAAATGATGCTATAATTAACACTTCTATTAATCTAGTCAGTATTTGGGTATGCAGAAGAAATTGGCAGGTTAGACTGTTTTGAAGGCAGGGAGGGAGCCAAGCATTGCACTCGACTGCTGGTGTTCCTTTCGTCTCAATAAACGGTGCCAAACTCACAGTCCAAAGCAAATGTGTAGCTCAGCCAGTGACAATGCAGCCTTTTCCACAACATTTCATCAATATGTTTGAATCTGCTTCACACATATCTGCTCTGAAAGGACAATGGTACAGTGAGAGAAGTCCTTGTTTCTTGAGCCTAATGATTCTATAATGCTGCTAGCTAGCAAGTAGCTTCACTCCAGTAGCAGACCTAAAAGAGCTTTCAAAAACTAAGCAGCTTAAAAATAAGTCAAATTCAACCTATCAACAAGTAGATCTAGAAATGATTAGAGCACCTGCTTGTCCAAGTACCTTCCACAAGCACTTGCTGATTAGTAGAAACCGTGTGCCAGGGACATTGCTTTCTCCTGTCCAGCAGACCCCTCGGTCACTACCTGCCACCAAGGATGGCTAGGTCACTTCCAGCTTCTCCAAACTTGAGTCATCTGAGCTGGGATTCTCCAAATGAAGTGGAAATTTCACAGTGCAAGTATTTTAGAAAACTTCACACAGGACAATACAGCCTGAGTACAAGAAAAGGTGAAAATGGGTTTATAATTCAAAACACCATACTTTCTTCTTTGAAAAGCTCCAGCATTTGCATTTTTGTGTTTACATCATATTTTATTCTGTGGGGAGAAGTGCTGCAGGGTCACGCTGGCAACAATTAAAGTGAAAATTTCCTTAGACTGACTGTGCCTTTCTGTCAGCTCTGAGCACACCACTGAACTGAAGGAGTACTCTGGGCATGTCAGCACTGGAGCAGCCCCATAAGGCAGAGTGTTCCAGGGGCAGCTGATGCTTTCAGGATCTTTAACATGAAAGGCAACCTTTCATAATTCAGCTTGACCATGCTACACTAGGGAAGAAACATATATACACACTAATCTGTGTATGCTGACCCACAGATGGAACAGTACATCTGAACACAAGCTCCATTCAGATATAAAAGCGTGGGTGGCCATTTCGGAGTTTCCCATGGCAACAATTAGTTATGGGCCCACATTAGCATAAGTCCTTGCCTGTTGGAAGAGAAGCATAGTTTCTGCAAGTATATAGATTTACTCAGAAAAAATAGATGCACTGGAGGACACTTCAGTGCTTTCCCTGCTTGTGGCGGGTGTCCCTTACCTCCTGACAAGCATACAGACACCTTTCCCTGTCCTGCTGGAGGAGGCAGCCTGCCAGCTTCGTGAGCACTGGAAGAGGAGATACAATTTTCTATCATTTTGTTCTGCACAATAAATACAATGCTGTTGACAGAGGATATTGCACAACCTAAGCAATTTCATTCACCATAATATCTGATAAACTCAAACAGATTAAGAAGTTTATCCCTAAATGCCTTCTCACTTTTCAGCTAGGGAGCCAGAACACAGATATTAATCAATTTTCCAAGGACACAGAGGAATTTCTATGGCATGCTGAAAGCTTGTTTCAGACCAGTGTCATTATTATAGAACTATTACTCTTGCTAGAGTCTCAGAAATTTTACCTTCTTTAGGACAAGTAAATGGCTTTGGAAGCTCACCCTTTCTGCCAACATGCCTCAAACTTATCAGGAGATCTCAGATTATTGCCACCTATTTGCTTTTGTGCTGAGACCAGTGACAGGTATGTCTGCCAACTGTCATGACTGTCTGTCATGTCAGTGACAGTTCAGGTAAATGTTTCCCTCCAAGAAACAAAAAAAATATAATTTGTAATTTCACATCAGTCAGGTGAGAACCACCCACACGAATAACAAAAAAACCCCAACTAACTCTGCAGCTCACTCACGCCTTAGCACTGAAATAAACAAACGAGAACTCAGGACAGCCTGAACCTCCTAGGGACATATCTACCCAGCAGCTATCTCAAATATTGAATAAATTTTATTCCTTATTTAATACATTAGACTTGCCCTGATTAAAAGGAAGGAAGATTAATTTTTATGTATTTTTGTAAAAAAAAAAGTCTTTCTAGCATGCTGCATTTGAACGCTACAGTGCATTAACAACCAGGAAATGCTGTATGTTATACAAGTCATGGCAGCTTTACCTCCAGTAACTATATGATGGATTCGGGGCTTTTCTAAAAGTAATTTGTTAGACTACTACAGCAGCTTTTCATAAACTACAATTGAGTGCATGATGGTATTCCCACAGCAATTAGAGCAACATACAGAGGCCAGCTCTCTTTAGATCAAGGACTCCTACCAGTGTAAGCCATATACTACTTCAATCAGGTCCCACTTGTGCTCTTAAACAGGGTTAAGAGCCACATATTAAGGCTAATACTCTGTTTCCTTTAGGGAAAAACAATGCTGGGTCTAGAAAGCCAGTGCTTATATATAGGTATCTTGGGACTACTGGAACTGTTAATTGTATTTCACACATCTTTGCAAGTTGCTGAGATGTGAAACCCATAAAGTTAAAAGCATTGACATGGTCATAACTCATGTTTCTTGAGAAATTTCCAGGGGGTATAATGAAATTAAATAGCAAGGCCCTAACTGTTGACACTTCTCTAAAACAGAAGAAAACACAGTCTTATTCTCTTAAGAAAAAATGCCCTTTTTGGCTTAAAAAATTGGAACAAAAAAATAAGTTGAATTCCAGTGGTAACATGCTGTCACAACTGAAAAACTGCATTTAACAACAATTTACAATCAAGTCTTCTGTTATAATGCTGGACAACACAGACAAAATGCTAACTCTGATAGATGTAATCCTTTCAGTCCTTCCTGTAACTAAAACTGCTATTTGAGACAATTAGCTAGAAAAACTGGTGTAGTAGAATATCAGCACTGCTGTACTGAGGGGATAAGATAACATGTCAGATTGGGAGCTCTGCAAGGAGAATTTAGTTATTTTGAGATGGTCAGAGCTTCTGGAAAGAAACCCTCACCTCCTGCAGAACACCAACTGGAAGCTGTCACTCACTTATCTCAACAAAACATTCACAAGCTTGTACCACAGGCAAACGTGCCAGATTCTGTAACGCACGTTCCTCCTGGTAAAAAATAAATGTTTTTTGATTCAGGGAGGAAAAAAGGACACACCAGAGAAAAATCTACTTTAAACTATGAACAGTGTTCACAGCCTTGGAAAAGTACGTAATATCAGCTGCATGCTTTGGGCCACCACATGAAATTCTGACGGCTTTGTCTCTGTTACTGGTCTTAAGATGAAGTCTCTGTCAGGAGGGTTCTTGCAATATTATTACAAATATTTTTGTAGACAATGATTTAACTCTGCTTAACTGGCTTGGCCAAGAAAGGCAGGCTAAACAGAGTGAGCTGTGACAGCTGGATAGCCTGAAAAGCTTCCAGTGCATCCTTTCTAAAGCAAAGTCTTGCCCTCTACATCTGTAAAGCATGGCATGATCCAGCCAGGACTTAATTGAGTTCTGAAGGTCCCAACATGTGCTGAAGGGCATGTAACAAGAGTACAAAGAGATACCTTGGGTTTTCCTGATAAACTTCTACAGTTTCCTCTTGTGTAATAGCTATGAAATCAGAAAGGATTATTGATCTCACATCTATTTCACTACTTTTGGAATTGCCCTAGATGCTTCTCTTTTTACTGCAAAGTGGCTTAAAAGATCTTCACAGCATGAAGAATGAGTTCTGGAACCAGGTGGAGATATCCTTGGGTCACAGGGCAATTTTAGACAGGACAGTTACAGTCAAAGCTGACTCAACAAGTTAGCAAGACCAAACATCCTCTACAAATCCAGTGAAGAATACACTGGAAAAATGACACAGTTCACTAGAAAGTAAATTATGTTGTTTATGCATACACGCTAGCATTTCTGACATTCCTCCCCAGTGTTTTATACCTCCCTTTTAATAAACCACCCATATTCCCTTTGCCCTGTGAAATAAATGGGCTTAATTAAGTGGTGGAGAATAATCAGACCAGTGACTTACACTTCCAAACACGATGAACCCCAAATATCACATAGACTATGACAGAAGATACTCTGTGTTATACTCCAACCTCAACCATTTCTGGTGCAGGAGCTCTCTGAAAGAGACACCAAGAACTTGAAAAGGCATTTCTTTTCCTTGCCAAACCATGAACCACTAATAATTTCCATTCCGTTAATAATTACTTTTAACTTCCAGAAAAACACTTCACTGCAAGCAAAGATCAACCCAGGATATATACAAGGACTAAAACAGATGGTTTGAATTAAAACCTTTACAGTATTAAAACAGTATTATAGTTGACATCAGCATTTTTACTGAAGTAATTACATTGACTATTAACTACTTGATCACTAACAGCAAACAATAAATAGATCATGTGAACATTTAGAGTTATTACCTACATTTGGTTCCTTAACACTTGCAGTTTTCCTCTTAAAAGTAAATTATCACATTATTCTTTATTCAGTGTTTCAGCTATGAGGATACCAGACACAAATGGCATAATGACATTATTTTATTTGTACAATTTTTTTTAAAAATTTACTATTTATTAAATATTATCTGATTTTCCTGGGTTACAGTAGGCATAGGTAGCAAACACAAAGTGTATCTTAAAAGCCACATGATGCACATGGTGTTTGCCTGCCAGGCACATAATTGATCTTGTTATTTAGTCTTTACAAAGTGAAATACAGAGGGTTCTGGCAGCTAGGGATTCAAGGGTAAATTTTTGATCCAAGTCAGTTTTCAAATTTGCTTCTTAAGTTTTCTGTGTCAGCCCTAAAGCCAAGACTACACATTTCTAGAGGAGTAATAAATAAACAAAATCCCAGACCAAATACAAAATAAAGGTATTTCCTTTCAGCATGCTTCTCTGAATATGCTCAGGGTACAGCTCGGGATAGCCCACAGAAGACACACTTCTCGGTCTGGGTGAATCTGTGGTGTTTCCCTGGGCAGCCCCACTGCACCATGCTGCACTGCTTTCCAGCCTGTCCTGCCACACGGCTCTGCCAGCAGAACAGACCTCGATTCAATGCCTCCCTGCACAATCTGTAGACAGAGATACCCTTGCATGTGGGAGCTCACTTACTCTTTTTTTCCCCCTTTTGATTAATTCTTTAATCCATACAAGTCCATCCATTTTATCCCTGGTGATTTTTTTAAGGAACCGTCGCTTACAGTGCTGTATCGAGGCCTCTCATAAAATCCACATGGCAGGGAGTGAACAGCTGTCTCCCTGACCAGCTTCACGAGAATGAATCACAGGACTGAATCCGCATTATGTATGGCTCTTCAGACAGCCCACCAACTTTATCAGCCTACATTCTGGCTTTTCAACCTCCCTTTGCACTAAAAGACTTAGTAGAAGACATTTAAGTATCTGTAAAAAAAAAAAAAAAAACAGTACTTCTAAAAAAGAAAGTCTTCACTGCATTATGCAGGAAGAATTCAAAATCCCCAGCAGAGTGACAATCTATTAGATGTTCGGAAGAAAACTGACCATTGCTGTTACTACTTGATTATGCTTCAACAAAAGGTGAGAATAGCAAGCAAAGTAGAGAAACCTCCCTCTTGCAGGACTTGTTCCACGTTCAGAAGCTAGAGAGTCCTACTCATCGTTTGCAGCTCTGCCTCTTACCTACAGCATCATTCTTCCATAGTTCATGCTGGGCACCTCTCCAGTAGTAGAAGGGAAACATTATGCCAGGTACTTTTGCTCTCCAAGGGCTACCTTGCCAGAAACTTGTTGTGGAGGGTCACACCACAGCCAAGCTCCCCAACAGCCTCTCATTCCCATTCCCCTTTCCATCCTCAGAAGTCGATAATCACCTGGGTACCAGTTTAGTGTGCCAGAGTGCAACAAGGAAGACTGGGGCAGTGGCCAAGGTTGGAGACAGGGGAGGCTCTGGAGCCCAAGTGACCAAAAATTCCTCAAGGCTGGAATTAGGCACACTTCAGATGATGGCTCCATTTCCAAAACTACCCAACTGGTCTGAAAGTTCTGCTGCAACCCTGAGAATCATCTGATTCTGCTGCAGATGGTGGCCAGTGCAAAGCTTTCAGAGTCACTCTGTGTGACTCAAGAATGGCATCTTGGGAACTCCTGCTTTAGAATGTTTCTCGTTCACCTTGGATCCCTTGGAATGGTTGAGAGGGAACACCCACTTGTGCCAAAATATTGTTGTGGTGCACACAATACTCCCTGATTTACAGAAACCAGGTGTGTTCAATTACAGCTCTGCAAATTCCAGTCACACTTTTACTCAGTTTCCAGTACAATCCCTGCTGTCATAACACGGATAAGGAATGTGCAAAATTGCAAAGAGTCTCCTGGTTGTAAAAATCTCTTGTGTTTTAAATGTGCAGTGCAAGTTACTGCACAATTACTGCATCATTGTTTAAATTAATTGAAAAAGTCACCCCTTTTCAGGAGCATGTCATTACATACTATGAATATGCAGCAACTAGAGGTTCTTTTTTCTGTCAGAGATGGATGGTATTAAAAGAAATTTTCTCTGTGTGTACTTTACTGTATGGAACTTTTCATTATAACTCACATAATTTGCTTTTATAATACAAACTAGTGTTTATTTGCTAGAGCGACTCTTCCTTCCCCTGCTGCAAAGTTAGTTTATTGACTGCATTGATTTGGCTAGTGCAGTACACACCATTTCTCTAATTCAAATTAAATACACGATTACATTTAAAACACAAAGTGGAGTTAAAGTTAAGATTGTAACTAGGAACTTTCTCACTTGTTAGCCTCTTAGATAGTGGTAACAAACTGCCGTGAAAGGTTCTGCATAATTTCCATCATCTGATCTTCCTCCATAAATACAGAGGCTTCACTGCGTGTGTGGGCAAAAATTCATGTTTCAAACTGGCCTCACTCCTCTAAAAGCAAGTCAGAAGTGGCCACCATCAGTCAGTGGTTCTGGGTGCAGCTCTGTCCTGGTAGAGGAGGAGCAGTTGTGGTTCACAGGAGGACCACTGTGCATGTTGGTGGCTAGCCTGCAGTCTGTAAGTCTGCTTGGGAGAGCAAAGACCTGCTGGGATCACAAGCTTTGCCACTGGGAGGGAGAAAGATTGACCTCTCCATCTGACTACACCAGAAACTAACCAGTGATGAGTTGCTAATTCTTGCAAGATGCCTCAAAACACAGCAATCAGAGGACAGCAAATTGGCAAGTCTGTGTTTAACAGAGAAGAAAATATGATAGCAACAAGAGAGCAATGAAGGAAATACACACAATAGCAGGAATATTAAGGATGACAGAGATAACTGGAAGGGAAAACTTTCAATCAGACACCCTGTAAAATAACCACAATAACTTTGGTTATTTTACAGGGTGTCTGATTTAAGCTAATTGTCCATGAAGTGTTTTTGGCAGGTTTGCAGGTGAAGATATTCAAAGGCTTAAAAATCTTCAGTAAATGCTGGAGTCACAGATGTGGTTTGGAAGACAGGACAAAGAAGACAAGTTTCTGCATCTCAGGTTAGCTTTTAAACCATTGGATCTACTCAGATGCAAGCCTAAACAAGACATTTTGGGGCACAATTTCAGGCTTCAAATACCTTAAAATGTTCTTTATTTTCTGAGTTTTCTTATAAAATATAGCCCTGTCTGCAATTAATTTTCAGCATGTGTTTTCCACATTTAGAAATCCCAAATAGTTTTCTGTAAAAGACAGACAGGCAAAGTGAAATCCTTTTTTCCCCATGAGATACTGTCACACAGGCCCAGAAAAATGGTTTACCTGAAATATATACTACTGGGTGGGAAGCAAAAGTGGTAAAAGTAACTGAGAAGTGCACTTCCTTGGCCTTCCCTTGGATTTTTCTGCGAGTCATCAAAGACATCTTTAATCCCAATGGAAAGTGATGATGGAAATACAGTTTCTCTCTCTGCCAAAATGAATCTTCTCTTCAGCTGAAATGGCTTAGCCAGATCACAGTGGTATAACTTATGCTTCTCTGTGCCAAGGTTTCTGATTCTGGCTCTTGGAATGTGTCTGTAGCAATTTCTTCTACACAATGGAACACATTTCTTGCTTGGAAACACTTAAAATAGGCAAATAGGGCAACTATTCTAAAGGCTTTGTTTTCAGGTGGAGGTTTTAAACCTGCCTTCTCAACAGTTCTGCCCCTATCCACATACACCAGGATGCATCACACTGATCATGGTTTTCAGTTTCTCAGATTTTACTGCCAGCTCTGCTCGGACTTAGGCTCCATATTTATCTGCATTTAACTGAAAAAACAGGCAAAACACAGAAAGACCATAGGAAAGATGAACCAAACTAAAAGAATTAAGAAGAGAAAATGACCACTGTGAACAAATGACTACCAACTGTATTATGGCACTACTATTTACCAAGAGAAGGCAAGAATGTTGGCAGCTCAAGCTAAGGAAGATTCTGTCCTTTTATCCCTTCCCAATAAGATGAGGATTGTAATAAATGCAAATATATCTATTCTTTGTGATTATGAAAGAAGTTATTAAAAAATACCCAACAAATACTTGAGAAATGGTTTGTTACTAACTGCATCTATAAAATTTGAGTTCATCTAAATCACAAAACATGTTTACAGACATGACCATTTTTCTGAATGATTCAGGCCAGGTACCTCCTGACTCCATGAACTGATGGACAATTTTCCCTGTCCTAGAAGAGAAAATGCTGCTATTCAAAGGCACCTTTCTGCTTAATTTAATTCTAACAATTCCTTCACATGTCACAAAAGCCTTTGGACAACATGTGCCTGCTACTAAACTTCATGGTGACAGCAAGACCCCAGGTGCTTTCCCATCAATCCAGTGAGAAGACCTCTCACCTTGGCAGTAGCAGAAAACCCACAGTGTGTGGCTGAGTAGCTATGACACTACCCAGAAGAAAGCAAGCAGAATGATGCACATTGAAACAAGTCAGCTGCAAAGATGAGGCTCAGTTCAAAATAAAAAAAAAAACCACCTAAATTTAGCTCCTTTTATGCCACATAGGGCAAAATATAGTTGCCTAACCACCTGTAGCTATCTCAGACTGCCCAGGATACTCTGCCGGCCTTCCAGCTTCTGCTTAAAAGGCACAGGTGTGCTGTCTACAAGCTTTATGCAGACTTTTGAGTACCTAGAGGATATCCCTGTGATGAATCTTATCCTTAGGTGTCTAAGCTCCCAATATTCAGTAGAGAGTTAGTCAAAACAGGCCCTGGAACATAGAGTAGCTGATGGAGTTGATTTAATTACCTGAAAATGCATGGCAATTATGTATCAGATACCTGGGCATAAGGTTTTTAAGAGAGCGCTGTAAGCTTCTGACCATCCCAGGAAGATGCAAATGACCTGCAGGTCTGCTGGTATCCCTGAGAGCTCTGCACAGAAGTCTTGGCTGCTCAGGCATGTCTTTAATGACACTGAAGTCCTATGCATGGGTTATCAATTCAATCTCCAGTTCTGAAACTGGAGCACTGATACTCAGTGCACACATATAGTTAGAAGGTTTATCATCAAAGTGTAATGCACACAAAGCATCAAAGTACAACAACAGACACTAGTAAATCAAAAGGACATCCTGATGGAAATAAAAACTGGACTGTATTTGTTTCAGAAAGGAAAATAACTAAGTCTATTTCCTAAATAAAAGTTATGAAAATAGACTATTTGGGAATAGCAGATTCATAAAACAATCTTAAAAGTTGTGATGGAAGAAGATAAATCATTTTTTAAAATCCAATTATATAAAATGAACAATAATATAAGGGTTCTTGCTCTTAAAATTGTCATTGTACAAAATCAGTTCACTCAAAATTATTTTTCTTGTGCTATAATTAAATATGAATGCCTTTCAAAAGCTGTTTCAGAGGCTAAATTAACATAACTGCAATAGTCTGGAATTAATTTTGATCTAGCATAAAAATATGGTAAAAGACATTTCTCACTTTTTTCACTGGGAAGAAATTCATTTTGGAGCTGCTTAAGCTTATGTATTGTTTTATTAACTGGGACTAGTTCCCAGTTTATTTCTCTATGTCCTTATTTGGCGTACACTCATCAGACCTAGAGAAGGAACAATCAAACAATATCACAACTTTCATTCTGCTTCCTACATATTTCAGTCTGTGTCTGGAGCAATTCCCCTTAACTGCTTCTGATGTCAGCATGTATAGCAAACCAAAATACCTTGGTGAATTCTGGATATTGTTTTGAAACACCACAGTTACATTAATGTAAACTCTCAAATACAAACTGTGTATTTGTATGCAAATATAAGCTTTTATATTTTTTTCTGAACTACAGTTAATACTGCACAGATGTACATCTGCTTATGAGGCAGTACTCTTTCTTGTTTAGGCATCTAATTAACTAAATTAAACTAAAAAATCAAAATCACAGAATTACCCATCTTCAAAGCAACCTTCAAGCCCAATTCTGCTGCAAAAAAAATGTCTTAATCAGCTGTGAAAATGGTCCTTGTGCTTTCCAATCCTGAAGGCACAAAACCCATTTACCTATGGTAATTATACACCTATTAGAAATTACCTTCCTGTCATTGCAGCCTTTACTTTCTTTCTGCCACTGCCTCTGTTCTGGCCTTGTCACTGTACATCAAGCAGCTCAAGGGCATGGACAGCACGAGGGTCAGCAACCCTGGTGAAAGGCTGAAAGTCCCAGACCTGCTCAGCCCTGAATTACAGTCAAAGACCAGGGGCAGTGGACACACCAGGTCACTCTGAGCATCTCCCTCTCAGAGACAGTGGGCACCCCTCTCACTTCACGCTAGCTGCAGTCTCAGTTCAGGGAGCTGGAAGCCAGCTTCCTTGCAAGAGGAGAGCATGAAAAACAAACTAAATCAATAGAAAGCCTCCAGCAGAACTGGATACTAGCCTGGAGACAGCAAACAGGTGACTAAATGTCCAATATCTGGTCTCAAATGTTGTGCAGTTGCCTGGCCAACTGCTGGCCTCACACCCTTGATCCTGCCAGAAGGAAACTTGTATGGGATTTCACTCTGTCTTGGGTGGATCTGACCCCATGGCACAAAGCCAGCTCCAAGCACTATTGGAAAGCTGAACTTACACTTGGTTTGTTTTCAAGACATGAAACCATCTCATGTACAAGTCTGTATTACACTGGTTCAGTACTGGGCTTTGGTACAAGACTACCAAGCATATGTAATTTTTATCTCTCCTGCTGCCAGAAGAAATAGAACTACTGAAGTGAATTTTTTAGGGAACCATGACACCATTGATCCAGTCACCAGGCAACAGATGTGGTACAAGTATAGGGCACATTTAATTAAGTTTATACAAAGGTCTCAGCAACACTGTGCTGGGTAGAGCACTGTAAGGTTGTCAGGATTCATGACCTGAATGGGGCTGGATCCTCATGAGAACTTTGGTAGATATGAGCACATTCACATGGGAGAAAAAAAAAAACCAAACATGTAATAAACAGATCTTATCTAATACTCTGTCCTAAATCACAAAAGAACAGCAAATGGATGTTCTCTCATACTGTTATTTCAAATACTGCTTTTCAATTTATACTTCTCTGATATTCTCACCTGAGCATGTGCCCAAAGAATTAGAAGCAATTTAATCATTAGGAATCACTAAACAAAGCAATTCCCTTCACACACAATCTTTAATAGTCCAACAAATCAGGACGTAAATATTTAGTACTGCATCTTGTATTTAAGCACAGAAACAACAAAAGTATTCTTAATTTTTTGGTTCTGAAGGTAATCTCATGGAAGTTACTCTTTCATCAGCACAAAGCCCCACAAAGACGATGCTTGGTTAAGTTTTATTTATAACACAGATTTTTTCTGTAGTTAGGACATCTGGACCACAGCTCATCTGCCAAGGATCATATAATCCTCATGTGCTCTTAAAACTCAAGAGAGAAATCAGTTGGTCCAGTAGACTGCCCTGGGGATTATTTTTGACTGTTGAATGAGTCTACTGTAAAATGCAGACATGGCAGGGGAGAGAATGAAGTCAGGACACATTAATTTTTGTTCCATTGACTGTTCTGTGGTGGCAATGAATAGGAGCTGGTGCATGTGTATATGTTTGGTAAAGGGTAAAGAAAAAGTCTTAACTATCAGCCTTATAGACTCTTTCTCTGATAACACAGAGGACAAGCATTTGAGCCACACACATAGGAGTAAATAAACAGACACTTGCGTTTCCTGCATCCAAACCTGTTTGTTAATAAACAGAATGGACTTTATAGAAGAATTGTCTGAGAACTGATCACCTGAGTTTTTATTATTTCCTATTTTAGCTTAATGTCTCCATTAACATCAAAGTAACACCCCATATGCCTCTCCAGTGCTTCAATATATACAAGATACTGAGAAATTCAAAGTATGCAACTCCAAGGAAATACAGAACCTTATCAAGACAAAGAGCTACTTTAAAATGTAAGCCAGTTATGACTACAGGCAACTATGTCATGGCCTCTTGGCTTACTACCATACTTTAAAACTAGCACTAGAAAGGCTGATGAAACATGGCTTGCAAGTCTATAGATGTTTAATTTGCACTCAGTAAAACTAAAGTATGGACCAAAAGAAAAAAAAAATCGAGACGTCAGAAATTTTAATTGAAAATTGTATCACTTTATTTAGAGTTACATGTGGAAGCTGTTTTCATCCCACTTTAATAAAACTTCTTGACAAACTGCCTTTTCTGACTTGCTCTGCTAGCACAGATTTTGATTTGGAAGTCAGGAGGGGCACCTGTTTACAGAGCTGCAGCTGCTCTGTAACTCTGGGAGAAGCAGTGACATGTCTGCACAAAATTAGTTATCATGGAAAACTGTTACTGCTGTCTGTTCTGAAGAACAGAACAGCACAGAGCCAACCAGGTTGAGCTGCATTTCTTTAGATAATTAGATCATAGCAAGCATAAGCAGATCAATCTGACACAACATGCAAGTCCCATTGAAGTTCATGTGTTTTGTTAAATGAGTTAAAGACCAGTCCCAGCTGGCTGGTTGATGGTACACCTTCTCTTGAAATCCCATAATCTCTACCCAAGAATTACGAAATTTATTTCTTATGAAACTTGTTCCTATTGGCCTGAGAGTCAAAGCATACGGTCTTCAAATGCTTATTCTGTATGTCCAAATACTTAGTCCTATACTTATACTAAGTACTATACTTAAGATATGAATATACTAAACTAAAAATATGAATATGCTAGAAGACTTGTTTAGGAAAAAAACCACTAGTTCATATAAAAAAAATTAATCCCATAAAATTCTTTCATTCTTTCAATTTCATCTTGCTTTCACATCAAAAACTGTCTATGAAATTCACCTTCATTTCGCAACATGTCCCAGCCTCACCCACTGTATTTACAGAAAGATTAACTGATGCGTTTGTCACATTAGGTACCTGGGTTACTGCAGTCAAGAAAGTTGCATAGTCATTAAAAATTCAATATAGAAATACACTTTAAATAAAGCTACATATTTACACATCTACACACATAAAGGCACAGAAAAGCATCATAAAACTTACCATCATCTGCAGAAAGTGAGTCATTTGCACAGATCAGTGCCAAAGTAAACAGCAGATGCCGAAGATCCATACTCCTAACTCTGTAATAACAAAAGACAATGAGAGTTTCTTTACAAGCAAATATTACTAATATGACACGACATTTAAGCTATCATCTAGTTTTATTGAATTTTTGATTGGATTTAAACCAGAAGTAGATTTAGTTGATTGTTCATTGCCTCATAAAGTAATACATCATCTTGCAGTCTGGAACAGACAGAAAATACAAGAGAAGTAGCTTATGCGTCTCTAGTCCATTAAATACAGAGGGAGGAAAATCAAGTATTGTCAATTGATAAGACTGCATCTGCAAATGACGTTAAAACTCCAAGAATGCAAACACTTACAATCCCAGCATAAACCAGCAAGCCTTTACAACTTCCCCCAAAAAAAGCACACTCCTCGTTTTCCTTAATTCACTCGTGTCACACACGCACACACATCGTACAGCCCCACTGCACAACCCTGTTTTGAGGCTCTACTTTGCTCCTGCTGTTATCACCAGCATCTGGTAACAATGGTGAAGGGCAGCAGCTGCTCTAAGCTGGACTTGCAGACATCTGCCCAAGATGGTACCTGGCTCCCAAAAACCTCATGAGGTGTCCATAGGAAGTATGGGGAAAACATCCATACCATGGATTATAACCTGACCATTTATAGCCATGGACATTACCAGAGACCTTCAAAACTAAAGCTACAACACACATGCTAAAATGGATGTTTAAACAAGTCAGGCAGCACTTTTTGTTATGTGCAAACCAGCACCATACACTAACACCCTGCTCAGAGAGGCAGGAGAGAGAGAATAGCTCTACTTCCACATCTGACTGTAAATTTGTATGACAGACCTTGATTCTACACTGGACTGTTTTCATTTAAAGATTTTATTTCTTTATCTAACAGGAGATTAAATCACAAGTGCCCAAAGAATCAAGCCAACTAATGAGTAACAATCTCTAAATAGGTGTTATCAAGTAACAGTTTATGCTATCAAATCTGGGTGTCAAAAACTAGTCAGTTGCTTAGTACAAAGTTTGAATTAGGTTAAAGACTATAAAACGCAAGAATGCAGAGCATGCAAGGCTACAGTAATGCTGAATTTAAAAGGTGATTCCCTCAATATTCTTACACTAAGAGAACAGAAGGAATCATGGTACAGAAAACAACCCAACTCCATGAGTTGGCATTTACTCAAACTGCTCTATACAGAAAAAGCTAAGCCAGACCTGCAAAGGCAAGTCAGGAAATGCTCCCCACCCCAAACACATCGGGACAAGGATGCCCAGCACCCCGACAAGCTTGGGTCAGCCTGAGTGGGCATGGGACTGTTGCACCAAGAGAAGAGCTATAGTAGCTCTTTGGACTGCCCAAGCACCTGCAGGACTTTTCTCTGGCCGGGCAGACCTGGGTCACTCCAAAGAGGGGCACAGAGGGAGGGATGGAGGGAGGGGGGAAGAAGGGATGAAAAGAGGAAAAGAGGAAAGGAAGAAAGGGAGAAAGGGAGAAAGGAAGAAAGGAAGAAAGGAAGAAAGGAAGAAAGGAAGAAAGGAAGAAAGGAAGAAAGGAAGAAAGGGAAGTGCTTTAGTGAGGATTTGGTGCAGTGTGGGAGTGAGACAACTTGGGGAGCAGGACCAGGAGAAGTGAAAACTGCAGCTGTTGGAATGCACAGACCTGGGACAAAGCTAATGAAGCAAACCACAGGCCAACAGTCCTCCTAACTCTCAGGAGAGGAGCTACACTGCCACAGTACAAGGTTTGTCCAAGATCAGCTACATTTTCAGGTAGCTCAATTGGTCCCCCAGCTTCCTCTGTACTCTTGTTTAAAGGATTCTTATTATCTGTTATTAATAAATCTGCTACAAAAATGTGCCTCTGTGTTTGTCAGTTCTTCTCCTCTTACACAACATCTACCCCATCAGTCTCTTCTCCCATTCAGCTCTCCTGCTTTCTCCCTAAAGTTTTATTTTCTCTTTCACAGGCCTGAGAACAATGTCACTTTATTTACAACTCTCCTTTCCCAGTATCCAGGCATGTACCAGTACCCAGACGTGCTGCCTTCCTATTCCCACTTTCCTGTTCTCCCACATCCATCAGCCTCTGTTTATCTTCCAACTACTTTTTTTCCAAGTCTTTCTACTTCTTCCTAGCTAGTAACAGCCATAAGAGAAGGGCAAATCCTCACAGGAGTCTTCCTGTGAGAAGAAATATGATCAGAATCCATCATTCGGAGCACACTGTTTCACTTTTCATAACCACACCAAACAACTCTGGTAGGACCAGGGCTGGTCCCCATGTGCAGCTGTCACAGGATGACTATCCCCTCCATCCCTGGGCACCTGACTGGTGGCCATCTCAGCCTCCTTCCAAGAAGAGTGGTTTGACAGCTGAAGCACTAACCCAGGAGTCTGGAAACACATCACAGAGGTCAACAAACACACTGCACTTGTTATTGCAGAGGAAAACAATCCTCTTCCAGTACTGCTGTTCCCTCCTGCAGCGGTAGACTTGTTTACATACCTGCAACACAGCGAACTCCATCAGGAGATTGTTCCAGTTAAAATGAATCCATAAACATTTATTGTAGTGAACCTGTTTGTAGACCAGTTTTATCAGGACTCCCCAAAGACACAGTCCAGGAGCAGAGCTGGGGCAGCACAGACATGGGAATGAGCAGTCAGGGTGGAGGGGAGGGCACAGCCACCCTCCAGCAGCAGCTATTACTTGTTTAAAGCAATTCTACAATTATTGGGAAATTCCCTGCTCAGCCACAGACCTTGACTAAAACAACCATATCTCTGAAACAGGGCACAGGATTAATTTGAGTTCCTAAACATCAGAGATTAACAAAATTTCTGCTTCATCCCTTGCCCTTTTGTTAGTAAAACACAGCATAGAAACAAACTATGTTTCTTCAGTGGACTCTCACAAATGCCAGAATCTCAGCAAGACAAAACACTGTCTTGGCTTTGCCTAAAACCACATGGGACATCCCACTGAGTTATCCATTCAGACGAGTTGTGTCTGTGAAAAATATCCAACTGGTATACTCTGAACATACCCAATATGGACAGGACAGAGCTCAAAAACCGTAACTGCTCTGAAAATAGGGATGCATGATGCTCCACCCTTTGTGCAAGAGCCTCTGTAAAAGGCCAAGTTGTGCTATCTCCTTGGCGCTGCAACCCAGAGCCCTTGGGATAGGGCTTGTACTCGAGGCCTCACCCAGGCAAATGGAGCTCTGCATGGGGTGTGAAGCAGCAGGGACGTGACCTCTGCATCCAGCACAAACACCGTAAGCTCGGCTGGGCTGCAGTTATGAGGGCCACTTCTAGCAGTATTTGAGATGAAGTGAGAGCTACAATGCCACAGCTCCAGGCTCATGGGAGAAAATCTGGTGGAAAGCAGGAGCTGCCCCATCATGATACCACTTTTGGTGGTACAGAATAAAAGTCCTGAGAGAAAGGTCCTCTGAAGTGCCACCTGCATCACCATCAGACAACTACTGCCTTGCAGAAAGTTCTCGAAGATCTGTTCCATAATGACCTACTGCCCTTCCTCCAAGACACTCCTGAGAGCTTGCTGTCAATAGGAGCAGTATTGTCCAGGGGCTTCTCTGTTAACCTAGCAAGAGACAGCTTCTCTGTAGGCATTAGGACAAAACTGACCTTTTAAAATCCCGTAGTATCTACCTCCCAAAACCTAACCTATGTGCCTATGAAAGACAAATGGCACTAATGAAGTGCCTCTTACTCAACAGAAAAAAAACCAAAAACCCTTAAAGTTTCTGAAACATATTATTCTAAAGAATTATATTCTATGTCTTACCCTACTCCAGCAGCCTGCAAGAATGAACAGAGTTAAAATCAGGAAAAAAAAAATTACAGCAGCTGACTGTCCTCAAGCCAGCTGAAACTTGACCACAGAAACATTTGGCTAGAGGTCAGCTCAGGCTAATTACTTCAGTACAGAAAGAGAGCCAGGAGTTATAAAAAGGATAAAAAAAATATCTTGGCCCTTTTCTATAGCAATGTTGGAGTAAGGTCAATCACAAGTGAATTTAAACACAACATCTCTCCAGTGGGACGTGAACAGAGTCAGCATAAACAGGCAAAACTGGGCTAAGAAGCTCCCTGAGAAAAGAAACAGTTTAGTCACAGCACACTGAGTTGTTTGCACCTACTCTGGTCAGGTAAAAATGTTAACACTCAAAGTAAACCAGAAGGAGACTTGCTTATAGGAAAAACTTGTTTGAAGTGAGATCTTGACCTTTACATAGTTTCTGAACCTGAAAGGACCAGAAGGAAGGAGAGGGACAAGGACATTGAACTGTACCTATTATGGCACTTCTGTTTTTGCCACGACCACTAATTCAGGGTACTCCAAATATAACAGTTTTTCTCCAGTAACCCCCTCCAGTTTAGCACTGCTTGCAACAACAGCATCTCTGCAGCTAGCACAAAACAAAAAGCAGCCTCTCTGCTGCAAACCAAACCACAAAATTACTGAGTGAAGGATTAATCTGAAGAGTTTTCCATACACTGCTGTTTCATCATTCCATTAGATCACAAAGAGGCAATAGCACAAGAGTGTGCCATGCATGTGAATATACAGCAGCAGATCCACCACCAAATAAGAGCAAGTGAAGAAGGGAACATAACTCCAGCTCCCCAGATCTGTCCTGAATCTTCTTTATTGCAACTACCAAATATGTATGCATGTACCTGTGCAGAATTTTTCTGGGTGAAAGGCCTTTATTTTTCACAGTGTGAACATTTCTTAAAAGTTACTTCAGGGCATGACCAGTGACACCAAGAGGTAATCTTTCTGTGCTTGCCTAAAAACATTCACATCACTTTGGCTGATAGTGCATAGCTGAAATCACTTTGCCTGCATACTCTCATTCCTCTGAGTGCCAACAGGATGGAGTCATGCTGCAACTGAAATTAGTTTTAGGCCTTCCGATCAACACAATCTAAAACTGCAGTGGACTTAAAGCCTTCTTCCCTTGCTTGCTGATATTATGGCTTGATTAAGTCATCAGCAGCCCTTGGACGAGTGCCTGTTTTTACAGAGCCCTTGTCAGGGCTCTATATCAGCCACAGTAAGAAACAGAGATAACAAATTATCTCAGCTGATATGAGAAACACTCACCTATTGTGTACTGTTATCCTGGATATAAAAAGATCAAAGAATGATATCACAGAAGCAGAAATTACATACTCCAAATTAAAAAACCAAGCAACCAAAAACCTCATAAAGGGCACATTTCCCTTAAAAAAAAAGTCAAAACCTTAACATCAAAAGAAACATAAAGTTGCACTTACTATGCATGTTTTTATGCAAATTTGAGGACTACAAAAAAGTACACTATAAATACAAACTAAACCTAGGGAACAGAAGCAACTTTATATTATTAATTATGTCTTTATGTCAGCTAAATAATTTATAGTGATTTCAAGTATTAAAATGTTGAATTTGCAAATGGAATCTATTGAAATAATTTCTCACTTTGGGTTTAAAAATATTTTTTTCCTACACAAACTTTTCATTTTAGAATAGAGAGTATATTAAATTTTAATTTCAACACTCAGTTTATTTCTCTCTCTATTGTAAGAGACACTGTTAGTGCTTTTAGTGGGTTTTTTTCCCCCGTGGATTGATGATGTGTCTGTTAATTACTCTGATGTAAACTTGTAACAGGCCAAATGATTATCAGCTCTTTGGTGTGGTTAAGGAGCCTTCAGTGAAGCCACATTTGGACACTGCTCTGGGCTTGTACTGAAAGCTCTTTAAAGTCATTGTCCAAAAACTTGGCTAAGAAGTCTAAGGATGCCTTTGGCACATGATGTATCTTTATTTACAATAAAATGTGCTGTACTTTGATAGCAGTAATCTAATGGACTAGGTACACAGAAGGAGGATCTCAGCTCTAAGACTAGTAGATCTCTCCATCAGAAAACAATTCCTAAAAAGAGGATTGCAGTTACAGTCTTCAGTTACTGTCTACTACACAGATAGAAAAATTTGAACTTGGAAAAGATTCGATTATTCTGTTTGCCTTTCAGCCCCCAAAACAGATCAAAGCAGTGAAATAAATGCATCTCAGATGAAAATGCAAACATTTAGCTGCATAACATGCAGATGTGAATTGCTGAGCAGATACTCAGCTTTACATATAATTGTATCATTAAGGAAGATTCAGGCCTATTTGCAAGAATGGTACCTTTTTCAGGCTAAAAACACTTTCTCAACTATAGTACTAATTCTTCCAAGGCTTCTCCATTTTTAAAATTTAGTTATTATTAGTATTATTAGTATTTATTTAGTTATTATTATATAGCAGTTATCCAAAGGACAAATGTATGTGGTTTGCTTTGTTATTTGTACAATGAATTGCAAAGAAAAGTGCTAGAATTTCTTTATATAAGCAAATGTATATTCCAGTCTGTTTGAAGAAATATAATGCATTCACTTAATGTCCAGTATCATGACAGGAAAGCAAAGAGAAATATCTAAGTCTGTATCTATTACACCCCTAGTAATGTGTATTAAAAAATTGTGGTTTTGCTCAAAAACCTTTCACTGAGATAATTATTCACACTTTACATAAAGAGATTAATGATATTTCCAGCTCTGTAAAAAAATCCCAAACCACAAAGCAAAAGCTCTTCAGTGTCTTGCCAGCATTGAGGTTCAAATCCCATCAGGACCACAGCAGTGTGGACCCAATCCAGCAAAGCAGTAAAAAACATCTGATTTCAAGCAGGCAAGATTATATATTTAATATGAGAACATGGCTAAGTAATTCTCCTGGCACTGCAAGAGAGCTTAGCACCTCACAGAAATTAGGAAAATATAATGAAGCACAGGAATCACGGTGCAAAGCAACCTGCGTGACACCACTGGGAGTTAGGCTGGAACATGAGGGAAAACAAACAGGATTATTTTACGCTTGATAACAAATAACCATCATGTATGTGCTGTTGGATCATCACTACACAGCAGGTCGGTTCCACTGTTCAGTCAGCATAATCTCTGCTAGTTTTCTCCTGTGTGCCAGTATCTGCATTATTACTCAAATTAAAAAACATATTACCTGTTACTTGGGCAAATATAGTCAGTTACGTTTCAGCAGGCATCATAAATAAATCTATATCTGATCTCTTGGAGCTCTTCTATAACATGAAAACCCTGCTCCCTCTGATTTCCTTATATTGCTCTTTGAAGTCTGTAAGGCAGGTTTGAGTTCAAGGTGATTGGAAGAAATTGAAGGTGCTTTGTTCAAAAATGCTTGGCTATAACCCAATTCTGTTCCACTGGAGATCACCAGGAGTTTCATTATTTTGGAACAGTTTGGTAATAGCCAGTCGTTTTTGCTCAAAGAGCAATTTCAGGAAATCAGAGCGAGCAGGCTTTTAATTTTAAATAGTATTTATTTTAAAAAAACATTTCTTCTAGGAAAAAAATCCTCAAGAAGTTGTAAAATTTAAGTTCAAGTCCTGGTATTTACCCTAGACTAACGGAATTAATTAAAAGCTCATTACCATGGGACAAATTAATTATATGGTTTAATCGCACGCTAAATTATTTGTGTGCTCCTAATCAGATTAAAGACTACATAACAGAGCCTGTATGGCATTTAGGAAGTCATTAACTTAAATAGCACAGTAACTGAAAGCTAGTAAATGACAGACAAAGCATTTCTGAGTGCATTTCTGCATGACCACTCAGGACTCCAAGCACCCACATACTTACTGTCAGTTGGTCTGCAGGAAAAGAACCATCTTCCTGACAGGAGGTTTGACAGTAATCACTGCATTTTAATTTAGTGCGGTTTTGTATGTCCTGCAGCTCATGTAAGTTTAAGATATGACATATATTCATATATTTTGTAAGTTTAAGATATGACATATATTCATATATTTTGAGTCTGTAATATGCAGACTGAAGCCAACTTTAAATTTCAGTTGAACTGGTGCAGATTTAAAATACGAGCGCACCTATTCAATGCAACTGGTTTTCACTATATACATATATATATATATATATATATATATGCATGCAAAATTATCTGTTTAAGAAGTTCTGTGTTAATAAGGAACAGTATGATTGGCTTTCCATGTGTCCTCTCTGAAATCATACCACCACTGTTCCCTCCCCTATTTGCTGCTGATTTGGCACTTTGAGTCCACACAAACCTGAATATATAAATGGTGGGCACCTACCAAAAAGTAGGGTACTGCATTCAACAACTGCTTAAACTACTTCATATCGACACATAGAGAGATTTGGAGCTAGATCCTTAATTGTGAAAATCAGCACAAAGTTGAAAGAAGCACTGAATGAAACAAGCAAGTGGAGAAGATCATTCCATATTTTTAAATGCCATGCTGCCAAAAAAAGTTTTCATGAGGTAAGAAATAACTTGTAAAGAAAAGCTGATCTCTGTTCAAACCTGTCATGAAATTCTTTAAAAGTCAGTTAACTTCTGCCTCCATTTGCGCTGGTAAGACCTAGAATACAAAATACCTAACTTTTAAATTCAAAGTATGTTTTGATGAAGCATCTCGCATACAGAGACTATGCCCACATTTACCAAAGTGGCTTAAAAACATATGAGCATTTTTAGATACCATCCAAACAGGATCTTTAAAACCTTTACACTGAAACAATCCCTTCTGATAAGCATTTTTACAATATAGCTGTTGATGATACCTTTTAGACCAAGAGGTGTAGGAGGAATGCTGCTAATTTTTAATTGGAGATTTTTCCAAGGCTAGAGTGTCCAGTATTTCCAAATATAGGGAGCCTGATTAGCTTTTTTGCTGACAGAAATTACTGAAAGCCAATCTAATGCACAAACTGTGTAACCAGCTTGATTTTTCATGGCCTTCAAGTAACTTCTTCCAATCCATGTTTTGCAACATACCATGGCATTATTTTACCTGTTTCAGTTATCACAGGTCCTAAAAGAATTCTCCCCAAGGAAGCAGCAGAAGTGGGGTCTGGTTTGCGTCCATGTGCTTGCACACACTTAACACACACATGCACACAGGCATATTGGTGTTTTGATGAAACCTGAAGGTGTACTTTCACAAGCACTCAGCTCATTATTTATATCCTCTCTTGCTCTCTCCCCCCCATATACATATATATTAAAAATATATATAAATATATAAAAAATATAAAATATGAGATTTTATATATATATATATATATATATATATATATATATATATATATATATATATTTGTGTCCTGAGTATTTATATATGGGAGGGGGAGATTCCATCCTGTGAGGAGAATGAGGATGGGTTAGATCTGATGAGCAGGAAGTGTGGGATGGCTCATGGAAAGCCTTTTTCTTGCACTGGAGAGGTTGAAGGGTACATGACACGGGATCCAGATCAGCTTTGAAGTGCATCTGATTATTAAGGAAGGGGAGACAAGTTTGGATTGCTCATTGAGTGATGAAGCCAGTCTGCCTTTTAAGGGGAATAATCCAAACAGACATGCCTGGTAACCTCTAGAGTTAACAACCTACTGAACAGTTACTGGTTTAGAGAGTTTACCTCCCAGTAAATCTGCACGGGCACCTGCAGCTATCATGGCACTACAATGGCAGCTTTGTCTGCAATGGAGATAAAGAGGAATGCCAGGCTGTAATTAGAAATGCACATTGGAAACTGACAGAGCTTTGTCCTGATGCCCATCATTTCCTGTAAGAAAACTTTACCAATGGAGAAATTAAGAAGTGTCTGTAAAATAAGCCACAGAAACAACCATATTAATTTTAAAGATAATTTGACAGACCAATTTATAAAGTGGTATTTTAATTATGCCAGACAGTATTTTCCATCAGCAAATCCAGAAGCAGTCAGCAGCAGGAGTCAGTGGCATTATCCATTTAACAGACAGAGTAAGGGACACACTGGGAAGAGGAACAGCTTGCCTGCATTTAAACCTCAGCCTAGCAGCAGAGTAAAGCATGGACTGCAACACCCCCCTTATATACCATAGAATATCACAGTCTTGTGGATACACTGCCAGCCATCTCAACAACATAAAATAAAGCTGTAGTGGATTAAAAAAATCCCAAACCCAAAACCAATCCCAAACCAAACAAATTGACAGTTTGCATTAAGATGGAAAAAAATTGCAATTAAGAGGAAAAGAAGCTCATCTGAAACACTCAAGCAACTAGAAAAGCCATCTTAATGAGTGCATAGCTCTTTCACAAACAACAGAAATTAACTGTGCTCTTTAGCTGTGGTAACACCAGTGTAGTGGATGTAAGCCTGTCATACCACATATACCACTTTTCAAATGTCAGAGACCAAAGCAATCATAGCTCAGCATTACAACATTTGATTTTAGACATCACACATAAAGCACATCAACTTTGGACTGATCAATTCAAAATGGGATACTATACAACAAACAGGTGCTACAAACAACAGAGCTTCCCAGTGCAAAGCTGGCTGGCTGGCCAAGGGACAGCATGTCTGCCACCACTGATTTTATGACTTCCTTCTCTGCAGGAACTCTATCACAATACCAACTCATTAAAAAAGTGAAACTTTGGAGCACATTCAACTGTTCATTAAAACCGAGAAATGCATTCACATTTTTCCATTGCTGTTACTGTTATTTTACACGAGACCGTGAGGAAATAGATATTTACAGATAAAATTCACAAGGTACCAGAGCCTGGGCCTTCACCCTCAACCTCTCTAAGTATTTCTCAGGCACAAACTCACTCTGCGCTGTCTGTTCACAAACATAAATCCCATAACAAGCTAGATCTCAGACATATCATGCAAAAAAAGGAGCAGACTAAAGGGCAGGACACTGGAGGGAGTTTTGTGAAGCCCTGCTGGGGGCTCTTCTCATCTAGCACATTACCCAACTCCTCTGAAGTCTGACTAGGAGCCTTGCCCTAGTCCGCATTTTTGTACTAAAGCAGGAAGCAAGACTGCTTGCACAGATGCCTGTCAGTAAAAGTCTTAGGAACTGGCTCTCTCCTTTAATCAGGGCCCCACTAAACACCCTCACATCACTCAGCCCTGGGCTCGGCATGGCAGTCTCACTCACATGTGGAAAGTGTCAGCACGGAAGGGAAAGAGCGGGACTGTTCCTTTTTGTAGTTCTTGTACTGAATAAATTTAATATCACAGGAAGCTTATTACTGGAGAGACCAAAGACTTTCATCTTTAGAAAAACTTTTAAAAAATGTAATATAAAAATATATATACATAAAAACGTTTCTTTTTTTTTTTTTTTTAAGAAGTCATTAGCAATGATACCATCTGGTAAAACATGTATGACACTTACCAATCACACCAATCTTGTCACAGCAGCCATGTTCACAAGTGTGATGAGACTGACTGCTCTCAGGTTCAACAAAAATTGTACAGCAATATTCAATAAATCCCTTCCTTATAGCATATATTTTCCCCAACATTATTTAAACTGTAGAATATCACAGCAGACAGAGTTTTGAATTGCCCTGATGCATAAATCAGTCCTTATTTTTATTTCATTTGCTGCATACAAGTTTTTCTTCAGTAATCATACTTACTAGCCCGTGACTAGATTCATATACTTGAAAGAATAAAAATCAGTCACACATAAATGCAAAAGGTTTAAATTCTCCCCGGGTAACACCATGTCAACATCACATCAAATATGGCAAGCACTGTGCAAATAGCATTTCCTAAGGATTGGGATCTTTTGGTCCCCTCTGAAAGTTTGTAAGTATTAGCCTTCATGTACAAACAGGAAATTGAAACACAGCAAGGTTACAGAGGGTGACAGGACCCAAGTCAGTTTGTGGTGGAGCTCGGAAGCAAAGCAAGACCCCATGTCCAAGCTGTGTCCTTCCAGTTCTAGGCTTCTCGCAGAGGAATCAGGAATGGGCAGTTTAGCTATGGATCAAATCAATCCCTGGGCACAGGAAGCCAAGAAAACAGAGACCAGAAGCAGTTTTCTGTATGGTTGCTTGGCCATGTTTCAGCTATAAAAAAACAGAAGTCATTCAAAAACTGTTTTCCAGGTGTGCTGAACTCTGTATGAAAAGGCATGGCAACCACAACAAAGAAGGCTTTGATTAAGAACATCACTAATGACTAATTTATGTTACTTTACAAGCATTTTTACAAGTAACTTTTCACTATTCTGACCTTCTCATTTTCTTGGTGAAATTCATAAAGACCAATATCCCAAGCAGAGATCCAGGGCGCAATGAATGAATCTAGAGTTATACCATCTGGTTTCAGAAACATTAAGAACATAGACATAGGATAGCAAGTTTTACCTACTATTATGGAAACCAAAGCTAAAAGTATCTATAATTTCTCTTCAATTTAATGACAGTACAACTATGTACACTTAGACAGGAATAGCCAGTTCAAGTCTCATAAAACTGCTACAGTACACAGATAGCAGCTGTAAAGTCTCATGCAGAAATTTAACACCAGGTAACAGCTTTTCAGCTTCACACCATGAGAAACCATGGGTCTGAATCCCTTATACAATAGATATTTCTGTGATGTTTGATTCAAATTTACCCACTGAATTCTGATTAGGCTTTCAGTAATACAGGAAAGAGCGAATGAATTAGACATTAATTAAAACCAATACGTACATTCAAATTCAATGACACTCGTAAGTTTCATTTAAACCATGATTTGTTATCTACAGTGTTCTGATAGGCATTTTCACATTCTCCCTCACTCCTAAAATAGAGATTTTTTTTCCCCTCTATTTGTTTCAATAGTGTGCATTTAAAGTCAGCTAATTAATATCCTAAATAACACTCTATGTGGGAAATGGCTTGTTAAAACGCAGTATAATAATTTTTCTCTGACAAGGAAAAATGGCTTTTAACCACTTTTAAGAGTCACTCAGTCCTCTGTCTCAAATGCTGGCTACCAGAGATTGACAGAAGGGCTTGAAGTCATCAATTTTAACAGGACTGACTCTGACAGCCTCAATTCATATATCTCTATTATTATTTGGGTACTAAAATATGACAATTTTTAGATCCCAATCAGAATTTTGTATAATGCATATTATAATTATCACCTCCTGCAGGAGTGAATCCTAGGATCTGTGTGGATTATTTTAGAGTATTACGGGATACTATTGATCAATCTGCTCAGCCAACACTGGTAATAAAGTCACTTGCAGGTAAGATAAAAATTATCACACTACCTCAAATGTCAGCAGGGGATGGACAATGCTTCACGCCTCCCTCAGCTCGACTGCAGATCACGACCTTCTCCAGCCATTCCAGCACCTTCATGAAAACAGGAGAAACGGACAAGAGATGAGCTCTGGAACAGCAAAGGTCACCTGCGGTGGGAGGGCAACATGACAAAACCCAGAGTGGTGTCCTGGTCCTGCTGCTCCTCAGGGAAGGCCACCAGCAGGGCAGTCTGCTCGGCGGCCGCGAGCGCGCGCAGCACCTGGGCTGCTCACTCAAACTGCAGCCGGGCCTGAGCCCCGTGCCACGGGGGCCTGCCAAGCCACAGCACCCCGTGCTAGCCTTGGCATTCACATGAACACATACTTAAAAGGCAAAGGGAGGTCAAGGTGACTGATCAACTCATTCTTAATGCACATTCCTGGTGAAAATCAGCTGCCCTGCAAGTAATCTCTGAACCACCAAGAGGATGAGTAGTATCTCACTACCACTACAAAAACAACAACAACTACTGCTACTACTACTACCACTTTAGGTGATAAATTACAGCACATTAATTTATAAACAAGTGTAATGAAGAAAATAACATTTCATTTTCCTCTTAAAGGAGGCTGCCTAAGTCTCAGGAAGATGGCACTCTGATATAAAAAAGTAGCATGTTATGTTCTGAATTCCTAAGCACATTTTTGCTGTTATGATATTTTGGCACAGAGGCGGCATCAAAAAGAGTTCTTACCTAGCAGCATTTCTCTGTTAAAGAAAAACAACACAAATTCAACATGGAAAGTTACTTCTTCTCCAGAATTCAAGTCAGCTTTTGAAAGTATTTTAAGCGCTCAAATTATCTAAATAATCCACAATAGTCTGGTTTCTACGGGGTGGGACTACAAAAAGACAACCAGATTTCACAGTATCAAGCTCTTTAAAACACGGGATGGGGGGGAATCAGACTGCAAAACCCCTCAAATAACATTTAGAGAACTACTGTGTACAAGCAAACTGAATGCGTACGGTCACACTGCCCTAGCCTGAACAAGAAAAAAGTAACATTTTAAAAGAGAATTTCCTTTACTGAGTTAGCACTAGCTGAAAAAAGAGCAGCAAGGACCTTTTTGTACCCCCAGAATTTTCCATCTGTTATGTGTATAATTTTAATGTACAGATAGATCACTAAACAATGGAAAGCATAATCTGCTTGTGAGTGAAAGTTTAATCATTATTTCTCTGGAATCCTTCTATAGTGCAATGTGTAAAAGGCTGTCACCTCTGAATTTATACTAAAAAAACCCCAAAACAATAACCTCCCCAACTGCCAAATGCAAAAATCCTTCAATATAGAGAAAAATTAAACAGACATTTGAAATAAACAGAAAGCCATTTCCGTGCAAAAGCATGACTACTATGTAGTATTACTATTAAAAAAAAAAAAAAAATCATCCTATGTGTGGTTAATCAAAGTAAAACCTGTAAGGACGGTTTCCTCCTGGTTCACATCATGAAACAAGTGGATTAGACAAGTCCCTACATTATAAGTCTTTACATTAGTCTACCCCATAATATGCTCAGCCAAATTCTATTATCACACTTTTTAGAAAGCGCTTGCTCACATTTCAGCAGACTGAGAATATAACTGATTGTATCCCCCATTCATATACAATTCTACAGGGAGTCTTGTGTTAATTTAATTTCTGACTTTTGAAAGAACTCTGAATTTCAGGCAGAATAACCGAGCAGTGAGCCACAACTCTCATTTCCAAAAATAAAAGGACAACTTAGTGTGGAACAAAGTTATAAAGTCTAAGCCAGCTATTGACTGAAGTGAGCTACTAAGGACTACTGACAAATCCCTTTTTCAAAACACTCACTGTGGCACTAACAAGGGGAAATGACCTTTATATGACAAAGTCAGAATCCTATTACAATGGGACAGAAAAAATTATTCCAGTAGTCCTTCCAAAATATTTTGAAATCCTGCTCAGCAGCAGAAAAGATCTCTCAGCTACTTTATGGGCAACAAAGGGAAATGTCCTAACTTCTGATTACCTGATTGTACTCAGAACATTTTGTTTCACTCTTGGCAGCTGTGGCAATGTGCTCCAACCATTTTCTGCTTGTGCAACAGCCACCCGGGGTGGTTGTGACGGCTCCATCTGGCTCACAGATACCAACACAATAGTTAAGGGCCATAAATCTTGCTTGACACCTAAGGCCAGTGAGTCTTGTCCAACAGCTGAGGGCTAGTCGAGCATGCGCCAAATGAAATACGGCTGCTGTGCAAATATGAGCCTAAGTCAGTCATCTTACTGCATAAACAGTGGGCAGCCTGAGGCTCGTTCAGCTCTCCTGCGCAGAAGGGGGCTGTGTACCAGGAGCTCTGCTCCAGCATGGACACCTCTCTACATTAATCCTTGGGGCCAAGAGTCTCCTTGCCTTAAAAGGTTCTCGGTAAGTGATTAGTAACATGGTAAACCTTCAAAATTTTACCAAGTGACATAAAATATTGATTGTACAATTACAATGCTTTAGCTATAAAGTGTTGACCAAGTCTGGGACTAAGTCTGGATCCAGCCACAACTAAACTCCCATAAGAAAATTCAGAACACAGGGAAATCCTTTGAACCTTGTGACTCAGCAGGATGATCTCCCGGACAGTTTTGTCTGACCCCAACCTCTGTGCTGTAAAAAATCAAGTATACCTTGCCATCAAATACTGTTAAACTGCTGACGCATTTACCACCAAACTTTGCTAAATGGCTGTTTTACCTCAATAAAGATATTGCTACTTCTCTCTTGCAGGTGAAGTGCGTCACTCTATCTGTGGCAGCAGTGAGGGGTGATAGCACAAAAAATGCCAGCAGCAACAGTTTAGAACAGCCATACAAGCACAAAATCAGCTATAGTTGCACTTGGCTCTGACAGTTCATTATGTGTGAAAAACAGGCATTACTGTACATAAGGTAATAAGCTACATGTTAAAATGATTAGCAGTCTCCCTTTAAAATGATTCTTGGAAAAACTGCAGTTTTGCAAAAGGGTAACACAGATTCACATGAATAAGAGATACAGGTGAAGCTTTTTTTTTTTTTCAGAGATACATATTTTGCCCGAAGCACATTTGATTACTGTAATCCCCAAGGCAAACGAAAGGATTACAGCACTGAGTTGATAGGGCCTATCCAAACTAGTTTGTTTCACAAAATAAGAAACAGACCCAGACACATCAGTGTCTTGATTGGGATGTGAGGATCTTTGCCCATTATTATCTTCTCATTATGTCCTAAGCTAACCTACCAGAAAATAATAATCTGGACAAGATCAAATGGACTCAAATGTGCCAGAAGTTCTTTTAGTCTTCAAAAAAGCATCTAAGGAAAGGTCCAGTGCTGAAAAAAAGCTGGAAACGCTTTTGAACCTCTCCCATGTAAAATCTTAATGATGACGTACAAACCAGTGAAATGTATTGAAAACTGGCTGAAATGCCCTGCTCAAAGTATTTCAACCAATGGCAAAAAGCCCAGCTGAAGCACAGCCACTAAAGAAGAAGCCCAAGAGTAATTGCTGTTTAAATCTCCATTAATGAGATTTAATGTCTTTTTCACTGAAGAGGGGACAAAACAGTGGAAGAGATTGTTTAGAGGTTGTGGAGTCCAGGGGTACTCAAAAGTCCAATGAACTCAAAGCACAACTGCATTAATGAAATCTTGCTCTGAGCACAAGGGCTGGACTAAATGATATCCAACCTTTCCACCCATAGTTATTCCACGATTTGACAATTCTGTGGAATTTACATATGAACCTGAAAAGTTGCAGGCAGCAGACAAAATAAGAGGAGGGTATAAATTACATGCTTTGGAAGAAAGATCACAAAAAACCCCTGTGACTGCATGGAACATTGAAAAAGAGCGGACCATTTCCAAGCAGACACATGATATGGATTCACAAGTCCTCCAAGATTGTCCAGGAGTTCCTGCTTTTCCATTATGCTGGGCTACTAACAGACGTGTCAGAGGATTCCTGGCACCTGTGATATCGGGCACCTATTTCCAGAGCATTTGGGCTTCTGAGATTGATCTAAGGAATCCTGTCTCTTTATTCTATTTCTCTTGTATTTTATTTCTTTCCATTTCCAGTTAAGCCACTACTCTGCATCTTAACTCAAAGGAAAACAAAACAATTTGTCTGAGATGTATTATAATTTTATCTGAAAAGCACTTGATTTCCCTAGATTGCATCAACTGTGATGCGTGACACTTGCTGAGTGTCTTGAACAACTTTTCCCTAAACCTTTTGAAAGTATTTATCTCAAACAAAGGCAAAACAGACCCGTCACATGCACTTTTGAGTCATTCCATCCATTTTATGGCAAGTTGAACATGAGCCAGCAGTGCCCTGGCAGCCAGGAGGGCCAACCCTGTCCTGGGGGTATCAGGGACAGCATCACCAGGTGGGCAAGGGAGGGGATTGTCCTGCTCTGCTCTGCTCTGGGGCAGCCTCACCTCGAGTGCTGGGGGCACTTTTGGGTGCCACAGTAGAAGAATGACATCAGACTCTAAGTGAACAGAGAAGGGTGACCCGTATGGTGAAACCCCTTCAGGGCAAGACTTAGGAGGACTGTTTGAGGTGAGTTGTCTTGCTCAGCTCAGAGAGAAGGCTGAGGGGGGACCTGGCAGCAAGGTACACTTTCCCCCTGGGGGGCAGAGAAGGGGAGGTGCTGATCTCTCCCTGGTGACCAGTGCCAGGACACAGGGAAGTGCAGTGAGGCTGCACTGGGGAAGTTCAGGTTTGACAATAGGAAAATGTTCTTTACCGAAAACGTAGTTCGTCACTCCAACAGGTTTCCCTGGTCATGGCACCAAATATGGGTCCAAGGATTGTCTGGACAATGCTCTTTGTTATTTGGTTTAGTTCTTTATGGTCCTGAGAGGGGCACAGTTGGACTCGATGATCCTTACAGGTCCCTTAATACTTGGGATATTCTGTGATTCTGTGCTCTTTCTTAGGTTCAGACTTTGGTTCTTTCTTAGGTTCTTCTCACCTTCAAACTTGTAATGGGGTTTCACATTCTCAGCTAAAAAAATGTTCTGCAACTGTGAACTCATTCCTTAAATTCTCTCATCAACTTTCTCCTCTGCACAGGAATTCCCTAAATTCCTTCAAGGAAACACTAAGAAAACACATCAGAACCTTCCATCATCATTCCCTTTTTCTTCTATTCAGATACCAAAAGCTTTGAATCTGTTTAACCTTTACACATCTCACCAATCTACTCTGGACAAGGGATAACATTCTAGTTCCAAATCAGAGTCTTTTTTGCTTCCCCCCTCAATCTATTCATATCTTTAGGAGTCTAACAATAAATCTTGCCCTTCATGCTTTAAATACTTCACTGAACCACATTTCTGTCCTTACAGACTTGGCAGTCTTTGCCTCTTTGACATAACAATAACCGGAACATTTTCTTAGCAGCACTAAGCTGAGTAACAACTGATTCTTTTTTGGCACTCATGGTAGGATAAAAAATGGATTTATATTTTCCACTGCATTATGTTTACAAGTGTATATGTGAATAGCTCAGGAGGTCTACACTGTGGGACAAGGCCAAATATAGGAATTAATGCACCTCTTTGGCCTTTTAAAAGAAACCATCAGTATTGTAAAGGATGCAAACAGAAATCCAAGCAATTTCACTTGACAAATAACATAGCTCTTGTGGCATCCAGAAATTCAGACTGCCTTCCTTAAGTGAAATATGTCATATTCCCAGCTACAGCTAATTATCTTCTTGTGCTGGAGGAATGTTTTGAAGAATAGTTTAGTCAATGTTTATAGAAAGTATTTTGAGATCTGGGCAGCTGGAAATCCAGAGCTCTGTTAGCTGAAACTATTGCTGACATATCAGTAACTTAAAAGGAAAAGTCTTTTGATAAATTAACAGGAAAATGACAAAGAAAATATTAGAAAAAAGATCTAGTGCTGGATTGTTGTAGACACTTCTTATGTCCGCACTTAAGAGACTAACTAACTTCAAAAGAGCATGGACATAAAAATGTTGCTTGAAGTCTGGAGCACCTTTTTACATTCAAGGTAATAGCCAGTTAATTGAGAAAAATACATAATGGATTACTGCACCTGTTGATAATCCATATGTGGCAGAAACAATAAGCACTAGATTGCTCTTTAATGAAACATAAGAGATACTGAGGAATCAATAATAGAAATAAGGAACAAAAAATCTTTTACAAAGCTAAAACAAAATGAAAACTGGAATTTACTAGGAGATAAATAATATTAATTTAAAACCATCTCCATCACTTTAACTTACTTTTCAAGTAAATAAACTACTGGGCACAAGTAACTGGTGATCTGTGTAACAGAAATGGAGAAAATCAGGCAGTGCAACACTGTCAGACATTATCTGGTCCAATCCCCTTCTTCTCAGCCAGATCACTTAATGCAATTAATGCAACTCAATTAATCTCCTTTTTGATTAAACATTTCTCAATAGGCACATAAAATGTCAGCTGATATGGAAAAACAAATCCATTAATACTAACTAAAGCAGGAATAAAAACTGTCATTCACAGAACTAAGACTGTAAAAAGGAGGAAGAAAAAACAGAATTTTTGAAAACCAAATACAGCATATTCAGAAAATCACCCAATAAATGTATGTTGCCAAAATTGTCACTGCTCTAAGAAAAGACATAGTGTATAGAATGACTTGGCAAATTGTTAATACAGAAACATACAAACAGTATTTATTGGATCAAAAAAGCTCATGACTAACCAGCACAGTGGGTAAACATTTTATGCTTGGAAGTACAGGGTTTATAATTCAGAGATACAAATGTTATTTTAGGCTTACTGGTGCCTTAGTATGTAACTCTGGCAAACATGACACTTCCATGGCTCCCATTTCCCCTCTACTTTTTGAAATGGTGCAACCTTAGCACATTGTTCTTGAGAACAAAGGAGAGAGATTTAGGGAATAGCAGCAAATTTACCTTATCTCCATCACTGCTATGTTCGAGTTTAGTTTGGCCATTAAATCTTATAGCTGCTACCCTAAGCATTCCTAATGTTTAAATGACTGGCTTTACAAGTTCTACAAATTTGTCACATTCAAACAAAGCATTACCTGTGAGCAGTTACTTTCTTCAACCTTCTCTTCACTCAACAGCAAATACAAAAAGCTCCCTTTGTTGTCATATCCCAAAACAGCTACTCCATTTCCTGCCTCGCTATCACTTCTTTTTCCTCAAAAAGGCTAACATTTGCCCTTTCAGCTTAACAGGGTTCAGATTTCACTGACATGAGAAATATAACTCTTCATTAGTTACTGAGTATTTTGAGTTTCACTCAAAATTATGTAGCACAATGGGCTGATCCTTCTACACTTCTGAAGTATGTTCTCAGCTTTTCAGTCCTGAACTGCACTTCCTCAGAGCTTCTGCAGTCAGGGGAATCTGGACATCACTTGGCTACACAGAGCAATGCCTAAACCCTACACCACTGACCACACAGCAAGCTCTGTGTGACTGGTGCTATCAAGAAGGAGCCCCAGTGAAGAGATTAAACATTAAAGAAAGGGGTGGACAGAAGTTTGCTAAGAAGAAAGGTGTTGAAGTCAGCCAGGAATGAAAAGTGTGGCTGGAAAGTGCAAGGGCATGTAGGGCTGAAGGGCTAAAATGCAGCCCCTTCCACCTACTCTAGACGCCCAGGCAGGGGCTGAGTTAGGCATACCAGCCTCACCAGATGTTCCTGCAATATGCTGAGATACTTGTGGCCTCAAATACTGCTGGAATATGAGTGAATGTACTAATCATGTTAAAAATAAATATTTTGTTATTGTAAAATACTGGTGTTAATTTTGTTCATCAACAATCACCACTGAGGTATCATGTAACAGGCAAAAAGAGTCACTAAGATTTACATCTTAGTTGTGGCTTTTCTATTGCCCTCTGTTGCAAGCTACATATGTATTTTATATATTTTTGTGTTCTAAATATATTTCTATTGTGGTAATCCTCCACAATTTTGGAAAACAAATACTCTTAGTGCTAGACAGCTGTCTGTTTAACGAAGCCGCAGGAGCCATATATGCTATGGCTTTTAATAACTGTTTTCCAAACTCAAAAAACTGCTGAAGAAGAAACATTTTTAGTTGGTTTTAGTCTTCTCTTTCTTCAAACTTTCTACTTTCAAAATTTCTACTTTCTAAAATCTAAATCTGAAGATTAACACTACAACAAAGAAGCTAATAGATCTGGGGGAAAAAACCAATATTTTAAAGGTCTCAAGCAAGACACTCAACATTTTATTTCAGAGCTCAACATTTCTTCTAGGGAGATCTCCAATCCAGTTCCTTAACTCAATGAAGATTATACATGGCTTTAGTGGCCTGTATCACCCATGGAAAGACAGACCCAGAAGAGATATTCTACGCCGCAAATTCTGAAGCCCTTACAACAAGGACACTTTAGAGTGGATTTGGTATTTTTCTTCCATCCTATTTTAAATATTCTATTATTCAATTCTTTTATTAGATCAATAGAAGAAGGAACACAGCTCTGGAATTCCTCCTTAGAAGTCAATCACAATGAGGCACTTGGGAAATCTGAGACTTTAATTCATACCCTTCCATTCATCTTTCCTAAGACTGCCTGGGCTTGCATCGATGTATATATTTAAATTAAAGGATTTATGCATAAAATACAAGTTACTGCTTCATGTTGCAAGTACTTTTCATAGCCATCATTTACTTTCTCTTAAATTCTGCTGCTGATTTTCATGTACACTTGCATCCACGTTGCCTCTTTACCTTGAAGTCTTTTTGATACATCTCAGGAAAAGAACAAGACCACGTGTTGTCCAGCCAATGAAAAATTGAGTTCAACTAAAAGACCATCACTATCAAAAACGAAGGTTTCTTTACCTGTGGCTAACTAAGGAACAGAAAGTTCTTTAGCAGGAATTTTTTTGGGGGATGGGGTCAGAATTTACATAGGAATGGGATGGAGAATTCCTTGGGAGTCTGTTTTACCTAAGGTCTCAAGTAAGAACACATATCTTGTGCAATTCAAATCTCCAGCCAAGTACTTCTCCATTGATTTAGGCTTGTTTTTCCTTCTAAAAATATTAAATCAACAATCTTAAATCAGGCTCAGGAATTCAAAGAGGCCTATTTTCAGGGGCTGGCAGGAACACCACTGATGGCAGGACTCAGCTTCCAGCCTGTAGCCAATATTAGACTGAATTAGGAATATAAATTTACTTATGTATTTACAGACCTATATACAGACCTTATTTCATATAAGTATTTATTGCCAACTCTATCATATTTGTTTATACAGTCCACAACAGAAATACTGGATAATTGCAAAAGACAATCAAGTAAACTCACTTAACACTTTCAATTAAAAGTGGAGAGGGCTTCCTCTTCCCATTTCAGCATGCAGACATCATAAAGCTTCACTGAAGAGAGTCCTATATGCCTAATCAGATAATCTCTAATAGCTTCCTTATGACATAAGTATACCCTGATGGTAAATGATGTCATTAAAAACAAAGGGATTTGCAGTTTTCTTGCCTTTCTAAGGTATGTTTACTAATGTGTTTGTAAATTTAATTCTCTCAGTATAGAAGTGACTTGCAAGTTATCAAGGACTACCAAATATTTCAAAAAAGAATCTAAACAAAGAGATGTGGGTTTTCTATTTCTCCCTAATCTCACGTTATTTCAGAAGTTTCATCACAGTGGACTAAGTGATGCTGATAGTAACTGAATAGATGTTATGAAGAATGCTTCTGGGCATAACTACTGATTCCCACAAAGCATGTGCATTTATACAGATGCAAATTATGTTTCCTTGTTCTTTCATTTAATGGTAAGTTTAATGCAGAGTTCAATTTACCCCTTCACCCATTATTATAAACTTGAAGACTCATTTTCCATTACTGAATAATTAATTTCATTAAGCTCTCATTTACTTTTTCAGTGTTTAAGAACCTAGATGAAAGGATCAAGGGTTTCATTTGCTACAATGTGAGTCTTTGAAAAGATTATTTACAAGCATCTATTTCTGTAAGCAGTTCTGTACTGGGCACAAAGAAGAATGAAGTCAACTTTCCGGAAATAAAACCTGAACATTATTTAGGAAAAATAACATACCAAAGTCAGAATGAAAAAAGTGACCTACACAGATAAACAAAAAAGTTTTACCGAAAAGAAACCAAAAAGAGAGAGAGCGGTAAAAAAGGCATCATATTTCAAACAACTTTCAATTCAACTTGTTCCTCATAACTCTGGTTCATGCTATCTTGCCTTGCCAAAAATAATGAATCAGAACAGTGGACAGCAGTTAAGATTACCAGGGCAGCATGAATTATAGAACTGATCACTGTCAGACTGAAAAATCACAGTAATGGTTATAAAGATAAAAGTAGTATTTCCAAATTTGGTCACAGATCTGAAAAAAAAAAAGTGTAGCTATGGTTTTGTGCAATTTTTAGAGAGCTTTGTTTCCTTCAAAAGTAGCACTAAGTCCTCAGACCACATGCTGATATTTCAGTAATTTTATCACTTGAAACTTTAGATCAATCAATGATTTAGTTTTTTTATGAAATACAGCTTACTTCGGTAGCTGATTATTCAAAGACCTAAAAAGAAAGCAATTGTTTCCAGCAATTTTAGCTGCAGCAGTGGTGTGAGAAACTGAAAGTGCTTCTCACCACAGTGAGTATTCTTCTTCAAACTCATGAATTTTTAATAAAAATTATCACATAAAATCACACCCAAATACCAAAGCAAGATGCAGTTACCATGCCATGAATTTGTTGGTTCTGAGTATCAGAACCAACTAGAGAGACAGGTCTCTCTGCTAGAGAGCCCAGCAGACAGAATCAGCTTCACTCATTTACCTGTGAAAGCTAGTGCACAGAATAGTGAAGTGGGAAGAGATTTTTCCTGTGAGACATTTCCTACCAATAGCAATTCATTCCTGTAACCACAGCTGAAGTGAGGTCCATCAGGAGAAATCACCCCAACAATTAACTGATTTACTTAAATAATTGACACAGGAAAGCAAGTTTCAAGCTAACAATACATCCTGTTTTTCTAATAAGCATACCAGAGACCCACTCTTTCAGAATGTCACAGCTGCCACAATGACTACTGCAAGTATCAAGACTGGCAGGTAGAATACGTGCATGCCCCTCAGCCCCTTCCTTCAAAGAGAGTTCATACTCCTGATGAATGACTCCTAAGAATCTTTCAGCTTTTTAGGACATGGTGAGTCCTATATCTAGATTTCTTATTCACCATGAGCCAGAAAACACTCTACGGCAAAATATTCAAAATAACCAAAAACAGAGCAACAAAACTCACAGTTCAAAACTCACAGTTTTGTACAGCACAGTCTGTGCTGATCAACAGCTCATCTCCAGGCTGGCCCACAGATCAGCTCTTCCCACGTGGGCAATGACTCAAGGATAGCATCATTCAGACAGCATGGGTGGTGTCGCTCTGCTACAGAGGCCCAGCTTCTTTTCTAGGTATCCAAAAAAGTGCTTCAGGGGCATTATGGAGAACACTGAACAAACTCTGTGCTCCTTTTATGAGTCAACATTCAAGACATTCTAAGACAGAGCCCAGGAAAGAGAAGGTAACTACAGGTCACATCAGTCTCCTGCTTACTGAGAGATCTCTGGACAGTGCAGGTAAAACACACCAGGGAGCTGCCACACAGCTACTCCAGATGGGCCATTGTCCCAGTGCTGCCACAAGATCACCAGCCAGTACAACTCATCTACTACTTTCCCCCTCCGGTATCCTTCCTTTTGGAGAAAGAAGGAAAGGAGTGGATTAGTGTTCTAAGACCCTGAAGATTTTTCTCAAGTATTAACTAGATTTTTTTTTTCCCTTTGGTCTACTCTAAATCCTTCATCTCCCTCCTCTTGCTCTCTGTTTCAATATTCTCTTCCTCTCCCTCATGCTGTTTTCTGACCTTTCACTCTAGGGCTCTACTTTTCTATTATAAATATGTTCAGTATTTCTCATCTTACAAAATTCTCTGTTCTACCAGCCCAGAACTGTCATGAATCTTCCTACAATTTCCACCTCAAACTCATCAAGCCAAATGCATCCACTCACTAAAGGTCTAATCATCCAGGCTTTAAAATATGGATCTTTTGCACCTCAAGAAAGTTCGTGAAGATTTGTTTTTGGAAAATAAATCAGAATCTTAATTCTACTCTCAGTCTTCTTTGCTCACTGTTCTGATTGAACTCCACAAATCTGGTTTTTTGTCATGCCTTCCAATTTACCTCCTCACTTTTATACTCACTCCCTCCTTCCCTCTTATCTTTTGGAAGTATTACCCAGAAACAGCAGCTCCACATGTATGTAAATTCCTCTTACTGAGCACACTCCTCCACTTCTTACTCCAAATGAATTTCTCTTGTTATAGTGAAAAATACAGCTGGGAGTAAGTTGAAAACAACTGTAAACTCAAACTGACTTTAACAGAAGTGAGATGCGATGAAAGTCTGCAAAAATTTTCTTTTCTTCCCCCTGAACTTAGTACTCACTGCAGTATTATATAAAACAGCAATAATTTGTCTGAAGATATTATGTAAAATTTTACCCATATCTTACTTCAAAAGGTTAAAGGACAGATGAAATGAAAGATATTTAAAGGCTAAAGCAAATTTAAATAAACCATCCTCTCAAGTAATTAGAAAAAAAAAATTCTTGCTAGAAAGAAATTACTTGAGCAGCTTAAAGCTGCACAAAGAAGAAAATCAAGTTGAGTTCATAAGGCACTGATCTAACTTTTAGGAAAAGATTGCATACAGCTGAAGAACTGAAGAACAATTTTTTTATTGCCACCTCAACACTAAAGAACACAAAGGGAAATCTGAAGTGTCTATCTGATATAATGACATCTTCACTGAAAATTACTTTGTTTCTTTTATTTGATGCCAAAATAATAGTAAAATAAGGCAATCAGAAGGCATTTCACTACCACTGCTTATACCTGATAAGCACAAATAGCTAATGCTTTTGAATGGTAGTAGCTATCTCCACACTAAGAACAAAATCACACTAGCTTCTGATTAATCAAAACATATCAGTTACTCGACTGTTAACTGAATTGAGATATAGATGGCTTCTATCTACATTACTTTATAATTATGCATTTTTAAAATAAAATGGCAATTGCCTACCATTCATAATAATTTGTGCTTATTATTAGAATGAGTGCTGTATTTGTTTAAATGCCATGTGTACTAAGGCAGATGTAAATTTCTGCAGAGAAACCTTTTAATATGGATTTTTTTTTTTTTTTTTTTTTTTAAAGAGAAGAAGAGCAGACACAAAACAAAGTAGAGTTAGTGAAATAACGTGGTAGGCAGAAACAAAAGATTAGGAACCCCAGAACATTTCACATATTTGTGACAGATGTAGGCATTAGCATCCTGGAAATCCCAACACCCACACATAGACACTGTGGCCATATCATGTGCTCCAGTGGTACAAATGTCACTGGACGGATCAGGGCAGAGTGAAGCATTAGGAATGCCTTATAATGGCAAGAGACACTAACCCAAATACCACTCACTTCAACTGCAGAATAGTGATGTTGGCATTACTCACACAACTTCCCTCAATTTTTAGACAGCAAAAACAAACTAATAAGGCTATATATACATTGAACCAGCAGTTCAGTCATTTACCAACTAAATTATTCCATTGTCCTAGCTCAGAACTCATTTAACAAAATATAATTATCTTCAAGTGCCATTTTGTTGAACACCCCAGAAAGAAATAAGCCCCCACAAGCAGCGTGAACTACTTCCCCCTCTCCACCATAGGACAAATATAGAGCATCTACAACAGGACTAGGGCTTCTTGGGAATAGCCTGCATCTCAGTCCAATACCAACAACACAGGTAATATGAATATGTAAAATAAAAAGTTTGAAAATGGGAGATATTAAGACTTCATTTTAAAATTGACACTTTTTTCCCCCTACACACTACCTGAAATCTTTAGAGTGCGGTATTTTCCCTTCTGATTCTCCGGAATATTTCTATAGGATGCTACCAGGTCCTCTGATGCATTAGTGAAATCACACAAGGGCAGAGAATACATTAGTTCAGGTATGCTGGAGTTGGATTCTATTTTTTAAAAGTAAAAAGGAGAAGCATCTCATACAGCAAAGAGGAGGGCATATAAAATGCTCTTTTTGTTTTCAGTGCTAACTACCTAATTATGTGTCTGTGAAACATGAGGAGTTCCTAACATGGAAAATCACCAGTGCCTGCTTATGCATCATTTACATTGAGAAGTGGACTTGGTTCTTAGCCACAAACCTGCAAAGTTAAGATATCAAAGATGCTGCAATACTCAGGAATGTTCCCTCATACCACTCTTACTGCCCTGGGTTGCTGAAGGAATGGTCTGTGAAGCACCACTGCAATCTGTTAGACAGATGGCTGAGTGATCCTGGACAGAAAATGGGGCATTTCTAATGAAAAGCTGAAAGTTCTGTTTCCCACAATTCCTCTGCATGATTTACAACAATCGTGGTAATTTAAAACTGGCAACCGCAGACCAGAATGCTTGACTACTATTGTTGCAGTAGCACAATCAAATTACCCCTTTTGGGCTTTTACAATTAACTTGTTACATGCATATGTTACCACTTCCTAAACAGTAATATTATCAGATGAAGAATTCAGCAGGGAATAGCAACAGGAAAAATATTGTGAATATAATTCCTAATCTGAGCCCCAGCAAGAAATCCTTTATCTGTTCTTTTCCATTCTAGTCCTAGAAAAGGAATGAAGGAAGGTCTTTAAAAATAAACATATAAAATTCCTGAACACTAAGATAATTACATGTATATTTAAGTAATCCCTCAGGCTCTCAAAGGTTTAATTAAGAATCAAAGCTAAAAAGGAACCAACTGCCAAAGCTAACACCAGCCAGATACCTGCTTCTCTGCCATGTTAGGATTGTGAATTATGGCAAGATCCTTTTGTAAGCAAACATGATGAACCAGCAAGAAGTGTAAAAGGTCATTCTTTTCTTGCACTCACTTTTTGGATGAGATTTCTCATCAACATTAATAAGTTAATTCTACATGACTGACATGCAGCTGCAAAATACTCAGAATATTACAATAAACATTGCTGCACTCCTGTCACTGTGGTATTACATTGAGCAAGAGGGATGCAGAATAAAGCCTTCTTTATGCATCACCTTGAGGAAAAAATGATGAATCACACAGGTAAGCTTAGCAGTACTTGCTCTGTAAAATAAACTCTGCAGAGTAAAAACCTGGGATCACTTGGCACTTTTACTGAGGAATCTGGATGTTTAATAAACCACAGATCAAAGAATTGCAGTGAAGGAAGTTGATGGTTCATACTAATCAGATTCTTTCCTATCCAAGCAAGGGGCTGGCATGGCATGGCAACAGTGGCAGACACCAGTCTGTGGTTACACACTGCTCTGCCCAGCTGTGGGTGAAAAATGGTATGAATATTGTGTGCAGCTCTTCTGCTGCTGCTCAAATCCTCTCTTCACAATCAGGTTTGTTTTACTATGGTTCTGACTGTGGAGAGACAGCAACCTCTCAGAGGTATATTTCCACTTGTTTGCTATGTGTTCAGGATTTAATCCAGCAATCTTGTGGCTTGCTCCTGTTAAGCCCGAGTTATATTGGCCTAAAGCATTTAGGGAACAGCCCAGAACACCAAACCTTCCATAACTGTAGCTGCAGAAATATCTTGTAGTAAAACAAAGATTTTGCAAACACTGTCACAATTAGCTACTCTTAAATGCAGTAACATCTTGACAATTTGCCTTCAATTAAATAAATACGAAGACTCAAGAAAAGTTACTGTACTGCTATGAGATGATACCAACACCCAGGTGAGCAGTTCCAGCCTCTTCAAAAACCTCCCTGATGGTGGCAGCTGTGTGAGCATAAGGGTCTGCTAGGCTATAAGAATCAAACAGGTGCCTCAAACCACCAAATGAGCAAAGAGTGCTCATTAAAAGAGCATTACTGTCGCTAGAAGCATAAAGAGATACTGATTTGGGTTTAACTGCAGAAGAAAACTGAAACAGTTAGGTTTACACGAGAGAGTAAACATATTCTGGCCAGATCCATACTCAGTTGAAATTATTATGGAGATATAAAATATCATAGAAACCCAGCTGGCTGGGTTCAAATGAAGTTGGCAGTCTTCAAACAAAGAATAAAGAACTCAAGTGAATTTCCCTTTTTATCTCTAGTTCAAATGTATAAATGCTTAAGAATTTTATATGAATATCAAGTTTAAATAAACCAAGTCAATATGGGAAAAGAATATTTTCACCTTTTAGAAAAAGTTGTGATGGTGATGAGAAGCCATTGCCTTTTCTTAATGAAAGATGAACAGAGCCCTTATACTTTTGCTTCAAGGTCTTTTCCTGCTGTTCTCTATCTGTCATATACTTATTTTATTCTTAACTGAGAACCTCAGGGATTAATGATCTCCTTAAACAGTGCTTAAGAAAAAAGTAAGGGTCTGTAATATTAAAAAGGAGAACAGCTTACAATGGTATGCATTATACGGCTTAGACATAGCTCAAGAGCCTGATAAATAACAGTCAAACATTCTTAGGCTTCTGAAGACAAAGGTTTCATGTCCACAGAATTATCAGTATTTTCCAGAGTAACACTTGCAATTTTTGGGCTTGTTATTTCTAGCTCAAATCTTGAAGAATCTCATGTGTTTGTTCTTTCTGGAGAATATGCATTTCAGGTATTTCAAAAGCATATGAAAAACATGCCATAGAGGTACAAATTACTATCCTCTCTTTAACATCAACCACTGTTATTTTCAGGTGTATTCCCTTGTTCTATTCCCCAAAAAAGTCCTGGTATTTCAATGCTATATTCATACAAGTCCGTTTATTTTATTTATATTCCTTTACATTTAGAGTCCAGCTTTAAAAGCCAATTACTTGCCAGCTGCCTGCTTTAGAAAGAAAACACAGAATGATGCAAATTAATTTACTATTCAACAGAGCCAAGATGAATTGCTCATTAACTATGGGTCAACAGCATGAATACACTCAAAAACTTCTACAACTTATATTTATCTTCTGTGCAACAAAAACTTTCTTACTGAAAGGCAGAGATCTATCATCGTCTATTGAGGCTGGGCTTGCGGCAAACCAAATAGTTCCAACAAAAACTTACACGACTTCTTTATTATTGTTCCACCATCCAAATGATTTTTAAGCAAAATTCAGTAGCTGCACCACCTGCACTGAGGCAGAGTGCTCTGTCCACTCTCTGGACTGCACAGCAGGACAGGTGCTGGCAGCCCTGACAGTATGGGGAGATGGCATTTGCATCAAGTACCAGAGGAGGCATCAAGAGCCACTCAGCTTCCACAGAAGCAGTCTACACACTGTATAAAAGAGTTCTGCAGAATACTCCACAGGATTTTGATAGACATGCTGGAAAAAGAAATGGATCAATTTCAGGTATTTTCCCACTGCAAAGTAATGCTGAATACAGCTCACACTTAATGCAGCCATCTTGTTTTAAGAAGCACCTAGCAAGTTCAATATATATCACAGGTTTTGGTTTGGTTTTATTTTTGTATTTAGGTGCTACTTATGCATATTCTAGAAGTGGTGGTAATTGATACCTATACATAAAAGCAGTTAGACCTTAAAGTTCACTTTCTGAAAACCTGGACCATTAGAGACAAGCCTTAATGTTTTTATTTTGGCTACTACGTTATTTTTAATACAAGGTGGAACCCCACAACACTCTAGAGAAAGCTGTTTTGTATTTATGAGCTTTTGAATCCCATTAACTCTAGGCATTACTAGACACAACTGCCCAGTGACACAGTGGTGGCCATCAAAAGCTGAAGTGATGCAAGCACTAGGTGTTGTGATTTGGATACTTCACTGACTGCCAAAACCACAGGACAGCACCAAAGCATATACACACAATTCAAAGTGTCTTGATGTTAAATATGAGGTTCTGGGAAAACAGACCTTGCTAAGACTAAATTGTAACATTTAGAGATTAATTATGTTATTGAGAGAGATTTCCTAGTGTTTTGATACTATCAGAAACCAATACAATATAATAAGCACAAGAAAAAGAAAAACCTTGTGTGATGTCTCTGTTGGAAAGCCATTAAAAACAGTGTTATGGGATTATGAAATTGAAACTAAAATGCTATTCTGTCCTTTGAAATTAGATCTTCACCCAGTCAAGGCTTTCCTCCTATTAAAAATCCTTGGTCAGTTTGGCCCTAGCATGCATCAGGACATTCCTTCCTCATCACAGGAATTCACCATGGTTGCTGCTTTTTACTCAAAAACATCAGAAGAGTGTCCAGGTCTTCATCACCAGATTGCTGAAATCAAAATGACCTCAATATAAAAAGTCAGAAGAGGAGCAAAAGGAACAAGTATCAGATGTCCCCACTTGGGCGGGGTGTCAAAATAAACACAGGAATACTCCCAAGCACTTTGCTCCTGAAAGAACAATTATCCCTTTCCCATGAAGCCTGGTTATCTCGCCATGGTCCTTGGCAGATCCCCGGCTTGGGTCAAGTCCCACAGTTGGAAACAATTCTTAAGCATGTTTTAAGGACAAAACATTTTAATAGTAAAGAGGTGGCCATTCTGGAGGTTCCATTCTGGTATGCTTAAAGTACCAATCCACAGCTCCCAGGCAGCTGTTTCCACCTGCTGGGGACACCAATCTCAGAGAGATGCTGCAAGGCCATTGCTAAGGAGCTGTGGTACAACACCAGGAACGCTACAACCATCCTGACCTTGTCCAAATACCCCAACCAGCCTTGTCACATCCTGACCTTAGTCCAAATAACCCAGTGGTTCCCCCAAAATATGTCATCCAAGGAGGCTCTCATGCAGAAATGACAGAAGGATGAAAGACAGGTGCTGGTGTTCAGCAAAAGCACCTTTGGGAGTATTCCTGGCATGGAAAGATGCACAAGACAGTATAGCTTGCCCTGTTTCACGCCAGCAGAATCCCATTGTGCTGTCAGGAGGGTATCCCAGTGAAGTGATAGACAACTGCCATGTGAAAGAACCAAAAAAATTTTTTAACATCTGGAAAAGAAAGGCAAATATCTCTACTAGTTTTAAATACTGTCAATCACACCAGTTGTCAAGCCACTTTCAGCAGAGGTGCAGCCTTATTAATAAACAGAAGCTATGAACAAAGACAAAAACTGTGGAGGTTCATAAGAGGGCATGCTGGGAATGGACAACAGAATATGCAGAATGCAAAATTCTGAGAAAATAAATTTAAAATCCAAACCAAATCAAACAACCAAACAAACAAAATCCTCCCAAAAACCCCCCAAAACTCCAGGCCTTTTAAACAGCCTACAATACCCCGAAGCTCAAAACTCTTTACCATACTGTTGGATGTTCTAAAGAGCTACAAACCACTTAAAACTTTCCATTGTATTTGAAGTATTTTTCTGTAAAGGAGGATATTTTTAACCAACTACATTTATCATTAACACAAATATATTATATACCAATATGTTAGGCTGTAATAACAGCTGGGAAAGAAATGCTTAGTAATGGTTATTATTTGTACAGAGTAATGGTAAAATAAAAGTGTGTTGTTAATTTGTTTTGCTGGTTTTATGACTACATATGTCAGAACAAGACACCTATACTGTATTGATATTTAATTATTTATGGTCTGGCTGTGTCTTGAACTATTTTGTTGCACTCCTTGTGCCATAGAACATTTAAAACTGCATCATCTCTCCACTGGTTGGAGCAGTCACTTGTAAAGCACCCAATGAGCAGTAAATTATGAACCACTATGATCCCATGTCCATTTCAGATCCAGGACTGACAGATTCAGGGCACAACTGCTCAGCCAAAATACACGTGAGGTGCACAGAGTGAATAAGAGCATAAATTAGTCTCCAAGCTCAAAGCCTTAAAGGGACACATCAAAATCAGAACTCAGTTCTCCACAAAATGCTACTTAAGTTTAAGTTACCCCAACTGAAATATACTGCTAGATTTTAGCTATTTTTCTAATTTTATGTCGTGTATTTGTCTTCCTTGTTGGTGTAAAATTGTGACATACTAAAAATTAGTCTAAAATGCAGTGAAAAGCTGAGAGCAAAAACCACTCAGCAATAAAAGAAGAATAATAATTATTTATTAATTAAACCTTTACCAAAAATCAACAAATAATTCTTTTTCATGCATTCTTTTATGGACTACTGTTTTTCAGGTCATTTGAAGCAAATCTTACCTTCCACTAGGCATTTCTACATCAGTTAGTGCAAGTCATAAAATATTATAACTAAATCACTTTTGAAGTAAAAATACATAAAGGCAAAACAAATACAGCTATCCCTTCATAAACTGTTCACTTTGCAACCATTAAGTAATTCAGCACTAAGAATTTAACTACTGAAATGTCCACAAAGGGAGATAGAGAAGAGGAAAACATGATGTGAATGTCACCATTGGATGATTTATGTCAAGCATTATCCATTCTCTGATAATGGCAATCAAATCAAAACCTGTAAGGAAACACTAAAGTTGAGAAGGATGAAAGCACAACTCCCATCCCTTCTGTAGACAGCAGCAGAGCTGGCCATAGTCTGTACCATGGGACAAGGGTTCAAAACTTGATGTCTGTACAGTATGTGCAAATATAAGGCAACAGAAACTCTGAGGACAGGGAGGAGAATGCCATCTCAGCCTTGTGACCAAACCTTTCTGCACAGGTAAATAAAAAATAATTAGTTTATAAAAACCTCATGATACAGAGAGTAGGCAAATTCTATGTCTTTATTTTGGGGTAGCCTTTTGTGAACTGGACAGAAAATTACATTTATTCAATATCCACTCCTGAGATCATAATCAAAACCACAACATGCTTTACAAGTAAAAACGCAGACAAGGGTTCTGAGGCTTTAATATCACTAACTCTATCAAGTAAGAAAAACAATTATCAGAAAACTGAGACCAAATTAATGTCTGGGGGTTTTTGGTGTTTTTTTTTTTTCTTTCTTTGTTTTTTTAAAATAAACTGATTGCAGCAATCAATAAATAAGTTTCAAAGAGCTCTTTCAGTAAAGACCAGGCCTAGCCAGCAGGTATTACATTAACAGTCATTATCAATTAGGGCTCACTGGGCACAGTCATTATTTACAAAGCAAGAGTTCTGGGAATCCATTCATGTGCTAAAAGAACTTCTGTACTGCTCCAGAGTGATGTTAGCAAAGCTAAGTGCTGCTTCATTAAATGCAGTACACAGACTTCTTAATGGAGAGCAACTTTAATTGTCAGAAGGAGTGGTCCATCTTTACCATCTAGTGTGGGATAAACACAATCATGTTAGGAATTTCAGGAACAAGGGAAAACATTGTCTATTTCTTTTTTTTTTCCCCTTAGAAAAAGATATGAAAAGTAAACTAAACAAACATTCTTCAGAGCTACTAAACTCTTTCAGCCTTTAGCAGGCATAGACATAGAAATGGAAGGTTAAAAATTACAAAATATTTCACCTTCTGAGAGCGATCTCCTCAATTCCATTCAGGCAGACATTGATCACTCCAGTTTATAATGGAAATTGCCACACAAGGGAAAGAAAAGAAGACAAGTATTTCTGATGAGTCATTTTGTTATTTCTCAATAAATCCTTCTCCTCCCTTCTCTAAATGCCTCTTCCAGTAGATACAAACATCAGAAACAAATTTATTAAGTCATATGTACTTTTGAAAAGGCTGCTCTTTTGATATTTTGATGATTACAAAGCATGCAAGTTACACAAACAGAGAAATATCACTGTGGCTGCATTTGACTTGAAGACACAAAGGGAATGTATTAGCTAATGATGCTGATGGTCAGCACAGCAACAAAACAAACCTCTGTTTTGGGTAATCAAGATTTGAAGAATTTAGGTTTGGGTGCAACAGTATGAGCCATAGATGACACGGAGATAAACAGCAACATTCACTGCAAGGAGAGAAGGCTCAGGAATGCTGTTAGTATTTGCACTCAGACAATGAAACAAATATACAAATGAATATATCAGTTTATTTTTGAGAGGAAAACATCTTAAGTAGTACAATTAAAAAGATTTTTTAAATCCTCCAATGCAATCAATTAAACATAATCGTCCCTCCTTTTAATTAAAGGCCACTTGTCACCACCCTGAAGTGACAAATAAATTGCAAAGGGCAAAACAGTTCAGTGTTCATCTATCTCCCAATGATAAGTGGCATTAAGTGTCATTGAGATGGTTTAACTGTTGCTTAAAGAAAAAGTATGAAGAAGAGAGAGCAGGATGTGTCTTCACTTTTAAAAGCAGCTTAATGGTGAAAAACGCTGAAATTCCTGTACTTTGGTAAAGTTTGGGTAACGTCCTATTAACTGGGAGCACACTCTCCTGAGATAACAATTTAACTACATGAATTCCAGCAAGCAAACACAACTGCTGGTTATTTTATCATGGAAAGTATTTTTTCATATTTTTAAACAAGTATGTCTCAATGCTACACACTACTTTTACTCCTGTCCCTTCCTGGCACTTGAAACAGCTTGTCCAACATTTCCATGATAAAATGCACCTTGTTGCTCCCCCTCAACACTGCCCAGACATGAAATGAGCCCTTTTCACAGAGATGCATGTGTTCTGATTCTGCACCAGTGATTTCTACACTGGCTCATGCTTAGAAATTGTACTGCAGAATAGGGACCTAAGTAGTGTCCACCTTGAGAAAGCAACTAATGCACAACACATATATCTGTACATCAGTTTTCTCACAGGTTGAGAAAGAAGATGTAGAAAAATATGCTGTTTCTACTCTCTTTATTTTAAATAGCTGAGAAATTCATACACCAAAGATGGTGAATAGGATTTTATTAAGAAGTTACTTGACCTGCCAAACTGACCACAAGCATTCAGTGTTCAAAATGCTAGCTTAAAGTTGTGCTTGAAAATGAGATGTCTTATTTCCTCTGGGGCATCAGCCTTTAGGATTTACATTTGCAAAATCAGTGTATGCAACACTGAAGGCTGTAAAATTTCATTAAAATCAAGAGAAAGGCATGTTGCACCTCTTTGCAAATTGAATGCTTTAAGGCATTTTATAGCACTAGGCGTAAGATCAAATCTCAAGCAAGGTGCTAAATGGACATGGAGGTAAATGGGGAGCAAACCAAACAGAATGAACCTTGTTACATGTATTCACCTCTTTTCAGCACCCAGCCCCCTCCAAACGTGACAGAATCAATAAATAAACAGGATTAATGAGGGGCTGTAGCCCCCCATAAGGCGTTTAACATTACTGACTGCCACAATATTCAAGTGGAGAGTGCCCTTTTTTAAAAAAATACTCTTTATTATAGTAAATTGTCTTTAGCAGAAGTTCATATCTATAATCTCTCAAAAAGCCACCAGCCTCCCTCAAGTAGTTGAGCGTAAATGGTAACACTGTACACAAAAACACTCTTCCCTCCTGCCTGGTTTGCAAATTTTTATTTAAATATAAATAGCATTAACTTTCTCCATGTGATTAATTTAGCAGGTTAAAAGGTTCCCAGGAATATACAGTACTCATTTAAGTGACCCAAGGTGAACAGTAATTATATCTGAGCTGTCAGAGTGGAAATGGAATGCAAAGCAATTAATGCTGTAGAGGGAAAAAACATTATTCCTCAATGTGGAACAGCCCCATCTTCAAAGCCTCTGTAAACCAGTCCTTACAACCCAGCACTGCCTCTTGTCCTACTTACCCTCTAAAGGATGAAAATAACAATTAAAAGATAAAATTATCCAGCATCTGGATTAAGAGCTCACTTTTTGATACATGTGCAGTCATGGTCAGCCTCAAAGGCAAAAAGAAGGTGGGATGTCCAAGAGAAGGAGATAGGCTGGAGAACAAGGGGGGTAATCTGTGCCCATGACGAGTGGATGAAAGTCAGTAGGTGACCCCTGGCAAGTCCTACCTGCTGCAGCCTCTCCCAGACACCAACCCTTCCTACTTGCCCAATAGTCAGAACTCCCAGCTAAACATCACACCCATGTGCTACCTGCCCATCTCCATCTCTAGGTACACACCCCATCCATTCATTGTCTCTGGTAATGTGAATATTCCCATCCATGGTGCTAGAAAATCAGTAACAGAAAATGTCCACTATGCATCCCACCAAGTGCTTTCACAGCAAGAGAGAACAATTACCCTCAGCACAATTTGGAAATTGTGCTCATATTACGTTTTCCAGGAATAAGCCATCTGACAGAATAAACAAGAAAATGTGTAAAGGGATCAGACGGAATTTTAAAGGCAAAACTATTCTGTGTGAGAGCACAGAACAGCCCTATGTACCCAAAAATCAACAACCAGATTCCAAGTATTTTGGAATATGAACTCAGTATTTCTTTTGTTATCAAAGTTTACAAACCTGAGTTGATGCCAAAGAGAAAGGGAACATTCTCATTTTGCAATAGACCTCAGGGAGAGTGAAAGCCTTTATGAGGGCTCTCCCTGTAGCTGAAGACAAGCAGCCTGCCAGCTTAGGAGCTGTGTTTGCAAAGTTTTGTAAGCAGCAGTTAGGATCCAAAGGAAAGCTGTACTGTCAGATGCTTGGCTTGGCTACTGCAGTCACCACCTTAGTCCATGAAGAAAGGAGAGCCAAGACCTTTACACACCAAAAACCAAACAGGACTTTGGTGTTGGCTCTGACAAAGAGCAGCAGGGCATCAATGTCATGCTAATACAGCATGGGACTTGCCCAAGATTCACAGCAAATCCTGTCATGCCCACACCTAACCTGGAAATAAAGGTGGATGTTTTGTGTTTCACTAAAGCAATTTTCAGCCTGAAGTTTCTTCTTACACATATATTTTAGGGCAGCATCTGAAGGGAAAAAAAGAAAAAAAGAAAAAAAGAAAAAAAGAAAAAAATGCACAGAAAAAAAACAAACAAAAACCTGATTGCATCTAGGGATTTCTCATGATTCAATACATATTTCTTATTGCTGTATTAAAAGATTTAATGCGTCATATGGTACCAGTGACCAATGTAGTGTAAAGAGTTACAGGCTAGGCAGCAGTTTTGCGAGGAGAAGAAGGAAAAAAACCAAACCAGTGGAAATCAAAGGGGAAAAAAAGTTGATGAGAAAATGCCATTGTCTCACAGGCACCTGGAATTCTGTAACACATTAATCACATAAATGGGAGCAGCACATTTTAGAGGGCTTCTCCTTTCCAATACTGCTGCCAAGTGAAAGACTCTGCCAAAGAGGGCAATGAAGATAAGATGTTCAGAAAACCTGATCTGTGGAGAAAGCCTTAGAGAGTGACAGTTTGTTCACAGAGGAGATGCAAGACTTGTGAGGGAGCAAGGAAAAGGGAGGCAAGCCCAAAGCGCTGCAGCCTGGAAACCACACTCTGGGAGGTAAAGCACTTCTTTTCCAGTTAGGTAATAAAGAAGAGCAAAATGACCCTCTAGCAGACCCTGTGGAGCTCACTCGAAGGTGCTGAGGGGCTCTGCTGACCCAACCACTGAGAGGAGACAGCTCCCTATGCATGCTGCACACTCTCCAAAGGACAGAGGTGCATTCACTCACCAGAGTGAGCACCAGAGGTGCCCACCGTGGCACCAGCAGCAGCATTATGTCTACCACAATCCTTGCCCAAGAGTAGAGTCTTGCACAATCAATACCTTGCATCAGTAAGTAATCATTTAACATAATTCTGTCTTTTTCAGGGCATTTCAATATCTTCATGAGTACTTTAAAAATAGTTACTTCTGTATTAAAAAAACCTGACAGCAGTTACCCTGGCAGCAAAAAACAGTTTAGTGACAGACCCTTCTGGTGACATGAACAAAATTCAGTTGGCTTCATTCATGCTGGTGCATAATTCTACAGGAGAACTGAAATTTTCATCTCTAGCAAATCTATATCCTTTAATACAATATAAAAATTTTTTTTATTTGTATGAATGCACTTGAAATTATTTGAACTTATTTGGACTTATTTGAAATTATTATTGTTTAGCTGGTTTTTAACTCATTAAAATAATTCTTCAGACTGAAAAAGTTTTTATTTTAAAGGTGTTTATCCAGTCCAGCATTTATGAGTTATACAGTCATAACTACTTCTGAGAGATGAAACTATTACTCTAATTCAAGCCAAAAATTGGAACTGGCTCGACTTCTTGAAAACTTTTCTTTTTCCAGAAAAATTATTATTTATTTCATCCAGTCAGAGGCAAGCTTATAGTGAAAAGTTTATACACGTCATTACACAGAAGAGACTAATTATCTTAACTGTAAGTTAAAGATTCCAGGATTCCTGTACTGTCATATTTCATCAGGCTATATTCAAAACTCCTTTAAAACCTCAGATTTTAGGAAAATATTTTCCTACAGCTATTTTAGCAAGGTACAAAGAAGCAACTAATATTGGGAATCATTAGATTAGGAATCCAGGAAAAAGCACAAGTATGCACCATGCAGTACAGCCACAGGAGACTATATTTGTATTGTTCAGCACCATAAATTATCCTGCTATTCCTGAATGCTGGCAGTTCTCCAGGGCAGGTATCTACATACTTGTTTAGCATAGCTGACTGAATTTCAAACTATGGCTGTGGCACTGTATAAGTAATAAACTATTGGCACCCAAGGCAAGAGTCTTTGCTCCTGTTTATCACAGCAGGCAGCACATTACCAGTAAAATTCAGCAGATGCCACTGAAAAGCAGGCTCTAAACTGAGGTGGCTGAGGTGGCCTTGCACTTCTCATAGTCTGTTGAGTCTTTACAGAAGGCAAATAACAATTCAGGTATATGGAGACAATACTACATCATGTGAGTATTCTTCAGCAACTTTAACAAACTTTGGAGACCACCCACACAGACAAGCTACCCTTAGGTCACCTTTCCCACACGCTGGCTGGTACATAGGGCTGGCAAAAAGCAGCTTTGTGCATGGCCAAAACCAACTTTGCTGTGGGCTGCTCCAAAAAGGATTTGGCTAGCCCTTCTTGGTGACAAGGCAGGCTCCTGCCACAGGCTCCCATCTCTCCTGGAATTTGTCCTGTGGGACAAGTTGCATCAGCCCAGTGAAAACAGCTTCCAATTAGGGGTGCAGCTCATGCAGCCTACACTACAGCTCCCATGGCAGAGAGATGAGAGCCACCCCAAATAATCAGTCTGGGCTTAAATTTGCAGCCATAGCCTTTGAATGTAATTTAACATCTGAATCTATTATAAGCAGCCCGTGTATTGACACACGCCCCACGAAGCTGCATGACTCTTCATTTCAGTGACTCTGAAGATTTACATTCTGTATGAGGAACAGCTCTTTTAGGAGATAACAGGCTTCCAATACTCCAGCACATTTCTAGAGTAGTCAAGCTGTCAAGTGACTGTCAAGAAAGAACAAAATCTAAAGAAGCAAAGGAAATGCTGGCGGGGAAACTCTTTTCTTCATTGGTGCAGTTTCTATTTACCACTAACTTCAGGTGAGTTATTGTAGCTCAGTTGGTAGCCTATCTGAAGGGTCAGAACTACAAATCTGCTTCTCTGTACACATTTACGAATTTGTGCATATAAAAATCTGATATGCAATCTCAATGTTTTCCTTCAGTAAAACATGCCACAGTACTCAGAATACCTGCAGGGAAAAATCATATATTTACATTCTTTGAAAATAACTACATGCTTGATGATTAATATTCAGTTATGAAATGTGATAGTCTTACTTTTTCAAGACAAAATTCTTACAGATAGTAAGAGACAAAGCAAGTTACTCTTTCACAAAGGAAGAAGTTATTATGTCTACACATTTCCTTCTCCCAATAGTTTTCTACCTCACAGAATGATAAAATGGTTTGGGCTGCAAGGAACCTTAAAGGTCATCTAGTTCCAACCCCACTGCCATAGGCAGAGATGCCTTTCACTGGATCAGGTTTCTCAAAGCCCTATCCAACCCAGTCTTGAATATCTTCAGAGATGGGGCATCCACCACCTCTCTGGGCAACTTATTTCAGTGCCTCACCACCTTCACAATAACTAATTTCTTCCAAATATCTAATCAAAATCCATTCTCTTTCATTTTAAAGATATTCTCCCTTGCCCTATCTCTGCCTGTCCTTTTAAAAAGTCCAAAAGTCCCTCTCTGGCTTTCTTGTAGAAGCCTCTCTTTTTTTCTTTTTTTTTTTTTTTTTCGCTAGCCTAGCTTAAAAAAAATAATCAAATGCATTTTCCTGTCTACAAAACACCCAGGAACATGCCAGAAAGTAATTAGGAATGACAAGCCTATAATGACATACAAGCTGCAAGTATTCAGTTTTCAGTCTGGAAAATAAAACACTTAACGGATATGGAATGCTTTTGCTCCAGCTCTTTTATGCATAGCTGGCATGACTGATCTGAAAAATAAGAGAACATGTGCCAGTCTACTTTTCAGACAGTTCAAACAGAGAAATTTAAACAGAGGGAAAAAAATCAGACTAACCATGGCAGGTGACTGAATTAACTTTGCAGAGCAGCAACGAGTGTATCTGAGGGCCTGCCGTAAGTCTCCACAAAGAGACTGGCTTGTGCTTGAAGCATGCCAGATTCCTATTTTTGCTAAAGAGCAAATTTTTAGCCATTCTGAGACTGGTGAAGAAGTGCTTGTTTCCTGCATATAAGTCATCATGTGGCAGAGACAAGAGTTACAAACTAAGATTCCCTTAGAGGATACCAACTAGTGAAGTTTTAGTTTTTCTGGATTTATGAAAATAACTTCTAAATAAGTTTGATAGCCCAATGTGAATTTTCTGAAACTATGCTGAATTTTGAGCAAATGCTTAGAGAACTAGTACAGTATGGAAAACTTCAAAATAAGCAGATTTGCTAGTGAGCAACAGGACAGACTGACACCTTGACTAGAAACTTTCCCTTAAATCTCAACAGAACAGGAGCTCCTCAGGCTTTGCTTGCTGATGAACAATGGAGGAATGTTTTATGATGGAAAAAAAGTTGGTTTTTTTGTTATGCAACTTAACAGCAATAGGTTATCAAAGACGTATGTGCCCCAAATAAAGCTGGCACTGTATTTCAACTACGTAGCAAAATAGCTGTGCAGCATATTATTGTCCTGTGCCTCATAGGACAGGCTTGCTGCCAACTGGGTCATACAATATTCAACAAACCAGACTCCAGAAAGGATGCTAGATTCCTCCCAGCAGCACCTATCCTTGAAGCAATCAAATATACTTAGTGAGTATAGTGATGGATTTTCACTTTATTAACAAATTGTGCAAACGGGTTTGATCAGCAGATAACTTCATACTCAGCCGGGAATTTCTAATTCATGTAAACCCTTCAGCTCATGCTACTGCCAAAAAAGAACAGCTGGAAGAGGAACAGTCTGTTTGTAGGCTCCCTGGACTTGGGTTGGATACACTATCCATTAAACACAATCAACACCAGGCTTATTACGACTTCTAAGTAGTTTTTGCATAAAAACTAAGAGCACGATACATTCAAAACTACACCAAAACACACAAGTATTCCCTTCTTCCAAGAGGAAGAAAAAAAAAGAGTATGAGGTTCTGCTATGGTTTGGAAAGCAGTGCCATGAGCAGAGGCTTCGAAAGCTCACATCTGGCTGAGGTCTTTCTGAACTCACTGCAGAGCCTCCCATGCACTCATGGACAGGGTTATGGCTCCATTCCTAGCCACAAGCTCCATATCACTTCCAGGAGCTACTGCTTGGGAAATACAGACCAAATCTTTCACTCTGATCCCACAATCTGTGCTCCAATCCTTTTTTCACAGCTACACTGAAATCTCAAATAGAATTTGCTGTTTGCATTCCCACAGCTAACAGGATAATGGTGAGAAATACTTCCTCATAAATATAACTTCTACCTGCTGGTGTGTCATTCAAACTGTAGAACAGTTCACAGAGTATTAATAATCCCCTAAAACAACTGGACTGATAATTGGCTTTGAGCAATTTCAGAAAACTCATTCCCATCACAGTGGTTGCTGTTCTCTTTCATTCAGCATGAGCATCTGGCAACAAGTGATTTCACTGAGTAATCTTGGCAAAACTTGGAGACATTGTTTTGAATTTCCTTCACAACTTCTCAATGCCCAACTGTACTAATAGCCGAAGAGAAGCTACTCTTGTGGGTCTATCCTGACCCCATGATAAATATATCTAGTGGTCCACATGGCTCTTTTTAACCATTTCAACATTTGCTTAAATTGTTAACAATTAAATGACCATGCTCTACACAGTGATTTGCTGGTAATCCAGGCAAGAGCAGCCAGTACTTAACACACATGAATACATCTTTTGAGCCAAACAATATCAAGAAGTACTAACACTAGATAAAATACACCTAAAATCTGTAAAATTATCTGCAGATAGTTCCCTAGAGCCTTATGCCATTTCTCAGAAAGGAGTTACAATGACAGTTTTGAAAGCATCATCTCTCACCCATCCCACACACCACGAGTCTGCAAAGAAAAAGTCAAAGGAATATGAGCATTTGTTTTGACTTTTTCAAATGACAAAACAATATAATGAATGGCATTAGCTCTTTCCTGTAGTAACTGACGAGCCAAAGACAAAGAAAGGAATGGTAAGAGCAGTAGGAATCAAAAGTCAATGCAAAAAGCCAGGGCTGCCGATAAGCAACTATTTATAATGCAGAACACACAAAAGGTCAGTGCTGTTGAGGCAGAAGGACATATCCTTCATCCTTGACCTACATTGTTAGAATTACTTGATGTCTCAGTCCCTTCATGTGTCCCAGAAAATTTACACAAGGTAAAGTGTAGATATTAGCCTGTCCTTTTGGTAGTCCTTCTTGTAATTCTTCTAATGCCCAAATTCCTCCAGTACTGTTTGTGTGACTAGAGGACCAGCACAAATGACTACCAGTCACTTGTGTATGAACTGCACCAATGGAGCAAAACATAGACTGACATTCCTCTTTCCCCAGAAAATACCTATTTTCTGTCCAGTAATTGCCTTAATGAATACAGTTGTTTGTTCAGCCTTCCTGTTCTTCTCTATTAGCAAGTTTCCACCTCCAATGGTGTTACACTTTTATTGGCTTCTGCAGCTCTGCCCCCCTCTCAGGGATGGACACACAACCCATAGGCTAAATCATCATCTGCTTCTCTGGTATTAGAGATCACTGATTGCTGAGTTCATCTACATTAGCCCAAACTCAGAGAGACTCCAATTTCTGCTCAGCAGAAGCAAAGAGAGAGGGGCTGGTGAGGAACAGAGGATGGCAGCTGTTTTCACAGGCTGCTGAATGCTCAGCTGAAGCTGAAGCCACAGCTGCCATCTCTGCCTGAGCATATCCAGCACTTTCCCCAAGCTGGTTTCAGCCTGTGTTGTCTGAAAGGCTCCACAAGACAAGCCTGTAAACAAGCACAATGCTTCTGACCAGATATTTTAATAACATTTTGCAAGAGTACCTATCTGTATTCTTAGGATAGGGAGTGATCAGAGTATCTGGAAAATACCAGTCTACTGGGATACGAAGCAACAATGAAAAGTCCCAAGAAGAGAGAGCTGTATGACCTTCAGGTCCTGAAGCCACAGCTGAGGCTGTTGCTCTGTGGTACAGCTCAGTCTTAATGGGAATGAATGTACTTCTCTATTTTCAAGATATTTGGTCAGAGCAGGTGTCTGAGATGTAGAAAGTGGAAAGGATAATTCTTCTCTTGCCCAGAAAGCCGCATTTCTGCTTCTTGTAAATGGGATTGTATATACTAACAGTTCACACGAACAGTCACAGACTTTTGCAGGATCAGGTTCCCTGGCAGAAACCTTTTAGAAGTTTAAAAACTCCCAACAAAAAAGTAACTGGTGAGAGATAGCTCTTCTATTTCAGCCCTAACAACAAACTGTGCCAGTCCTTTTTTTACTGACAGCTTACTTTTTGTTTTCACCGTCCAGCATTAGTAAATGAAACACAAACTGCAATACAAACAACCAGTATGTGTACCAACCACTCACATATAAAATGAGTGGGTGAATGACATCATCTATTTGATGCAAAAAAAATCATCTTTCTATTCCCTCTATTTTTACATGCTGTTGCACTGACAGGCTGCTAAAAAATACTGCAACTAGTATGCCATTTGGAAAGCATAGCAATGCAAGCCACTGACAAAATCAGTCCTACACTAACAAAAATATTTCTACTCCTAACATAGTTCTATCCATAAAACACTATAATCTTTACCAAAAAAAATTTTGAAAATTTGAAATCAGTATGAAAATACACTACTAGATGCAATTCAAATTACATTTGAATTTTTTAATAATGTTGAGGAAGCTGGTTTTTTACCATGTTTTAGTCCAGTCACCTGAAACATCCTTAAACAAATCATTACTCTTGGTCTTAAACATGTTATTTTGATTACTGGCCACCCAATGTTCAGTTATGTGTTCACATAAATGTCCACTTAAGACAGTGGAAACCAAATGCTTCAGAGCCTATAACTTCAGCCTTTCCAACAACCATTAGTTCTCCAGGCTTTCATTTCCAGTCTTCCTACCTGTACATATTCCATTTTGTTCCACAAATTATCCAGAATCTGTATGCAGTCCCTGGCTCTTGATCCTTCAACCTCTTCTCCTTTTCTGCATGATTTAGCAAACTGAAACACTAAACACATTCTAACACTGTAAAAAACTTCTTCTCTCTTCTAATTGAAGATCTCCTGTGATTAACTTGGCTCCCCATTTCCTTGGGTTTGAAATAACATTCAAACAATAAGCCAAAATTATTTTTAAAAAACTGCAACTCCCACATCAGCAGAGAAAACAGGAGCATGACTATAGAAGGTTCTACATGAAGATTCCCATTATACCATTCAATGTCAATGTGAACAATTAGTCAGGAGGAGTCTCTCCTCCTAAATCCCATGTTTTTTCCTTTCAATGGATGGATTTTTTTATTCACAGTGGCTCCACAAAGCTCCCTTGGGCTTTTATGGAGAAAGCTCTTCATCTTCACCTGCAGTAATAGAACAGGAGAGGAAAAGAGATCTGCAATGGTTTTCACAATACACCTCATAACCTTAATAAAAGATTAACTTTTTGTATTTGAAAAAAAAAGCAATAGAGCAGGCCACAACAAACACATGGGTACAACAATAAATAACATTACTTTTCACATGATGGCATTAAGTGCACTCATCTATCCCACTAGCTGGATCAAAGATACAAGGGCCAAACGTATTGCTTAATTCCCCTGTATGCCAGTTACAGGTCTTATACCATTATACACCATAAGCCTGAAAAATCATAGATCGTAGAAATATTAAGGGTTGGAATGCACTGTAATGATTATCCAGCCCCAATCTCCCCTGTCATGCACAGGGACACCTCCCACTCGACCAGGCTTCTCAAGGCTTTGTCCAACCTCGCCATAAACACTTCCAGGCCTGGGGCATCCACAGCTTCCCCGGACAACCTCTTTCACCACACTCATGGTAAAGAATTTATCCTTATATCTAACCTAAATTTCCCCTCTTTCAGTGTGTACCCATCACTCCTTGCCTGTCACTACAGTCTCTGATAAAGAGTCCCTCTGCAGCTTCCCTGCAGCCCTCCTTCAGATACTGGCAGGTTGCCATGAGGTCTCCACACAACCTGCTCTTCTCCAGGCTGAGCAGCCCCAACTTTCTCAGCCTGTCTTTTTAGGGAAGGAGCTCTGGCCCCTTTATCAGCTTTGTGGCTTCCTCTGGGCTTACTCCAGCAGTTCCATGTCCCTCTTAAATTGGGGACACCAGGGTTGGACACAGTGCTCCTGGTGGGGTCTCACAGGAGGAAAACAGAGGGGCAGAATCCCCTCTCTTGACCTGCTGGCCACACTCCTTTGGATGCAGCCCAGGATTCCCTTGGCTTTCTGGGCTGGGAGCACTCACTGCTGGCTCAGGGTGAGTTTTTCATCAGCCACCACCCCCAAGTCCCTCCCCACAGGGCTGCTCCCAATCACTTCTCTGCCCAGCCTGTGGGTGTGCCTGGGATTGCCCCAGTGCAGGTGCAGGACCTTGCACTTGGCCTTGCTGAGCTCCCTGAGGTTAGCATGGTCCCACCTCTCAAGCCCGTCCAGGTCCCTGTGGATGCCATCCCTTCTCTGCCCTGTGTCGACTGCCCCACCCAGCTCAGTGTCACCAGCAAACTTGCTGAGACTGCCCTGGATCCCACTGTCCACGTCCCTGACAAAGGTGTGGAACCGTGTCAGCCCCAGGACTGACCCCTGAGGGGCACCACTCAGCACTGGTCTCCATGTGGACAAGGAGCTGTTGACCACTACTCTGTGTGTGTGGCCATCCAGCCAGCTCTTTGCTCATCAAGTGGGTGATCCATCAATCCATGTCTCTCCAATTTACAGACAAGGATGGCCTGCAGGACAGTGTCAAACTGCATAAGCCCATGTAGACAATATCAGTTGCTCTGCCCCTGTCCAGCAAACCTGTAGCTCCATCACAGAAGGTCACCAAATTTGTCAGGCAAGACTTCACCTTTGTATAAAGCCATTCCAGCTTTACAATGATGTAAAAAGCAAATATTCTTGTTTCTCTCGCTTTGAAGCAAGTTAGCCACGCCCCTCACACCACTTAAAGAGGTGGATGCCATGCTTCCTTACTGTCAGCACCAGCACCTCTGTGGTCAGCCAGAGCCCTGAGAACCATCAAGCAGAACCCACTGTAGTCAACCCACTTGTGTGTGCCTTGCGGTGGATGAAATTACATGCCACCAAAAAAATCTGGCTGTAGTACAACCAAAGAAATGAATTTTCTCAAAGCTATCCATTATTTCAAGGAAATTAGTTGTTCAAACAAAATACTTACCTAAGAACCAGAGGCACAGGCTTCTTAACAACAGTGACTTCTTTTTCTGACATGTTTTCTCAACTGATATGGCCATCCTAATTAAAGTACCTCAGAGCTTAAGATACCAGAGCTCATCATGCAGTTCCACAAAAATAGCCTTTCTCACAGGGAAGTGGAGGGCCGTTTCTCCCCCTCTGAGGCTGCAGTCCCTCCGTGCTGTACACACTGTCCTGCACAGCAGAACTGGCTGTGGTGTACAGCCGGCCAGCCTGACCGTATCACGTAACAAGCACCTCTCCTGTGCAGTGTTTGTTAGCAACACCCAGCACGAGCAGACCCAGAGGCACACTGCCGCTCTCCAAAGGTCAGAAATCACAGCTGAAAAGTGTAAAGCACTGTCTCACACACTCTTTCTGATCCTACCGCAAAAACACTGCAGCTGTAAGATAAGCTCATTCACACATGCTGGACCAGTAGGCTGGCACTATTTGCAACAAGCACCAGCCCGTAACATTTCAGCTGCATGTGTTGCAGTTATACGTGTGCCTCAGCCAAAACCTGCAAACAGATTATAGAAAAAGAGTAGGATTTCCCACTGCACCCTGCAAATCATTCCTTCAGGTGGCTCAACGCACCTGTTTTATACCCTAACCCAGCCAGGACTCAGCCTACAAGACCAAAGCCCCAGCATAAGCGCAGCTCACCAGGCTTGATCTATGTGTGCTATGAAAGAGATGGCCGGGTAGAGTCCTGACCATGTTGTATTCTATTCTGTTTATTTAACATCTGACAGTCCTTAGAGCTACTCTGTCTGACTGTGAACTGCCACAGTCATTACGAAAGCTATGGTTTTCTTAGAGGTTTCTTTTTAAGTAAAAGTTCCACAGTGCTCCCCCGATATACTCTAACAGGCTCAGAGATAAAATGCAATCAAAACCCAAAGATACAGCAGCTTTTAATTGCTCTTCTCTCAGTCCTTGCATCAGATCTTCCTTACTCTTGGCAGAACAGGTAAAGTTTGGTCCCAAACCAAACCACAACCAGTCTTCTTCAACCCAGGCAAAGCAAGGGACAAGAACCACCATCTAGAAGGAATCCTGCTTCGTTTTCACTCACTTTCTATAGCATCACATAAAGCCATTAGCAATGCCACAAACCATCAAAATACCAAACAGTTAATGCTGTTCTGGATGAAAACAGTAAACAAGGCATTGCTAAGAACAATTATAAAGAAGCTTATAACATGGCTCTTGAGCAAACACAGATTAATAAATATTCCATAAAAAATTTAAACAATATTTGCAGTCATGCAATAGAGCCCAACTCATTCTCTAGGCAGCACTAAGATAACACATGTATGAAAAAAAAGAAACATGAAACATAGCAGAAATCAGGCTTCTTGCTGCAGCTGGGAAACAAGCGCGTAAGGCAGAAACTGACTGCATGCTCATCGAACTGAGACAGCTGGAACAGAATGTGATGGTTCTTTCAGTCTGTTTCTTCTCTCCTACAAGCTGTACTTAATGGCCAGACTATCCCCAAACTCCAACAGGCACAAAGGGAGTTGTTTGGCTATACCAATAAGACTGTAGAGATGCACTGTGTATGGATTAAAACCCAAAACCTTTGCATATTGGTCAGGCACAAAGATATCTGTTCACAGGACTAACACAGGTACAGTTTCTACAAACCATCAACTCATCCTACAGATTTACTGCAATATGGAGCTTTACTGACCCTGTTTTCTCTTGAGGTAGTAAAAACTCAAATTCTATTTAAGTGTTTGAATGCTGTAACATTATAGTTGTTATTAATAAGGTCTTTCCAGCTTTCCCTCAGAGCTGTTGTCTGTTAACTACTGACTTTTTTTGTATAAAATTACTGTTGAGCATCCAAAAGAATATTTCATGTTCGGACTGACCAATTACAGAGTTTGAAGACCATAATGGATTTGTGAGAGTATTTAAACAGCTTTTGAAGTTCTAAATATTATCTTCATTTCTGTTAATGCCCTATTTAAATGCAAATGATTATTTGTTTTTATGTTTTCATGTATCACCTTTGTTCTCGAATTACAAGCAATAAGCTTATTAAGTGATCAGAGACAGCAATCTGCTGCCTTAATGAGCACAAAGCCAGCAAAGCATCTTTGCTTTGCGCATTCTGAGTTCAGTTTCACACACTTGGAACCCACCCTCAGTAGTCACTCTGTCCCTGATGCAGAGGCCAAGCAGGTCTAGCGCTGTAATACACTAATGCTCTGAGTCTCACTAAATGGCTACAGAAAAGGAGAAATGGGGAAGCATAAATCATTCCACACCAACAGAATGGGTGCTGTGTTTATCCTCCTAATGCACAGAGGTTAAAATTTTCTGCTACATTTACCAGAGTTTCATATCCTCTCACCAGCAGCCACAGTGCAGAGGTTTTTGTCTCTCCAGTGTTCTCCATGCAGCCCTGTATCACCTTCCCCCACAGGACCATGATCCCACAGAGTGGATCCCTTCCACAAAATCCAGCCACTAGCATGGGCACAGCAGGACAAAAGACTGCGTTGCAGACTGTGAAATTACAAGCAGGAGTACTTTTATAACTCAAATTTATAAAACTGAACATTATTTAGTAGGTATGGGGGTTGGCATAGCAGTCTGGATCTCTTGGCAAGTCAAAAGATAAACATAAATGGTTTAAATTAGCATGGTAAGTATGAATAGCATGGCAGATGGAGTTTTAAAACTCAGAAATGCTTGATTTGTCATGTAGTCCTCCAGATATTGAATATATGGCAACAGACTGGGGCCATAATACATCTGAAAAGTTACTCTAACCCAACCGTCTGTGCACAAGCATCCACCACCAATTGTGTCTTCCAGCAATTATTCCATCAGAAAGAGTGATTTTCATTATCTTTTACATCCTCACAACACTGCATGTCTTTAATGCCCAGCAAATAGCAAGACACATTATATTGTTCAAGTGAGACATTAAGTGCCACCCTGTTACAAGCCATCCTGCTACTGTGAAAGTATTTATGAATTTTATACTAACTTATTAATAATGAAGAAATAACTAATTTTAGTGATTAAGGTATTTTCAATAGAATACATGCTCTCTAAAGGTCAGTAAAATATGTGTTTGAATATATTTTCAATTCATAATCTCCAGTACACGTGATATTGACAACATTCATCTCTGTCAGAAAACAGCCTTTACAATTTTCTGGGAAAAATTGTTTCTCATACACTGAAAACCAGCTCTTTGGTAAGAGGACACTTGTTCCATCTCTCATGAACTAAAATAATGTGTAAACAAACACCCACCTCATACAAAGATTTAAACTAGGATTCATATACGGTAAAGGAAGATTTCCCTAGTGATAAACAGTTTGAGCACAAAGTGTTCCTTCAAGTCCTGACATAAATCTGTTCCTGCCAAGCTAGTATCTCATTGCATCAGCCTTTTGCCTTCACCACACCGAAGTAGCAGCCCTACTACCTCTCTCCCTGTTTTCTTCAATCTGCCCTCTCCCCAGAATTGTCTTTCCATCCCACAAACATATGGTAACAAGAAAAAAGAAAAACCTTTTATTTAAAAGAAATATGACTCTCTAGCTAACCTATCATTGAAGGACTCCCATGTGGGCTGAGTAGACTCATTATTACTACTGGTAGCCTTGCCCTTCTTTACTCCACCAGCTTTACCCCCCCTTCTTCATATTCCTATAATTTTTATTATTTTGTAATGCTTTCAAAATGCTTTGATATGTACCTTAAGATTGCAAGATCCTCAACTGGGCTGAATGCAAGCAAGTGCTGTCATGTCTGATAAAGCACTTATTTTTCAATAAGAGAAAAAAAATTCAAAGCATCTCTGCCTACATCACTTCCTCAATAACAAATATTTGCAGCTTCTACTTTATTCGTGGAAATCTGGTATTTCAAATAAGATACAGGATGCTATATTTATTCCATTCAATGCTCCTTTCAATAGCACAAGATAAAACACAATTTCTGCAGCAAAAGTTTCATTTAACAGGAGCAAGGCCTAGCTCCAGTTAATATAAGCACTTAGACGTGCATATAGTCAGGCAAAAGAGACCCTGCAAGTGGAAGTTATGGTCTAAAAGGACAACTATATACTCATACTTCCTTAGTCTCCAGTTCATGAAAAGGAATGGTACCAATCTGTAAATGGCAGATTTGCCTTCAGAGGTTTTGACCATTCCTTACTGGAAGAGGGCACAAGAGGTCATATACAGTACTACATGCCACTTCAGTTTGTAAAGATGTCTAGAACTGAGCTCTATAGATTTCCCCAACAACCACCAGTGTGGCACAAACACCCATGGGAGCAGTGCTGTGGGCTGCCTCTACAGAGCCCTTGATTTTTTACACCTGAACAGCGCTACACTGTGCTGTGCAAATACAACAAGACCGGGAGAGGAACAGCCCATGGTAACGGAAACAATGATTGACCATACTTAGAGAACTTAAAAATATTTGGTGGGCATCTATAACTTTTCTGGACATTAGTCTAAGTTCCAGCAGTTATATATTTGATAAGAGTACCACTATCACTTACTGGCAATGCTAGAAATTACTCCTCAGAAGGACTGCAAGCTGTCTTGTTTGTCAATCCTTCATCATTATTAGAACATGCTAACATCATGAATTAACACGGCAAGTAGCAATTCTAGTAATGCAAGACTGAGACATGGTGGAGATGAAAGACATCACATTCCTATTCACACAGCTCAAGTTGTCTGAATAACTTTCAGTATTACCTACATTTATCACTCACAGCCACAAGACATCTCAATTGCAATGTACTTTAATCTCAATATTTAAAATAGCATCTTTTAAATAAACACCGGCATTTAAATGTATCTTACCAAATCTCCTTAAATTGATTCTATGCCCAACTGCATTTTCATTGCTGATGAGAGCAACCAAGTTATGCTATAGTTAGGAGTATTTTAGATTTAAGCTAAAAAGATCTTGACAAATAACTTCAATTTTTCGTATCAGTATATACTTGTTTAAAGCATTAAAAAAATGGGATCCAACTCAAGTGGTGGGTTACAGTTTTTTAATTGCTTCATTCTTACTTCTGACACAATCGTGACCAGAAAGCTGACCAGGTGTGGGTCTTCAGTAGTTGCAAAACAAAACGAAAAGCCGTGACTGAACACCATAAAGTTAATAATACACTATACCTTAAACAAAATATACTATACTGAAAAGATGAGTAACTAGTTCACATCTACTCACTGGATCTCCAGCATTAGTCCTGTGAGAGTTTGCAACAAGTTTTACTGAAGAAGTTACTATGATAAAACACTAGTTACTCCTATGCTAAATAACCGCTCTGTTTGCACACTTCTGCTCAAAACGTTTGCAGTATTTATTTTTCAAAACATTCTCTATTTTTTTATCCTATGCAATACTTACAAAACAATAAGAAACAAAATTATGGACGAACGGCATTGAAAAAAAAAAAAAGAGGTCGGAATTGCAGGGATTGTATAAACTGGAATAAATCATACAGAAGAAAAATTCTGATTAGGTCTGTTAGAGCGGAGAAGATTGCGACGCTGGCAGCTAAACGACCATTCTTGCTCTGCTTTAAAAATCCAAATCCACACAGAAAGAGGGTTTCTCTGAAGAAAACTGTTTCTCCAGATCTCCGAGGCTAGGCTTCTCTTCCCCGGCACCCCATCCATCACCCACAGCATGGGACGTGACAGGAATTCTCGCCCCCCGCCCGCCGTCCCAGCCCCGGCCAGAGCTGACGCCGCGGTCCCGGCCCGTCTCCGGCGCCGCACTGCCCACAGCAGCGGGACACGGGTGGATCCGCTCCTGGAGCGGCTCCGACACCGGCCGGGACCGTGGGGCAAGCTCGCAGATCCCCCGCCGATCCCGGGCGACGGGAGGTGAAGCCGGACAGGAGCCGGACCCCGGCCCGTCGCCCCCTGGGGCGAGGAAGCCGCTGGGCGGCCGCGCCAGGCGGGAGGCGGGCGGCGGGGAGCGGCGCGGAGCCGCCGCCCGGTACTCACCGACTCGCTCGGAAACTTCCCCCAAGTTTCGGCGGCGCGGCGGGCGGCAGCGGACGTGCCCCCCCGCGGCGGGCGCCGGCACCATGGGAGCGCCTCAGCGAGCGGCCGCCGCGGCCGGCCCCAACTCCTGGGGAGGCAGCGACCGTCATAAAACGCGAGCGAGAGCGGCGGGGCGGCGGGCTGAGCCCGCACTCCTCCCGCGGGGCGGGGCGGGGCAGGCGGAGAACAGAGCGGAGCGGAGTGGAGAGACGGAGGGAGGGAGGGAGGATCAGCACAGGGCGGCAGGCAGCGCTCCCCAGCACCCCTCCCCATACACCGTGCCCCGGCGGCGGCGGCAGCAGCAGCGGCGTTGGCACTCGCTTCGCTTGCCGCAGCCCGCTCTGTGCCTGTCCTGCCCTGCCGGGGCGCGGGGCACTCAGCGGCCATCGCCGCGGACTCCTCGTCCTCTTTCACCGCGGCAGCTGCCGGCCCGGCCGCCGCGGGGCGGGGGTCAGAGCGCCGAGGGGGACGGTGTCTGGCGGGGTGGTGGGGCGGCTCGGCGCGACTCGGGGATCGCCGCCGCCCAGCCCGAGCCCCGGCCGGTGCCGGCACTTGGGCTGCGCCGCGGGGCTCCGTCTAGACGGGGACGGCGGCTACTGCAACGCGCATCCCGGCCGGACGGGCGGGAGCGCGGCCCCGGCGCCAGCTCCGCGCTGTGGGATCAGTCCCACCGGCGATGGCTATCGGGGCGAGTTCCGGGCTTCTGGCCCAGCCTGAAGCAGGGGCTCAGCAGGGCTGGCAGTTGTGTTTGTGTTCAGGATCGACGAACACGATTTTAGGGGGTGAAGGGGGTGTCACGGGCACGGCTGCCTGGTGGAAGGGATAGCACCTTTCGCGGCCAGGTGTGTGGCAGTGCAGTACAGGGCTAAGTAGTGGGAGTGTAGAAGGTAGCTACAGGAAAACGGAGAGCGTCTGCCAGGGATTGTCTTAAAATAATTAAAGATTTATCTTCTGAAAAACTGTTTAGGAAAGAAATAATTAAAAAGGAGCATACCGTCATCAGTTTATTTAGGTATCATTTGCATTGACGAAGTACCGAAGACAGACCCACATGTGCAAAGGTGACCTAAGCAGTGATACATTGATCTTTAAGGCCCTTGCGGGACCCCTGTCGTGTGTGTGGTCCCACCTTCAAAATAGCTCAGCATCTGGCTTCCTGGTAAAACAAAGGTGGGACAACAGCCCCACAGATCAGCGTTGTGAGAGTTTCACAATCATTCAGTAAGTCACAAAGCCTGCTCTGAAATTAACTGGGAATAGAAGAGAATTGTATCTCACCCAGGCTTTCTCCTGTGCTGGGTGTACAGGAATAGCAGTGCCGGCATATGGAAGTTGTTTGACTATGATGGCTGGGAACAGTTGCTGGCCCCTCTGGCTGCTCAGGTCGGTGCTGCCCTTCCCTTCCTATTGAACCAGATGCTCCCAGACTGAAGCTGCTTGTCTTATGAGGCTGGTGTTCCTCAAAGACTGACCTGCGAGCAGCAAGTGATCTGTCTTCAACTGCGCTGTTGATCCAGCTTCCTCTGCCCAGAACAAACAAAGTGATTCCAGGGGGCTGAAGATGTGTATCTGGGGTGAGGTGGATCATGAGATGTGACCTCATCAGCTTCCAATTCACTTAAGGGAATTGAAATCTCACATATTGACAAGTATATGATGAAAATATTGCTTTTGAGGTTTTAAACTAAGGGCACACAGATTCATCTTCTTTATTCCCACCAGAACTTATCATCTCTTGCCATTTCCTCATTCAAAATCACAGGAACAGATTTTTTTAAACAGTATCAAACAATACCATTGTTTTTGCATTAATATATGTGCAAAGGACCTTAAGTTCCACTTCTTACCACTGGTCAGGGAATTCGTACCCACATCTCCCAGGAGATGCCTGTGCTGCCAAACCAGTGGTTGTTATTCAGGCCTTTCATTCTTACCGTTTGTGCTGAAGCTATGGCAAAGCACGATTAATAACTCAGTGTGTTAGAAGTTGCAACCACAGATCTGATCCGGGCCCTACAGTCTTGTGTTTGAAGCACTGTGATAAAAGGGGAAGATTCCAGGTCCAAAGATGTTTATGGGGTTTGTTTAATACAACATTCCTGTAACATAGTAACACCTGGGACTATGGCAAACTGGTTTGCATTAACTAAGTGGCAGTGGGAGCGGAACATGTACAATACCACATGATAAAACCAGAGAAAATAATTTATTGCTCCCTCATTATATGTACAAATAAGGCTGGATAACAATAAATCCATTGATTTATTCTATATTCTAGGTTTACAGCTGCCTGGACTTTCTCTAACTAGATAAAGTTTTTTGTTTCTTTACATGATAGGTAGCTCAGTTTCAGGGGGATGGATGTCAAACACAGTACACTGCCAACAAGACCAGATTTAGGTAAAAGCAGCCAAAGTCATTTTCAATCAGAAAGTTTGTGAGGGTGTGATGGGTTTGGAAAGACAGGAGACATGTAAGAGTGAGGTTGTCACATTGTCTACAGCTGGCCTTGGATCAGTGGAAGCACAAGGCTGTGTGTCACTTTTGTGTAGGATAAATACTTTGAATTTTCTCAATCATCCCAATAAAAATAAATAGCATAATAAATGTTCAGTGGTCTTTTGTCTTGTCTCTTATTAAAATAATATTTAAAAAAAGGTCTGTCTTTTGATAACTATTATGTTCAGTTTCTTCTGAGGATTTCAGGGTATATTAAACTATTTACTAGATTTAGTACTGATAATCTGTGGTAGTAGTTTAATCTCCCAGATAAATTAGCAGTAAAACACCCAAGATTGGTATCATATTGAAACATGAGTCTTATGTCAGCAACAATATAGAAATTGGTTGTATTTTTTATACATCCGTTGGAAAACATCTGTTTTTAAAACTATGTATAACTTCATCCATGCCCACGTTCTTTACTTTTTGGTTTATGCTGTATTATCTATCACTCTTCTAGATTCCATCCAATCTCCTAAAAAAGCCTGGAAAAGCATGTATGGCTTGAGGACATTCAGTAAAGACATCTGAATTCTGACCATTTGCTCTGACATAATATCCAAGGATGCCTACACCTACCCTCTTCTCTACATGCAGTTGCTGCTTCACTCCTTTCCAAAACAGTGTTCAAAAAAGTTCCAATCCTTCCTGAGCATGATGCTCTGCAACCAAGTGCAGAAGACAAAATTATGCCTGAGTCTGGTTTTGCTCTCTGTTTACAATAGTGTATAATGCAGTGTTTATCAACAGGGTGTCAAATAGAATTCCAACAGCTCAGTTCATGATAATTCCTCTGAAAGAGGTTCCTTCACTGCTAAGTGTCTAAAGCAAGTGCTGTTTGTAATTTCTGCCAGACTTGCTTGCCAGTGAGTGCCTACTGTAAGCACTGGTTGAAATCTGAGCTTTTACAATGTAAAGGTAGCTGTACTGGTAAAGTCTATCAGCCAAACTCCCGTGGCTTGATTTAGCAGGTAGTAGTTGCCTATAGTCAGCAAAATCAATGTTAATTTATATATTTCTGGATCAATATAATGGGGTACGTATGCAAGGTCCATGCTAAAAATATAAAGGGGTTTCTTTGTGTAGCAGTTTGTATTAAAAGGAAATAAAGTAACATTTTGTCATTTTGTTGTTGGGCTTTTTGCTAATACAATAACGTGAAATGCACTCTTAATTGATACTGCTTTACCTGCAGAGCTTTTACATGAGGCCTAAAAAAAGGGTAGTTTAGTCTGAGTAGTTTAAAATTCCCTATGGTTTGAGGTTAATGTGCACATGGATATGTTTCTCTTGAGTGAAAAACTACTTACACTAATTACAAAAAGAGATTTTATTTCTCAAAACTGCATGAAATAATGCAGAAGGCAGATTAAATAAAAATATTGTTCATATTCTGCATTCATACCTGCAGTTTAAATCTATTATCTTATTTTCTTGGCTTCTTGTTTAACACAGTCATAAACACAGAAAGTTCACAGCAAGAAAAGGATCTCAGGAGCTCTCCAGTCCAACCTCCAGCTCAATGCAGGGTCAGTGAAGAGGACAAATATTGCTGGGCTTAACCCAGTTGGGTTTCAAAACCTTTCATGTCAGCATCTTGGGGCAACCTGCTCCACTGCTGCACTGTCCTGTGGGGCAAGAGGTTTCCTTTCTTCTCTGCTCTGAGCTCCTCAGTTCTCATTATACCCTTTGTCTTTAGGCTGATGCTCCAACTCCTGATCTGGGCATCCTGGTAGTGCTTCACTGAGTCAGTCCAGTTTGGCAATATCTCTGTGTACCATCTCATGGGCTTTTTTCCCCCAGGGCAGGATTTTGCACTTGTCCTGGCAGAATTTCTCACAGGTCCCATCAGCCTGCTTGTCCAGCCTGTCTAGGTTTTGCTGTAAAACTGCTCTGCCCTTGAGGGTATTGACCAATCCCTCCAGTTTGGTGTTATCTGCAAACTTGTCAAGAGTACACAGTACCTCCTCCAGGTCATTGATACATATATTAAACAGGACAGGTATAGATTACTGGCCCCCAGGCACAGGGACTATGAATCCACAGTTTTTAGTAATACAACACACACCTTTTTCCAATTAATCTCCATTGATCTTATCTATATGGTAATAAAAAAATGGGGAAGGTAAAAGGAGCATGTTGGTCTTTTGGAAATGAGCTAGAGAATGATTCAGATGAACATTTCCCCCTTTATGTCATGCTTTTAGAAAACTTAAGAGGAAAGAAAGTCCAGTGGCAGTGTGTGAAACTCAGTTGATGACCTTCATAGAGCATTAATCAGTCCTTTAAACATTTACTGTGTTTTCCATCAAAATATTTGGTTTTACGATAATAGCAAGTCAAAATTCTGTGCAGGGAAATGTTAATTCTTCTTTCCTTCCTTCACCTTCCTAATGTTCTTTATTCATGTAAGAAATAAGGAATAGCTGAAAGAAGAGAAGCTCTTTTTTAATCTAAATTTCCATCGTAAGTAGAATTGCAGAAAAAAGTACCATGACACACGATTGCTTGCCACAAAAAGAAACCACACTAATAAAATGCATATTCCAACCATGATCAGACTCGTACCAAGAGCTGGGAATGCACAGTGCTTGCTGTATATAAAAGTAAAAACAATATTTAATAGCAGGTCTGTTCTCAGCCTCTGAATATGTGGAAAAATTTAGTTTGTGGGTTGTCTGGGTTACTTCCTTTAAAGCTACAGAGCAAAGCTCCCCCAAATACTTTGTGTGAAAGCAGAATAATTACCTAACCAATAAATATCTGTGGAAACAGAGAATTTTCTCTTAGGAACTAACTTCCAATGAATCAATGTGAACATGCATGCAGGATAAGAAGGCACAGGCAAAGCAAGAAAGGAAAAAAATGAAGAAATACTCTGCCACTGCCTGAGGTCTCTTGCTCTATCTTTCTGTTGTTTCTAAGTCATCCATCATGTCATTACCTACAGCTAATAGAAAACAAAGACCTATCTGGGCATGTAATGAATACAATGACTTTCTGGTTCACTGGGAAAGGTGTATATTGTGGTATTTTCCTTGCTTTTTTTCTGAAGAAGGGAGATGGAGGACTGTAGAGATGAAGGTTTTGATTCAACTGATATATTCACTGATCTTTTTTAGTGCAAGAAATATCACAGCTGGTCCTTTTTCCAGCACTACCCAGGTTATCCTGCATCCTAGATATTACATTAGCCAGAAGAACTTCTCCAAATGAACAGTGAAAAACATCAATCAATTTTATAGCATGCAAATATATATATATATATATATTTTTATGTGAGTGGGTGTGTTTGTGTGTATTATTTTATGAATGTGTTGTTACTGCTCTATAAATCTTAACTGAATCCCATCCTTAGTCTATCAAGTGTTTATTGAAGACTGTGACTAGGCACATATTGCAAAGCTGGACTCCAGAGCCTGAGACCACTTTCTGCACCTATTTGTCCATATTACCCTCCATTTCCTTCTGCCAATGAACAAGTTTGGGGGTCTGCTAGACCTTCTGCCTAAAGTGCTTTCGTCTAAGTGTCCCAAAAGTTTAGACACTTCAAACAAGGCTTTGTTACTTTCCTGCGTTTGAATTCCTAAATTGTAATATGTTAAATATGTTAGAGACCTAACCAATTCACATCTCCAAGTATTTTATGATTAATTGATCAGAGCACATATTCATTGTCTACCCATGTTTCATGAGCATTTTTCTGTAACTTTTGCTACATGTTCCTGCTCTCCACATCAAGTTCTTTTGTCTCTCAGATTAAGGTGGAAAGGAGAACACCAAAGTTGGAACAGACACCATGCTTGATTATTTGTGTACTTAAATTCACTTTATGCTTTAACAGTAGTGCTACCATGCAAAATACAACAGACAAGAATTTGGTCAAAGTCACAGAGCATAAAGGATGATTCTTAAATTTCTTGGGCTAGTCAAAGAATGTGAACAAAGTCAGCCAGTAATTTTGTTTGTTGTTTTCATAAGTCTGCTAGTTCTAGGAACAGCAGCATCCTTTAATTTATGATTCAGCTTAAGGTCTCTAGTTGACAGATCTTAAGCGTTTGTGACAATAAGGGATTTGGGATGGACAGACTGATCAAATACGTGCTGTTGCCATCTCTACATAATGGGTGTGCTTCTGTCCAGGACAACATTAACCATTATCTGGAGAGCTTGGGTTTTTACAACAAATCACCATTTTGAGAAAATTGTAATATCAGTAATGGAAAATCCTGACTTACATTATTTTGTCATTCAAATACTCACAGGGAAGTTTTTCTCAAGGTAGAATATTTGTATGTGCATGGAAGTCCCTAAGAAGATGGAAGGTAGCGCTTTGACTCTTCAGAAAGACTGTGTTTGTTCACATACTTCTCAGTTCTACTCTGTATCATCCATCTAATCAGGTGTAAAATCAGACCCATAAGTCTGCAGTTACCTGGTTTCCCTGTTATAGAGTCTTTTATGCAGATGTGATTACACTGGTAATTCTCCCGTGAGTAACCTTAATGCAGCCATAACCACCTTACAGTCAAAATACAGATCTCTGGACCCTTTTGGTCTATCATGACAAGTTCTTCTCCTGCCTGAGGTCCTCCCAGTATTTTGGCTGTCCATCCACACAATCTGTGGTCCCCCAGCCCTCAATCACTGCCTGGGTGAAATTTCTGCGTATGATTATTTCAAACTCTTCATCCTGCATGCTTGTACTTTGATGATGACAGTGCTCATAACTGTACTGATGGACACAGAAATGGCCTCAAGAGTCATCCAGTTTGGAGTGTGTCCCGTTTCTTTCTGGTTAATGGAGTTGCATGACAATATTTTACCTCGGATGGTAGCCATAAGATGCATACCGTATACATTGGGGAGGCCAAAGAGCAGGGGTCCTGAGAACTGTGGTGTTCTTATACAACTCCTGAGCTCCATCATGGGATCTGGGGCAAGCTAAATATAAAGCTGGGTTCCAGGAAAATAGGTGGCTTCACTCTGATCAGGATCTGAAGACTACTTCCTTTCATCAGTGGAGACTCAAATTGAGCAGTAGCTCCTACGCTAGTACAGCCCACCTGCTCATCATGGACTTAACATGTTTGACATGTCAGCTGAAAGCTATGAGTTAGCTACTCATAGTGCAGTTCATTCCTGTATCACAAAGCAGGATTTACTTTCATTTCCTAATTCTTGGTATTTTCTTGACTAGCTTTCTAAATATCTCAGTGCAAAAGAACCCCTTACTTACTAAAGCTACCTGTGTCAGATATTCACACATTACTAGAATGCTTTCCATAATGCCTACCTCTTATTATTTTGTTAAAATTTAAATTCAAGAAGTCTTCTATCCACATTGAAAATGGTGATCAGATTATTCTCTTCTGTGTTTGAAAATAATTGCCATGTACTCTAGAGTTTTTTCTTTGTCCTAGGCCAAAGGGTCTCTATTTTTAAAATCTTTCATCATGGATCACATTCTCTTTGCTTCTTATCATGTGCAGTTTTGGGCTTTCTCCAGTTGTTTCATGTCTCTCCCGAAGTATAATGCCCCAAAGGGACCAAGTTCTCTGCATGACGTCCTAACAGTGCTCAGAAGAGAGAGGCTTGAAGGCTATACTGCTATTTATAAATCAGAGCATTAAATTTGATTATTTCCACCTAAGTGCAGTACATCATGTAGAATTTAATCCATTTTCATTCCACCACTGCAATTTCTCAAGATAATTCTGAAATTGAATTGTGTCTTTCAATGCATTCATGTTTGTACTTCTTTTCAACTTTGTCACATCTGCAAACTTATTAAGACTGTTATCCAGATTGTTATAAAAACTTTGAATAAAGTCAGAACAAAGAAAGGTCCTGTACTTCTGTGAAATGAGATTATAAAAATAAAGAAAAGGGTCTAAAATTATATACATTACCAAATTAGATTGTATGCTATTACTTTTCATTTAAAGCATTTGCAAAGAGTTTACTTAATTCTAGATATGCTTTGGATTTGTTTCTGGGTTGTTTTTTTTTTCTGAATTGCAGTTAGATTGATTAGTTTAATATTTCCAGCCTCCTCTTCATCTGCTTTCTCCCCTCTTATTATATAAGGCAGCTGTTATTTTTTGTCCTTTCTCAGACATATCTTTTGGCCATTTTTGACAGATTCTCAACTAATTGCTAATCTGAAGAATTCACCTGATTCTTAAAATATCCCAGGGCAAAGTCTCTCTGGTCTGGCTGACTTGAGAACATTCCATAAGGCTCTCCTGATGCTGTTTTAAATTGAATACTTAACTTCTTCTCATGAATGATAATTATGCTAGTGAAGTGTCTCCAGCTTTTTTTTGTCACATGCAAAAAAAGGTTTTAAATATTCCAGTCTTCTTGGGATCATCTCTTGTGTCATTGTCTTGCCTCTAGTCTCACAAATAGTCAGGAAAAACAATAATAATTTTATTTTCTCTTTGTTATTTGTAATGCTTGTTGCCTTTTGAAGTGTCTTCTAGCTCTGTGTTTGGTTTATGCCTTAGTCTTCTGATTAGATCATACTGTTACTTTATATGTTTAAGAATTTGATCTGATTTCCACTTTTCAGATGGAACTTTGTGAGTCTGAGATCAAGTAAAAGCTCCTGGCTTACCTAAACTAATCTCTCTCTCAATACTTTTCCTTTCTGATAAGTATAGCTTATGTTTTCTGCTAAAGCTTAATTACTTTTTTCTTTGACTTTTTATTGACTTGAATTGGTGGAAGTTGTCTGCTTCAAGTCCATGATTGTCTACTTTTTCTCTATTTTCCTTCCTGAGAATATATATTCTATAATTTCAGTCACTGTCTCTGAGTCACCTTTCATCATTCTTTTCTCAAATAGCTACTTTTCACTGGTACTTTTCACTGGTACAGAAGCACATCCAGAAGAGCCTCTCCTCTCTCTGTTTTTAACACAGAAATAGAGGTGGCCAACAATGCTTTTCAGTATAGAGCTTGTTAATTGATCTATGTCCTGATGTTTCCTTTCCTACCCATTCTTTGGATAGTTAAGCTCTCCTGTGACTCTGCTTCTGTGCATTGGGTGTTAAATGATTTGTCATTTGTTCATGAAAAAGGCTTCCACTACATATTCTCTGTTCATTCTCTGTTTTGTGATTTAGTTTACTGAGAGCTGCAGCCAAGTCCTCCTCTTCTTTCACCATCATCCACAAGCTTTTGGTGAGTCCAGCTTTCTCATTTGTCTGGAGTTCAGCATGAGTGGAGGGCTATGTCTTTTAATGTTAGATTGCCCTACTACATGGTTATCTTACTCGTAACTCTGTTCACTAGTAAGGTCTTTTTTCTGGTCATGTTTTAGGTATCCTTACTCCTCCAGTTGACTTCTTGTATCTCCTCATTATTTCAACTTGGCTTGTCATATTCCTCGCCAATGCACACGATTTTTTAAATTACTGTTCACATACAAGCAGTCATAAAGAGTGAACACATGGTATGTAAAATTAAATCCAAGCATGTAGATTTTCCCCTGTTCTTTTTCTTCAAAGATTTTTACAGTATTCTTATGTTACTGACTATCAGAAAGACCAAACAGACAAACAGAGAAAAGAGGTCTTTTATAAAAATTCTAAGTTATATTGCGCTTTTATTTTTCATTGTTTACTTGAGTCTAGTGGAGTTTAGATAGCAGCCTTGAAGTCATTTGTAATTGTAATATTTAAATGGCAGTAACATTTACCTAATGTTGGTTTGTTGTTTTTAATCACAATTCTAGCCCTGAAGTGGAGCACCAACAGTGTGTGTCCTTTCCAGTTGCCTTTGACTGTACTTGATAACATTCCATCCATCCTGACGTTTGTAAACAGATACTTGGATATCCAGCCAGCCCAAACCTCTGACACAGGCTATGGCTAGAAATAGCCTATGCAGAAATAATCCCATAAAATAGTTGACACAGCCAAGAGGAGGTCCCTGTTATGTTGAGAGTTGTGCTACTTGCTGTTTAACAAGAACACTAATGACTTCAACTCCAGAAGTTGTGCTCTAGTAAGAAACTGTCACAAAACTTCTGTTTCCCATTTTCATAAATTCCATCTTCCACTTTTGGAATTTTGAATTAGTAGTTTTCAGCTGTAACTCCTAGTGCAGACATTGGCCTGACATGTTGAGGAGGCGAGCAGCCGCGGCTGTGGACTCGGGTTTGAAGGTCTGTTTGCCTCTGACCTCACTCTCAGATCAATCCATGCCTGGTCAAAGCTTCTCCATAAGAGAGGCACTGGAGTATTCCTGTTGCATCCTGGAAACTTAATTTAATATATGAAACAAATCATTAACTTACGCAAGGACAGGGAAATGTGAGAGAAGTTTGTAATTCTGGAGACACATCTCACTAAAAAGTATAGCTTCTGTTTCTTGTACAGCACAGACACTGTTTATGTCATCCTACAGAAGTGGCAGCCTACAGGACTGGAACCATCAAGCCCCATTCCTTTATCTACAGTGGAGGAATTGTTGGGAAGAATGGGATGGGTCAGGCAGCCAAAGATTACAATAGTAAGATAACTGTCTTTGGTATGTACGTATTTCAAAGGTCTCAACAAAATATTGTCATGACTCTATATCTAATTATGTGTTGGGACTTCCTCATTACTTTCTTCTCACACCTGATGATATTAATGAAGTTTAAAGACAGAAAGGAAGTTTTGAATAAGTGCTGAAAAGTGAAACAGAGGCATCTCCAACACATAGTATTACATAAAGAGCCTACATACATCCTGACGACTAGGAATCATGAGATACAGGTGCACACACCATTGACTCCAAACTTCTTACTCACAAGGGCAGAGAGGGAAGATGGATATTCTTCAACATATCCTCTGCAGTTTATATACAAGGGTCCACAGTTTCCAGTTCTTGTGTCATCTAAACATCTCAAACTCTCTCAGAGCCCATTTTAAGCAATGAGTCTTGAGATAGAAGTGTCAAAACTCAGCTTTTCTTTTGGTTATTAGTATTCATTGCATTTTGTGCTTAAATACATTCATGTCCAGCAAAAATCCTTTTCTTTATGTGTCAAAATTGTCCTTCACCTGAAATTACTCACTTCCTTCCCAATTTTTTCCCTTGGTATATTGATAGTTGCATTATTGCCTCTTTGCTTTGACTTTGATTTTAGAAAGCTGCTTTAGTCACCTCTCAGGTCAGAGACTGATAAAATCAACAGAGACTGATAAAGTCAATCAATCTAATAGGAATGGAAATTCACCTAATGCTTTGTACTTCATTTGCCTAATAATCCTGCTGCTGACTTGTCCTAAAAGGAGAATTTCCAGTTTAATGCGATTTTTTTAAACTACTTTTTTGTTTGCTTTGTTTTGATTTGGACCAAAACCTGAACATTTCAAAATTTCCTGTGAACTGAACTTTTATGAACATAATTCAAAAGCTGCCCACTTGAAGATCAGTAGTCACTTTAGTACTGCTACCCAAGGTCCTAAGCCTGTGACTTTGGTTTGAGTAGTGAAATACAGGTATTTGGCTGCCATATATTAGATCTGGTTGCTCTGGAGTCACAAAATCTGAAATCCACATCAGTCCTGAAATGATCCCATTGCTGACCCTAGTGTGAACAAAGTGCTCCCCTTCTGGGAAGCTCCCAGCAATCCAGCCCCACCTTGGGTTCTGCTGAGGTTTTTCAGAGACTACAAGGTCCAGATGACATCTTTTAGGGGATGAAACATTGTTCCTTGAATTTTCTGGTTTGTGTCATTAATGCTGCCTTATCTCTGTACAAAGTCCCTTGTCTGATCCATCTTTCTGCCTGCAGACCCTTCTTTAGAGCAAGCCACTGTCACTACAGTGCTGGTGATTGCTGTCAAAGAGAGGCCACTGCTACAGGGAAAGATGAGAAGCCTGGCCACCTTGAGGAGTAGGACAGGCAGTGCCAGGAACAGTACATGTACCTATCTACCTTGATCCCCTAAGCATTGCTGACAAAGCTCCATCCAGTCATCCCTTGTACTAAAGGGATCCCTCTTCTACTAAATCCTATCTTCTCTCTTTAGTGAAAGTAATTTAAATGTAACAAAAAAAGAAAACAGGACCTGGCAATGAGATTTCTTACTGGGCCCCGTACCATCCCCATCATGTAACACACTCTTTGGCATAGTTTTGGTCTGAGTCAGCAAGTCCTGAATAATGCCAGGGGAATAGCGCTGGCTGGGAACTGTTTCCAGTAGAAAGTACAGAGATGACTAAACCACTGGAGCTGGCTTCTTGCTCTTAGACAGTCCCAGCACTGTCCCAGCAGTGTCTGAACCCCTGGGCATGCAACATGGTACGCGTCAGGGGTTTGCAGCACATTTGTGCAGTTTCACACTATGAAAACACTGGTCTGGCAGACTGAAACCTGAGCCTTCACACAGTTTTAGCTACAGAAATAATAATTATACTATACAAGTGCTGGATGGGGGCCCAGAGGAAACCATGGCCAAAAGCTATGTAAGTGTGGGCATTGCCCATCAGTGACTGCTTCTGTTTCACTTAGTAGTACAGATGTAGACATGATCATCTGCCTACTTGAGCTGTCTCTTATTAATTTCCATAACTTAAAACCTAATAGCTTGAAAACAAAGGGGTTTTTGTCATACTCTACCCAAACATCTACCAGTTTTCTGTCTGTGTAACCCAACCAAAAATTCTCTTTGAGTCAATGCACTCAGATTTTAAATGGTGCTTTGTGTAAACTCCTGGGAGTTTTCCCCCCAGCTAAGGATCTCCAACCACAACTCTCCTCCCCCCATCCAGGCACAGCTGTTGGAGATCGCAGTTCAGGAATACAGAGTTGGAATAAAAATTACGAGAGCAGCAATGCTCATTGTCTCAATTGTTCCTTTCAGATGCTGCTTCATACATCAAGACTTTCTGGAGTCTCTTCTATGTAAGAGAAAAATATTAATATTTATGTACATTAATATTCTTTCTGAATCTTTGCCCTCCTTTTCAGATCCCACCTCTTTCCTTCCCTGCTTTCTGCTGCACAGCTCTGCTTCAGTTCAGGTTAATGTTTTCAGAGGCTGAAGCTCCTTATGATCATTCCCAGAACACTTTTGTAACTGAACTATAAAATGCAAATATTTTCTGAAGGAAGGCTGTGTTATCTCATAACTGATGCTGTTTTTTGCCTCTGCATCCATGATTGCAGTACCTTGGACTCAAAGGCTTTTCTGTTATAGGAAATCAGTTAACTCCTTCCCCCATGGTGGGGGGGAAGCTATCTTCCCTTCCCCACTCTTAGGATTTATTTATTGTCTTGAAAGTTTTTTGTATATACCTGATTGAAATATCCATCTGAATAAGTATGTTAGAAAATATTTGTTACAAACAAATAAACAGGGAAAATATTTGTTACAAACAAAAGTTTAATGCTATTCTGAATTGACTTGTTATTTTACATCGTTAAAATAAAATCTGTAAATCCTTAGTGCTAGAAGATAGTTACTGTTCTGAACTCTGCAGTTTAAAATATTGGCTGTTCCTTGTCTGCTGAATTCAGATAAGGGCCACACCACAGGGCCAGGCCCTTCACATACTCATGAGAGCTTTGCTATCCACAGCGGCTGCAGCAACAAATGCAGCACCTGAGTCCAGGCAGAAGAGCCACTACACAGAGGTATTACACTGAGCACTGAGACATTTACTTCATGAGATAAATAATCAGATGGGTCCTTGCTTGCCAATATATGAGCTCCCATTCCACACCCTACAGGGTCTGGTCTGAGAGAACCAGCTCCAAGAATGTGCTTGGTGTTTGATAATCATAGCAGGGCTCAGAGCTGTAGTGAGCTCTGAAATCACAGGGCTATGGGACTAGAGGGAAAGCAAACAAAACTTTTGTGCCAGTCTCATTTGCATAATATCTCTCAAGTCTTCAAGTCAATTTTTAAATTAAATTTTCAAACAAAAGAACCAAATTAAAAAATATACACAATCTTTTATATAGCAGTATAATCCCCATCTGTCCCCACTGAGTGGTGATCATCACACTTTTTTTTCCCAGCAAAATGAAGACCATGATTGTTACCATGATAATTGTTACAAAACTAAAATTTGAGTCCAATGAAAAAATTTGTCATTAAACCAGACAAAAAAGCAACATTGGTGTTAAACTGTATTTTCATTAATACCAGAATGAGCTAATAAATGCTATTAGTTACAGTTTTGCTTCTTATTTTCTTTTGCCATTTTATTCCTAGACCTTGTGGTTCTGTTAAAATAGGAAAAATAAGCATCTGTACTGTCCTGGGTCACAGACTGAAATGGCCTCTTTCAAAGCATATCAAGTCAACAAAACTGGAAAAACAGGTCTAAAACAAAATCCAATGCTAACAAAATAAGCCTGAAGTGTACTCACTTGATAATTTTTTACCTAATTACACTTGATTGCAACAGATGAGAATTACTTGGTTTTTACTGATAGCAGTAAAGTTAGTGCACTGAATTTCTTAGTCCTTTCTCCTGCTATAATGGCCTGGATACCTCCTGTTGTCTCAAAATGGAGAAAAGGATCAGCTTGCCCCTCAGCAGTAAGAGAGAGATCACTTTTCCTTCATGTTTCCTAGACACTTTGCAGCATTCAATCATGTGCCACTTTATCCTGTAAGTGTTGTATCACTGTACTCCAAAGTACAAATTTGATATGATCATTGTCTTTCTTACCATTTTTAATACTTAAGCTCTCCTTTTTCTTCTCTATCTCAACCTTTTGTTCTTTCTCCCTCAGAAGGCTGCCAGCTTAGTCCATGGTTACTACCTCTTCTTGCTTTCTCTAGAGATACAATGGAAATTCCTTAGGATGTGAGATGTGGAAATTTCTTTTGCTAGTATGTCTCTCACTGCTTTTTAACTCCCTTTTAGAATATTGAACCATTCTTCTCCCCATCCCAACAATGCCTCTTATATTTCCTTATAATTAAAAAAAAAAAAAATTCTTCCAAGTTCCCATAATTTAGCCAAACAACACATTTTGTAATGCCTTGATATATTAGGAGTAATGTTTTCATTATTTGTGCATTCTAGCTATTTATTCATCAGTGTCCTGGCCATTTATAGGCAGCAGAACAGCTGACTTCAGCTGACCATTACAGTAGGGGTTTCATTCCTTTTCTAAATCAAACTGTCATCCTTAAGATAGATGAGGCTCCCCCGTTTTCCAAGGCAGAATCCATGAAACTTTTGTTGAATGTGAAATGCAGCTTGGAAGAGCAGAAAAAATTGCTGCTGTGGCCATCACAATACTCATTTTCCTCCTCACTGTTTCATAAGGATCAAAAATTGCCCCTAAAGGTAGGACTCAAGCAAATCAGGGACTCAAAACTAGTTAAACAAGGCAATTAGGACAGATATGTACCTGTAAGTTTTGGGAGCAGCAAAATTTAGTAAAGGTATGCCTTTACCTGGTAATCCTGCCTGCAGGAACAAAGGGGATGTTGGTCCCGTGTATCCTCCGCTGATCTTCTGTGCTATTCCATAATATTCTGCTTATTTCACAATAAGTTAATGAGCCTACTGTGTTGCAACTCCACCCCAGAGCTACTTAATTCGTTGGGCTGGCAAGTGTACTGTTTGCTGGGATGACAAATACCAGCAGAGCTCCCAGGTCACCAGGGTTTGTGACATGACCTGTGATTGTAGTCTGGGCAGAGTCTGGGACTAGCACGAGTGCATCCCTGCCAGACTCTGTCTTGTGACCAAGGCACCTCAAGGGCATTTAAATAAAGGCCTTGATCCCTTTAGGTCCCTCCAGCTAGTCACTTGTTAATCCCTCTTTTTCCCTACCAGAAGCTATTCCCCATAATGATCCTGTAGCATCTCTGCCACTAACAGTGAGAGAATGGTTAATACAGTGATTTCCCCTGGAAAAGGAAAAGGCTTAAGAAGGTGCAAGTGTTTATGTTGGCTGTTTAACCTTGACAAATATCATCTTTGGATTTGACTCTTCTAGGCTGAGTGATTCAGTTCACCCTTCCTCCTTTCCCAAGGGTTGGGTAGCCTGGGAAGTGAGTCCTATCACACTCATGCCCCACACCACCACTAATAGAATTTTGCTCTGGGCATCAGCATCTGTGATCTAGGAGAAGAAGATTTCACTGTAGGATTCTCTATTCAGAGTGCCATTGTTCTGCCAGTGCAAGAGAGCTTTTCATCCTCCCTGATCAGACTAGTCAAGATTCAGGAAGTGATGAAGAATGGGTAGTGGAAACGAGCACAACAGTCCATAACACACATCCTGTCTTCAGCTAGAAGATGACCAAACCAAAAAAATCACAGAACCCACCACAAAAATCCAATGCTAGCATAAAAAAGGAGGCATAAATGGCTTTCTGATGGTAGTTTTGTTATAAAATACCTCATCACTAACAAAATCATAGAGAAAAAGCCTTCTTTTCTGTGCTCAGAAAGGAGATATGCCTTGAGATACAAAGCACTTGGGATGTGAAGGAGGTCTTAATGGGTGACTTGCTTTGATTAAGTCAGCCTGTGAACTTTGAGCACTTATTTCTTAGGCAATCTTCAAAGACTACATTCCCTCCAGATTCCTCAGAGTCAGGCCTTTACACGAAATGTACTTATCTTTGTATTGAAGAGTTGTTTGCACTATGGTAATTCTTGCTTTCTCAGCTTACTGAAACCCTCATTACTGCCTGTGATCAGTTGGTACCACCAGTCATTTTTCATTTTTTGGGTTCTGCTTGATTTCATCAGGCTTTCAGAGCTATGCTACTCTCTGCACACAAACAGGCTCTCAGTTCTTCACTATCAGAAGGAAGTAATTACTGTGGTCACAGCTCACAGCCCCTCAGCCATCACTAATGCCTAAGGAAATTTCAGAAGCATGGGCCAAGACAAACTCTATTGCCTATCACACAGTCACCCCGGCACAGTAAGTTTTCTGACATTTTTGTTGCGAAGCCTCCGTAACGTGTTCTGTGTCCGGCACTGACACAGCTGTAGTGTCAAAGTGCAAATGCCTGGCATTCTTCAGTGCACTTATCCTCATGAGGAATACATTTCCGATGGAGCAAAGTCCCTTCTCCCTGCTTGTAGATGGGAAGTGAGGTCTCCAGAGAATGAGATTCAAAAAGTTTCATCCCTGTACACTTTTGACTATCCCTCCTACCTGCAGAGAGACCCTTAATAGCTTCAGGAACTAGAACATCTAAACATGAGTTAGAACATGTCCTGAATTTCTTACTGAAAGCTGCAGAGGAAGTAGTTTATGATTCAGGGAACTGGGCATAAGTGTTTTGCAGTCCAAAATGTGACTGAAGGTGTTGGTTAATATTTCCACCTTCTCATACTTGGTTTCAAAAGACAGCTGATATATTCTGTACTCAAAAGAAAGATTTAATTTCCCTTGCATTTATTGGTAAAAGACCAAGAAGGTACATCAGATTCCAAAAAGAAGTTAGAGAGACAATCTGTCCATCATTTGAGAAATGACCAAAAACAATAGTTGTGATTTTGTTGGGTTGTTTCCTCTTACGATTGGTTGGGCTCTAGACAAAGAATATGCACTTGGCAGTGAGAGACAGCTACTCCACTGCACTGTCATTGTCAGTCAATGGCTGACTGGAAATGCATAAATAAACTCTCAGACAAGATTGGTAAAGACAAGATGACCCTAAAGAGGCAGCTGAGGACTGTAGGCTAAAGTCCCAGGCAACCTCTAGCACACCTTGAAAACTGATGACTGAACATTTTTAATATTTGTATTCAAATTGAACCACACTGTAACCTGAAACTATACCATAAAACAATTTTGGCTAGAGCAGTAATTTTCAAGATTAAACCACTTAGTCGCTTTGTTCCCTTTAGAGGTAAATTTTAAGAGCAGAAGCAAGGCAGACATTTCTGGACTCCAGCATGAGGATTTGCATAGGAACACCAACCTCATGGTGCAGTTTTGAGCACTATTGAAATCTAGGGCTGCAGTAATTTGCAAGGTAGCAATAGCATCAATTTCATGACTGTACCACAGTAATATTTCCTGACTAAAAAGAGATGGAAAACCTGATTTATTGCTGATAAGAAGATCAAGATTGGGCATACTGGGGTTTTTTTGAGAGTTGTCAGAGATTCTAGGCATTTTCTGTATTAAATGCTGTTCATAAAAACTACAGCAGCGCACCATCACTTCTCTTTTACTGATGCCCATGCTAAATATGGCTTCTCAAGTGAACAGTGAAGTTCAGGGCACAAAATACAAATAGCTTTAATTTAATAAATTCAGTAAATAAACCTGTAAGTTCTCAGCTGGAAGGACCGAAAGTTGTATGGGAAAGGAAGCACTTGACTGGCTGTGGAATGGGTGGTGTGGCATTAGGGATTTTGTTGGATGGCATGTACATGACATGTCTTTAAAATTGGTTAAAATAATACAGAGCATGTTTATCTGATTTTAAGACATAAATACAAACAGCTTTTGACAGAAAATAAATATTGCAAACAAACAAAAACAAAACAAAAAAATATCCCTGACTCCAAAACACACTCCAGAGAAGTTTGAAGTTCTTTCCAGATAAAGCTCAGATGCCATACATGTGTCAACTGCAGGGGAAAATATTACGATGAACCTGTGAATTCAAGTTTCTATAGTTTTGAGTGCCTAGTCTTGCAAGTCAGTGAAATTAATTTTCATAAATTAACTACTGGATTAATACAGTAATAATCTCATAACTTTTTGATGCATGACCTTCAAATGCTGTGTAAAAGTATGGTAAGAAATTGACTTGTGACCATTTGCTAGAGGGATTCTTTTTGAAACTGATTCTTTAAACAAAGTTCAAGTGGTCCAGTTTTATGGTTTTTTTTTTTTTCAGAGGAAGGGTGGTGGGAATATCAGCCTTGCTGTCTTGCTAGTGAAAGAGAAAACAAACAAAAAAATCCCTCTTATTTGTATTCCTTGGCAGTAAAAACCATGGTAAGAGAATACCATTATTCCTCTGCTATTCTTTTCCCTGATGCCATCCTAGTCTCAACCTGTCCATGCATTCCCCTCCTGTTTCTTATTCAGAATATGTGTGGTCTGGCTAGACTACAACTTAATTACCAATTGTCACTGTTCATTTCTTTTCTTGGTGCTCTTATCCATCCACATTTCTTCCCCTTTGAATACCATAACATCTAGGCATCTAGGTTTCCTTTTTTTTTTTTTATGGTTCCCATAAACTTGAACTCTCCCACATTCATGCAGCCTCATCATTCCCTGGAATCTCTATATCCATCTTTTTCTTGGTATTCCTAGTCTGAATTTTACAATAAGCCTTCTTCCCCACAAGAAAAACAGAGCACTCCAAGAACAGAGGAATAATAGGCAGTGAGGTTTTTTTTTTTTTGTTAGTCTCACATACAAATCTAGATCTATGTTACAGAACCTAGAAGTCAGTGCAAAAGAAGGCAATGAAAAATCATACATGTGAGATTTGAAATGCACTTACATATGTCCACATTCAGTGACTTATCTCCCCTTTTAGTGATGCTTCTGTTGATACTTCAGTGGAAGTCAGATGCTACAAGAGTATGTACAGACAAATCTAATAATTTCCACAAGATTAATATGCTGTAAGGCAAATACTTCTTCACCTTAACCTGAGAAAAAGCCTCTGTCAAGACTGTTGAGGGGAAATGGGTAAGCAACACTCTGTATCAATTATTTTAATAGCAGGGACTTAGTCTGAAATTAAGAGATGAATAGTTGTTCCTGATGCTGTCCTTTAGGATCGTCATGTGCACTCTTTAAATCAAGTTGAACATGTTCACTACATTTGCTATTAACAACAATAGCTGACCAACAGTATTACTGCTCCTATATTGTTTCTTTATTTCAGAACTTCATTTCCTCCACATATTACTGTTTCTGTTTGGTTGGATAGTCAAATGTGGAGTGTTTCCCTTTAACCACATCCAGAGTAGAGGTTCAATGTAATGAAATGGTGATCAAGTGACCCAGGGAAACTCCTCTAGGTGCAATACAAAGCATTTCCATACAAAGCCCTGAAGGAGGATTGCAAAAGGATGACTTAACCCTTTCATTAGAAAGACGTCTGTCTTCCTGTCAGATTCATTCATCTTAATTTAGTAGGTATTATGCAGGTACTTCAAAACACCTTTCTGATTTTCATGTATATTTGACTATTTTCCAGCCTGAAGCATAAGATCAAATCCCACCAGTCATAAAACCTTTATACTGATTTCAGTGGGTTTGGATACAGCCACAAACCCACACAGCCAGGAAAGAAGTTACAAATGCAGGGGAAAGTACTACAATGACAAATACAGCTCAGACTGACACTACATGCTGCAACTGCACAGATCTTCTCTGCGAATAGTAAAATCTGTGCAGTAAGAATTTCAAAAAGCATAAAGAAATAATTTAGCAAGCATGGAAGGTGTTGAACTCAACTCCCCGTCTTGTCATGGAAGATAAAGATGAACTGGAAGCCTATGGCTGGCTAGGCAGTATGAATCATAAACTGGCTGTGCTCATTAACACTTAAAAGAAGCCAATACAACTCTATCAGTTCCTTCTGAAAGCTTAAAAATCTGTGCTTTAAGAAATCAGAGAAATAAGACATGCAAAAGTACGGAGTACCTGTACCAGTCAAAGTAATTTGAACATACATAACTTTATAAGGGGATAAAGAAACACAATAAAACACTAAACCAGTCAGAGATAAAAAAATTAATCTACAAAATAAGTTATGTCAACATTACTAACCTCCTCACATGTCCATGGCAGCAGTCCAAACATAGACTAACATCCTTATCCAAGTTAAGAAGCATCTGAAATAGTCAGTCTCTGCAGTATGTGGAGCTCCAGGGCATGCATTGCCGGGTAAAAGGCAGCTTTTGTAATTTGTGTTCCCACTCTTCAATTCTACCACCACTCCTGCTGCCTTCCTACCCACATTTGTCATCATTGCCCGAGAACTTTCCCAGCTGCTGCTGCTTGTCAGCCTGTGAGCTCTTTTGGGTCTTCCAGGACCATACTTCAGTGCTTCACTTGTGCATGAAATATAAATTTACCCTTCAAAAATGGACAGTATTGGCCATGATTTTTACTTGTCTCAAGATCTTTCACCTTCCCATTTCTGGCTGCAGCCACTGTCAAAACAGCATTTGTCTATAGGAATATTTGTCAAAGATTTAATTTCTGGAGGTTTCTGGACATGGCTTGCAGTCCTTCAATCACCTCAACCTTATACTTTTTTTTTCTTTAATAGAAATATTCTAAGTTATTGCTCATCTTGCACGTAGATAATGTCTAGTTCAGTTGTTCATTTTCCTTCTTTCCCAACAGGTGCCAAGAGAGGGCTCTTCTCTCTGACAAGTCCCTGTCCACACTGAGTACTTCAGTAGCTATGAAGTATTTATACTTTCATTTACTTTGAACTGAAGAACACCTCCAGGAGATGTAAGGAGAACAGTGAGCTGAAATTTCCTTTCCACACTGCATTTTTTTCTAGTAAATTTTAGATAAGTATTTCTGAAGTGACTTTCTGGGCAATAGAATATGAGGTAATAGTGTGATTTGAACCTCATTCTGCTAAACACGCACACCATCTACTTTCAATTACTTTGCCTGCTTGATACCCAACACCTAAATTCAGGAGTCCAAATTCTCTGTAGCAGCCTGTGGAGGAATCTAGGCACCTTTGAATGGTGATTCTTAGCGTGTAAATTAGATCAATAAATTCAGAATATGTGACCACACCCTCTATAATCTACAGATCAAAGAGAAAGGTCTGCAGGAGTGCACTGCATGAGGGATGTATAGCTCAGGGAGAATGTGGTTCAAAGTACCACTAGTATCTCCAGTAGGCAACAAATATTCTTTATTAGCTCTAGTTTAACAACAGGTTTGGACCTCATCTGCCTTGCTCAGAGAAACTACCATGCAGGTCTGTGCTATCCTTGGTGCTTTGGATGGACTTTTTGCCTCTAGCATAGCATAGCACAGAGCAAATGCAAAGCCTATCATGTGCCTTGGTGCTGCATTCAAGGCAGCACTTCCTCCTAGAAGCCAGGAAGTGCTGAAACTTGGGTACAATAAATAGGAGCATAGACTGCATCTTCCCAGGAAAAAACACGTGGTGGATAATGTATTTTTTAGGGGCAAGCCCTGTCTCTTGGGATCAGCACTGCTCTCCCAGCCTCTGGCTTGTTGCTGAGCTCAGCCCTGTGCTACAGCTCAACCAGGTCCAGGTGCTCACGTGTGTTTGCATAGAACCCAACAAGCTTCTGGGACTCAGAGGTCTGTTGTGTGGAGGGTATTTGTACTCCCCAGCAGCTCCAGTCTTCATAAGGAGATCTGGAGGCATCTGACCTGGATGGGCTTGCTGGAAACCAGGTTGTATCTGCCAGGGTTGTTTTTCTGTGTGTTTTGCTGCAGAACAGTGGCAACAGTAGTCCCAGAGGTAAAGTGGTGTGAGAAACAGTGGAGCTGTGCTTGTGCCAAACCTTAACAGTCTTTCCATAACTTGCATAAATAATCTGCAATCCAGATAACTGATATTTGACTGTTGTAAGAAATACAGATTCTAGAAGTTTTCAGGATACTAGACAAAGAAGAAACCGTGAGGATAGACAGAGTATCAATTTGAAAAAAATTAGTTTTGTAAAAACAAATGCAAAAACTAGGAAAAAAACCCTTAAAGTACTACCATTATCAAAGGTGAAAATTTAAAAGGATTACTTAATGAATCTTCAAAGAAAAGAGGATATAAAACAAAGTTCTGACTGACCTGTTCTGTGTGAAAACATTTTCTTTCTCATCAAGCATTTTTATTCTTTTATAAACAAGTGCATTTTTTATGGAAGTAAAAAGTACCACAACCTAGATTCTGCCATGATTTCTCCAATGAAAATGAAAATATTTTGATTCTTCTCATTAGTTTAATGCAGAATAAAACCTTAAATAGAGTAAGTTTGTTGACCTCTGCTTGTATAATAAGTATATAGAGATTAATCACAGCAGCTCCCTTAAGTTTTCTGAATGTCTTTTGGCATTATAGATGAGAAGACTGGACACACTGACATTTTTAGGGTACATAAGTAAACAATTCAACTTGACTGACACACCATGTCCCTTCGAAGGAATTGCATTACTGTTTTCCCATGAAACTTGTGTTTAAAAAGGAAAGAACTGCATGCATTATTTCAAGGGATGAGGTTAACAATAGGAATTTAAACAGCTAGCTATAAACTTAGTAAAGTGAGGATTAGTGCAGACTGTGGTGCACATTGATTCCAGACTGCAGATTCGTGGATTTTCATTTTATACTAGGTAAACAACCACACTGGACCACTAATGATATGCTGCCTCCCGTCTGGGTCCCCAGCCCAAGACAGCCACTGTCTGCATTTCCTAGATGCTGACAAGTCAGTGCAGCTGAAGACAGTGGATGCCATGAGTGACTGGTGGCCATCAGATAAGTTCCAGGCATCTCCAGTGAAGAACACAGGTAATGAAAAACTTTAGAGGCTGCTTCTGTAAATTCTGGGGCATATACTTATGGAGTTTACAAAACTCTGTATCTGGGAGCTGAGATGGCTAACTCATTTGTGTTTGTAGGGTGCTCTGATCCTAGTTAACAAGCATAGAAGAAAATAACTATTATAAGTCTTGACATAAGGGACAGGTTACATACAATAAGCAAGATAAAGTCACACTAAGACTGAGAGGAACCAAAGCAAATATTATGACATTGTGTTACGTATTCAGCATTTTGCATTTGGAATACTGAAGTACCTTCTCCAGAGGACAAAGGAAGAGGTCCAAGTGGCTTCCTCTGAGCATCTAAGTGACTTTTTCAGCTGAATAACAGTACTTGTGTTTCAACAAACCACATTCAGTATCACTATAATACACTGAATGACATAAAGGTTAAACAGACTTAATTTTGGCATTTCTGCTGTTACTTGACTTTTACTATTCAATGTAAGTGACCAGTATTACATAGACAAAAGAGCTTCACCCTTACATATAATCTCTTACCTAAAATTCTACACAGTTAACACTAACTGCCTAATTAATGTACCTTTACATCATATGCCCATTTCAATTAATTTTAATTATATTATTATATAATCAATAAACACCATGTAATATATATATATACTACGCAATATTAATATTTTGAACATTTAATGTTATTTTAGTTTTTATAGAAATGTATTGATATAATTTATAGGTACAACTCAATATAAAACATTATTTTGTATGTTGTTCTTTCCTTAAAAACCACTTTCCCACTGGAATACACACTTCACAGCACTGGAGACATTTATGTTTGATTAACTTGACTGTTCTGCTTACACCAATGATTATTTGAGGGTATTAAAGGGATCTTAATTTAAAGGCAGAAAAGGCATCCAGAGAACTATTAGGGATAATAGCTAAAAGGACTTGTGACTAAAGGGCTTGTCCTCTGAGATTTAAAAATTGCACTGAATTGGATGCAACCAGCTAGAGAAAAGTAATAGCATTACAGAAACCAAAGAATACATAGTCTGAGCCTATCAGACCATCCCTAGTCCATCCAGATGTAAAGTTGATGTACTAAAATCAGTTCAACTTGCCTACATGACTGTACTTCTTCAGTGGGAGTATATTGCACTGAGATGGGGGAAAGTAGGTTTTTAGTCTGAACAGCTAGGTCCTAAAATGGATGGTGATTGACCACGGATAGGTTCTTTGGAAAATGTTCTGCATGCACACATTTACAGCATGTGCAAGCCTATTTACAGCTATTTGACCTAGAATAGTGTTAGCCTTGCCAGAACTCAGAGACTGCCAGTCCAGGCCTTTCCTTGCTCCCTCCTCTTTGAACACAATCTGCATAACTCTCTAACTCATGCAAGATTCAACTGAAAAGGCTTTCAAAATAAAGTCTATTCAAATGAATAGTTCTTAACATGTCTATATATATGTCAGTTTCATACTACGAACCAGTACTGCCCATTTCTAGATAAACCCCAGATATTGCCCAAATTTTGCAATTCTCACAATGAAGCCAAATTCTATAATGTCCAGATGAGCTTCTATATGAACATTCAGTCACAGTGTGCCTATAACCACACAAAATATCAGTCCCTGGTGAAACCAGAAGAGGGACTTTTAGATAGCTAAATTTCTTTTTCAAGTACTTCAGTTTCAAAGACTATATTTAAAACTTTTTCCCAATTTTCCAAGGCTCAGAAGAAAAGTTAGTCTATGCATGCCAATTATACTGCTGTTATAATTTTTAAAGTAACATTATTGACCATGTTGTATGACAAAAAATATTCATTGTTTTTTATCTTTCCCTAGCATGTGTAACAGAAAGGACTTGTGTTTCTTTTCCAGGAATCATTTTGAGACAACTTCAGAGTCAACATAGTGCATATAAGTGGCATCAAACTGCACCTTTGAAATTACTGGGATTTTTGACATATGAGCACATTCTTTCTTGCAAGAGTTTGCCTGAGTGGTACTTATATTGATGTAATAAAAGAAGTGCAAGACCAACCAAGGCATGAGTATTTCTCCACTATTGCTCTCTATTCAATTGCAGACATAATTACTGTCATAACAATTCTCAAGGCACTGGAACAATTGCAGCATCAATTAAAAAAGGAATCCAAAAGGGTTCTTGCAGCTCATAGAGATGTTATTTAAACTCGCATTTGTCAATCCCTTGACGTTACACCTGCTACGTGGCAAGACACTTGAATTCTGACAAATTAATATTTTTACGCAGTATTTGAAAGAGGAACTTTTCAGGCTGGTAGCAGGACAAAAGATTTTGTGTACTGCTAATCAAGGTATCACTAGGATTTTATGAATAAATTAGAATGCACACCTTGTCATCTCCCTTTCTATCTTTTGAGAATATTGCAGAAAAATCTTCTTGTCTAGGAGCTCAAATGACCACAAGCAATAAAACAAACCATAGAGAAACAGATTAGGACTCCTGTCACTGTCTTGTCTGCATAACCTACACTTGTACATAGCATGGCTTTGTGCAGTAAATATTTGGTGTAAGAAATGCTACAGACATCAGCAAAGTAGGGATTTTTTTTCACACTTAAGTATTTTTAAGCCAAGATGATTTGCATACAATGTTTTAAGATAGAATTTTTGCAAGGTGTGGTGTGGTGACTTGGTGACTCTTTTGGAGGTACATGTGTTTTCATTCTCTTGCCATGCTCAGTGCTGTGCCATGCTGGTAAGGGCCAGACTTTTCACAGGAGGAGCAGGAGAGCAGAGCTGCCCAAAGGACAATTACTGCTGCCAGTGAAGAAATGAGGATGCCAAGTTTGGGTGAAAGAGTTCAGCTGCCCAAGGAGGCAGAGGCTTCATGAAGACTTAAGTAGAAAAATCCATCTCTGCTATGAAGCCCTAACATAGATTATGGTTTTTCAAGTACTTAAGGTATTGTCTGGACATGTTTTGGAGCTGTTTTATACTCTCACACAACACAGAGATCTTCAGATTGTGCACTTGATATTTCCAAAACCTTCAAAACTTAATGCTTTTGTTTCTAGAACAGGTATATTCATATTTTTATGTCTTAGAATAAGTTCAAGGAAACGTTCAATGTTATTTTAAGTGGCATGATTTTCTTTTACTGTGCATGTTGCTTGAAATAGTAATGTTATTTTGTGACATGGATTGGATACAGAGAAAAGTAATTCCTGATCCTCTTATTTATTTTGTGTGTGTGTGTGTGACCTTTGTCAGCTCTGCAGCCACACTGGAGCCAATTTCTCCAATTATCTGAGACTAAAAGATTAAATTTTGCGTATTCATAGTCTTGGGAAGAAGGGGATGTCATCAGGATTATGACAAACGTTGCTTGTTATGGTAACATTTAACCTGATGACAGCACAACTACAAATTAACTAAGCCATAGTTCTGAGTGAAAGCTTCAGTTTCAGCTGTAGACACTTTTGAATTAGATAAAGTAAGCAGAAAAATCCACATTTTAAAGATTAGGCATGGGTTAGTATAACATTATTTCATGAATATTCAGGTAAAATTAAAATATTATTTAATCTAAAATTAGGAAATGGTAACATCTTTAAATTAGGTTGACTAATATATATATTTTTTTTTGCAAAGCTAACCAAAAAGGCACCGTAGGTACTTTTGTCTAGCCTAAAAATGAACCTAAAAATGAACCTTGAAATTAAGCCCCCTTAGTTGAAGCTTTCTTTGTGGTATCTTGCCACAGTTGCATTGCTTTCCTGATCACTGCCAGCAGTTAGAAATGTTCTTGTCCAGAAATGCCATGGGCATCTACTTCTGTCTTCAGTCTGTTCCATTCTTTCTCTGATTCTCCTATTACATTGTTCCTGGATTACTTCTTAGCTCCTGATTCATTGCAAATAGAGTCAGAGATTCTGAGATCCTTGGGCTCCACCTCATCAGGGTCTTTTCTCAGTCATTTTGTTCTTAGCAATGCAATAAATGGCTAGCTTATATTAGCAGAAGATAGAACTCCATAGGCACCAATTGCTACACAGTGTTGAAAAAATCGACAGCATGAATTTGTCCTGGCATTGCAGAGAGAGAGAGAAAGAAGAAAATTCCATCAGATGCTGAAATACTATAGATGGGATTTAGGCAGAAAAATGGCTCAAAAATCACTCACTATTTCTTCCTCACTGAAAGCTGACGTGTTCTCTAACATCTCTACTATCTTTTCTGGTACCCATTTCTCTAGTCTCATTTCATTGCATACATTCATTTTTAAATTATATCTCAATTTTAATATTTAACAAGTAAAATAGGATTAAAGAGCTTAAAAAAGCACTTAAGAGAAGTCTAGACACTGTGACTTTTCCATTTGACTGATAAATGGAAAGTAATTTCAGACGTACTGACTTTTAATAGCAAAATAGTGGAGAATATTGAGTAAAAAAATATTTAATATGGCAAATAAGAACTCCTGATTTTTCCAGTAGCTGGTTATGTGACTTTGGATCAATCACTGCTCACTGTGCACCCATTCCTCTGCTTATTACACAAGATGTTGTAGTGCGGGGACTGCTTTCTGCCCCATGGTTTTATGTCTGCAATGCTTCTCTGCCACATTGGATGCAGGTGGTCACTAATGATGGACCTTACAGTCTGGGATGTCTGAGTCTTCTGAGCCCAGGCTTGCCAAAGCAGTCAGGACCAAGGACTTACTGAATATCAGTTTTTCTAACTTGCTAAGATAATTGAAGAAGCCCATACAAGGACATCCAAGGCATTAGCTATTTCAGTTATGAGATAAAATAATGTCACCACTCAGTGAAAAATGCCATATAATCTTGCTGAACACAACAGGTGTATTTCTAATAGTCTTGCATTCTTGTAGTTAAAATAAACTGGGATTTACAATTTTGATGCAAATTATTTTGCTCTGGAAAAATTAACTTATTATTTCTATTATGAGTCAATAACCAAATTATCATAGGTGTTTAAGCTCTTATTCTAGCCGCTAAATACCTGATTCTTGATTCACAAAGTAAGCTAAATATCAGGTTAACTCCTATCATAATCTGATACAACTACCTTGTTCAAGTAGTAAGCTCTGGGCAAGTACTTAATATCTTTTCCAAACCTCAGCTAAAGAAAGCCATGTGGTAATTTAAGGATTCATAGCTGAGTCGTTCAGATTCTGGCATACTCAAAGCATTTTCCATTTGTTAAGGTTTGTGACAAAATTTTCAGGCCATGTGCCTAGAGTCTGGGGAAATGCAGGGTTTTCAGGAATTCCATTGGGAGATGTACAGATGCAGTTCTGGGTCTACAGAAGCTGCACAGATTTGTTTTCACCAGTTTAGGGTCACCATACAAAAGGGCGTGAATAAGGTGAACATACACCACTGAAGTGAGAAATAACTGGAGTAGAGCTTATGGAGTTTCCAAAGGATTTTGTGATTACAAAACTGTGACAGTGTTCTTCCATAATTTTTAGTATACTTGTGTAATGTGTAAAATCTCCCAAGGAGATCACTTTTGTTTTTAAGACAAATGTCTTACAAAAATATTTGATATTATAATGGGAGAAACCATAAATATAGCTACAATTAGAGCTCTTGTATAATGTTGCTCTTCAGGAATGAGGAATCCCGAATATTTTGGACTTTTTGATTCTTGTAAAAATAAACAATACTGTGGTAAAGCAACTTAAACTACATGTCACCAAAACCAATTTCAATTTCTGCAGAGAGCATCAGTTGTTTGTAACTATATATAAATAATTTTAATGTTTTAACAGTAAATTAATCAAATATAGGTTTGAAATATTAATTAAAATGAGGTTATTTCAATAAACCATTTTGATTAGAAAAAGAAAGAAAGGAAAGAAATTTTAAAATTGCTTCAATTCAAATATATAATTTTAACATGCCTGAGCCAAGCTTTCTTTTTTTTTTTTTTTTTTAATTTGAATTTATATATGTTTATGAGCCAATTCTCATTTCTTAAAAAAAAAGAAAACTGCCCCAGGATATTTTATAAAAAGAGCTTTGTACAGAGGAGAGAAAACAAAATTATTACGTTTGTGGATACAGATTTTGAAACATTTGGTGTTGATTCAAAATTAAATGTTTGTGCTTTCTTTTATTTCATAAGAAATCCAAAAATCTTTTCTAATTCTACCCAAGTAAAGGCTCCATTCTCCCCTTCTACATCTCAAAAATTTCTGTCTTACATGGAAAGAAACACTAACAGATTATATAAGTCAAAATCTAAGTGTCAAAGAAATCCATTGTCAAGGTCTGAAAAGACTTTAAAAACACACCTGAGATATTAGGTTGAAGAGACACATTGCAAGACCTTGGTGAAGCCCAGGTACTCCAGCTTTCAGTGTGCAGGGAAACTACATTTTCTGTATACTTCAGGTGAACTCTAAATTCTCTACCATTGTCTAAAAATGTGTGGATATGCAGCAGAGGAATCAGGGGTTTTACACAGAGACAATAAAATCATAACATTCCTGAACATATCTCATGTTTCAACAGCAACGATTCCTGGAAGAGCAGGATTTACCGTATGGCAAGTGTGCCACGTCTGTGAAGCCCCACTGTGGACCTTAGCACAGGCCATGAGATGATCTCCCCAGTGGGTTACTGCATTAGCTCAAGATTAGTTAAGTCTTGGAACTAACCCTGACAGGGTCTCCAGAAACTGATTTAGAGAAAAGAATTTTAAAATTATGTGATTAGCAGCTAAGTTGCTAAATTTATTTCCTCAAATGCAACAACATCACACCATCTATTTAACCACTGTTGTCTCAGTGTAAAGGGGAATGCAATATAAGATAACTAAGAGATTGCTTGTGCTGTCTACCCAGCAGAAAAATATTATTTCAAATGGTATACATTCACTTAGTTTTCTTCTCAAAGATATGCTACAAATCACATTTATATTTTCATTTTTTGCTGCTGATCCTGCAATAAACTGTTATGCAGAAACATAAAACTGAAATTAATTTTCCAAAAGAAAACTTTCAGTGAAACAAGAGGAAAAAAGAAATTTTAAAAATTATATTTCAAATTTCGAGGCATGTCACAGAATTGTCATGAGAAAAATGGAGTTTAAAGGCTTGGTATTTCAGCTTCTTCTTTTGCTCTGAAAACTGAAAGTACACTTTGATCTGCAGAGATCCTTTGTGTCTTGTAAATTTGTTATAACTTCCACCCCAACTACATTTTCTCTTCTCACTGTGCTCAGTGCAGATGAGAAGGAAAAAAGAGCGTGTGAGAAGAGATAGACAGATATAGGCAGTCACAACCCGAGTGCTAACCTGAGCCCAATCAGCAGCTCAGGCTGGACACGGTGGTTTATCTGGATAACCTGCAGGATCACAGCCACTCCTGTGTCACCGGACAAGCCCTGGAGACAAGGCAGAGCTTTCCTGACAGTCCCTTGCTTTAGAGATGCTGGTTTCAGATTTCCCATGCTTTGTCCCGCAGCCTGCAGTGATGAGCACCTGGATTAGGTGTAGGTTTGGTCACCTGTAGAAATCCCCATGCTCCTACCTGGACTGGGCCGCGCCGTGCCAGGCCGACGGCGTGTGTCCCGCATGTCCGTCCTGCGCCCGCTCCGGCCTTCAGGGCCTGCACAGCAATGCTGCAGTGCCGCTGGGCCGAAAATAAAAGTGTTCAAAGGGGTAAAGTATGGGCTTGTGGTGTGTTTACACGAGTTCAAGGGTTCCTGGTCAAAGCTGGTTTGCACCAGCTCTGGCACTCCTGGTCAGAGCAGGAGTGAGAGAGATATGCCCTATCTGCATCTGCCTATGTCAACATGTCCCCTGCGTGGCCTTGGAGCAGGGATTGCTTACACAGTGTGACAGAAAGCAATTATTTCATCTAAGAGGGCCTTTCTTTGCTGGCTTCTATTTTGCTATGAGGACTTAAAAAAATAAATTATTTTTCTCACAGGATTTATGAACCTCAGCATCTCTGTAATCAGTGCTTGAATACTCTCTGAATAACATTAGGATTTTAACTCTAGCAAGCAGAGGTGTTGTCTTTGGTGCTTTGTTTCTTTGTAACAAAACGTGTCTTTTTCAGAAGCTAAACTCCTGATGGACCTTAAATGCTGGCTAACTGATTGGAAAAGTAATTTTGAAGGAAATGGTGTACACTTGTTCTGACAAGGGAAGGCTCATTCTTTGATCGAAGTCCAATCCTTTTATACCTGTGCTCCATCACAAAAAATTGATATTTTGAAAGCACTAAGACTGTGTATCTCCCTAATGCTTGGATCAGAAAGGAAGAAGAAAAGCTGAATTGATCTCCTCCAAGTGCAAAGTACATCAGGCATGAAAATTTCTAGAAGGTGTTTTCTTGAGTTCTTACTATGCAGGAACCAGAGGTGCAGGTCATGCAAATCTCCTGTACGTGGCATAGGAGAATTTGATCCAAGTTGTTGTCAGAACAGTTTAAATTCATACTCATTTTTTTTGTCTTTTGAGTAGTAATAAATGGCCTGTATCAGGAGCAGTGTGGCCAGCAGGAGCAGGGAGATCATTCTCCCCCTGTACTCAGCACTGGTGAGGCTGCACCTTGAGTGCTGTGTCCAGTTCTGGCCCCTCAGTTTGGGAAGGATGTTGAGACGCTCGAGCGCGTCCAGAGGAGGCAACGAGGCTGGTGAGGGGCTTGGAACACAAACCCTGTGAGGAATGACTGAGGGAGCTGGGGGTGTTCAGCCTGGGTGACTTTATCATTCTCTACAACTTCCTGAAAGATGGCTGTAGTCAGGTGGGGGTTGGTGCCCTTCTCCAGGCCACAACTGACAGAACCAGAGGACACAATCTCAAGCTGCACCAAGGGAAATATAAGTTGGATTTGAGGAAAAAGGTTTTTATGGAAAGAGTGGTAAAGTTCTGGAATGGTCTGCCTGGGAAGGTGGTGGAGTCACCATTCCTGGATGTGTTTAAAAAAAGTCTGGATGTGGCACGCGGTGCCATGGTTTAGTTGAGGTGTTGGGGCATGGGTGGGACTCGCTGATCTTGAAGGTCTCTTCCAACCCAGTGATTCTGTGATTCTGTGATTCTGTGACTACAGAGTCATAAGATTATAAAAATATTAAAATAGGATACCAAAGTTGCTAATATTCCCTGCTCTTTTTGTTTTTCTGGTTTTATTATTTTATTAAATTCTTTCTCCTCTAGTTGCTGAAATCTAAAACATTCACCTGCTTTCTGAAATGGCTTGAACTTTAGGAGAGAAGGGGTTTGAGCATATCTTAGATGATGTATCTTGAATATGGGGAAAAAACTCCCCCTTTCTTCTTCCTTCAAGTGTTGCTTTACACATATAAACATTCAGCACTGGGGGTCCATCTCAAGAGAGATCTCAGGAGCTGAAAGACACCCTTCCTGATAGGTCAGACAATCTTCCTTTACAAAAAAGGGAAGAGAAGTATTTTGAAGCAGGTTTTGGTTTTGGTCTAATGAGCACTGTCACAGCTGAGTTATATGCAGATTTTTAAAAACAAAATAAAATAATAAAAAATTAATGTTTTCAACCTGGAGCAGCAAGGTTCTTGTGACATCCACAGTTTTTCAGAGAAAAACTGAAGCATAAACATTCATTGAAAATATTCTCCACTGATGCAATATGACTTCATTTGAGCATGGCCTCCATGGAACGTTACGGGGTTGTTGCTAAGAAACACTGATATACGACACCAAATTACATTACTGACATTGAATTTTTACTCCTTTTCATGTTATAGCTTGCTTGAAAACAGCTGCAATTATACCATAAATGGAAGGGAAGTTACCAGCCTCTATTCAGTGCCTTTTGTATTTAAGTTACAGGCTGAAGTCCTTATCTTTTTACTATATGTCTATAATGGTCCTACAGTATTTCAGTTAAAAATAATACCAACATTATTGATGGTCTGCATCTCCTACACAGTCATCTCAACAATAAAACAAATGTCCTCTTTGATTTTTCGCCCAATATATGCTAAATTGCAGGAAGCCAGGTCTTATGGTTTCTCTATTTTCCATGTTAATGTGACAATCCATTTTGACCTGCAGGTAATAAAATAAGAAACATTCAAACTCATAGCTAATGTTTTCAGGGTACTTCACTTTTCGCTTGTTTTGATCTATGCAATTGACCAGTTGAAAGCTGAAAAGGAATGGATGTTTTTTAGTATGTATTTTAAACCCCTGTTCTTTTGTAAAGCATATGGTTGTTTTTCTTCTTAAAGAGCCACTCATCCAATAGTTGATTTATGGCAAGTATACACAGCTTGTGCTAGGGAAAGTATATCTTAATTTATACAAACAGAGCTGTTTGATGATTTTTTTAATATGAAAACAGAGCCCAGAACACCCATATTTGAAGCTGGGATCTCAGCACAGCCAGCACTGCAGAAGTACACAAGTGAAGAGGGAAGTTCTTCCTGCAGGGTTTAAACCCCTAAGAGCCAAAATGGACAAACTCCAAGAAAAGTGGTACTAGAGTCATAAAGATTTTGCGGAAGGACTAATGATTTAAACCATGTACATTTGCATATATAACCTTTGAGTAGCTTGCTCATAATTTCTGTTCCAGGGCTGGTGGGGATCCATCTATTCGAGAAGGGGAAGAGTAACTTCAGTCACAGGCTTGGTAAACAGATGAAGAGGGTTTTAAACTATAGCTGCAAGGGGAGGGGACACTCAGTCTGTTCCACCCCTTCCACTTTCCATTTTGATATCAGGACCAAAAAGAGAAGCCCAGAGCCTGGAGAAGAATCACAGGTCATTAGGAGAACAGCAGAAAGTAATTCCAGCCACTCCAGACAGTAAGCTGTCTTCATTGAAGGCAGCTTCTATTGGAATGCACTCAGCATGGGGAGTAAAAAAGAGTGAGAGACAGCTCACATCTACCAGGGCTATGATCTTATCAGCTTCATGGAGATGTTATGGAATATCTCCTGTGACTGGAGTGTTGGAATGGGTAGATACAGACTCTTTAGGAAGGACAGGAAGAGACAACAAGGAGGATGTGTCACCCTCCAAGTCAGTGATCAGTAGGAGGGCATTGGATCTCCACCTGAGGATGGATGACAAGCTGACCTGTCAAACCTCACTTTAGTAACTACTAAAACTTATGGGGGGTGGAAAAAGTAAGCAGATCAGTCTATCAGGAAAAAAAAATTAGTAATTTGCAGGACAGAAAAAACCATCATGAAAATGTGTATGCATATAAAGGTCAAAAGAAATCAGTGCGTCAGAAATCGGTACATGGGACTGCATGTTAGTTGGCCAAAAATAAGAAAAAAATGCAGAAGGATGGTTGACATCAGAAGAAAGATATAAGAAGAGCAGAGGACTATCTCACATTTAAGGAAAGTGGTCAGAACTTTCTGTGGGCTACAAAGACCAAGACAATGATGCAAATCCACCTACTCATTTAATCTGTGAGAGGAAAAGGGACAACCTTGCAGTGAAAACAAAGTGGATGATCAGGATGAAAACTACCAGTAGATTAATACCAGAAGGGATCTTCCTATAAACATTCCTGAAGAAAGGTTGTGGAAGCTGTAACAGAAAAAAGGAAAATTCACTCTACAGTGACAAGATGAACCTTAAAAATACAGCTAAGCAACAAAAAGGAAAAAAGCAACAATAAAGGCTGAACGTCTACACTTCTCAAGCTTCATGAATACCAAATAGAAGAGTTCCAGGGTATCTTCTGAAGACTAGGGAAACACCCAGCAGAACAGAGATAAAAATGAAAGGAGTTTAACTCTTCCACCTTGACTTCTGGGAAATTCTCAAGAAGTTTGACTGTAGAAGCAGGTAGACTCATTGTGTTTGCAATTATAAAGCAATAAACCCAGGATGTGCTAATGAAATAAAAGAGTGGACCATTATAAGAGCCAAATACCAAATTATCAGATCACATACCATGATATGTGATACATCCATTCACTTTTTAGATAATAAGATACTATATCACTGTATTTTCAATCTGATGTTACTTATCTCCTCTTTCTTGAAATCTTGTTTCCCTTCCTTATTATGCTTCATATCGCAAAAATTTCTGCATACCATCTTGGTTCCTATCTCCACATTTCTTTGTCTGAAAGGCAGCACAAACTTTTTAGCCTTTGTCATAGGCTGAAGTATACCCTGTCTTCTTCTCAGATGTATGTCTTATTACTGAGAATATCAATATCTTCTGGTTTGCAACATCATAGTTGAGTGCATGTGTGCCTTCTGGCAAGGAATTGATTGTATTGTGATTGCCAGCTGCACAGTGGGGAGGTAAGAGCCTTCTGAATTTTATTGTGTTGGTTTTGCCTTGAAAATTACAGAAGAAAGGTATTAAGACAACCTGCACTGATATAGGCCATTTGCTTTTTGTCATGTTTTATTACTGCTTCCCTGACTTTGATTATTCATTCCCAAAATTTTCTTCTAATTGTATGAATTTTGTATGCACTGGGTTTTTTCTTCCCTAGACATAAGCACTAAATTTTTCAAACAACTTTGGTTTTAATTTTTTTAATACCCACTGGGACTAGGGCTTTCACATGATGTGTATCTTCTAGTAATTTGAAATAGCATATTTACACAGAGTAATAGAGCTACAGAAGGATTTTAAAATCCTCCCACCTAAGGAAGGTATTGCAGACTGGCAGTCTTTAAATAGACCTGCAATTTTTCCAGAGATTGTACAGGAAAATTCTTATCCCATTCACACCTAACCTGAGACATCCTGATTTGGAGTACCTACTTCATTTCATCAACTTGCTTTTAATATGCACAAAACAGTATTTCTTGGGAAAGTTTCTTTCCATATGAGAAAAAAAGGACTCATGGTTTTGGTACAAAACTACAACCTTAGTACTTTGTATCACCAAGCACTATTTAATTGCAGCTCCTTTTCCATATTTGTGTGTTAATCCTTATATTTTCTAATGAAATAAAAAGAGGGTATGTCTGCAGTTTGCCACTGAAAAACCTGCCACAGTTACCCTGTATATTGAAAGACCTGCTGTTTCTTATAAAACTGTGATGAAATGCTTCACTACAGCATTGCAGGGACACTACAGTAATAAATTGAAGGGAGACAGAATTAGCTCCATAACAACATTTCTCATTAATAATATTTTTTGTTTTCCTCCTTGCCTGCAAAGAGTGTTTACTGATTTTTTCACTCTCAACAATGGGAATATCACAATTTGTGTCAGTATTCACCATCACAGCAGATATTAGAAACTCTGATTGTTTTTCTTAATAGTCTGAATGATTTTCTAATTCTTCTTAAAACTTATATATGGATTTAACCATTAACCTTTCTTGGGATGAAATCCAGAAACCTTGTAAGTCAATGAAAAAACTGTGATAAACTGAAAGAAATTTTAACCTTGTTCTTCACAGCTTTGAAACATGTATAAGCAGCTGTTACACTGCCAGTTGTTCCTGCTTTATTATGAGGAGAGAGAAAAAGGCTCAGAACTGGTTACATTCTGCTGTGCAATTTGGATTTCTGTTGAAGGCTCTGCACTTGCTTAGTATTAAAGAAACTTGGATTGCCTATAGATAGGCTTAAATATTTTTTTGGGATTCTATGTTTCGATACTACTGAATGTTTATATAAGGAATTACATTCTTAGTGCTTCCTGAGTTTGTTAGAAACAAAAGAAAAAAAAAAAAAAAAACATGAAGTGCAAACACAAAAAAACCTCACACACACATACTAATTACTTGCCCCAAAGCCAATATTAGTGTTTTATTAGCTTCAGATTTCTCAAATCTACACAAATGAATAAACACCATGATATAAACATGAAGAAAAATCTTCACACATCAGAAATTAGGAACCCTTGGCCTTAAGCATAAAGTATTTCTCAATCTAACACAAATGCAACCAAAAAAAGAGGATGAAAAAAGACAACTGGAAGCAAATTATATAAATCTTGTTTCGGTAAAAAACACAGTGTAGATGGAAATGCTGGTAAGACACTTTTTATTCTCAAACGGTAGAACTGATGGTAGGAGTCTACTGCAGTGATTTCAACAAGGTCTATTAACTCAGAACAATCTGATCTATAAAAACATTTTTATCTTGATTCTCTTAGTCCTGATATTAGATATCTATCATTCGTGGAAGCATCGTCTTGCAGTTTGCAAGGACACTGCAGAAATAAATCCAAGGAATGGCAGGAAGTATTCAATTTATTTCCTATTATTTGAGTTTTCTGTTTAGAGGCCAGTGAAACCACTGTCCTTGCAATTTCTGCACAACATAGCTCAAGAGGCAGCTCATTCAGAAAACACTACTGCTCTCAGCCAATATCTTGTCTGAACATTAGGCATCTTAAAGTTTTATTCAGAACATGCCTGAAAGTGCTTTGTTTTCCACTCATTGTCTGCAAACTTTCCCTGCAATTAGTCCTAACTATGATTCTTGAGAATGTTGGTGTTTTCCCAGAGTTCAATAATGTGTGTCTGTCAGACTAGGTTCCAAGTAAAAAGCAGCTTAAAACCCCCTTGCTTGCCCTTTTCACTTGTCTCAAATATTGGACCAACACTGAGATGCAGGAGCTCCTTGTCTTCCAGGATGTATCTAAACACACATGTTCTGCCTCCTGAAAGAAAAAAACATATTGCAAATGCTGGAATGGAAATCTGTTCTGTCCTCCCAGTGTTTTTCACTTTGTGTGGGGTCATTGAATATTCATGGAAAATGGTAATGCTTTTCATGACTTCATGCTCTAGTGACTATAGCAGTTTCCTAGGAGAAGGGAGAGCTGGTGTTCTATTCTTGATCTAATTAATATTTCATTATGTCTATTAAATGGGAAAGAAAAAAAAAAAAAAAAATCAAAACTCTCTCACTGCTCATCCACTCATCTCCAGTACAGCTCAAAGTCCAGAAGCACAAAAGTCAATGTGGTCTGCTTGCAGTCCAGAAAAAATTATCATCATCCATTTCTGGAATAAACGACACTTTCTTACTCACTCTAGCAGAAGTGTGAGCCTAGGACCCTTCCCTTCCCTTCCCTTCCCTTCCCTTCCCTTCCCTTCCCTTCCCTTCCCTTCCCTTCCCTTCCCTTCCCTTCCCTTCCCTTCCCTTCCCTTCCCTTCCCTTCCCTTCCCTTCCCTTCCCTTCCCTTCCCTTCCCTTCCCTTCCCTTCCCTTCCCTTCCCTTCCCTTCCCTTCCCTTCCCTTCCCTTCCCTTCCCTTCCCTTCCCTTCCCTTCCCTTCCCTTCCCTTCCCTTCCCTTCCCTTCCCTTCCCTTCCCTTCCCTTCCCTTCCCTTCCCTTCCCTTCCCTTCCCTTCCCTTCCCTTCCCTTCCCTTCCCGAAACCTTCCCGAAACCTTCCCGAAACCTTCCCTTCCCTTCCCTTCCCTTCCCGAAACCTTCCCTTCCCTTCCCTTCCCTTCCCTTCCCTTCCCTTCCCTTCCCTTCCCTTCCCTTCCCTTCCCTTCCCTTCCCTTCCCTTCCCTTCCCTTCCCTTCCCTTCCCGAAACCTTCCCTTCCCTTCCCTTCCCTTCCCTTCCCTTCCCTTCCCTTCCCTTCCCTTCCCTTCCCTTCCCTTCCCTTCCCTTCCCTTCCCTTCCCTTCCCTTCCCTTCCCTTCCCTTCCCTTCCCTTCCCTTCCCTTCCCTTCCCTTCCCTTCCCTTCCCTTCCCTTCCCTTCCCTTCCCGAAACCTTCCCTTCCCTTCCCTTCCCTTCCCTTCCCTTCCCTTCCCTTCCCTTCCCTTCCCTTCCCTTCCCTTCCCTTCCCGAAACCTTCCCTTCCCTTCCCTTCCCTTCCCGAAACCTTCCCTTCCCTTCCCGAAACCTTCCCTTCCCTTCCCTTCCCTTCCCTTCCCTTCCCTTCCCTTCCCTTCCCTTCCCTTCCCTTCCCTTCCCTTCCCTTCCCTTCCCTTCCCTTCCCTTCCCTTCCCTTCCCTTCCCTTCCCTTCCCTTCCCTTCCCTTCCCTTCCCTTCCCTTCCCTTCCCTTCCCTTCCCTTCCCTTCCCTTCCCTTCCCTTCCCTTCCCTTCCCTTCCCTTCCCTTCCCTTCCCTTCCCTTCCCTTCCCTTCCCTTCCCTTCCCTTCCCTTCCCTTCCCTTCCCTTCCCTTCCCTTCCCTTCCCTTCCCTTCCCTTCCCTTCCCTTCCCTTCCCTTCCCTTCCCTTCCCTTCCCTTCCCTTCCCTTCCCGAAACCTTCCCTTCCCTTCCCTTCCCTTCCCTTCCCTTCCCTTCCCTTCCCGAAACCTTCCCTTCCCTTCCCTTCCCTTCCCTTCCCTTCCCTTCCCTTCCCTTCCCTTCCCTTCCCTTCCCTTCCCTTCCCTTCCCTTCCCTTCCCTTCCCTTCCCTTCCCTTCCCTTCCCTTCCCTTCCCTTCCCGAAACCTTCCCGAAACCTTCCCGAAACCTTCCCGAAACCTTCCCTTCCCTTCCCTTCCCTTCCCTTCCCTTCCCTTCCCTTCCCTTCCCTTCCCTTCCCTTCCCTTCCCTTCCCTTCCCGAAACCTTCCCTTCCCTTCCCGAAACCTTCCCTTCCCTTCCCTTCCCTTCCCGAAACCTTCCCTTCCCTTCCCGAAACCTTCCCTTCCCTTCCCTTCCCGAAACCTTCCCTTCCCTTCCCTTCCCGAAACCTTCCCTTCCCTTCCCTTCCCAAAACCTTCCCTTCCCGAAACCTTCCCTTCCCTTCCCTTCCCGAAACCTTCCCTTCCCTTCCCTTCCCAAAACCTTCCCTTCCCGAAACCTTCCCTTCCCGAAACCTTCCCTTCCCGAAACCTTCCCTTCCCTTCCCTTCCCTTCCCAAAACCTTCCCTTCCCGAAACCTTCCCTTCCCGAAACCTTCCCTTCCCGAAACCTTCCCGAAACCTTCCCTTCCCTTCCCTTCCCTTCCCTTCCCGAAACCTTCCCTTCCCTTTTTGTCTTTCTTGTCTGTCACACATTGTTTACTCAGTCTAAATGCTAGATGCAGCATCATGGAATATACTTTTGTGACCAGATATCTTGCTGTGCTCTGCAAGATATCTGAGGGTGACTGAATTTCTTTTAACTATAGATCTTAAAAAAGATAATTGAAAAATTAGCAATTAGGTAAAAAAAAAAAATTCAACATGGTATCTCAAGAAATTTAATTTGCTCATCAGTAATGGGTTACAACTAGGAAGGGAAAAAATCATCTTAAGAAAATGTTAAAATTTTCTTGAAGAGAATATGAAAAAAAGAGATCTTTGAGGCAGAATGAGAAGTCATCTTTGGAGAAATGCTATTTCTCCAAAACGTTGAGGTAGGAATGAGTAATTAAGAAATCAAAGCCCAGATTCTTGGATTACTTTTAGTGTTAATTTGTTTTCATTTGAGCTACCGCCCCTGCCCTGACAAAACGCCAGGAATCTTCCTTGTAACTCTTATTTTCCACTTTATTTGATATTTTATCCTGTATAGGCAATTTTCTGTGCTTAGTAAGGCAGAAATAAAGCATGAAAGAGAATACTTCAGAAAGAATTCTTCATTCTGAGTTCTGGCTTGCAGAGTTTTAAAGGCAGTCTGACATACATGGTGGAACTTTAAAGCAAAGAACCCAGATATTGAACACAGAAGCAAGCAAACAAATCAGGCTAAATAAAGTATAAACAAACTTTTAACATTTTGGCCACAATGTCTTTGATTGTTGAAAAAAAATCATGGTGAGAACCCTGCACAAAATGGTGTGTAGATGTTCATGCAAAAGGAAAAGGCTGAAATACTTCATATACTTTATGTAGTATATTTTCATATGTTTTGCATGTGAAAATGACAGTTGACATAGCTGGTGTCAGACCAGCTAAGATGGCACAATGCACCCAGAAAGTTACTTAGGGTTGCTAGGATAAGGTGAAACATTTTGTTGGTTTTCTGGAAGTGTTAACATCATCACTCCATTTATGGTTTGTTTGAAACAACATTAACTAATCGTCTCCAGATAATATCTTGAGCTCATCCATTTGTTTGTGACCCGTTTCAGTGCCTTATTATTATTTTTATTTCCCTGTCCTAATAATCTAATATAAAAGTTGTGTTTTCCCCCCAGCCTTTCAGCAAAGGTATTGAGTTGTTCTTTCCAAATCAAAAGCTGATGTTCAGATCTCTAGTGACGATGAACCTGTTTCCACAGGTAAAATGCAATTATGTAGTTACAGAGCAAGTGAAATATCACAATTGCTGGTTTTCTTTCTTGAATGGCAAGGAACAGAATTTAAATCATTGGCCCTCTCTAACTTTCATGTCATTCAACAACTCAGATCAAGTTTTTGGTATTGCCCTTCTATATATCAACAGTGCTATCCACCAGACCCCACGATGTGTTGTTTCCAAACACTTTTCTTATGGATCTTGTGACAATATAAAGAGCAAGGCCATATATTCTTTTGTGATCCTGCAGCTATTGGAAAAAGGCAGTGACTGTTCTCTTTCATAGGCATTGAGGCAATTTCCATCAAGCCACCAATTTTGAAGGAACAGGGGCAGGTGATGGAATTTTCCACGGACCACAAGTTGTTATGGCTGCCATGCCCTGTACTTCTGTTCAATATGCATTCTCTAGCATAAGCACACCATAGTTTGTTTTAAGCCCTTATAGAACACTGCATTGACAGTATACTCAACCTAACATTTTCTTAGGAGAAGATAGTGAGAACTTGGCACTGGTTATAAGCCCTTAAAAGACACAACACCTCATAGTCACAATGGCCTAAGAACAACAAACAAAAGAAGAGGTTTCTTCAATGTTGCTGTTAAGTTGGATAAATTGAACAATTTCTAAAATGTGTCATAGCAGAAAAGTACAGAAGTCCAAAGGACTGATGTGTTCCTAGCTGAGCTGGGGAATATGCATATTCCTCTGTGTCATGCAGCTGGAAATGCAATTGCCCTTGATCTTGGTATGGTCAGTATGAGACTGGTTTCTGGAAGTTCCAGCTCCTCAGGAACCACCAGCTTCCTGGCTAACTGTTTTCCTGGGAACCCAGGCTATGCTTCTACAAGTTATTAAAAGGGGAAAGTAGCTGTAGAGTACTTAGCTTTTAATGGAGTGTCTTTCATGACATTTGGTTTTCAAAGGCAAGGAGTTCTAATTAAGACCAAAAGAAAACAAAAAACCTCAAACCAAACCAATCGACCAAGCAGCTAAAAACTGAAGTAAAAAAAGAAAAAAAAAAAAAAAAAAGGAAGATAACTCACTGCCCCTGAGGTGATCTTTGATCTTTAAGCTTGTTTAGTCTCAAAAGCACCTGTTGGCATGTTCTAAAAGTCTGTGTATTTCTGCTATTTTGTCCCAATACAGGAAAATTACTTCCAGAAAGAAAAGCTGGAAGATTTACTGCTTTTGTCTCAAGCAGCTCGCTGTCTTTATGTGTTGATAAGTTAAATACAAAAATAGAGAACAGCTCAGAGAAAGAACAAAGTAAGTGAGCCAGGTTAGAATACCCTGAAACTCACACTTTCAACTGTTGTTTAAAACCAGGCCTGATTACTAACAGAATTGTTTCTCTTCAGGTATCTCCATAAAGTCAAGAAAGCTTGGCACTGTGGGTGTCACGAGGGAAATAAAATATTCTTGTGCTTGTGGCTGGTGAACTCATGTCAAAATCAGCACTTCTGAAGTTTAAAATTAAAGCAACAATGAAATGGTCTATTTACAATCTTTTAAAGTATCCTATTGCATTGACTGTGTACACTGAAAATGCTCATCATTGTTGTTAAAAAGACATAGAAGAACAATTTCTCTCTTACTCCACTCTTACAGATTTGGAGAAGTCACCGAATTGTATTATGATGTCTCCAATATTTTAAAATATTTTGAGTGGATTTAAATATTTTGGAACATTAAAATGCCACATGAAAACACAATAATGGTCATAACTGGTCTGAAGAAGGTGCAGTGTCATAGCAGTCATGCAGAAATTGCAAATAATGAGAAATGAAGTAGAAAAACTTGATTTAAACTTCCCTTTATGTTCCCATTGGAGGATGAAAATTTATCATGAATATTTAGGCGTGCAAACATCTGAGATTTGTTAAATGTCATCAGACTCCCACTCTCCTGCTACTGAATCACAGAAGTGCCTAAAATGTCCAGCTACACAGCTACACTGACATTCAAAGATCCCATGTGTCTAAGCTATATTGGTAGACATCTCCAAATGCTTTCTTAACTGGAAAAGCATTAATAGATATTAACTATTGCGTCCTGCTGGAACTCACAGACAAGTGGGTTGTAGGCCAGCCTTCATGTCTGGACTCAGCCCAGATCCCTGCATGGAGCTCTGCTTATGCTTTTTATTCAGCCGTTTTCCATGTAAATGATGCATGGTTTCAATGGGAAATGGAGACCCCTTCACGCCTCTGCCGCCTGGAAAACATGATAGGAATAGTAAGTCCCACTGATATCCTGTCTATCATTCAGTTTCACCTACAGGTTGCTTTTGACCTCTTCAGGCAAAGACAAATAGTTTTAACAGGAGGAATGTGCAACCCTCTCCTGCTCAGCACTGGAGTAATTTCTAGAACTGTTGAGTGTGTGTTTCCTCAGGTTGAAGTGATCATGGAGAAGAGATGTATTTTTTGAGCAATGTTTGACTGTATTCAGTGTATTTTGGTACAATTATTCCTGCAGCAAGGAGTTTGTGTGCCATACAGCTCATGGTACTTTGAGCTAATTCTTTTGAAGTTAAGAAAATATTAGATCAAAGTATTTGTTTAAGGAACTATTCATTGCCTGCCTGACTTTGAGGTTCTTTTTCTCAGAGTTCAGTTTTGATCCTCCTTAATACAAAGTTGAATGATCTAATTATTACATATTTTTTTTAAAAAGTCCATACAGGTATATCTAGGGTCTATACGTATTTTGCTGAAATATTACATTCCCAGCTTGAGAGGCTTGTATTAAATCTAGCACCACAGTTTTGATGAAATTCCAAATTCCAAGTGCCTGTTTCATAAGTTTATCAATCTTTAAAAACTATTTTAATGAATGAAGGCATTTCAAATTTACATTGTCAATTATATTGCAGATAAAATATAGAACAAAAATACCTAATTGTTCTTATAATAACAGCCTGTTCATATTTTTCTTTTAAAAATTACAACTTAGTGCCTTACTGATAAGAAAAATACGCAGTTTTTCAACAACTTTACAAAAAAATTTTTTTTAAGTCAACTACTAGCAATTATAAATTATATGAAGCTTAAACTTATGGTAAAGTCAGAAATGCTGTGGTTTGGCAAATCATGCCTTCTTCTGTAAAGAAAAGAGTACTGGGACTGAGTTTTCTTTCACTGATTTAAATGATTCTTTCATCATGTTTTCCTCCTCTGTTTTGACTAAGGATCTTGGGAGTAGGAACCCTCTCAACCTATGTTTGAACAACGTTAGAAAAAAATGAAGCACACAGCTGACATGATATGCCTAGATATATCTAGAACTAATACTGTTAGAAAGGCAACTTTTTTTAAAAATACTATTAAATTAATGCTATTAAAGAACTGATATCTTATTCACTTATTCAACAAAGTGTTCTCTGGACCAGAATTCTGTTATCTGGTCTTTTCTTAAAACAGGAAATATTTGTTTCAGATAAGCTCACCCACACAAGCCAGCAGAAGCCAGCAAGAGAAGGCAGCTGTAGTCTCACAGAAGTCCTGTAGAACACAGACAGCTTGGAAAATCCTAGCTATGTAAACTTAGAGGTTGGGGTCAGACTGCATCTGTAAATATATCCAAGTGTTTCCAATAAATCACTCCTTTAGATGACAGAGTACTTACTAATTTACAGAATCATTGTTTTTTGGTAGGCTCAGCTTGGGGATTTTGGGAGAGAATCCTAAAATAGCATTTATCACTCTGTGGTGTTTAGATCCTTTCAGTAAATATGCATTCCTTCCAAAACAAAACTCTAAACAGCCCCAACTACCTAAAAATCTCTTTAAAATGTAGAGAGATCAGGGTTTTTTTCTGTCATTCCTTAAACAATCCCCACAGTAATAGCAATATTCTTCCATGAAAAATACGGTCAGCCAATGGAACAATATGATATCCATATCATAGGCAGAAGAGTGAAAGTGGCAGGTGACATACTGAATATATTCCATTTAACTTTCTTCTAAAATTCTTAGTAGTGTCAGGGCTTTACCAAGGCAAAAATATTTGGATGTGGTTATACGGCCATCACTGGCTGACAGAATAGACATCTTAGCAATCACAGAATATAAATCACACTTAAGAATTAAATAATTTATTGTTATATTTATCTAATGCATAACATAAATATAAAATGCTGTACTGCCTACTTCCCAATTTTAAAAGTGCGGGTCAAATAAAATGTAACAAAATAAAGAACAGAAGCCTCTTCAGAAGAGAGATACATGGAAAACATGAGGTTCGCATACTACATTTAGTATTTTGGTTTGTTTGTTGTATTTAAAGTTTCCCTGGAGTATATTTTTTTCTCTCTATTTTTCTCTGACTCAAACAAATCAGTAACTACACAAAAGGATAATATTATTCTTAGGTATGAATTCTCAGTATTTTCTACTCTGCTTTGGTGAGACCCCACCAGGAGCGGTGTCCAGCCCTGGTCTCCCCAATTTTAGAGGGACATGGAACTGCTGGAGTAGGCCCCAAAGGGGAAGCCACAAAGCTGATAAAGGGGCCAGAGCTCCTTCCCTAAAAAGACAGGCTGAGAAAGTTGAGGCTGCTCAGCCTGGACAAGAAAATGTGTGTGGAGACCTCACAGCAACTTGCCAGTATCTGAAGGAGGGCTGCAGGGAAGCTGCAGAGGGACTCTTTATCAGAGACTGTAGTAACAGGCAAGGAGTGATGGGTACACACTGAAAGAGGGGAAATTTAGGTTAGATATAAGGAATAAATTCTTTACTGTCAGGATGCTGGCACATTGGAGCAGTTTGCCCAGGGAGGTTGTGGATAACCCAGGCCTGGAAGTGTTCAAAGACAGGTTAGATAAGGCCTTGGGTGTTCTGGTCAAGAGGCAGGCGTCCCTGCCCATGGCAGGGGGATTGGGACTAGATAATCTTTAAGGTTCCTTCTCATCCTTAACATTCCATGACTACTATAAATATTATGAAAATTAATGTGTTATTCCAGCCATTTGGAGGATGCTTCCTTTCCTTCTTTCGGCCTTTTTTTAGCCAGTGCTTCTTATTATTAATTCTCTACATCAAGCTCCAAATCAGCTGTATCCTGTGGTCTTCTCACCAGATTAGCTCCTGTGCCCACTGTGGTCTACTGCAGTTGTCCTCCCCAGTAACCCTCTATTGATTTTGCTCTTGGACTAGGTCTGACCTTCAGGTATGTTCTGGTTTACCTGCAGCTCCCCGACCCCTGCTCCCCACTGCCCCTTTCCTGCAATGAGCACAGAGCAATCAGGAGAAGAGTGGAGAGCAGTTTTCTTCATCTCAAATTTCATAGGAGTATTACCAGCATGTTACACATGCATATGAGTATTACCAGCATGTTACACATGCATATGAGTATTACCAGCATGTTACACAAAACCTGTAACAATTTTGCACCTCTGCTCCATCCTGATGATGCCTCATCTGGAGTCTGTGTCCAGTTCTGGGATCCTCAAATACAACAGAGACATGGAACTCCTGGAGCAGGTCAGTGGAGAGCGACAAGGATGACCAAAGGACCAGAGCTTCTCTATTACAAGGACTGAGGAAGCTGAGCCTGTTCAGCCTTGATAAGAGACAGCTGAGAGGGGACCCCATCAGTGTCTGTCAGTGTCTGCAGGGAGGGGTCAGAGCAGGGACCGGGCTCTGCTCGCTACTGCCCAGCAATGGGACAAGAGGCAACGGGCAGTGAGGGGTGCACAGGAAATTCCATGTGAACATGAGGAAGAAATTTACTGTATGGGTGACCACACACTGGAACAGGTAGCCCAGAAAGAGTCTCCCTCAAAGGAGATATTCAAGCACCATTGAGATGCAATCCTGTGCTCTGTTCTCTGTGATGGCTCTGCTTGAGCAGGGAGGTTGGATCAGAAGACCCACTGTGGGTCCTTCCAACCGGATCCAATCTGAGATTCTGTGAACATTATGTTTCATAAAATGAGAATCTTCTTCTTTGCTTTTGTGATAATAAGTATTCTTTTGATAATAGAATAATCTGAACCATGTGCACCAGAAGGAAAATAAATTAATCCCAGATGTACAAAGTTTCTAAAGATCTTCTGAGGGTCAACATATGAGTTTTTAAGCTGCCAATCTTCAAAAGTTCAACATAGGTGTTTTTAAGCTCCTAGTTTTGGAAATACTGGATGTACATGGCTGATAAGAAACAATTTCTTTTTGGTGCGGTGTTTCCATTGGAAATACTAATTCATCTAAAGCAAAATATTTTGTGAAAAAAGGTAATTTTCAAACAGCTTCTTGAACATTATTGAACATTTTGTGTTAAGACTTTCAAATTCAAACATTTCATCTTCAGGACCAGAACACTCTGCTAGAAGTTCACAAGTTGATGCACAGTCACACTGAAAAGCACTCATTTTATGTGGGAGAACCAAGACTCATTAGGTGATTGAGCCGTATTATACCAAAACTACACTTTCCAACAGCATTCCATTAGAAAAGATAACTTTCCAAGTCTTCCTTACGAAGCATGAATCCATCTGGGAGGAAAACAAAAAAAGTTGTCAATTTACTGGTGGTTTCATAATGTGCATATAATATTGGTGTAGGGAAAAATAAGCAAGCATATCCCTGAATTTCTCAGAGTTTCATACAGAATGTGTGATTTTGGAAGGAACCCCAGTGGGTCAACTGATCCAACCTCCCTGCTCAAGCAGGTCCATCCCAGTGCACACAGCACAGGATTGCATCCAGGGGCTTCTGGAACATCCCCAGTGAGGGAGACTCCACAACCTCTCTGGTCAATCTGTCCCAGTGTGGGGTCACCGCCTCCACAATGTTCTTCCTCATGTTTAGGTAGAACTTCCTGTGAATCAGTTTTTGCCCTTACTTCCAATTCTAAAGTCAGAAGAAAATTACTTCTGAGTATTTTCTAATAGTCAAGTGCAAACCTATGATTCTTCCTTCCCCCAGCTTTTATATGTTGTGATAAAGAATAAATACCAGAAACTAAAAGTCAAACTTTAATGGGGCAGGTGGGCGAGGTGGATGAACAACGTTTAATGTCCTGGTATTACTTAGATTTGTACTACATCCTTTTAGTAATGGAATTTCTTACTCAATCAAAGATTTAAGAGCTTATGGTTTTTTGGGTTTATTTTAATGGAAAAATAACCCACAGGGACTGAAAATATCCCATTATGAGCACAGTAGTGGACCAGATCTGCAGTTAAGATTGAGAAAATAAGGAATTTGGAAGAAAAGCAGAACAGTAAAATTAATTTTTAATTTCCTGTTTAGTAGATAGCTTTCAAACTGGGAAATTTTGTCATGAAAATTTTCCTCAAATTCCAAATATAGGTTTCTTTGATCTGAAGATTGAGGTGATACTTTGTGACTGCATTTTTAAAACTCTAGTGACAATTTTTTAAAAGGGGCCATAACTCATTCTCTGCTGTCATTTCCATTTCCTGCCTCTTAAGATCTGTATCCTTGTCTTAAAGAAAACAGCATCATTAATGTATGTTCTGATGCTACTTTTATTCACATGATGCTAAAGTGACCTAAAGGAGAGAAATCTCCATATTCTAGTCAAGTATTAGAATGAAGCATAGCATTCCTTTTAATGTACATGTCTATTTGTTACAACCCATGGAATCAAAGCAGGCTCAAATACATAAATTAGCTGAGATTTATGTTAGCAAATAAAACTTGTGCAATCATCTGACATTTCCCACAGCAGGAATGTGTTAACTATGCTGTTCTTGTAACTGCAGCAGTGAGTAAGAGCTAAGACCTCATGGAAAAGGAGGGCAACCAGTCTCTTCCAAAAGTCTGGCCCTTGAGTGTTAGGCAGCAGCTGATCTTTCTGAACTCTTTTAGTTGCTCAGTTGGTTGGTTGGCTGGTTTTGGGTGGGTTTTTGGTTTTTGCTTGTTTGGTTGGTTGGTTTTTTGTTTGGGTTTGGTTTCTTTTTATTTGTACATTTAATGAGTATATTAGGTAGGAAAGCTGAGCAGGAAAAAGAGGACGGGGCAAGAGAAAAACTTCACACCTGTGACTGAACATATCCAGGCTAGCTGTGAATGAGGCATCTGCCTACTGCAGATGGTGAATCCATGGCAAGGTGAAGTTTAGCACACTCCAAAGATCTGCCCGCATTTTTGGGTAAATGTTCGGTTACAACAGCTTTCCAGCTGTGCTGCCTCAGCTGCATTGCTGACAGTGTCTTGCTGGGAATTTTAAAGATAGTTCAAATACACAAAAAAATCTGGAATGTGAGGAAAAAGTATAAGGCTTTATTTGTCTCTGCCATGGCTTCTTTCATGACCAGCTCTTATCTCCCACTAACTTTTTGAAATTCCTTTAAGGCTATGTCTCTGATGGCAGGAGTGAGTATGTGAAGAGTAGGAAGGACAACACTAATGTTTTCATAATATGATCTTGCTTTTATACTTTGATGTAAAAGTTCACAGGTGATAGTAGCTGATCATCTTCTGCTCTATCCCATTCAAACATTAATTTTCAGACAGCACAACAATCTCTATCCAGATTTGTCTGTATTCATCTGCTGCCATCAGTCACGGTCCGGTGAAGGTATTCATAGAGAAACTGGATTTTTAGAGTTTTTCTTGTATTTGATGTTCCCCAGCTCTACATTTCAGACATTAGTATTTTTTTTTTAATAGTGCAATCTTATGCTTTTTCTCCTTTTTTCTACTCACATGTTTTTGTCTTGGACTTATACACTATATTTAGAAACAGACTTTTATTTGCTAGACCATCTTGTTAACTTGCATTCCTGTCACAATCTTTCATCTTTAAAGCTGATTGCTTCATCAAAACTATTTATCAGTAAAATTTTCAAAGACACTTAAATTAAATCAGGATGACAACTTAGAATTCTTTCAGCCCCACAGAAAGCATAAAAATGTTGCTCTTCTTTCTAATTTTGTGTTCAAAACTTTTTGTTCTACTTAATAGAGCAGCTGAAAAGAAGTAATCAGAAAAACATAGTTCCTATAGCTGAGCCAAAAGGAATGAAATAAGCTGTTCCTAAGTCTGAAAACAGTAAATATAGCCAGGGTGTATTTTCAACACGTGTATGTCAACATTTGTACAGAAAGGGATAGAAACAAATTTGTGGGTCTAGATCAAGAGGAAGGTTGCTTACATTTTAAAGTGGGAGTGATATGGGTAAGTAAGGACTAGTAGCTAAGATCTGTGGCAAAGATCAACAGTTTAAAAGCTCAGAGTTTCTGAAATAAGGACTACAATGTATGTCTCTCAACAATAAAATCCACCCCTGCTTAAGTGGTATACAGTTGGTATACAGTGAGAGCATAATAAATACAAAACACGTCTTCATACTAGTTGGGATGGAAAAAGTCCTTAACCAGATTTTAGAGGCAAAGTCTCCCAGAATCTAATGTACTATACTTCTGATTGTATAATACCTATTTTAATCCATGTGTTTTCAGCTCTATTTGATACACTCATGTTCCCAAGTGGTTAATTTAAACATTAATAGAGACAACAATATGAATACTTTGATACATAATTTGCAGGCTTTGTAGAACAGCAAATATAACTTTAAATTTGGGTATCTTGGTGGATGACTCAATATGACCCAGCCATGGCACTCACAGCCCAGAGAGCCAAACGTGTCCTGGGCTGCATCCAGAGCCCTGTGGGCAGCAGGGCAGGGAGGGGAGGGTGGAGATCCTGCCCCTCTGCTCTGCTCTGCTGAGACCCACCTGGAGCACTGCATCCAGAGCTGGGCTCCCAGCACAGGAGGGACAGGGACCTGCTGGAGTGAGTGCAGAGGAGGCTATGATCAGAGAGGGCTGGAGCATCTTTCCTACAAGAACAGGCTGAGAGAGTTGAAGCTGTTCAGCCTGGAGAAGAGAAGGCTCCATGGAGATCTTATATGGGTGCCTTCCAGTACCCAAAGGAGCTTCAGAAAAAATGGGAAAGACTCAATCAGGAAGTGCAGTGATGGGATAAGAAGTAGCCATTAAGACAGAAAGATAGTAGATTTAGGTTTGATTTTAGAAAGAAATTATGGATTGTAAGGGTGGTAAGGCATGGGAACAAGTTGCCTGAAGAATTTGTGGATGCCTCCTCCATGCAAGTGTTCAAGGCCAGTCTGAATGTGGCCCTGAGCAGCCTGATCTTGTGGAAGGTGTCCCTGCCCCTTGAAGGGAGGTTGGAGGAAGATGATCTTTAAGGTCACTTCCAATCCAAACCACTCTATGATTCTGTGATAAATGTCTGGGTAAATGAGACTAAAGTTTTATTTGGCAATTTTGTTTGTGAAAACTGCAAATTATTTACTTACTACACACGGTGTTGTAGAAAATGGAAAACCCTTATTGTGAATTCATTGTGCCAGAAATAAAAATGGATACTTACATTGTTACAGCTTCAAGTCAGCTTCTTATGGTTTAAAGATTCGTGATTCCGGCAATATCTCCCATTTACATTCTATACTTCAAGAAGAATCAATTTTAACTTTTCATGACCATCTTGAGGAATGCATTAATGCACTGTATTTATATAGGAGGAAATAAAATAGAAAATACATATCATAATATGCCATTATTTCATTACCACTCAAAAAAAAAAAAAAAAAAAGCACAAAGAAGTAGTTTTTGGGAAATATCAGCTCAAGTTTGTGTAACAGAATATTGGAATAATTTTGAAAAGGTAAGCCCATCTTTTTTCTGAACCTTTGTTTTACTGCAATTAAAGTAATTCTGAATTGCTCTGCACATGTGATCTGCCTCTCCATTCCCTGAATTTCATTCAGAGGAGGTCCTTTTCCCAAGGATCACTCCTTCCCAGATCACAGTCTCCCAATATGATACTGAAAGAAATGTCTTGAGATATTGCACATGAAGTTTCAACAAACAGGCACACTACCTGTAATAAATTGTTTTATTGTCTAAGGAAAAACATTAAGTAATTTGATCTTGCTTACCCTTCAGTGAAAAAAGCTGGCAAGAATCTGAGGAACATGCCAGTATGTGCTTTGAAACACATGTCAGAGGATAATTTATCAAGCAGGTACACGTTCAAGATTCTAAGCCCAGACACTCACAGAGGAGATAATGAGTTCTCATATCTTTTGGACTGTGTCAGAGGAAAGTGGGCTGGGTGAGATGGTGCAACAGAGTGTTCCAACAGCTATTTAAAGCTGTTGTCATGCCACTATCCCTTGATCTGAATGCTGCTAAAATGAATCAGGGTCCTCTATACATAATTCACTGTCATTGGCATTGCTGCCTTTCTGAATTCTACCAGGACAAAGAAAATAAATTAAGATATACAGAGTAAGAGATCAGACAAAATTTTATGAGCCTGAGAACTGATATCTAGCAGCATAATTTCCAGTTACCACCAGAAAGTAATAATAAAATTTCTCCAAAAGCCCCCTCAGGTAATAGAAATCATTGTTTGGTACATTATGGATAAGGAAAATCTCTCATATTTATTTTCCCTGAAATTTAACTCCTTTCAGTTAAGGACAAGCTTAAGCTTCACACTATTTTCTACAGCAAACAAAATTTGTATATAGTCATGTATGTCAAGCTTTGCAAGTGAAAAAATATTAGTATTTATTTAGTTCTTCCTGAAACTATGAAGAATATTTTCCCCCGTCTGTAGATTTTGTTTTTGTCTGAAACATTACAGGTCTGTCTGCAAGTCAGACATTACTATTTATTAGTACAGTATGTTCCCTGCTTCTCCCACTGTGTCAGAGGTATACGACATTGACTTGGTGCCTTAAGCAAACAAAAGAGTAAAAGAATAATCAGATAGTCGATAAAAAGATTTTCAGTTAGAGTAGACTTTGACTTTTGTAATTCTTTGCAAATACCAGTTCATTTAAGGTTACCTTGTTTGTGCAAAGTGGGAACTTGTGATGAGAGTTCAGATCCCACCTGTTCATCGGTAGGGTGGATCTCATTAGCAATTTAATGTGACTGAAAGGATGAAAAACTTCAATGCTACAGTAGAATGCTAGTCAATATTAAATTTCTTAACCAGCTTATCTCTTGGAATTCAAAGTAGTACAAGCTAAGCTAAAAGAATCACTCTTATAATGGCCACAGTTTCTTTACATGAAAGCTACTGTAAAAGCATGTCCCCATTAAAATAAATATGAAAATAAACTCATGGAGATCTGCAGCTGCAAAGACATCCTTTTCATATCAGCTGACATTTATGAGCTTGAGGCATATCCAAGTTTCCTCTAATCAGTGCCAAATCATCCTCTTGTTTTAGAATCATTACTAGTCTGGGATACCTTTATCCTGAAACATCAAAAAAGAACTTTGGGTGGCCTCCAATAGTAATCAATACTACTTCACTACAGGCCTGACAGAAACAATTTTCTTGTTAAAATAACTTCTCCTTAATCAAAGCCTGTGTCCTACAGGCATAGTCAGTCAAGAAATCAGAACTGACATATCTTTCTGTTCTGAAATGCTGAGAGAAATACAAATTATCCAACAGGAAAATGAAACAAATAGATTTCATTTGAAAAGAAAGCAAGCAGGTGACAGGAACAGAGTGAACAACCAAGTACAACAGCAGTGAGGGAAATGGGTCAGGCACCAGGAATGAGGAAACCAAGGCAGCAGCAGGGTCAAGACTGAAATGGGGGCTGTCAAAGGAGTAACACACAGATGAGTGGACATCAGACACTCCAGGACATGAGGCTTGCCAACACCCAAGGTCACAGGAGGAGGAAAAAACAAGTTGTACAGTCCCAACATATAGCTTGTTGTATTTACAACAAACCTTTGGCCAGCCTCCTGGGACCACCTGCACCTGCAGCAACATTACACAACTGTTGGAATAACAGGTGGACAGGTACAGGTCTCACATCCTCAGCAAACATAAGAGAGGCTTCCAGTAATCACAGGACTGGTTGCAAATCACACTGTAGTGTTATAACATGCACAGAGATTCAGATTGTCCCCGTCCCCTTCCCCATGACCATCAATGGACAAAGAGATCCAGCATTTAAAACATATGCTATGTAGAACCTGGTCTCCAAGGATAGCTTTATTCCAAACATGGATTTAACCATGGTAATCATGAGGAGGAATGAAAGTCACAGGAGGGCCAGCCCTGTCCTGGGGGCATCAGCTACAGCATCAACAGCTGGGCAAGGGATGGGATTGTTCCACTCTGATCTGAGCTGGGGCAGCCTCACCTCGAGTGCTGGGGGCAATTTTGCATGACAAAAAACCCCCAAAAATTTAACTTTAGAGGGTCCAAAAGATCAGTGAAAATTGCCAGCTAGAGAATTATTCAGATTATCATCAGAGCAGTATTCTATATTTTTATGAGGCCATATCTGAAGCTTTTTCTGTAGGAAACAAACATACTTGAAAATTGAAATATTGGGTAAATTGAAGGCAGAAAGGCTCAAAAAAATGAATGGAAAACCAGAAATAATCATTCTCTCAGGAACTATGGCAGTATAAATGTGTATTTTAAAAGATTAAGTCTAATATGCCTCTCAGTTTCAGGTTGTTGAGCTGGCACCCTAAAACAACTAACCTTCCAAGAACACTAAAGCACACATTTAGAAATGCTCAGAAAGGCAAAAATTTGCCATTCTAGGAACAGAGGTCTTGAAACCCAGTTTTGTGCACCTTGATTTGTCCACCCCATGGCACTGAGCTCCATGCAGCTGAAGTCATAGACTAAATGATTCTTTAACAACAGAGCTGAAGAGGCAACAAGAGAATCTTGAATCCCACTGGAAAGAAAGACCTGTGATGCCCCTTTGAACCTGCACAAAGACAGCTTCCCTGTGTGCTGGGCCTGCAACAGGAAAAAAAAAATCTCCTGTTGACATTCAATTGAAATGAAGAATTATCTATAGTTCAAATCACCATTCATTTGTACCTGTGATATAATTACATGACAGAACCTTTGTTAGTCCCTTGCTCAAGAACTTAAAAGATTATGTTAATATATAGACCTCCTCTTCCATTTAGAAGTGGATATCTCAATGACCTTTCAGAAAGACAGGACTGTAGTATGGAGATTCTTTATAAATTCATCCTGAGTGACAGTGACTGGTGAAAAAAAAATCTTTCATTGACTTTACATAAAGCAGGACCCAGCATATTTATTCATTTAATGTAATCGATTAAATTTATGTGCAAAAAATCCCTGGAGAAATAAAATAGTTAACTCCTGGTATTTGCTGGTATATCCTTTTAATTTAAATGGCATTTCTTCTTGTCTTGTGAAGATTTTCAACTTATTCATCCACAATTTATGACAATAATTTTGTCTTATGGTTTGTATTCCTTTTGTTCTCTTGTGGATAATCAGAGATTTCCAACAGACTGAGGGAGTAGGTGACACAAGAAAAATGGCAATTTATTTCTAAGAATGCTATGAGCTGATCATTATAAAAACTTTCTTATTGCTTGACATATCTCCTCATCTGCAAAGGAAGAAGAGTAATGTAGAACATTCAGGGAACAAGAGAAACTCCTACTGGCATGAAATGGGGCAATTAGACAGCAAACCTTTTCTTACTGATTCTCCAGCAAAAGCACACAAGCATTTTTATACCTGAACCAAAATGTTTTCTACATGCTTTTTGAAGAAATATCATCTTCTCATTCCTGTCACTAGCTTTCATGAGATAATTAGCTACTGTTAGCAGCTACTTCTTCAGCGTCCTTTAAACTTTTACTGCTAGTCCACACCCTTTGTTTTGAAACACACATGCTCTGAAACTGGGACTGTAAACATCAAGCTACTGAAGTGTAGCTGTTAAGAGCAAGAATTAACTATCATCACCAAAACTTGGCTTTACCATTCAATGTTCCCTCCATAAAATGTGCTACTCTACAAAGAGTCCTGTTGTTGAAGTCTAGGGAACCTGTTGCCCCTTGAGAGCTAATGTTTTCCTGAAAAGTTACAGTTACCGTTAAAATCATGGCATTGACAATCATATTGTTATTTCCCTCTCTGTTAAAATACTTTGCAGAGAAATCCTGGAAATAATAGACACATGTTTCACACAAAAGTCTTGACGACACTTCTTTTTCCTAGGAAATTAGTTAGAAGGATTTTAATATCTTTTTTCCAAGTTATTCCATATTATACATATCACACCAATTTGAATAAAAAAAGCCAGAAAAACAACAACAACAAACCCCCTACAATAAAACACTTAAAACACACTTCTCATGAAACAGATATGTATAAAGGAATCCATAGAAAAACAAATAATCAAGAGAACTATTCAATCATCTAAAGTAATGGAATAATTTATAAACTGAAAAAATGCAAAAAGGCAAGAGGAAAGAAATGCGTTATTTAAGTGCTGAGGAATTGAAATCCAGAGGGTGCACAATGCCATCATCCTGGATTTGGAGTGTTAGTCACATAATAAATTGCAAGAAGCTCCTTGAAATCTGGTCAACATAAATTATAATATCAATACACATATTAAGCTGAATTTCTAAACTGTCTGCTGCAGTACTAACTATGTATTCTCAGGGCTTAAAACTAGAGGATCACCCAAATATCCTTAGAGGTAAATATCTGAATTAATTTAAATTCTGTAAATCTTGCCTGACTTAACAGGGTGGCCATTTCTGTCCCAGCAGAGGCTTTATCTTATTTGAAGAAAGGAAGAGTGATTCATTAACTTCATCATGCTTTGTATAAGGCTACTTGAAAACAATGGCTCCCTGAAGGCAAATCTGTTTTATTTTCCTGGTCTGGAAAGAGCAATAGCTGGAAAGCTCAATAACCTGTATGCCGCATGGGATACTAGGCAAAAGTGCTGCTGATAAAATTTCCCTATCTGATGTGGGCAAGCAGAAAATAACTTTAAAAGCAGCATTCCAGAAATTAAGAACAAATCTTTTCCTCAGGCAAGTCGGGAGAATTTTTTTCCATAATATTCAAGAAGGCAGCACCATTATGCCCTCACCTTATTTCCATTTATTGTCTATCAGTCTATCATTGTATTTATGGTATGATTCACTTCTGCTGTTGCTTTGTTGGTGGCACTGGCAGAAATCCCAATTAGCACTGTTCAGGCTGAACAGATTTAACACACACTAAAATTTGGTCTGCTTCAACCGGCAACAGAGAAAAGGAAAAAATCCTTAGAGAAAATTGACCTCACAGAGTACTGCATTACTTCCTTTCTATGTCTGTTTTCTTTATTTCTGCACACACACAGAACAAAACTTAAAAAGAAAACCAGGTAGGCAGCCCTGATATCCCAGTGCCCAGGAGGCCTCCCCCTTTTTGACCTTTTGCGCAGGCTGCTAGGACATTGCTTCCAGATGGGATGGTATCAGTGTCTGTGTCTCAGCACACTTGGGAGTGTCGCTGTGACTGTTCTCTGTGCTGTGTGTAAGCTTCACCCAGGAACAGAACTCTTGATGTTGTTGACCTCTCTGTTGAGCTCAGACTAGCAAACAAAATAGGATTTCAGGGTTTTTTTTTCTTCCTCATTAAGCCTTCGAATTTGTTTCAGTTCAGATATATACCCTATGGCAGAAAACCAAGCAAATCAGATTTCAGCAGGAGGAAGCACACAACACAACTGTGACAATTTACAACTGAGTGGGTTAGGATTTGTTGCTAGTGTAGGGCTTAATTAAATAGAACCCAATTTTAAAAGGTTACCCTGTGTGCAGCTGTTAATATGTAAGCACTCAGTATGGAAGGTAGAGAAAAGCATCAAGGCAATTTATTCATTTAAACAACCACAAAAAAAGCACCTAAAGAGAAAATTGGAATTGATTTTTTTTTTTTTAAATTCTTGTTTTATTAGTTAGAAGCAGGTCCTTAGGTAGCAGATTCAAAATCTGTAGCCAGAAAAGTGCACTGTGAAGTCAACAAACTCTTGGACCCATATTCAACAGCAGAAGGAAACAGAATAGGACAGAAAATATTTTTACACAACAAGTTAAAGCAGAGCCTGCCAAAGATGACTACAGTTGCAGCTATGTTACTGCCAACAGTGCATATGTTTCATATGGGCAGCTGAATGCTTTCTATTCAGTGTGTAAGAATCCTGTTCTCCTGACCTATATTAACTGGAAATGCTCTAAAATTTTCTGAAACAGAAACCATGCACATATAATTACTCCCTGCTCTGTAAAACTTCTGAAAGTTCCCTTACACATGTATCCATGGGCTGTTGTTCTTAGTGTTCCAATTAAAAGATGGCCTTCACTTCAAATTTGAAGAAAACAGCCAAACCCCAGTAATTCCAAATATGACTAGATTGCATCCTAAGTGGGCTTGTTGGCAAGCTCAGTGTCCAGATGAGATCTATTGTGAGAGTATGTCAGATCTCCCTGCTGGTCTCCATGCCCAGATTCTCTCCTTAGAAACAGCGTCCGTATATGTGCGTGTGTGAATGGAAAACAGCACAGATTTTGTCCTACAGGGAATCAACGTGCTCGGGGAAAGTGTCCAGGTCTGGAAACTGGGAAGGTTTCCCAGATCCCAAAGTACAGACATAGACACTGAGAGACAGGGTCTGGCTCCTCAGTTCTCTGGTTTTCATAATCCAGTTGTCCAAAAGGGTCTGAAAACTGGCCTAAAAATCTTCACTGTCCTCTGGTTTTTGATAAAAGCTGTCTTCAGGAAAGAAAGAATTGTTAATTTTTATGTGAAAAGCTTCAGCTCCCAGCTCTCGGGTCCTCCTGAATCAGTTTGTTCAGAAATCAAAAGAAGGACCCAAATAAGGTGCTTGATTAAGACAGAGAAAACATCCACCAATTAAGCAAAGCACATGAGAAAACACAATTCTGAGGAGAACTGTGGTACAAATCTTGAACAGCATTCAGTAAGCAGAACAAAAAATATAATCCCATAGCCATCCCATCTGTAGGCTTAGGAGAGAGCACTCAAAAATAAAAATACATGGAAGAGATAGCTACACCCAAATATGCCACCAAGACTGTGGAAAATCTGTGTATTTGCTGGGAATCTATAGCCAGTAGAGTGGCCATAGACAGTACAGTAATTCCTCCTATGCAATAGATTTGTGACCTATGTAGTCTATGAAAAAATTTCTAGCCCTAAAGATCACCATTTCTGAATTTGAGAGGTTTTTCCAGGCACTTCTTACAACAAATATTAAATCATTCCAAAACTCAAATGCAGTGGTTTTACATCTAGAAAGCAACAGGGTGTACAAGTAATATATAACAATAAACACTTTCACATCTCACTAAAACTCTAGATAGCATTTTTTTTTCTTAAGATGTTTTTCACACAGAACACTGTGTGAAAACTAATTTGCTTGCTTTCTGGATCAGTCAAAAAAACAATAAATGAAAATTATGTAGTCGTATAGCACAGTATTCACCCATTTTCTTCTCAGAAAATATTCAAATAAATAATTAGGTCAGACTAACTACATTTGGAGTGATAGTGATCTAACCCCTCCACTAAAGTTGCACTTTTCTCTCCATACTTCTGACCATCAGAATAGAGTTAATGTGGCTGATAGAAATCTTATCTATTGATCTCCTTCAGGATACTAGTTAACTTCATCTACTTCTGTGTTAGTTGCCAAGGGAACCCACAAATTGAGTCTGTGATAAACAGGGTAATCAATTTCAGTTACTTCCTCTGCCTTTCTCTACTTAGCCAAAATGTCTTTTTATCTCATTAAGCTGATCAAGCATGGGTTTGGTCTCTTGTTCACTTAACACAGCTCTTATGAAAAACAATCAGTCTGCTGCATCACAACAGTAAAGCTTGACAGCTGGGTGAATTGAAAGCTAGCTATATTCACAAGTTGCAAACCAAAGCTTAGTAAAAGTGGCACAGCTCTTCATAACTGACTTAAGAAATGCCCAGAAATGCCTATCCTTGAAAGGCAGACAGACAGTGTGGACATATCTGTTGGAATTATTTTGTTCTTTGTTTTTTCATTCACAGGTAGATAGAGCTAGCTGAACTGAGATGAAGCAAACCAGAAGGAAGCAACTTGTGCGCTCATGCTTCAGACACACATTAGAAAAAGACACCTAAGAAAAGCTTGATGGAGTAGAATAACAATGAGATGTAAATCTAGAAAAACATTTTGGAGCAAATGTTATGAACAAAAAAAAGGTTACCCTTTTTTTTTTTCCCAAAAGTTGTAGAATTACAAGTTTAACCAGTTCTGGCAGAGGAGAGCTTTTGTTAGCCGCTTGTTGTAATCACCGGTTAAGTATCGGGTCGTTAGACATCTATGGTTGAGAATTCACTCTGTTGTATCAGCATCACCCTGCTTGGGGCCAGGTGGGAGGATGGCATCCCCCCAGATGGTAGAGGGGAGGGAACCAGGAGTTGATATGCAGATAAGTTTAGAGCCAAAATGCAATGGGACAAGCCCCTATTCCAAACGCAATTAATAAACCCCTAAACCAGCAAGCCAATATGGAATTCAGAGATCAAAGTGGTCTCTAGACATCAGGGGTGAGGTGAGAAGCCAGCAGAGACTCTGAAAACCTTAATGGCCCCTCACCACAACTGAAGAAGATGTTGGTTAGAGCCAGGACCCGAGGCTGCCACCTTAAAATGGGGATCCGGATGTGTATTTACCCCTGCCTCCTCTGGTGAAGTTGGACCCCCAGTTCCGCTTCCTGGTGGACAAAGCTGCGTTTGCCTCCTCCTCCGAGTCACTCCAGGCAGCTGCGATGGCAAGCCTGCGCTGCGGAACCCTCAGGCCTCCCAGCCTTGAGCTGATCACTTTTAATGAAGGCATCAAAAAGGAGAGATATCTCCTGCCCTGTTTATTTCAGCAAGTTTTTAGTGGAAAAAGTGTTCCTATTACAATCTTAGCATAGACAGCTAATGTGGTTACCATTTAAATGGTAAATCTCTAAATTATTGTCTGAATCTCTTTGGATGTTTTCATCCCCCTTTTCTGCAGATAAAGTCAGTGTGGAAGAACTGTTTGGAAACTGCTGCCAATGAAGAAGGCTGGTTTTGTTGTTCATAACAGCCAGACTTATAAGTAACTATAGCCTTTCCTTGGCTTTGATATCTTGCCAAAAGTTTAGCTTTTGAATTAGATTTCAATTTCATTGAAGATTCCCTGGAATATCCTTTTGATATGCATAATTAGTATTTAGATTGACTAATTTAGGAAAAAATAAGAATCCTTTCAAAAGTACTGACTCAGGCCTGTGTCTAAACACTGATACCCATTAATTCTTTTTTTGTAATGCTATCAGATATTTATTGTACTTTAATGGCACACACAGAAATATCCCAGATAAAGAGATATTAAACTTTTGGAAAGCTTTGTTCAAAAGTTTAAATATGTAGGGATAAATATGCAGTTAAAAGGTTTAGAATTGGCAGATCCTATCCTACTAGTTCTGGCTTCTTATACTCTTGCCAGCTGTTACCATAGGGAATGGCTTTGAACAGTCCTGACATCTGATCTCTCTCCAATAGCTCTGCCAACCTTCAACAGGCTGGGGTATCACACCAGTGAAACCAGAGACCTGGAAAGCTTTTGGCAATTTGATTGGAGTCCAAACCACCCAGTTATGACCTAGGGAAAAAAATCTCCTCACTATTTAGAATATAGACAGTTCAGAGATTTGCTGTAACAGACTATCCTCATATTCAAAGGTCAAATGGTCTGTTGAGATGTTCCATTACCAGATTATCTTTTGAGACATTTCACTTGGCTCTTACCCAAGAATGCAAATTACTACCAGAAGCCCTGCACACTTCCTGTAGACAACAATTCTACAAGTTCTATAAATATTCCAGCCAACAATAAGATATTTCACTTGTTTTTTGTAATAATAATATATTCATTTATTGTGTTTTGTGATAAACCATGAAACAAGAGATTGCCTTCTATGAAAACCATAGGACATCATTACTGGTTTTGTGCTGATATTTTTTAAAGTTTTTATCAGATCTTCACTTTTTAAGAGAGAGGAAAATAACTTGTCATGCTATAGTTTACTTCCAGGACCATCATTAAAGCATCATAACATATATAAAGCATGCTTAGCATTTAACACTGCTCTCTGTTGCTTTATTAATATTTCCTAAATGGCAACATAACTAACACAAATCAAAGCCATTAAAAAGCAACAGATATTTAAATATAAGCCATTACTTTAGCCCTCTATCTAATCTCTTTCATAGATAGCAGAAAAGGAAGGTAATTTTTATATATGCTTTGATTTAGCAATTCAGATTGAACAGATAAAGGAGAGCTCTGAGGAATAGATAATTAAAATTACAAGCTGTAATAATTGGTGAGTTTGGATGACAGCCTCAGTAGATGGCCCAACATTTTAGTACTCATCAGGTTTGGTTAAACCTTAGCAGTACGAGACATGTGCAAAATAAATTTAAATATATGACAGATGTGCTGTTAACACCTTCAAATGCTTTAGCATCTCCTCCTGGATTTATTTTATTCAGTTCTCTGGTAGCACTGAGAGACTTGCTACTATTTTTATTTTCTCTATGGCAAATTGTGTGCACTGCAGAGCAATCAACTGTGATTCCAAGCACTGAAGTGGAGTTTTCAATCTCCATGGTCTCTGAGGAGCTTTAGCTGGTGGAAGTCCTGATAGTGCCATTTGGAGTGATAAAAATTCAAGACTCATCAGTGATTTCTATGCAGTACATCAAAGAATATGTTGACCACAAGAAACACGTGGCTGAGACAAATATTGTACCTTGGTTCCAGAGTGCCCTTTTAATTGCCACCGTTCACTGTTCCTTGGCTCAAAACACAGGGAGAACTAAGAGTATCCAACCTTGTTTCCTTTCAGACAATGTCAGTCTGGAAGAGATTTTTTCTCTCCTTTTCCCCATGAAAATTACACTCACAGGCACTGCCACTGGCAGAATTTCTTTAAAGCTTGTGCTTCCTCCCCAGGCAGAACTCGTTCCAGAACTGGGGACCTGACCAACAAACGCAGGAAGCTTCATGTTCAGGACAAGACTGATCTGTGTTTCTGGGCCATAACCTCTCTGTATGTGCTGCTTGGCAGGTAAGAGGGGATGGGAGGGCTGTGAAAGACAATCAGATGAGCAGACAGAGGAGCAAGGTCCTCCACAAAAGAGGTGGCAGCAGCAAACATGAATGGGAAGAAATGTGACTCTTAATCACGACTTTTGTTTCAGTCAACTGCAGTTTCATTTCCCTCTCCTGGGCATAATCCTTCCTCTTGTCCCTCTCTCTTCATGTCTTCTCTCTTTCTATTTGTATTTGTTTACTCATGAGGATGAATTTGCATATTCATGAGGAGGTCCTTACAGAAAGTGTTGTCTCATGTGCTCTGTTGTTCAGCTAAGGCATATTTGACTGAAGGACAATGCAGCTAAGGAAGCTCTAGTTATGTGCTTAAAAGCTTGCAAAGTCCAGTCCATGGTGGGATAAATGAGTGGCCTCAGGAATGTTTAGCAAACATTTGCACCAAAATAAATCTGGATCCAGACAAGAGTCTTAAAGTAATTTTGAGGCTGACAAGTCAGTTTATTTGTTTCATCTCCTATGTAGCCAAAGTTAACTGGTGTATTAAATTCTTTAAAGGCACCTATGCCTTCATCTTTACTCTCCTTCCTCACCCCCACCTTCCCCTCTTAAGTGGCTATTGATATGTACTTAGACTGAAATACAGTACTAAAATATTTATCTGTAAATAACAGCAATCTTAAAGGCCCCAGATGTGCTTGTCCCTTCTTTGCTGTGGATTAGATTGAAAATGCATTTGTGAGAATGACCCTAGTCTTCATAAATTCTGGTTATACTTCAAATTATTGGTTTTATCTTTCAATCATAAGTAAGAAATTTAAGGTATTCTCCCTATTCATTTATGTTGCTGTGACTTTAATATTTTGAAGCTGATATAAATTAAAATACAGCTCACATCATCAATTTTTACATACCTAATGTTTTGTAGCATTCCATTTCTTACAATAATTAGTTTTCAATTTTGAATTTAATATATGCAGTATAATTATTTGATCTGTCAGAATTATCTATATTGCTTGAAACAGAAGTACCACGTGCCATAACACAAAAAACACCCCTACAATAATTTCATAATTAATTGAGAAATGGAGCATTTATTTCCTACTTGCTTGTAGAGTCCACAAAGTCCAGAGTGTCTGCCCTGTGCTAAACAAGCTATCCTCCCTTTAATGATGTCCATTTCATGAAACTAAAATATCACAAACTAACAGACACAAAGTATTTTTTTTTTTACAGAAAATGTGAAAGAATGCCACCAGAAAATCAGATCTAACATATTTCTTTCTAATCACTACTGGCCCTCAAATGTACAGGGTGTAGACATGATTTTTCAGACTTGTTCACTAGACTCTAACTTTGCCTAAAGCTCCACATTTTCTTATGCTGCCTTGATCTGGGTTTTCCTGTAATATATACATGTTTATGAGATGTAATTGGAAATCTGCCTTGGGCACAGGTTCATGTCTATCTGGAGTGGATCATTATTTGCATCCTGATTTGCACTTGTCTGGGAAATATCAGCTACAGAATATCCATGAGACACTTTAACAGCTCATCCCAGACCAACAAAACTTAAAATACCAAGTACTTTAAAAGCACACTAGCTGTGATGACATTAATCATGTGTTAAAGTGTGTGTCAGGATAAGGCCTGACAACACCAGAAGGCTGTGAAAAGAACACAGATAATTCTCACAACCATCAAAGTTTTTCATAAAGCAGTAATACTCTGCACATGCAAAGACTGTGGATCTAGCCTCGTCTAACCACTATTTTTCCCAGATTTGACAGCACTGAAAACTATTAGATGACTTATTCCTTAAACCATTTTGTGCCAATGAACTCTATGAGACGTTCTATTATGTGATGGGAGAGAAAATTTAATGACAGCATTCACTGGGAGTTGGTGGGTGTGGCTGGCAAAGGGGGAAGAGGAAAAATAAAGGCAATTTTCATGGTTTTAGCTTGGACACCTATTTAATCTCAAATATTCAGTGTAATGAGCTGAAATAAAACAGTGAAGACATTTTATCTCCCTTTCAGGATTAGTCAGTATACCCTGTTGTTAGCTGCCTGGTTTAGGATTCAAGTTAATATTTCAAAATAACTCCTGCAGGCAAATTGTTTCACTATCTGATGAGAGACAGTAAGCTCGTTTGCATGGTGATATTTAGCTTGTGAGACTTTTACAGCACTCTGACAGTTTGCAAAATAGAGCAGCCTCTGCAGCTTTTTGAGAATGATAATTACATAGCTCCATTTCATTTATCTAGGATGCCCAGGCACAGTTATATTTAAATGGCTGAAATTGCCTGACGCTGAAAAATAATTCCACCCTGCTCTACTTGTAATTGATCTAGCTGAAATAATCCTGTATTTCATACCTGTATCATCCTTTCATGTAAGTAATCGATCTGAATGATGCCAACTAATACAATACAATACAATACAATACAATACAGTACAATGCAATGCAGTACAAATAAACTCTAAATACTGGGGTTTCCACCACAGGAAACATTGTTCTTTGTGTTCAGTTTGACAGACCTCACTCATTAAGTGACAATCAAATGGCAAACAGAGGTTGGTGCTGACAGGCAAGGGGTAAACTACACGACATGAAAGCTGTCTGCTTGCCCACAGCATGGTCAGAGATAAACCTTCCTGACTCTTCACAGTAATGCCTAGATCTCACCAGAGAAGCACAGCCAAACCCTTTGTGATAATTATTTCCATTAGGCAAACATCCACTTCTAGCCATTTGAAAGTGTTGTCAAGTTACCACTTTTAATTGTCAGTTAATGATCCAGGGGTGACTTTTGCTCTGGATCTGTCTGAAGGACAAAGATGCAGTGCCAACACTGCCACTCAAAGAATTTACTTGGAGAACCCCAAAAGCCAAGGAAATTTAGCTTGGCCCTGACAGATATTTCTGAAATAGCAAAAGAGCTCAGAGCACCTGCTATTTCTAAAATAAAAAGGAAAAAGGAAAAAAATAAGGAAAACACTTGGAAAGAATAAAAATTCAGAATATTTCAGGACAACTTGATCTTCACTGTTTCCTTCACTGTGCTTGTTTCTCCAGATCATCGACAAAATCATTGAATAAAACCTGTCCCTCACCAGCACTATGGACTTGGTTTCCAATATGAAAAGTCCTACCCTTTACTTCCTGTACCTCAATCAGTTTTCAGCCCTGAAAAGGACCTTCCCCCTAAACCCCCAAATTAAATGGCAATTTACAAAAGAGAAAACACTCAGAAATTCAACCCAATTCTAATTACGATCAAGAATTGGACCCTTTCAAAACTGTTCATGTTACATTCACACATGCAGACACAGAATGAGGTGTTAGTAAGATACGTCAGAGCGGGGGCGGGGGGGAAGAGAGAGAGGGAAGGAACCTCTGCACTTATTCATAGCCTCCTTTTTTTTTTGTCAGGGAGTGCTAGAGAATCTCTACTCATGATCAGGAATATTAAGTAGTGCAAGAACTGCACAGATGGTCCAGTGCTCTGGACACACACATAATTAGAGACACCCGTGAATTAATAAAGGGAGCTCCCTGTACTGTAAAGGGAGCTTCATAATATTTTTTTGGCAGCATTCTTGACCATAAAGAATGCTAGAAAGACAGCTATAATGAAAGAGCTCACAAAACAAAACAATCAAGATGCTATACAAAATGTGATGTTGGGAAAATGAATGGCTAGTACCAATTACTGGTATCTAGGAAACAGGAAAAAAGTGAAGTGACAAAGTAAAAGTATTTATTTTCTCTAGCTGTAATAAGAAATCAGGAAAGCTGCTGGTAAATACGAGTGAGTAATTCCTAGTAAACTGCAAAATATGATTGGAAAAACCACAGTTACATCAGAGGGGAAAAAACCTTCCTCGTAGAAGTATCCAAATGACAGGAATAGCTTTGTTTCCCCATCAACTATTCCAAAATAGATTGTGATGATGACACTCATAAGATATCTGAAGGAAAAGAATATGAAAGCACACAGCAAGGATCCCTCAGAGAACAATCATCTATCTCTGGTAAACTGATTTTTTAAGCATGACCACAAAATGCTGGATTATGGAATTAGTCAATATGTTATTTGGCTTCCAAAACAGGGACAAAATGGTTGCAACATATATTAGAACCTAGCCATCAGAAAACAAAAACAAAACCAATCAAACAAAATACCACAACAAAACAAAAAACCAAACCAAACCAAAACAAAACCCCAAACAAACAAACACTCCCTCAACAAAAATAAAAACACCACCAAAAACATACCCCAACAACAACAAACAACCAAACCAAAACAGAATAACCAAAAGCAAAGCCCTTAAGGGCGAGAAAAAGGGACTACAGGACTGGACATTCTTGTTGAAAGATGGCATTTGATGAGCTATAGACATAGAGGACATGAGGAACCCTATGTTTCTTTCTCAGACACATGACTTCAAAATTACATTGTCACTTCAAGAGTATTTTCTTTTTTTGTGCTATGTACAAGTGTTGCAGGTCTGTTGACTTAGCAATTTTAGCTTTTATGCAAGACTGACTGAGACTAAATATTTCTTCATATTGAGTGGGCCACTGTGATGAAGAACATAAAACCAGCACACTTGTAAAGTTACACGATCTTTAAAGTGTATTTATACTTACAACAGGAATCTTTGACTGGAATGTATCATAAGAGGACTTGAGAGTAGGTATTTTAAATAAAGCCCATTTGCTTTTAGCCATCATGTTGAGCTCATATCATGTTCTAGTCTTGTTCAAAGTACCTAAAATCTGCAGATCCAATAAAAATAATTCAAATAAACTTGTTTGGAAAAAAGTTAAGAATGCAATATAGTCCTGCAGAGATTAATTGAACTACCATATTCCAAGGTAGTCTGTAATGAAATTACTAACAGCTGCCCTGGAGTTTTCATTAGCACTAATACATTTGTGTTTGAGACAGAAATAATTGTGTTCTTCTTAATACAGAATAATTTGGTTAGGAAGCAAATTTGATTATTCTTATAATCTTTCTGCACACTAATGATTTGATAGCAGTATCCAATACATTCAGCATACCTCACTGAGCAGTGTAGCAAGGTTGGCATGGCATTTACTATGAGAAATAAGGGTATATGTTGAGTAGCAAGCTCTCACTCTTCCTTGTTTATCTTATTTCAGCATGGAGGTTCTGTGGGCCGTGCACATGGCCTGGTGACACTGCTTACTCTAGTCAGTGCATACACATGCAGGTCATGCCACAGCTTGTAGAACTCATGGAGCAGAGGGCAGGGATGCTGTGGTTTGTTCCCCAGCCAGCAGCTCAGTCTCACACAGCTCTTTGTCACTCCACAGGGCCACTCTGAGGAAAATCAGCTCCACCCCAGCCAAAACCTTAACAGTTATACCTCTGCAGGTCTGTTAGCCAGCTAAAAATAGCTTCAATAACAGGTCTGCTCCTGAAAGAGGAAACTGAAAAAGAGATGAAGACCTGGAAATTGTTCAGAAAAGAAGTCTAAGAATGATCCTGAAAACCTATTCCTCAACCCCACCTGTGTGGGGGTGGAGAACCAGCCAGGGAAAGGCTTGCTGTGCTCCCCTGGTGAGCCAACCCCAAAGGCACAACCCTTCAGTTAGGGTGAGCAAATGATCACTCCCAGAGACCCTTGCAGTCCTATGTTGATTTCTTCTATCCCAACAGCCCTATTGTTCTGCCCTGTCCCTCAAGATCCCTACCTAAACCCCTGCTTTCCCTGCCTGAGTGGTTCCTCTGTCACTGGACCCTTCAGGGAAGAAACTCAATGAAAGCTCTCCTTGGAACCCCACAGGAAAACCTCGTCTCTCCTTCTCTGTCGCCAGGACCCCAGAAGAGCTGAAATCACCTGGTGTGAGCACGGACCTGCCAGTGCCCCCGAGGTGCCTTCTTCAAGATGCTTCTTCAGGAAGGTTGTGGCACTCTGAACAACACCTGCTGCGACACACCTGGACAAGATGTAGCTGCATGCAAGAAGAAATTTCTAGCACCAGACGGTTCCTTCCTCAACCCCAAAAGGCACAATAGAATTCAGCAATTACAAACTGACCCTAGAAGATGTTACTGTTTTCAAACGCTACAACAATTGGTGTGTGTGCACAGCGTACACTCTGTTAGTTGAAAAATGTAGTTCAAATCATTGATTGGATATTTGTTATTCTGGAACAAAAATTATTGTCTTACTAACAAAAATTATTGTCTTACTAACATGCAGCAGGTCAGGATGATGTACTACAAGTTTGGCCTCTGCTCTTAAAATCCATAACTACACCCATTTCATGGAAGGGGATCATTCATTACAAAGGCTACCTTCTGGCATTCCAGGGGACTTTGTTTTACACTTTTTTTCCCCTGGTCATTCTTACTGAGCAAGTCTGACCCTCTAAGTGGATTTCAGAGGCAGTGATGTCAGAAAGTGAGTAAGTAAGCAAAATGAGAAAAAAAAATGAGGGGGACAGCATTTTGAGAATCCTACCTACCATTTATTTGGTGGTTTTGTCTCAAATAATTTTCAAAGATTAATTATTATTATAAGAATTTGAAGACTAGAGAGATTTAGAAACAAATACTTAAAATAAAAAGCTGAGCAAGAAAACTTTAAAATGGAGCCCATCTGTTTTTGCAGTCCCCAGCCCTGAGCAAAGGGGACTACAGTGCCTCCTTTAGAAGCGTTAGATATGTTTCAACCATTGACAAAGATCCTGATCTGACAGAGGAATTACTAAATCATTTACTCAAAAGCATAACTGTTAGCTCTCAGAATGCTAAGCTTTAAAGTGGTAAGCACAGAACAAACCCAGAATGGAAAATAAATATTAAAAAGGAAATTTTAAAAAGGTATTAAATGGAAGTAGAACCCATACATCAGAATTTTTCTTCATACTATTCATACTAGACAAACAAGAAGGAAACGACCACGTTTGCTCTAAAACCTCATCAAAATAAAAGTAATTTAGTTCAACTGAACTGCAAAACTGTTTTCAAATGAGTTCTCACTGTTTGGGTTTTTTGGGGCTTTTTAACAAAACATTTTAAGGCTGGAATGAATAAATCACAGCCGACAAAACATTTTAAGGCTGAAATGAATAAATCAAACCCGAGCAGTAATGTAACACAAGGAAGACAGACAAACTCACCTGTGACACAGAGCTTGGTGAGCCATTTCCCACGGATTACAAAACCACAGCTCCCACTAAGTGAGCCCACTAAGTGCCAAGATGAAGGTTTAGCATCCCTGTTTCATGTCCAGTCCAAAGGGGTAGCAGAGGCAAGTAGGCCATGTGCAATTCCTACGGGAGCAATCACTGGCCATCCCCATACAGCCAGCAATGCATGTCCAAGCACTGCTTCTGGGACCTGCTTTAAACACTGGGCATGTGTCTATTACCAAAAAATCCAAGAACTTGTGCCCTGCAAATTGATATTCTATTCTTGAACTGCGACTTCATTACTGAAATAAGTATAATAAGCAATGTATTTGCTGAATCCGACCCAGTTACTAGATATAATACAAAAAGTCAACAATGTTGATAGTCATCACTGGGAGTGGGCAGCAGGAGTGTCTCGAAATAGCAAATGTTACATTTGAGTTGGCAGAAATTAGGAAAAAAGAAACAAAGAAATAATGGTTGGATTAACAAAAGCATCAAATTGTCATCACTGTAGGTACCTAAATTATAAAAAGAGAGTCCTGTTCTACTGCCATCTAGACATAAACATGTGTACTTATCTTTGGTGATCAAAATTCCAAGATTAATGCTTATTAGGATATGAGGGGATGTTACAATGATACAATAGACAGTTTATTGCCTTCCTCATACTTCTAAAATACCAAGCACATACTTTGTTTCTCTTCCCTGCTTATCACTATATTTGCACAAGTTTTTGAAGGTGCACCTAAGAGATATCTAGGAAGAAAAATTATAGTCTCATTTGTCTAGAAGCTGTGTGTGATGAAATGTATTTAAATGGAATAGTGCCTGATAAAACTTCAAAACCCACCTTTGTCTCCCATAAACATACACTAATTAACATCTGATTGAATGCTCTTTGAACACTTCACATGGAAAGATGTTAGCACAAAATTACATTTTCAGTTATGTGGACAAAATTACTGTTTCTTCTTGCTCATAGCAGTTCCTATAAGTACATTAATCCAGTTCTTCAGCAGTTACCTTTTACTTGAGCTTTTTGGACTTCAATTTAAATATGAAGCATATTTGTGCATGTTTTTGTAAATGGTTAACTGAAAACACTCTCCCACTGAGAAAGCCAGAAAAGCCAGACCTGATGCTGAGTACACTGTTCATGTGAGGTTTACATTACTAAATTAAGTGTTGAACTGTGATAAGAGAAGAATTTTCTTCATGACATTTGAAGGTAAATAATTGCTTTCACATGGTTTACCTCCAGCACTTGGCAATCAAAGTGCACCCTAAAACACTTGCATCCACTCCCTCTTCTCTGTCAGAGAAGAAGCAGAAACGAATCACAATCAGATACAAAGGAGTAATGATCATGAGTGTTTGTTTTTAATCAGACTAGATTAGAGCTGTTGCCCTGAAGCATGCAGCATTTTCACTCTTATGCAGTTAGTGTACAGTATGTTGAAAAATCAGATACTGAAGGTTTCACCTAATGCCATTAGGAAGCTTTCCATTTATCTTTCATCAGTGCTAAGACAAGGTCTTCTGCCATTTTGTCTAAATCTTTTACTTGGTACAAGTGGTACAAAAATACAAGCAGCATGGTTACTTCTTTTAAACTTAGCTCTGTCACATTCACTATTCTATTCACTATTTTCTCCTGGTAGCAAGAAAATGGGTGGTAATCACCACCTCAAAGTCATCAGCATGAGGAAAAGCTCTCGGATATTCTTCACTGAAGTAGCACTTAAAGCACTGTTCCTTCTTCTCTTTTTTTTCCCCTCAGAGCTAAGCCAGCAATGTCTGTGTCTGGTGTCTCTTACCTGTCTGCTCATTCACCCAAAGAAAAATCAACTTTCTTTAAAGAATCACTGACTTTGTTTTCAACAGTGATGAGATTCTATGTGTGGACATCCTATTTCAATTTGTTGGTTACGTGAAAGATTTTAACAGCTTCTTACTGTTCCAGTGAGCAAAAAGAAGTGCTTATGTTTTTCCAGGCTATTACATGTCATGTGTTAATGCTGAATTTCCCACTGAGTGCATTTTAGCTTTTACAGAAAAGACACTCTTCGTGTCTAATAACTAGCATACAGTCCAAAGAACTTATATGGATGAAAGACTCACTTTATTAGGTGTACAGGCATACAGTCCTTATTTACCAGGTATTAATTAACTTTCAAAGAACAGACCAGAATTTACTGAGTACATTTGAAATTGTTTCCTCTCGCCATTGCATCCCCTCATGATGTATTTTTGGCTATTGGTTAGTACCTTTCCATCTAAAAGAACAGGACAAATGGTTTTGACTCTTCATTTATTCAAAGTCTGTAACCTGAGACATATTAATACCTACTTGAATGAAAATATAAATTCGGTTAATCAATATACTGAAAAATACATATTTTTCAAATAACCAATTCTGCAAATTAAATACAATAAATAAAATACTCCTAAAAATAGAAGTGGATAGTAATGCCCATGGTAGCATATAATAATTTTTTAATACCTATATTATCAAAATACAAAACATCAGAATTTTTCCCTCTTTTTAACAGAACTGTTACCTTCACACTAATCTGTGAAAGAAAACTTAAAAAATGGAAATGGAAAATCTAAATCAACACCAACCTTCATTTTTTTGTATATAAATTTCAGTTAAGATCTTGGAAACATTTCAGCTCACAGGCTGAAGGAAAAACGCAGGGGAGTTTGCTTTTTAAAATTAAGCTGCTCAGATTCCAGGATTGTTGTGCCTTCTGTTTGTGCAGACACAGTACATTGATCTTTTTTATTGAAACAAGTTCATTTGTGCTACCTACACAACAAAGAAAGTTAGTTATATGTAACTTGAAAGTAAAGAGCCATGAGCAAAGCTCTGAGGATGAAAACTTCCCACCCTGACCATTCCCGAGGCCCGGGCAGCCTCACCCCCCAGGTCAGAGACTTTCCCTGCTGGGACCGGAGCCCCTCCACCGCGGGCGGCTCCCGTGCCCCGAGGGGTCCCTCCTGCACATCCCCTCAGTCAGACCAGGCTTCCTCACGGCTCCTCCCTACATTTCCCCTGGCAGAGTCTCAGATTTCTCATTCCATACACATTTATTCACAGCACAGTAACACAGAAACAGCTCAGGCTGGTGCCACCAAGGAGAGCCCCAAACAGAGGAAACCCTGGGGTTTTGCACCCTCACAATGTGCTCAAGTGCAAATCTTGCCCTTCCTCCTGAATCTTTGACTCCTTCCCACCTGTCCATTTTCATCTTCCTTGCTGGCAGCTCCCATCTTCATGTTCTTGGTTATCCAAAAGGCAGGTGACTCCCAGCTCCTGCTGTGTCTCAGTGTCCACTCACCTGGCTGCCCGCATCCATCTTCAAGCCCTTTGATATTCCAAAGGCTGGCAATTCTGGGCCTCTTGTCTAGGGCTTCCAGCCAGGGTTCAGTCTGTGCTTCAGTCTTGATCTCAACCTGCAGCTTGTGGGTCCTGCTACCCAGATCGGATGTATTCCTCCACCAGTACAACAGAAAAATAAGATTTTTATAGGCCGAGATTTAAAAGGAAAATTCTCAATGATTTCTTATAACTTCTGCTCATTTATTTAGTGAGTCACCCTTAGATCTCCTCTAATGCATTGCACTTGAAAGGCAAGAGCTTCCTGTCTTCCTTTCATTAGCTCAAGTCACTCGTAAGGGAATAAAAAGCCGTTGCCATGAGCTTGCAGAGGTGTGATCAGTCAAACTGACAGATTTCATGTATGCTGTTACTTATGCAGCAGTGATATCAATTGTTCAAATTCCAATTTCAGTTACACTGAAAAGTACAAAGAGATTTTGTACAGACAAAAAGGTTTCTTATGATTTACAAGTACAAAAATGAGAAAAATATCTGCCCCAACAGAGAACTAAAAGTAAATAAAGAATGCTGATAAACATTTAAAGACAAAAGGAAATTTAAAAAGACACTAAAACATCTCAAACTCAGGGGCTTCATGTTAAGGTGTGGTGTCCTAATTACAGTCTAATTAAGACATTAATGGTCATTCAGTCTTCCAACAAGGTTTCAAACAAAACTGAACAGCAACATATAGGTACATCAACATTTGCCCACAGTCTGTCTACATGAGAACTATAAAGACTGAAGAGGAATTGGATAAGCTTTGGAAAGAGAATTTCTGTGCCTGGAGAAATGGAGATGTGTAGCATACAACACAACATTATGAATGCCACTTAGGCAGCAAACACAATCAATACTATTTTTTAATTTCTTTTTCATTTAATTTCATTTCAGATGCTAACAAAAGCTGCCCAGCCCTTCTTCCACAGTAGAAAAAATATACCTTCCATCTCACCCTTGCTGCATCCTAGTTTAGGTAACAATAGAAAGGACATAAAAATTACAATCCCTGCAGGAAGACTTAAACTTAGAAGGAAAAATAAAATTTATCCCAGTTGGATTTCTGTGTTTCTTTTTTTCCACTTTTCTGAAACAAACATACTGAAAGAAGCATCTTCCTTCCTTATGAAAATGCAGATTTCTTCAGCAATCTTGACTTTGGCAATAAAAAGTCATTCTTCAGATGGGGCTTTCTAGAGGACAGATATTAGCAATAACATCTGCTGCCTGCCTGTTCTTGTTGGAAATTCAGTTTATATACCCAATTCTATTCCCAACAGATTTATTTTTTTTTTAATGACACATTAATCTAAGTGTTTGAAAAAGCTAAATTTCATATGACTCATACCTCTTCCTGTTAAAATAGATTAACAGTCATGTTTATCCACACAGCACATGCAGCCCCATCAACAGGAGAAGGGCTTTCCCGGACTTGAATACATAACACTAGACTGCCATCAGCCTTTTTGATTTATCCTTACAGTAGGAAAACACAAGAATGAGCAAGCTGGAAGATGCAGGTCTGCTGGCTGACAATTTCTATAGTCCTCTACTATAGAGGACTAGCTAGCTCACTCTGTGTTTCTCTCAGATCCAGATAAGGACAGATGATTCAAATCATATAATCATAGACTCACAGAATAATTTGGGCTGGAAGGCACCATAAAGATCATCTAGCTCCAGGGACCTTCCACTAGACCAGGTTCCTCAGAGTCCTGTCCAGCTTGGCCTTGAACACTTTCAGGGATGGGGCATTCCTAGCTGTTCTGGGCAACCTGTGCCACTGCCTCTCCACCCTCACAGTAAAGAATGTCTCCCTAATATCCAATCTGAACCTACTGTCTGTCTGTTGGAAGCCACTTCTTGTCCTGTCACTACCTGCTCCTGTAAAGAGTCCTTCTCTAGCTTTCTTGTAGGCTGTCTTCGAGCACTGGATGGCCACAATCAGGTCACCCTGGAGCCTTCTCTTCTCCATGCTGAACAATCCCAATAGTCTCAGACTTTCCTCACAGGAGAGGTTCTCCAGATTTCTGATCATCTTTCTTTTTTATGCTGGGAGCCCAGCTCTGGATGCAGTGCTCCAGGTGGGTCTCAGCAGAGCAGAGCAGAGGGGCAGAATCCCCTCCTTGCTCTGCTGCCCACGGGGCTCTAGATGCAGCCCAGGACACGTTTGGCTCTCTGGGCTGTGAGTGCCATGGCAGGGCATGTGCAGCCTCTCACCCACAGCACCCCAAGTCCTTCTGGGCAGGGCTGCTGGTTGGTTGAGGCTTGACTTGGTCTTGTCAAGCCTCATCAGATTCCTATGGACACATTTCTCGAGCTTGTCCCTCTGGATGGTATCTCATCCTTCAGAAGTGTCATCAGCACCACTCAGCTTGGTGTCATCTGCTAATTTGCTGAGGGCACACTTGATTCCTTCATTGATTCCATTATTGAAGATATCAAATAACATAGTCCCAATACAGACCCCTGAGGGACATCACTGTCACTGATGTCCATCAGGACCCAGAGCCATTGACCACTACCCTATGGATGTCCAACTGCCTTCTCATCCATCTAACAGTCCATCCATCCGTGTCTCTCCAATTTAGACAGAAGGATGCTGTGGGGGACACTGTCAAAGACAGTGCAAATAAATCTGTAGCCCTTCCTTGCCCACTGATGTGGTCACTTCATCATGGAAGGTCACTGGGTTGGTCAAACAGGACTTGGTGAAGCCATGCTGGCTGTCTCAGATCACCTCCCTATCCTCCAAAGCACAGCACAGCTTCTATGAGGATCTCTTATATGATTTTCCCAGGCAAAGACACAAGGCTGGGAGGTCAGTCATTCCCATGGCCACCTTCCAAGGCCTTATAAAGATAGGCCCAATGCTTGGGACTTCACCTGCTGCCATGACTTCTCCAATATCATGTCAAGTGGCTTGGCAACCACATCAGCCAACTCTCTCAAGGCATCATCTTACTGGGACTTACCTATATTCAGGATCTTCAGGTGGTCACAAACCTGGTCTTTACGGACATTGACATTGTGGTTAAAGCCCAGCTGGAAATGAAACAATATGTAGCTACTCTTTCAAGCCCCCTCTCACTGCTGCCAGCCTAATGGCATATAGAGGAGAACCAAAGTAAAACTTGTAGGTCAAGATAAGAACAGTTTAATAATTGAAAAGAAAGTAAAAATACAGTAATAGTGAAAATAATAATTATAATAACAAGGAAAAAACAAGTGATACCCAATGCAATTGTTCATCACCCACTGACAGATCCCAGACCCCTTTCCCTAACCCAGTCTTGCCCCTCTTCAGGGTAAGTGGCCCCAGTTAGTACACCAGGCAGGACATTTTATAGTGTGGAATATCCTTTTGGTCAGTCCAGATCACCAGTCCCAGCTAGGCTTCCTCCCAGTTTATTTTGTGTATCTCCTCACTGGCAGAGAAAAAAAGTCCTTGACATAGCATAAACACAATTAGCAAAAACCCAAAACATCAGTGTGTTATCAACACCATTTTCATTCCAAATCCACAACACAGCACTGTAATGGCTACCAAGAATAAATTAACTCTCCCCTAGCCTGAAACCAAGACAAGTGGGAAGTACTTTTCTTGGCCCATCCCCATAAGGATCAGCAGCCCCCTAAAAGACAACTTGCAAAGTTTGGTCTATGCAACAGGTCCTGGCCATCTGCAGGCATACAAGGGACAGTAATTCAGTTCATAAAGCTTGTTCTTGTCTTTGGGAAAAGGGCTTTGAATATGGGCATTTCTCCAGAAGCCTTTAGAGGGTCTTAAGTCCTTTGGTGGGTGGGAAAACAACAGAGCATTTAAAAAGAGCAATCCCTGTCCCACTGCGAGAAAAGGGGTTTTAAACTTCTTTTAGGTTAATACTCCGAATTTCACATCTAAAATGGAGATGGAAAGTAATACCTGTCTAACTATATCATATGATAAATTCTGAACAGAGATCTATGCAGAAATTAGGAGCAGACCTTCGCTATACTGGACTCTGGATCCAAGTTAACTGTATAAAAACCACAATCTGCAACACATATGGTTCTTTTTTTGAAATCTAGCCCCAGATTTAAACATTTAATTGTTTCTAATATGTTTTATTTTGTTTAGAAAACAAATTGCCTTACAGAAAGTTCTTCAGCACATTTTAGATGTGGTCAATCCTCTTGGGACAGAAGTGGCCAGCAGCTAAAGCACTTAATTGTCCTCGTCCTTATTAAGCAGAAAGATTCCACATTTAAACACATACACAACATTAAAATATTGCATAACTGTTAGGAAGCTATGACTAGAGCCTGGCATTTGCAAGCTGTTTCTCTTCCCAGTAACATGGATCTCTACCTCCCCAGGCAGAAATTCTCCTTTGCAGGTAGAAACCACTTCTCCCTTACCAGAACCTGCTGCCCTGGCACAGTGTATACATTAGAAAAGAGACGGAAAACAACAGCCTAACACAGTCTGAGGATGGAACACAAATGCCCCAATTCCTGATTATTGAAAGCCATGGGAACCTTGACACAGAATTTATCCCATGTACTAGACTTTAATCCAAACCCCAGGACAGTCATGAGTGAGACCTGGAGGAGTCTCCTTTAAGGATCAGTGGTGCTCAGCATGTACACCTCTACCAGTTCTGCAGAAAATGCTCTTATTTTTGGTAACATGGGGGCATTAGTTAGCAAGATATCTTTATTTCTTAATGTGTATGCTCTAGGAAGAGACTGCTGAAGGTGCTTAGGCAACTATATAGAAAGAAATAAAAATTAATGTAAGGACAAAATTTTTTGGTTGTCACAAAGAATGATAGAAGGGTTTGAGTTGGAAGGGACCTCAAAGCTCATTTAGTTCAAATCACCCTGCTATCCTTCCACTAGAGAAGTCTCCTCAAAGATGACCATGACCCTGATCTTCAATAACCATCTGTTATATCAGCTTTGAGATGTGACGAAATTTTTTCTGATTTAATTCTTGAGTTTGTAGTAGTTGCACCTGCCAAAGTGATACAGTACATACCTACAGCCCACCAGTGCTTTCACAGACAGAGCTCTGGATGTATGAATGCTCAAGGTTTGTTAGCTATTAAAACCAGTCACAGGTACCACCGTATTGAGAAGAGAAATTTTCTAGAAAAGGTTTGAACATTCTTGGTATTACCACTACTCTTACAATCCAGTATTTTACCTGTTTTCCTTTTATGGAACAATCTGGCCTACATTCACATCTTAAGCTGTATCATTTTATTATGCTCAGCATTTTCTTTATTTATCCCATACTTCTGAATGCATGCCAGTTAATCAGAACCATGCACTGATCTTTGAGAACTATTCTGGAGAATGCATCTATTTCCATTTCCTGTATGCATCATAAAAAACCAGTCTGCAGACATATGCAAAACACAAAAAAAAAAATCCGCCCAAACAGTCGCTACAACCAACCCCCCTCACTCCCTCCCAGATCAGCATCAGACACAAACCAGATTGATTTTAGGCAAGTTTTCACAATATCCCAATACCACAAAACCAGTATAAGATAACACAGGAAAAAGAACTTAATGTTCACAAAGAACTCTTTCCAAGACATTTGTGAAATGTAGAATTTTGCAGTGCTGAGAGCATGAAAAGGGACCACTTGAAGACATTGGTTGAGAGACACCCAAATGGGAAAGGCTGAAAAATTGAAGAAATAGAGATACTGATGAATGGCCTGTGCTGTAGCCATACAAAGGGGGTGGGATTTGAGTAGACTCTTAAAGACAGCAGGACCACCAGAGTTAGGTGTGGTAGAACACAGGAGCAAGGGCAGAGTGGACTTGAAATGCTCACTTGTCCTGGGAAATGCAAAACAATACCTGAGACACAAAAACAAAGAGATGATCTAGGACAAGGATATCAAAAATTTGATTTGAAGATTAAACCCTGTTCAATATTGGAAAGGGCATGAACAGCCAATGTATTCACAGCAACTTGGATAATAGCTATAGATGTTCATTATTCCTTTGCAAAACCATAGCCAGTGGTAAGTGATATTAAAGTATTATGTGTTAGGTGAAATAGCATGAATAAAAACCAAGCTGCATAACAAATATATTCGTTAACACCTTAACTCAAACCTTAGCCACACGATGGTGAACAAGGGATCTTTGGGATGTGCCTCAGCTACTTGCTCTCCTCACAAAACCTTTGAAAATTCTTTACTTTGTGGGAACACAGCAAAGATCAGATAAAATTGTGTGTGTGAATGGGGAATTGCTATTGAATATTTTTTAAAATAGAAGAAATAAATAATGCTGTCCTCTGAAGTTTCACTTCAGGGTGTTTGATACAGGCTACAAAAATACATTCTGATTACACTGAAACAGCTGATAGAAATTACACTTCCAGCTCTTCAAGGAGGCCAAAGGGATTGGACCCTTTCAAGGAATTCAAGGAACACAGACAATCTACCCCTTCTAGACTCCAGTTTGGGGTGTCCCTAAGCCACTGACTGCACAAAGCCAGGGAACACAGTAGGGAAAAGACCAGTTCATGGTTGATCTTATGCTCTCTAATAACTTGCTACTAATGGAAACCAGGATACTTTGGTCTGATTCAATACAACTGCTCATCAACCAGATCAAAATGAAATTATATAGTAATGAAAACTTCAAAAGGGAACAACACATAAAATTCAGGAATCCAACACAGAGCAAACTATCTGTCTGCTAGCACTCCCTCAGCAGAATAGTTTTCTTGAAGTTTTACTTTCAAGGTTGACTGTCATTTCCCAATTCATAGACTTGGACTGAGAAAACAAAATGAGCACAAGTCTTTCTACAGATTGAAACTGCTTATTTGCTTTCAGCATTTTGGGTTTAAATCTATAAAGCAGAAATGGAACCACTGCTCACGAAAATTAAAATACTTTATGTTCATTAAATACTATGAAGTAGTCAAAATGGAAAAAATTCTGCAGCATTTTTGCAGCTAAGCCTTTGCTTAGCTTGAGTTAACATCTTATAAATTCTTTGAGCCTCTCTAATTGAGACTGAGCCAAGGTCCAGCATAATTTTGCAATGGCCACAGGTTGGCTGAAAAAGCACATTCCAATCCAGATATTCAAAGATGGTATTTATATTTTTCCAGTTTAACTACAAGAAGTGTGCAGTGGCTTCCACATTTTTAACCATGTAGAGCTCAACTTGGTTGCAGTAGTAAGGATTATAACCCATATGATTACCACTCTATAAAACTATAGTTGGACAAAGTGTGTCCAGTGTGTGGATGTGTCTCTACTATTAAGTTCTCTACAAAATTCAGTGTAAAAAGATATTGTTTAATTACCTAAGGAAAGGAAGTTGAGCCAAATAGTCTTGAAATTAGTTACTTTTAGTATATGTGATTTTGCTATAGAAATATCTGGGAAGATTCTCTTCAAAATTAAAAACAAGAAATATTCTACACTCTATATGGTTTCAAAATAGACAGTGAAGTAACAACTATGCAAAGAGTAGAGTTCAGAGATGTCATGCAATTGGTAATATCTTTTTTCTATTACCCAATCAAGGAGTAGAAAAATACTCCACAGTATTGAATATCATGCTTATTTCAAAGCTGCACATTATGCTGCAAAGAAAGTATCATCTCTCTTGCCCTCAGCTTCTTGCCTACTCAAAAGACAAAACTAGAGCAACCATATAACCCAAATTGCATGTAATATGAAAGAAAAAGCAGTCACTGAGATGGTTTTGCCTTTGTCATCACCAGCTTAATTAAGACACCCTGGTCTGATGAGAAAAATCAGACATCAAACTGCAAAGAGATCCCCAGAAATTCATATAGTTTACATGTTGCAACGCTTAGGTTTTTAGAATTTTCATGTCTCATTCATATGTTAAACACTGCTAATTTTGATACAGGGTAAGATTTTTTTTTAAAAATTAATTATTTACTTCAAGATGTGTTTAATATTACAAACTTTGGAAAAGCTCAGCCATTTAAACCACACACTTCCCATGCTTCATATGCAGAGTAAATAACTGGTACATCTGAAAAAAGACAGTTATGGGTCTAAGAAAAGAGTATAGAGCAGCTGAGGCTAGGTTAGGAAGCCCCAGAAATCTGTGCATAACTGAAATATAATTATGAACTTTAATCTTTTCCACATGGAATTCCAAAAGCCTATTCATATTTTATTTTAAAAGTATGAAATATATTTGCTCAGGACATCAATAAGCTCAATTACAGAAGCCACAATAAATACACCAGAAATCGTATATTCATGATGTGCTGCAACCTTGTTTAACTGGATCTGAGTAGACCTCTGCCAAAAAGGCACATTTTTTTGTCAGGAAGAATTTTTTCATTGAAAGGGTTATTAAGCATTTGAACCAGCTGCCCAGCAGGGTAGTAGAGTCTCCATCCCTGGAAGTGTTCAAGAAATGACTGGATGTGGTGTTTAGCTCTCTGGATTAGTTGACCAGGTGATCTTTGGTAAAAGGTTGGACTTGATGATCTTGGAGGTCTCCTCCAACCTTAATGATTCGGCAATTCTTTTCTAATGTTCTGTGTATTCACTTGGGCTGGCAGCAGTGCTCAGGCGGCCACCACAACCAGCTGCTAAAAGAGCTTCAGTTGAATTTAATTCTGAAACTGTACCCTTACAAGGATTTACTAGAAAAAACAGATTCAAACTCCCAATTTCTTTAATCAACAAAAAATTGACATAATTTTGCTTTTGAACGTGTGAATATAGAAATGGTTCCCAGTTCACATAATGCATTTTACTGGAAACAGACACCTACAGAAAGTGATTCATATCTGTCCTGGTTTCAGTTAGGATAGAGTTAATTTCCTCTCAGTAGCTGCTAAAATGCTGTGCTTTGGATTTGGCATGAGAATGTTTTGAACTGATGTTTTTGTTTTTTCGAACTCATGCTTATCCTAAGTCTAAGAGTTTTTTTCTTGTTTCATACTCCACCACAGAAGAGGTACCCAAAAGGAACTGGAAGAGAGCTTTAAAGTGTCTAAATTCTGAATTTAGAATTTAGAATTTCTGGCGTTATTCAATCCCATGGTAATAACTTGATATATGAGGTTGACAAACTTTGCATATTGTCAGAAAAAAAGTTGTGGCTTTACTGACAATAAGTTAATTGGTGAAATTCACTATATGCTGCCAAGATTGGAATTCCCTTTCAAATTTAGTTGCACTATGCCAGAATACCTTTCAAATTTCAGTAGGAAAAGTGACCTCATTTCTTTTCCTTCTAATTAGGGGGGCAGTCAACTGTATCCACAACTGATCTTGGATACAATTTAGAGCATGAGAGATACTGGTTTGTGCTGCTCCTAGAGCACTCACCGCTATTATCAGGTGATTCTTTTCATCAATCCTTCCCCACTGAGCTAATATATCCGATAAGAGCCATTTTTATTCCTAATGCTGATAGGGAAGATCTAAATGGATGTTCCAACTGGTAAAAATCACTTGTTAGTGAATTTATTTTGTTTGCTAGGAGTTCAGCTTTCAACTTATTAATACTCCTAATCCTTCCCCAGGGTGTCTGTCACATCTCTCCTTGATCATTTTGGAGAGGTGAGGGTCAGTCCATGCAACCATCCTGTGGCCATCCCGTGCAAGGTGTGGTCAAGAGCAGTGAGTAGGCAGGCTTAATTGCAGAGATATTAACCTGCTCAGACAATTCCACTCATTTGAGAGACCATAAAGGACTAAATAGGACTTGTTGGTGGCCTGTATTGTTGATGGCATAGGGTCCAGTTTTAGAAATTTGTGGAAATAAAAGTTTCAATACTCTTACAGGGGGTCTTAGAGATAGTGGAAGGTGTTATGTCGATATACATTGTGCCAATATACATTTATCCCAGTTACAGTTGTGCATACATCTTCAGGTTTATACCATTTCCTACAGCGGCTAGGCTTGCAACACTTCGGGATATCTTCCCTCTAGTTGCTATCCTAATTTCTCTGAACTGAGGGTCCTCTTAGAACTATGTGAATTAGACCCTGGATAGTGCTGCTAGACTGTCTCTGAATTACAGCTCTTGGAATGCCTAATGCTGAGACTTACTACACAGCTGTCTCCACCTCCAAGTCTTGGGAGGATGATCAGGGAGTTCGAGTTCCAAGGAATTTTTTTGTCTGATCTTGTGACTTGCATTTTTGGTGACACTAGGTGTATTATCCCTTCCCATCTTTTGCCCAAAATTTATGATAGTGTGCTTTAATCTCGCCATTATAGGGATGCCTCTGCATAGTAGGGCTTCTCCCTGATCTATAACAATCTCTATTACAACCAACAGAGAGCGCTGAAGTCAGTGTCTATCTCAATTTCATCTTGTTTTGCAATGAGATAACATTTGAGGGTGGCAGGGTCTCCCTTAATTAATGGGTTTAGTAAGTCATGGTTCACAGGCTGAAACAGTAAGACTAATAGGGTTATGCTTGTGCATTGTCTGGAGACAGGCAGCTTTTGTAATAGCTGCGGAGAGCCCATTCAAGGATCTAATGGCTATTAGCAGAGGGTCTTCCCTCTTCAACCCGTCCACTCAGCCCAATATAGTGTTTTGCTTGTCACCAAGTGGGGAGCATCTGGGGATTTCAGTTCAGAATTTAGACACCATTACCCCAAACTCCATTGGACTCTTCACTATTTAGTAAAATTCTATTTCATGTGGTTAGACATACTTGCCATAACTATTCAGTTTCATTTTTACCTGGTTTACAGCCACAGTGTTCTTACCAACTGAATAAAATCAATGGGATCATTTTCCATGTGTGACTTCCTGTCCCGCCCAGTGGTCCAGTTGGTACTTCTATTTTTATAATCGATCTGGCTTCATATTCAGGGAGATCTGGAAGATGTATCCCATGCTATACCATCTGGGTTCTTGGAACCATCATCGTCATCATTGTCAACATCATATGAAGCTTAAGTCCTCATGACCCAGGAATGTCAATTAAAAACATGTGCCATAATAAGTGACAGCAGGCCTTAGTGTGAGACACTTATGCTGACAAAGCTTAAATGCCACTGGATAAATGGCAGAGTGTACAACTGATAAGCACAGACACGTGCCTAATTGATTACTCCTAACAAACCTATGATAGCCACTACTGACAAAGTGAGAAATAAATAGCATATTTTCAAGTGTTTGTTACCATTTTTGACTTTTAGGGAAAGAAATCCATTTCAGCCTTAGCAAACATGCTTGTAAATATGTTCTTAACTCTTTGTTACCTGCAAAGTTTAGCTGGAAACTATATATCCTCTTAATTTTTTTTTTTTTAGACAATAGTCTATCCAGATTGCTTCACGGAAGTACATCTCTCCATTGAAAATATGTAGGAAACAAAGATTACTAAGGTCATGTTACAAAACTGTACTGAAGTCAGATACTTAAAGAAGGCAAAGTGAATATTCCTAATACTGCATTTTAAAAGTATTTTTATTTACTTCTGTGTATTGAACTCTCTGGACTACTGCAATACTCAGCTGGTGCCAAGGCAGGGAGAGCAAATTTTAGTCAATAGTACAGACTCCAGGAGAGCAGTACTGGCACCTATTGCACAGGCAACCTCTTCACACTGCTGCAGAGAGGCTTGTGTCAGGGAAGTCAACAACTGCCAAATTCACACAACTCTGACAGTGTACAGTCAGGATATGACCAAAAGGAACCACATTCTGACCCTGCCAAGGGAGGCACATTCCAGTCCATACAGTTCTTTGAAGTCATGCATGCTCTCCTGAGATATTACTATAACGTCATTTTAAATTCAAAGGTCCCAAAGGAGTGAGGGCTGTGTTGCCCAGGGGTATAATGAGAGCACATGAGCATCTAAAGATTCAGAAACAGTGGTCAGAGGGCAATTTCCATACTGACTACAGCTTTGGTGCATGCTAACCCTTTAGGTGTGCCTAGACCAGCTGGCACAGGTTAGTGGACAGACAGGACAGCCAAGACTGGTTGGCACAGTCAGAGTTGTAATGGGCTGCTTTCTACTGAGCAAGCAATGGGACCATGAGTAGTCCAGTGTTCAGTTTTGCTCTTTGACATTTTTGTTTTACAACATATAGTAAATATCCATGCCAAAGCCTCAAATCTAGAGGAAAACTCTATTTATCTGGTAAAGAAATTATTTTTTCTGTAGTTACTATTTACTGCCAAGTAGGCATGCTGCTTCCGTAAAAAGGCCAGTGTCCCAGTTACTCTCTTGACAAACTGCAACCCCAAGGCTGGGAAACAGCTGTAACTGTGTGCAAGGTCCACTATCGCAGCTTTTTGAAACCTTTGACTCACACATTGGCAACTGCACAAAATTACACCCCCCACTACGTATCAGAAAACTAATAACACTGCTTGTAATCTCTAAAGATCAAAGTTACAGTGCAGTGTTGGTAAAAGTTATGCAGTGTTGGTAACGTGCCAACCTGTGCACCTTAAACAGATTTATCTGTAGGACAGTTTCATCATTTATGAAACTATCGTACTGAAATTCACTTGCCTCAGGTCACCTTGGCTGGATCACCTGCATATCTATCAGCTTTTATTCTTTTTGAATGTATTTCTTTAATTATATGACCATATTATGTGAATTAGTTCATGCTGTATGACTCACCTAAAAAACACAACTTCCTTTTGCATTTTTTTCTGTATGGACAATCCTAATTAATTTTCCTTCTGTGAATGATTTACCTCTGATAGTGTAGAAGATAAATATAAGATGAATTTATTACAAAACAAAAAATATTTTTTAAAATTTCACCTTTGAAAATAAAGATATTCTAGTCATGATTTTTGCTCCTCCAGTGTTAGCTTGCTAGTATTTGTGAATAAGATGACAAAAGCAAAGTTTTAATTCTTTTCCTCATTGTCAAACTGCAAAGTTAAATTTCAATATCTCTTTAGCAGAAAGACCACAATATATACTCTGCTGCTATGATAACATTGACTGAATAACTTGAATTTTTAGTTCTTTCAAAATTTTGTAAGCATTATTACACATTACAGGTTATTACTTTAGGAATCCAGAGCAGCGCATATCTGAAAACAGCAACATCTTTCTGCTCTAAAATTCAAGGAGTGGATATTTGCAGTCATTTGGGTAGGAAAAACAAGTTTAGGGCTCCTAAAAGGGAAATAATTGGAAAACTGTGATATTGCACGGGCTTCTTCAGAAGGCCTTCTTATACAGAAACAAGGAATTTTTCTTTTAAAAACCTGTTAAGCCTGTTCTTGCCTCCTTATCCTGCTAATCACCTGCCTCTCTAACAATGGAAAAAAATGCCAAAGACAAATTCATTCCTAGCTGAAACCTTGATGGATAGTAAAACTCAGTTATAGGAGTATGGACAGGTAACACATACTGACTGGGTATTCAGATTTGGGTTGTTTTGGTATTTTTTTTTGGGGGGGGGGGGGCATTTGGTGAGTTTTGGGGTTTTTTCCCATTTGTTCGTTTGGGGTTTTTGAGATTGGGGAGTATGTTTTTTTCCTTTTGTTTGTTTGGGGTTTTTTGTTTTCTGGCTTTGGTGTTTTTTGGTTTTGGTTGGTTTGGGTTTTTTTTGTTTTGGTTAGGTTTTTTTTTTGTATGGTTGGCTTTTTTTAAATCCAGTGAAAGGAATATTAATGTAAGAAGTAGATTTCAATTTCACAAAAACTCTCGAGGAAGACATACTTTTTTTTTTCAATTTAAAGTGCTAACAATCAATGAAAGAAGAGAAGTGATATTTATAGAATTGTGTCCAATATCAAGGAATAAAAGGCACTCCTATAAGGTTCATTCACCCAGGGACTGAAATGGTAGAGGACTGAGGTTGTGTATTTGTGCACAATCTATTCACAGGCCTATTGTTCAGTGAGACTGAACAATAAGAACTCCAATCACTGCCTTTTTATGGGATACATCAGAAAAGACAGTTCAATATTAAGAGGTGGATTGGAGCAAAAACTGAATTCTTGACTGTTCTGAACCTCCCAGCAAGTCACAGCATAGGGAGACCCAAGACTTATGATGATGCACAAAATTACCAAAAACCCTTCTGTCAGTGAGCATCTTTGGGTCCATGGAGAAAATACCCAATTGTCTTCCTCACGCAAATACCACCCTGCACTTATCAGCCTTCACTCTTCAGCCACTGAAACGAGAAAAGAAGCTCCAGCTGTGAGTGGTCCCCAAAAGTCCCACACCAGTGCATGCTCCACAGCCATTACTGGCACAAAGTAGCATATTTGCAGCCCTGGAAAGTTTGTGTAAATACAAGAACCCAGGAAATTCCTTGGCACACAAGGAATTTCTCTAATCATGGATACATGCTATGCCCTCCTTAGCTGCACCAGCTCATTTGTCAGCCTTTATTGCACCCAGGAATTCCACATTTTGACCTCTTGCTGTGTGTAAAGTCTTTTAGCACAGAGCTGCAATTGCATGCCAGAGTCTCATTCTGTAAGCATGGCAGAAGATCCTTCAGTTCTAGTTAAATGTTGAACCAAGGAATGACTCAGAAATCTTCCCATGAATGCCCACAAAACAACCATGGAATAAGCTCCTTTAGACTACAAATATTTATGGCATCTCTCACACTCCTTTTATCTGGAGCAAACTGATTTGTCCCACCAGTTCTTTGGCCACTGATGTGATCAACAGAATACAGTTTCTTTTGATGCACAAGGCATGTAAATAACAGCAAAGCATGACCTTCACACTGCCATTTCACAGGATGTGAAAGGGATAGAAAGATGTCCCCAAAATTTGATACAAAAGGGAGGACCACTGCCCTGCACAAGACACCACTGCCATCTCAAGGTGCTGCCCAACATTCTCCAGCAGCCTATAAAGAGGAGTCTGATAGTGGTTGGTCAGAGTGAATCCATAGTCATTGTGTAGGCAAATGGTACCATGTGTCAACACAACCTGGATGAACCAAAGGTTCATTCCAGACCACTACATTATTTACTACCACTAATGGTAAAAGACCCTCTGTTATTGCTCTGTCCTTTCTTCTCTACTAATTATAGTAGAGAAGAAAGTATATAATAATTATACTTTCTTCTCATGCTATCTTTTCTTCCTTCCGAAAATTTATTTCTTCATCTTATAAATACAGAAAATCTTATAAAAATGCCCTTAACAATCTTATATAGATAATGTATTATAAATAATGTTTTCCTCCTGTTTTTGTCAGAAAAAAACATTTACTTCTTTCTAGCAGTAATTGTCACTTAAGTTCAGCATGGCTGTGTCTGAATACTAAGTTCTCTATGCTTTGTATGAAACAGTGACAACTAGGGAAGTCAATTAGCCCTAAATCTGCTTGCTAACAGCATGACAAAATGTAGGAAAAATTACTTCTGTTTCTATGTAGACACTAGAATCAAAATGACATTTTATGGTTTTATAACCAGAGTTCCCTATATTACAAGATAAAATGCAAGTACATTCATCATTTATTAATATATATTAAAGTGAATTGAACATTGATGAGTTGGAAAAACAGAGCAAAGGTTTGTTTGCTTCATCTAAGTGATACATTAAATAAACTAAAGCAGACAAAACAAATAGTCTGGCAAAATGCTAACAGTGGGTCTAGAATTCACTGCAACTGCAAATACAGAGACTCTTTGTTAGCAGTGAATCACTAATAAAAATAACATTCAGTTAATGATAAAAAGAAGATCTGTTTAGGAATAAGACATTAAATGTTGTGCAAAAAATCAGCAGTTATGAGGCTCCCACCTGTCTCTGGAAGCCAGTGAGGCAGAATTACACTTCTGGGAAAAAACGACAAAAAAATTAAATAGTAAATAAAATTAGCTGGAATCTTAACAAAGACATATGAATACAGACAGAATTAAATAAATTAAGAAATCAGATTCCTGAGGACAGAGTATTATGAGGGATGTAATGTGAGTCATTTCATTATCAGCCTCTGAAACTAGAAGATTATTTAAAATTCTGTCTAGTCATCCAGAAGACTACTTTTCCCAGAAAAATTACAAAATAAATCTAGAATTTGAGTCCAGGGGTTGTTTCTCCATTTACTGACAGAAGTAACTCTTGCTAGAAACAAGGACAGCAAAAAGTTTTACTGTAAAACAGCTTTACAAAAAATATCCCAAAACTGCCAATTGCAGTAAGGGGTAAGGGAAAAATGAGGGAATGAATAAAACAATATGGGAACAGGAATCAGTGATTTTTTTACTGAGGAGATTTGATGCCCACAGTACCCATAGTATGCCAGCTACTAGTCACAGGGCAATCAGATTGGGTGTGTCCTCTGCAACACGGTAAATTGCTTTTGAAGGGGCTCCCCAAAGACTATTTATAGACTGTCAGACTATTTTAGACTGACAGACTATGAAAGACTCAGTGCTGATGAAGTTCAAGGCTACCTCAAATCCTTTAGCTGGTCAGACTTGATGTGTGATGGTCAGCCAGTAAAGGAGTTCAAAGTGCTGCTCCTCAGAGGTTACAAAGAATTGTAAGACTTCTTGGTGGGAAAAACCCAGTAACTTGGCAGTTCTCTAAATAACTGGTTTCCAGATCCTGCCCAAGCCTTCAGCACTCAAAAAGTCCTGGCTGCTGAGCATTTTATGTTCTATGATCTGTGATGTGGCTCTCACAAATTTGTCCTTCTAGAAGAAATATCTCTAGGTTGTGGGTGACATCCCTCCCCATGGCAGGAGGGTTGGAACTATGAGGTCACTTCCAACCCAAGTCATTCTGTGATTCTGTGAAGCAGCAGTCACAGAAATTTTCTCACAGAATGTCTCTAGCTGCCAAAGCTCTCCCCTCCTCAATTACTTCTGCCTGCCTGAGCTGGCTTTTCCCTTCTAGACCAAGCTTCATGTTGTCAATGAAGGAAACTTACAAAGTGAATTGAAATCTGATTTCACAATGCTAAGCACTCCATAGTATCTTACCAATCTATTTTAAGGGATCTAATCTAAGGGAAGCCTCAACACTGGAGTAATTTAAGCTCTGTGCAAAGTTCCCCAAGTGGAAGATGAACTCCAGCAGAATTAAAAAGAGAGCAGCACTGCCAAGCTCACCACTAATCATTGTCCCTAACTGGCACCTCTGCATGTCTTTTATCTATCTTCAGGGACAATGATTCCACCACATCCCTGGGCAGCCTGTTCCAGTGCTTGACAACCCTTTCTGTGGAGAAATTTTTCCTAAAATCCCATCTAAACTTTTCCTGAAATAACTTGAGGCCACTCCCTTTCTTTCTCTACTTGTTATCTAGGAAGAGAGGCTCACACCCCACCTCATTACAGCTTTCTTTCAGGCAGTTTTAGAGGGCAGTAAGGTCTCCCCTGAGCCTCCTTTTCTCCAGTCTAAACAACCTCAGCTCCCGCAGCTTCTCCTCACAGAAACTGTGATCCAGACCCGTCACCAGCTCCACTGCTCTTCTCACTGTCACACTCCAGCACCTCAGAGTCTTTCCTGTAGTGATGGGACCCAGAACTGGACAGAGAACTCAAGCTGAAGCCTCAGTAGTGCCAAGTACACAGGGACAAGCTCTGGTCCTGCTGTCACACTATGGCTGATCCAAGCCAGAATTCCATTGGTGTTCATGGCCACCTGGGCACACGCTGGCTCACATTCAGCTGCTGCTGACCAGCATCCTCAGGTCATTTTCCACTGCTCAGCTTTCTAAACCCTCTGCCCCCAGCTTGGAGCACTGTCTGGAATTGCTGTGAAGAGCAAGGCACTTGGCCTTGTTGAACCTCACACCATCGGCCTCAGCCTGTTGATCCAGCCTGTCCAAATCCCTCTGCAGTGACTTCCTGCCCTCCAGAAGACCAACATTCCTGGCCAGCTTGGTGTCATCTACAAACTGACTGAGGCTGCACTTGTAACCCTCATCCAGCTCATCAACAAAGACATTAAACAGGACTGGCCACAGTGCTGAGCCCGGGGGAACTCGCCACTCCAGTGACGAGGAAGTAAATCCATCTACCACCTCTCCCTGGACCCAGCCAGCCAGCCAGTTCTTTATCCAGTGAAGAGTGTATCCATCCACACCATAGGAAGCCCGTTTCTCCAGAGGAACACTGTGGGAAGCTGTGCCAAAGGCTTCACTTGAACAGCTAAGTGGCTCACCTGCCAGAGAAGGAGGTTGTGTTGGTCAAGCAGGACCTGCTTTTCATATCCCCATTTGGCTGGATCTGATTCCCTGGTTGTCCAGCGTGTGCTGTGTGATGGCATTCAAGACTGTTCATGTCCTTCCCCAGCACCAAGGCCTGGTTGACAGGCCTGTAGTTCCCTGGATCCTCCTTACAGGTCTTTTTGTAGATGGTTATCATATCTGCCAGCCTGGGACCTCCCCAGTTAGCCAGGAATGCCGATAGATAATGCAAAGCATCTCAGTGATCACCACCTGCTTCTTCAGTACCCTTGAGTGAATCCCATCAGGCCCCATAGACCAATGTGTATCTAAGTGATCTAGCAGGTCACTGAGCATTTCTCTTTGGATTATGTGGGCTTTTTTCTGCTCCCCAACCACATCTTCCAGCTCAGGGGGCTAGGCACCTTGAGAATACCTGGTTTTACTCTTAAAGACTGAGGCAAAGACAAAGAGCAATGGTACATCTTAGAAGGATTTTTAATATAACCACTGTAGCCTCCAATCCATCTCAAAGGGATTAATCTGAAAATATTAGATAATACCTTTGTTGACTGTGGTCTTCCATTCAGCATGGATGTATGCACCCATGTAGAGTTAATTAGGACTGTTATAGCCTCCCTGATCCACAACTATGGCAACATTATGAGAAAATATATTTTATCAGTGAGAATTGTCTGAATCCTCATCAGTGGGTCTTATAATTTTTTTTTTTCTATTTTGTTTTATTTTTAATATGTTGCACCCTTACACCTGTTCAGTGAGGCCACTGATCTGGCTGCATGAGGGCCATAGCTAGTCTCTTCAGACGGAGTGTGCGCAATGCTGCTATGAACAAGTCCGAGTGGCAGTGTTCCCTGTAGAGCACTGCCCTCTAGTTTGATTTCATGTCAAAGGCCATTTGCACTCAACATTTACACTTTTTGCTTTGCCAGGATTAGTTATATAGTATGTCCTGATGATGCTGTTGTGAAAAAAAATTGAACACTTACTGCTGGCACATGATACAGACACACTGTGACCCTGAAGAATTTTCTAACCAGCAGCTCAATTCTCTTCCACATTTTTGAGCAACAAATATTTAAGAGTTTTATTAAAAGCATATCAGTTTTACCAGGATATGGAAAGGCACAGTTTGAATAACATGATGGTAGAAATACATAACCAGAAGATAAAGGTACAAAGCAAGGAGCTCTTGGTACATGCATGACTTGATATTATATTTATGCAATTGCTAAGGGGTTATAATACCATTAACATTAAGGCTTATGACAGGAAAAAAATATTCCCAACTGAAACAGTTCAGAAGCATTTGAAGCAACTTTTGGCAAGTAATAGTGACAGAATATTTTGTTGAAATCTATGACACATTTGAGTTGAGAGGATGAACACACCAGTATGAATATTCTTCCAAAGTCACTAAATTTTAAAACATTGACATATCACAGTGTTGTGGGAATTTGTTTTTTTCTGACTGATTTCCTATGGATGACACAACCATGAGGGTACCAGCAGGCTTTATAAACCAACCCAGCATTAACTTAATATCTCCTTCATGCCTGATTGTAGCTTGGGATCCTATTTGACACAGCCCAGAACCACAAATCCGTGCTCCTTCCTGACTGGGGACCTTGCTGAATGCAATCCCTACCTACAGAACAATGTCCTGGCCAAGCCTCAGCTGTATCCTGGATTCCGGAAAGTGGCTGATGTCCGTGAATGGGGCTATCCAGCTCCCTGTCTGGCTGCTGGGATGGGGCCTGGCTACCAAGCTCCTGCCCTGCCATCCTGAGGATCCTTTGCATCCCTGCGGAGCTGCCAACCTGTGCAGTGTCACAACAATTCAAGTGCAAAAACCTTTCAGAGGAAACTAGGAATACCAGTATTTCAAAATAAACAAAATGTGTATGTCATAATTTAATCAGTTTTTACTAAACTCATTCTTGTAAAAAACAAATAAATAGCACACACTGATATGTGATTCTGTTCAAACAGTGTATATTACTAAAAACAATTCCCAGTAAAAAGCATGATTAGTATATACTATTGCATTTCCCCCACAAAATTCTTGAGGCATTATTGCAACTTTAACTGCATATTTACATCAATTTCATACATACTAACATCTTTTCACTTTCTATATTTTACTGATGAAATTAAAATGATGGCTCCAATCACTTAATACCTAGATAAGTAACTTGATTTTATTCTTTTATTCTAAGCAGTTACTATTGCATTGCCAAAATCTTGAATTTTTATAAAACAACATGCATGTCAATCAAGTTTTCATCTACACAAAGCAAAATGTACTTCCCTTCACAAGTTATCTTCTCAGAAATTTTTTTAATATTGCCAGAGACAATGGAGTCGATGGCATAGATCTGAGTACAATAGGGAGCATTTGTTTCAGTATTATGAAAATTCAGGCCCCTGTGCAAACCTGCAATAAAATTAAGCATGAGTAGTTTATGCAATATTTTAGACTTGCTTTTCATGTCTTTCATTTCTTTTGATTTCCATGGATATAGTCTCCCTCTGGCTCTCCAGTCTTGCACAAAAAAAACCCTATAAAATTGAGCTCTGAACACATACATCTACTTTCTTTTCCTTCTTCCCTAACTGATATTGAAAACATCCCACTGAGAAACAATTACATGTCAATACACCAAAAATCTGAGGTACAAGCAGATCCAGACATGCCAGTATAGAAGCATGTGGTAGGCATCTTAAGATTCAATCCTTTGTTCTAAGCAGTCCGAAAGGAAGTAAACATTTTGTATTACTTTTTAAGAAGAAAATGAAGTACAGATTGAAGGTATCAAAATTCATTTAACATTATTTTTTTCATAAAATCATTTTACCTATCTAAATGAAATTACCATTCCCTTTCTAAGTTGTTGAAGAATTGAAATATGTGACATCTGCTGATAACAGGCTATTGAATGTCACTGCATGACTGATAAGAACTATAACATCCCATTGTGAGATGCTCCACCCAGAGGGAGAAGCCAAGCATTCCTACCCAGATATAATCTTGAGGTTCTGGAACCCCAGTACAGCTTTCTCCTCTGGATTTTCCCAGAGGAACAGCTGCCTCTTCCACTGGCTCTTCAGAGGAAGACTACACCCCTTCTACGGGATCAGTGCTCCAACAGAACTATACATGACACTCCAAGAGGACTGAAGCCACAATTCCGATTAGACTGCTACCAACACCCTGACCCACAGTGTGTCAGGTTGTGTTCTGACTCTGTGTTGTTTTAGTTTACTGCATTGTTTATTTTATCTTTTTATGTTCTTCCCTAATATAGAAATGTTATTCCTGCTCACATATTTTTTTCCTGAGAGCCCCCCATTATTTTCAAATTTATAAAATTTGGAGGGAGGGTGTTAACATTTTTTCCATTTCAGGGGAGGCTCCTACCTTCCTTAGCAGGTGTCAGAAAGACACCTGTCTTTCTGAACTAAGACATATTAAAGTAGCATGAGCATCTCCTCTCACACAGCTTTCTGCTGAACTTCATTATGAACAAACTCAAAGGAATTAATATAAAACCCCAGAAATTATGAACTCCTTGTTTTACCAATTTAAATATATTATTGTCCTTTTTTTTAAATTTATCATAACTTTATGACCTAACAACAGCAATAAAATGTGAAGAAAATAAGCTGGCTGTAAAAGTGGGACCTGTACAGTAAACAGGAAACCAAATATATTGGTTATGGCAAGAAGGATCCTAAGGGGAAAAAAGCCACTATTCTTTCTTTTAAAGTTCCCTTCTCCATAAATACCTAAAAAAAACTGAGAAAGAGACAAATGTTTTAGCAAAAATTTTTTGCCATAGTTCTTATATTTCTTTATTGAAGAAACCCATGTAAAATTCTTGTTCATCTATGCTCAGGTTTTCTACGATCTTTATTTAACAGCTACAAAGAGAATAACTTTACACTCACATGCACTGCTATATGTAGCTTTTTTTCATGTCAAATTCACAACTATTCAGATTGAATCATCTATTCTACTTCTCCCAAAATAGACAGCATTTTTTGTTGGCCATGAGGACATTTAAATTCTTCTGGAAGATCCATGTCACTTATGACATCGGCAATAATGACCATGATGATACTCAGACTTTATGCAATTCAGTTACTTGATGAATTCAAAGGAAAGAACAGATGTTACAAAAAGAAAAAGTGATAAAATTTCCCCCTTTAAATACAGAAAAATTCTGATTTCAAAATATGCTGTCTGGACTGAGAATGTCCTATATTTAACCTCTATCCCAAGCTCATTTTGTTGATTCATTTAAAATATCACTCATGTTGTTGTGTGTTCTGATGCTGCTAACATTCATTATTGAAACTAAATGTTTTCTATTGAAAAGCACGCTTCCTGTCCCTACAGGCTTTCTTCTTAGTAAGGAAAAGAACCTTAATGAGGTTTCCTTGTAAGCTAATGCCACTAATAAATGCATGAACTGGGAGCAAGAAAGAAATTAGGAGAGACTGCTGATTGTTTTCAAGGTCTTCATTTCAAAACAACATGTTCCCTTTAGTCCTTAAATGCTGTGGTCTCATGAAAAGCCACAAACTTCAGAAACATGAAGGCTTCACAAATTCTCAAACAGGTAACACCTATTTTGGTCCTATTTCTGTAGGGAGTAAGAGAACTACAAGGTTATTTCAGGTTACAGGTGTAAGATCCAGTAGAAGCATGGAAGAATATCCTTTATATGTGAAAGTGAGACCCTGACACAGACCAACCCTTGTTCTGATACTCAGAAAATGGAAACTGAAAAAAATATTTAACTGTTGCTTGTGATAAAGGTGAGAAGGAAGCAAACAGCAGCCCAGCTGCCTACCATCCAGATGAAAAAGAAAGATACATTCTGCAGACAGGTACATTCTGCAGAAGAGAACACAAGAAGAAAAAACCTCTTCTCCTAAACAAACCAGGTACTTACCTGTGGGTAACAAATTTGAACAGTCCATCTGCATCAACATGTGTTTGCAAATGGAAGTGAAATGGGATACTATATATTCAAGTGAGACATTTCCCATCTCACCAGCTAATGAGACATCAAAAAGTAAAAAACAGTATCAGGCAAGGACAGGCCAAACAAGCTATTGTATGATGCCAAAGTTTTAACCCCACAGAAGATTCAATGGCTTCTGTATATATTTTTTGATTGTACATTACTAAAATGACTTACAAAGGTCCCCTAAAATCTCGTTCTTTCTGAAATTCTGTGAGTACTAACAGAAAATAGGACCTTCTCTTCATATTTCTTTCTGTATTCTTTATCCTAAGATACGTCTCAGCAGTATCAGAGGGCACATAAAGTGCTAATGTATCGAGGGGAAAGTGGATTAAATTTGTAGGCCAGAGTTATATAAATATGGAGGACAGGAAAACACTGACTAAATAGTGTTGGGATTCATGTTGCACCTTGGCAACTTTAATATATTTTGATGAAAATTGTGCTATCTGGCAGAATAAAAGTGCTCTCCTTCAGAGGAAGTATAAGAAAGATCTTGCACATCTCATTCAGCATGTCACAAACAGGAACAATCCAAGGTATGCAAAAAAGAATCCAAGGACTTCGTGCGAAACTTGGAAGAGCTAAAACAGTATAAGATAAAATATACACATGATTAGTGAATTTGGGGGCTGAGCAGCAGCTGGAGACTTGAACCTGAAATAGATACTCTGTAAACTACTTCTGCTCCTATAATAGCTGTTGTTCCTGATGCTTTAATATTCAGACAATATTAAGTAAAGAATAAGTGATAAAACTAATTCTTTAGTGTGCCATATAGCAGTAACAATAATGGCACTAACCAAAACCAGAGTGACACAAGAAGCAGTTCAGTTGCCTTGTTGAGGTCACTCTTTTTAAATCCACAGTTTTCCCAAAATAGATGATACAAAAGATAGACATAAGGGGAGATTAAACTAGATGCCAGAAATATAAATCTGACGTATCTTTGTCTTTGACACCAAAGGAATTCACACTGCTTTCATAGCTGAGTGCTTGGAAGTTTTAACATCCATGGTTCTTTATCCATGAGATGAAAAGATTAATTCTTGACTTAGCTGCCTCATTTCTACTGATCTGGGAAAGTTACCTAAAATAAGAGGGGCAGGGCTACAGACAAGCTGTAAAAAAATAGAAATTAATTTCTGAATCCTGGCTGTTGGAATATGGCTTCTCTCAAGAACTGGTTTCATCACCTGTGGAACACTAGACTTACAGAACTCTTATTTTTCATATGATCACCAATGCCACAAGAAATATTACATTTGTTAGCATGACTCAAAGTCAAAACAGAGGTTCATGCCTAATTAATTAAATGTTCACATACAGTGTCCCCATACTATTTTAAAGTAACACTCTAGAAAAAGGACAAACCTTTAACTACTTAGATGAGCACAAAAGCTGTGCCTGGTTGCATTATACCCTGATTACTGCTATATACCCTTTTCTGATCTGACAAACAACTCTTGTCCTCTCTAACATATCTATCCACAATGCTTCCAGTAAAGCTAAATATCAAGGGGATAGAAAAATTAATTTAAAACATATGGAAAATGCTATGAACTTCTTGTATGAATTTTTCACAACATGAAGACAAGTGTCTTATCTTCATTTTCAACATCTATCAGTCCTTGTCCTGGTTGTGCAGTTCTTTATTGAGTATGGAAAGTTCAAGTCTCCTCTGAATAGGGAGTCAGCATTGCCTCCCACTTATTTCCAAGCAGTACTTACTCTTTTTCAGACAATACATTTTGAGGAAACTACTCTTACACAGATCCATGCAGCTATCCTTGCTCTAAAACAGCCCTAGTATAGCTCAAAATTGCAAGTATGTTTTTTTTTTTTTCACAGAAGAAAAGGCACAAGTTCCTCCCTTATAAAACCACACTTTGGATGGTAATTGAAATATCCAGTCTACAGCCCCTCTGGGAATTGTGACCTCTGCTATCTGGTCCTCATCTAGTTAGGTCTTTCCCTCTAAGACATAACCCCTCACCAACTTTTCATCAGGTTGTCACTTGCAAACAAACAAATGGTACAGATATTCTAACTCACTAAATGCACTCTCCCTGGAATTCCTTCTGCTCTGCTTCAGCCAGTTGTACCTCAGCGTGGATTAGATTGAGGGCTGCCTAAAGTGCCCACACTGCCCTTTCCTCTTTTGCAGTAAGATTCTCCTGGACTCCTGTAGTTGGGGCCAGGAAGGTGCTTAGGTGCTCCCTACAAGCTCTGCCCTCTGCAGATAGGTCAAATGGGTTTAAGACTTCAATACCAGAAAGAAGTGCTTTTGCCTAAAAGCTGCTATTTCTCTAGGTATTTACCACCTTAGAACTAAAGCTTTCAAACACCCTTTTTACATCAGAAGTTTCTCCTTGTCATCCTTGAATAAAAAAACCACTTCATATATAACTTTTTTCTGGCCAAATTAAGCAATTTCTTTCACAGAGCTAGATGCAAGCTAAAGCCAATCATATAAATTCAGGAACATTTGTTTCTTTTGATAATGAAATATTGCAACAACATTCAAAACAGCAGTAACAGTATAAATCAGTACACTATTTCCCCAGTTCAGTTAATTTTATATAAGAAATTTATTGAGCTGGTACCATACCAGATTTTCAGTCTTTTGTATGATTCCTTTTCTCCTTAATAACAGAGTGGTTTTGATAAAATTATTTTAATGAAGGTATAGTTTCTGTATATTTCTCTGATAAAACCGGAGTCAGAGCCACCCTGATTTACAATTGCAGCTTTATCTAACCTCTGTGACATATTTCATTTGCAGCTCTGGGACCCTGGACAGTTGTAAGGGTTATGCAGTTACCAATTCAGTCATTTAGAGCCCTGAATTCTTTAAGAACGGGGAGAAGTTATTTGTGAGCTTCTTCTTCATGCTTGTTGGGCACATATTGTTCCTGCGTCCATTGCCTTTATTCCATCACTTTGGTGTTGAGGAATAAATTTGGTGTAGTTAGATCTAGGTGCAGCTGCTGTGGAGCTGCAGGTTGAGCTCTGGGTGTCAGGCAGCAGAGACAAGAGGCCAAGAATTGCCCACTTTGTAGTGGGGCGAGCAGGAGTCTAGCAGGGACTTTTGGGTCACAGGAGCCTCCCACGGTAAGAGGATTCCAGCAGTGAAAGTCTCTGGTGGTGTGAGTGTGACCCCCAGAGTGCCTCCTGAATGGTTACGCTGGGACATTTCCACAATATTTTGCCAGATTGCTTGGGGCCTTACGAATTACTCTTGTAATCTACTGCTCAGGTAAAGTTTTCATTTTTATGCAATTGCTGTTCATGACATCTGTTTTTGTGCAAATAGTTGGTGTGAAAAAGCCAGTCATGGATAATGCATTTTTCACTGTGCTCCTTTACTTTCTTTGGAGGTATGCTCTGGAAGATGAGACACTGTTGTGTCATGTAGCACATACAGCAGTGGTATCTTTGCCCATTTGCTGAATTTTATGGCTCTTCCCTGGCTTTGAAAAGGTACTCCCCAAACTTTTTAAAGTTTTTCCTGTATGGTAATCCAAGTGAATGTCTTGACTGGGAAGCTAATGACATACACAGTGTACAGCTGGATTTTATATCATTTAGAGTTTTACACGCTTGTGATACTGAGTTCTAAGTAGTTAAAAAATATTTGAGGACATCCTTTCCTCAAGTTCTTAGTCAACTGCTTGGTAGGACCCTGCCAAATGACACTTCATTTTTCCCTGAGCAAAGAAGAGCCACCTCCCTGTACATGTTTTGGATGGAACAAGACTAACCGTTTTTTTATAGTTTACATTTGGTTTGTGCTTTGTGTTTTCTCACTGAACGGACCCCACCCTGAAAACAGTTATACCTGCCCTGAAAATGGGGTAGGAGAGGGCAAGTCTGACCAGTTAGAAGATTTGAGGTAGTCTTGAACTTCATGAGTGTGAAGTCCTTCATAGTCTGCCAGGTTTTCAATAGCTTTTGGGGAGCTCCTTCAAAAAAAAATTTACCATATTGCAGATAAAAAACCAAATCTGATTGCCCCATGACTGGTAGCTGGCATACTGTGGGTGCTGCAGGCACCAAATCTCCTCAGTAACAAATTAGTTTGCTGACTCTTTTCCCATCCCATTTTATCCAGCCCCTGATTTTTCCTCTCTTTTCCCTTCCACTTAGCAAACAAATGTATTTTACTGTCCTTATGTCTAACAACAGTTCCTTTTGCCAGCCAACTGAGAACCTCAGCCTCTGGGCCCAATTTCTGGCACCTCATCTAGAAAAGAAAATGTAACCAAATGAAACCTCGGGCAGGCTCTTCCATAAGATACAATACAGAGAAATGTAAATAAAACCACTGTGACTTCGTATTTTATGAAGGGCAGACACAGACACATCAGAACAGACTATTTTCTGTGATGGTCTGCAAAACTGCATTCAGGTAGCAGGAATGAAATGATTCCTCGAAGTTGAAGTGTGAACTAAATGTATCTCTCTACAAGGGGCTGCTCCTTTCTGCAACCAGGTTAGGCAAATGCTTTCTGTGGCTGAAGGAAACCTGAAATCATTGTAGCTCACAGTATGTAGCTGAAAACAATGAAGAAAATAGCTTAATTAGGCAGTGTGCTGGACAGTAACACAATATCAGGCATGAATGATTGCTTAGGTTCTTTCCGACAGTATTCAGACCCCTGCAAGCTAACTTACTACTTGTAAGCACAAAGTTTTACCCCCTAGAGAGTCCTATCAAACACATGGCACTAAGACTCAGGCTTTCTGTCAGATTAGGCAATAGCACTGGGTTGCTCAGCACCTTGCAGAACTGAAGCCTTTAGAAGATGTGAAGCTCTGAAGCCACAATAGGTGAGAGATTAGGAGAAGACGGCAATCAAAATAGCATTTAATTTTATTTTCCAAAAGAGGGCACCCAAGATTCTTAGTCTTAAGTCAGACCTGGTATTCTGATCATCAGGCTGGGTGAACAGGTTGTTGCTCTCATCTACTACTGACTGCTCTGCTTTTTTTTTGCCTGTGTGGAACACTGTAGTGTTCCTTGTTCGAGAGTCAGGAAACCTACTACTATTGCAAATGCATTAGCCAAATAGAATGTTTCAATAAAACCATGGGAGGCACCAAAACCCACACCACCTACTGAAAAGCAATCCAAAACTTGCTGTATTCATCATTCACAAAGAGCAAAATGCCTTTGGAATGAAAAAAAATAGATATCTCATCTGAATTACAGCATCTGATCTGCAACTGAAATCCTTTGACTCAAACAGATTTAAAACCAGAACTAAGTACCTAGTCTTTTAACATGACAGCAGGGTACCCTTTTCCGTTCCATTAAGTGCATCTAATTGCAGTCCAAGGCTGCACTGGCTTCTTCATCAATATATAATTTGTTCTTCAAAGCATTCTGAAGAGAAAGAGAATGAGTCAGAGAAGACCAAAAGACATACTGATTGATCCTCAAATCAGTATGTTTTAATGTTCACTTAGAAGAGGGAGTTTGAAGGCAGATACTGCATAATAAATACGTCATTTTGCTTTTCTTTTTTTAGATAATTACCTGCTCTGACTCAGAGCAGCACCAGTAAAAAGAAAGGTGAAACAAGCAAACAAAAAACTAACTGTTTAAAGTACTTTTTACACTGTTTGGAAATATTTAATTAAAAAACATCATCTTTGACAGGAACAGAAAGATAGGGCAATTCCAGACCTCAACTAGAGGAAGACAAATAAAAGTAATAAAAATAAGGGGTAAGAAAAAGTTAACACCAATAATCACAATATTAACCTTTCCTTCAATTACATTAACTCAAAGCATAAGCCCTCCCAGTTTGTTCTCAACTTCAAGTACCTCCTTTATCAGAGTATTTGCTGCTTCAACTGTTCTATTAGAAATGCTGTGAGAGAAACTGCCCTTGAAACTATTTACTTATACTTTATATAAACTGTAGTGAATTCAGTGCTCAATAGTGTATCTATGAAACACTGGGGAAATTCCTGATTTAAGTCTTAATTAGCTATTGTTGATACTAGTCTTACCTTAAATACATTGAATCTAGAAGGGCTCATTTAAACAAAATTGTCTGCCTCAGCTAAGTCTACACTGAACTTCCCATTATTTTAGATAATTTCCCATTATTTTAAAGGAAGAAAGACTTCTTTTCATTTTGAACTTGCCATTCGAGAACTGATCCAAACATCTAGTTTACTTTTCTGCTTTGAACAGCAGGAAACAGTGAATGTGCCAAAAGACTGCAAGAATATCAAAGAAAGTATTATGACCTGCATGAATTTCATTCTAATCTCTCAGACTGGTTTCAACTCAGGAATGAGGAGCTTCATTTATCTGACAGTTGTCTCCAGTTATGATTACCCCAGGTAAATTATTACTTCTCTATATATTCAGCTCTTTGAAGCTTATTACACTTTCTAATATAGCCATATATGGGTACCAGTCTCTTGTGTCAGCATTTAATTAACCATTTTATTGATTTCCTGCAATAGTTAGCTCCATTGTTCACACAGTTGTTAATATTATAAAGTGTTAAAAAAAGGAGTTAACATAGCAAAATCATCATAGAAAGGAAGACACAATGCCGTCACCAGGACCTCCTGAAGGTTCAGTTGAAGTTCAAAGCATCTCAATGGGAATGCTCAGGTTAAAGAACTATTAGACTGAATACACAGAATCTTGTTTCCACTAGGTGTTGCTTTATATAAAGTATGATACATCCACATCACGTTGTTAAATATTGTGAGCTAGATTTCTAAAGTAAGAATAAATGTACCAGCTTAAATGTGATCAGCAGTACACCTTTCACAAAACAGGCAAAATGACCATGTGAGTACAAAATTTACTACATCTATGTAAAATTGCTTCTAAGTGAGAAATTCACATGAAGAGGGTTCTGAAATATTGAAGTGATGAAATTTTTTTTGATTGAATAAATGAATGCATATGGGCAACATAGGTTGCTGAATTAAATTTCTATTTTTATTCAAAACTGTTGTTTCTGCTTTCATTTCATTTTGCTTGTGCTCCCACTCATAATGAGAAGTGAAGTCTAGAAAGATGTGAGGAAACAATTTAATTTTGATTTTTGCCTCAACATTACATGAAGACTACCAGAGGGCTGGGGGAAGGGGTGGCACCTGTTCTGGCAGCCATTTCATGTCTCACATGGAATAGGCACTCAGTGTCCAGGAGGAGGAGGAGAGTGACAAGATCACTGTTCCCTCTAGAAAGGTTCTCCAACTGATGGGCAAAAAGTCTGCACCAATGGACTGAGTCAAACACTTGACTGGCCAATGGTCTCCCACCAGCGAGAAGACCTTGGGAGAAGCCCTGGGGGATAAAAGTAACTGCACCAAAAGTTGCAAGGCACAGCCCTTGGCTTGTTGACTTCACTTCTCTGACTGACCACCTGAGACCACTGAGCCTTGTGCCTAACCTGACCCGCCCTACCACTTCTCCTCCCTCTCCTGCTCCAGCCTTTGCTTGTCCTACCTGCCTGCATACCTACCTGACACCCCTGCCTGCTTTGTCCCTGCCTGCCTGGTTCCTGCCTGAGCCATCTGCTTCCAACGCTGCTTTGCTGATCCAGCCTGCTGCCGCAATCCCACTGCAACCCTGTCCAGGGTTCTGTACTGTTGCCCTGATTTTTTAAGATTTTCTAAGCCTTCTATGTTTATATTCATGTAGCAAACTTCCTCACACACTTTCTGTAAATAACTTATTGTTTTGCATTCTTTTATGGAGGAGGAGAAATTTGATGGACTGTTGATTTGTCCAGTGTCATTAGAGAGGTGGCACTTTAACCCTCCAATCCACTGTCACTTTTGGAAAAGAAAACAAACTTGCTTCTTCTTCACCTTGAGAGCAGTGGTGTGTGCGCTTCTGTTGTTTCGTGTCCTAAAGTGACAGTGTACCTCCTGCCCAAGTACCCCCTCTCCTCGTGTCTGGCCTGTTGACATGGAAGCTGTACCTTCCTTCGAAGCTGCACCTCTCTTACAGCTGGCAGGCTTCCCCCAGCAGGTAGTGTGCACACACCCCCTGCCAGCTGGATGTCAGTGGCACACTGAAGTTCTAGTGGTAACACTCACTTTTTGTCTCCCTCTCCCTTCTCTCTTTGTCCCCCTCTATTCCTTTTCCTTTTCCTTCCTCCTTTTCTGCCTTTTCTATTCTTTAGTACGGCAACACACAGTTTTTTACCAACAATGTTTGCCTGGTTTGTGCTTAACTTTGTCCTAGAAAAATCTTTTGTAAAAGAACCTTCCAAAGTTTCCCACTGTGGAATCTGACAGTAGGATAATTTTTTATATTTCAATGTTGAAAGAGAAAGTACAAAGAGGCAGAGCCACCTGATCCCAGAATATAAAATAAATATTTACAGAGAGAACAGATTCCTTGGATTAGAGGGTGAGGAAAAAAAGCCAAACACAACTTTCCTACCTTGAGGACAACATCACAAGTTGTTTAGTATTAAATACAGAATCATCAGGGTAGACACCTTCAAGATCACCCAGTCCACCCATCTGCCCAGCACTGCCCTGTAACCCTAAACCCCTAAACAACATCACCCAGAGCCAGAAGCCGCTTGGACACCTCCAGGAATGGTCACTCCACGACCTCTCTGGGTTACCTATTCCAATGCCTGACCAGCTGAACGTGAAAGTTTTTTTTTTTATCTGATCTGAATCTCGCCTGTCTCAGTTTAAGGCCATTTTCTCTTTTCCTCTCACTGTAGGCACAGTAGAAAAGTCTGTCCCCCAGCTCACTGCACCCTCCCTTCAGGTAGTTGTTGAGACTGATGAAGTCTCCCCCAAGACTCCTCTTGAGACTAATACTCCCAGTTCTCTCAGCCATAAGACATGTTTTCTAGGCCCTTCCCCAGACCCAGTGCCCTCCTCTGGACACAGTCCATCACATCAAACTCCTTCTGGAAGTGAGTAACCCAATAAGTGAGTGCAGTACTCTAGGAGTACCCCCCAATGCTGAGTACAGGGGGATGATCCCTTCCCTAGTCCTACTGGCCACACTACTCCTGCCATTTGCTTTCTGGGCCGCCTGGGCACATACTGGCTCATGTTCACCTACAATTAACCAGCACCCCCACATCCTTTTCTCCTGAGCAGCTCTCAAGCCTCTCCTCCATGAACCTGTAGAACTGCCTGGGGTTGTACTGTCCCATGTGCATGATCAGTTGGGTTGGGGTTCTTAATTTCACTTAAAGTCATGCAGTTGCCCCTGGTCCACTGATTTTAGTCTGTCCAGGTCTCCCTGTAGAGTCTTCCTACCCTTGAGTAGAATAACACTCCCACCCAACTTGGTGCTGTGTGCAAACTCACATATATGCACTCAATCCCAACCATCCAAATCATGCTGTCATGCCTGTTCTCCCCCTAGTTTCCTCCTTTCTCACGAGTGTGTAGAGCCTTGGACACACCACAGTGTGTTGCAGCTATAAACACCTGCAGTTTAACCGGTGCTTTCTGAGAAATTATTCCAAAGCTGCTCTACAAGGCCTTCCAAGAGATTCTAAGTCTTGGGGCCCTGCATATGTAAGTCATGAGAATTTCCTTCTCAAAGAGCTGCTCATTTAAAAGGTCTCCCATGCTAACTCTTAGCTGTGGGAACTGTGAGGAGCCAATTTAGATTTGATTTAGCCAATTCAGTTTTAATTTGTCTCAACCCGGCTTGTGAGAGGCATGTTGGGGAGAGAGTGCAGACGTGCCACTTGCAGGAGGCAGCAAGGAGGTGCAGGAAGCCTTGTCTCTGGGCAGACTTCACCTGGCAGCACTTAACATGAGGCAGTCAGTAGGAGACACTGTACTCCCTTGAACGGGTTCTCTAATCAGATGGCAAAAGGTCTCTACTAATGGATGGCTGAGGAAGGTTAGACTGGACTAATGGTGTCCTGTCCGCAGGCAGATTTTTGGAGGGGCTAGTGGATACAAAAACTAACTTCTGCTGGGTGGCTGCTGCTCACTTGCTGGATCACTAACTCCTTTGACCCGGCCTTAGCCCATTTTGTTTGTCCTTTTTGCCCTGGCCCAGCCTGTCTTTGGAGCTCCTGCTCACCCTCACGCTTGTCCTGCCTCTCTGTGTCCCTGCATCCAATCCTGCCCACCTCAGAGTCAGTCCTCCACTGCCATCCTCACCATGACCCCGTCCAGAGTTCTGGATGTCCTGCTGGAGCACCCACTCACAGTGTGTCTGGTCGCCCATCACCACAGGAGCTGCCTGTGAAGCCATGCCTCCCTGGGAACTGCGCAGCTGGGTAGCAGAGAGCTAGCACGCCCCAAACCCCACTGCGTGGACACAGACAGTGCACCCTGGTCCTGCTGGTGGTAACACCCATTTTTTCTCTCCGTCTCCCCTTTCTCACTCTCTCTCTTCCCCCCTCATTCCTTTCCCATCTTCCTTTCTTCCTTCCTGCCTTTTCCAGCCCTTTTACAGTTTGAGCAACTCTTTCTTCTTTTTCTTTTTTATTTTTGGGGTTTTTTTGTTACCAATAAATTGTTCTCAGTAGCAGATTTGCCGCATTAGGCTTAACTTCCTGATATCTAATTCTAAAAGAACTCTTTCCAGTTTTCCTCAGTTTTGGAACCATTTCAGTGTGTGTTTTGGGGAGAGATTTTTGGGGTGATAATTTATTTAAGGATTTTTATCTATTTAAAGACCAAAGATGTACATATGAGGACTTAATGATTTATTTATTGAAGCACAAACCTGAACTGTAACAATTTGTTTTCCCTCTTGGTTGGTTTTCCCACAGTTCTGAAGTTAAAATGTTTCATGTTTGTAGAATTAAGTTGTAAAGTTGTAACTTCTAAGTAATGAGCAAGAGGTGTGCCTTCTTGAGAACCCATATTATTGATGATCTCTCCTGACAGCTCCTGGATGAATGCTACATTTTCAATGGTAAGGGACGCATCACTTGCTGGGAGAAGCTAGACTTGTCGAGTTGGGAAAAATCATCTGTGTCATCATGCTGTCCTATCATCATTCTGCAGAAGGCCCTTGCAGAAACATGACAGAGAACACTTTGCATTTTTTAAAACAGAAAGGGGGAACTGTGACAGCTATAGCTGGTCTTCAGCTGCACAGATAATTTGGCCATAACAGATACCAACTCAACCAGCTTAGTTGAGAGTTGAGAGAACAAGGAGTAAACAAGTCCCCGGGTTTTAATATGATTGGCTGAATTCAAGTTCAAACAATGGGAACCCAGCCAATCCCTTTGAACTGGTAATGCACCTGTATCATTGGCCAGTGAGCTGGGCGGAGTTAAGATCCTCGACCAATCAAAACTGTAAGCACCAGAAATTCAAAGCTCCTATAAACCAGGGTGGACCTCAATAAACTTGGGCTGTTGCTGCATGAACTCGGTGTGTGTACATGTCACATTCCTGTCTTCAACATCAGCATGACATTAAATGCATTGGGGGTATCACAACCAGTAGCCACTGCTGCAGTCAATCTAATACTGCCATGGGTGAAAACAAGTGTCACAGTTACCATGGCAAAAGCAGAGTTTCCCCTAAGCTTACTGGGTCTGGATGTTTTGAAGGGGAGAAGGTGGTATGACAACCTGGGGAAACAGTGATTCTTTGGATCCAGTAACCACCAAATCAGATTGCTACAGATGGCCCCCAGTCTTCCCGCTTCAAAACTCACAAATGCTAAACCGTGTCCATTGCCTTTGAGAGTCAGAGAGGGGAACTAGCCCAAGTTCTGGAGGATTTGAAAAAATAAGAAACTATTATTTCTGTTCATTCACCATTTAACTCCCCACTGTGGCCAGTAAGAAAACCAAATGGGAAATGGAAACTGACTAGATCTGTCTCAATGCCAATACAAATCCTTTGACAGCAGCCATTGCTGAGCTCATAGCCAGTAACCAGGAGGAGGCACACTAGGTCATGACCACTACTGATATTAAAGACATGTTTTTTATGCTGCCTTTACAGCTAGGGGATCAAGACCGCATTGCCTGTACGTAGGGTGGGCAATAATAAACATTTATTAGGCTTCTTCAGGTATACAAACACTCACCTACCTGGCTCATCATGCTCTTGCAAAAGAATTGGAAAAAATACTGGTAAGAGAAACAGCTAAAATTATCATTATATTGATGATATACTCGTTGAAGGGAACCAGAAGTAGGAGGCTGGGACTACTCAAAGTAACATTATCACTCATCTGGGATGATTTAGGGTTAGAGGTCCCTCCAGAGAAAATCCAAACCCTTTCAGAAAAAGCAAATTTTCTAGAAATTTGGTGGAAAGGAGAAATTACATGCATTCCCAAAGACACTCTTTCCAATTTGGAACAAATTAAAAGGCCTGTTGGGGTTGGTTCAGCAGCAGAAGAAGAAAACCTCGGCTTAAGGCTGTGCAAAAACCCTTTTTAGTACTGGTGAGCAAAAGGCTTACTCCCAAGATCCCCCTGCTCAGCTATGTAACTTGATGCTAAAAAGTTCTAGGTTCTCCTTGTTACTACTGGTTACTTTTTGCTGCAGAAATTATAATATTCCTAATCATTCTCTCCCATTAGATCCTTCCCTCCTCAGGTCTCGCCTTAACCCCTCCCTATACTCAAGTGTGTAAGTATCTCTGTTCTACTCTGGACCCAGCTCTTTTTCCAGTTTGTTCCTATACAGTGAATGCTGTCCTGTTTGGATTTTTTGCATTATTAAAGTTCTATTTCTGAGCAATCGGATCAGAGTAGTCTCTCCTCATAAAGCTACCAGAGCCAATTCCCGAGGAAGCCATAGGTCAGACTGCCTGGGCAAGGGCCAGGGGGGTTTCATCTGGCACCTGAACAGGGAGCCCTGGTATCCAGGCGACCTGATGGGACTCGGCTCTGTCCTTCAAGAGCTGAGTGTAGGCCACAGCCCTTCTCATCAGAGTGTCAGCAGTGAGCCAAAGGAGGACTTCGATGGCTAAGGAGCCAGAAGGAGGCTACCCTAGCAACGAGCTTCAGAGGAAGGCTAGAGAAAGGCAACATCTGCCTCATTGTTATTTTCCCCGAAGATGGCATTCTAAAATTTGCTTTAAAAGGAGAGCACAGATTATAGCAGAGACAGACACGTACAAAGCCTTTAACACTGGCAAATTGGGGAAAGAAATTTGAGAAAAAAGAGCTCCAAGTTTTGATCTGGCAAGTCCTTCAAGACACCCCAAATATCATTCAACCCAAGTTGTATTCAGTTGACCATTGGGACTCAGTAGGAAAAAAACTCCATCATTAGGCTGCCAATCGGAATTACTCCACACAGAAGTTAATTCATATATTTAACAAGGTATGTGACATAATAAAATCAGAAGAAAAAGAGAAAAACATGAAATTAAAATTCTTTGGAGAGGAACAAAATTCAAATGTTTTGGACAAGCCTGGGAATGCTAACTCTGCCTTCTCCTTTAAAATCTACCCACTGACCATCCCTGAGGACAGATACAGGGCCGAGATGGCAAACACCTGTGCCCGTGGCTGGCCCAGAGAGAAATGCGGCTTAGCTGGTGACCTCACCACCCTGTGTCTGACATCATCAAAGCCTCCACCTGAGATCCACAATGGCAGTGCACAAGGTACTGTTATAATAAAAAGTTAAGGTACGTTAAATTAGAGTATAGTTAAATTATATTGCATTAATTATGTTCTATTAATTGTATTATGTTAAGAGTGGGGGGGGGGGTTATTAGAATGTTCTAGGAGAAAGGTCCAGGGTTTGATGGAAGGGCAGTCCAGCGGGGCAAGGCGAGGTCGAAGAGGGATTGGATAGAAGATCTGACCAATCATTCGAAGCCCTGCAGAAACGACTGGTTCAGAATGAATGGCGTTAAAGACCAATGGGAAGCCTGGAAATGGACCAATCACCACGCAGATCCAAAATGGACCAATCCTGGACTTGAAGGTGGCTATAAATGGGGGAAGTTCAGTTGGGTTGGGGTTCTTTTTGGAAACTTTTGCTGGGGAGAGCCCAGTACACTTGGGGATAGGGCACTGTTCTGGTTTTGGCTTGCTGTGTGGGTGCTCAGGCTTATCCTAGGTACTCCGTTCCTTGCAGCTGTTTTAATGAATAAGAACCTCTTTCTCCAAAGTTTGGCCTCATTCATATTCATAAAAGTAACACCTCCTGTGCTGCAGGGGCAGGCCATTTTGGACCTCTCCCGCTCTGTCCCACCAGTTCCCTCACATTTTCCTTGTCCCTCCAACTGAACTAACATCAAGCAGTCCAACTCTATCATAAGCACCAATGGCCATAACACCACCAGCCATCATTTTAAGAGTGTTGGTCATTTTGAAGAGCACACTAACAGTCCAGTCAATGCCCTGGAGTCTCCACCCTCAGCCCCACCTATGACCTCACCTACACCTTTTTGTGGCACACCCACCACCTAGAAGAGCCTCCATTTCCTGTTCCTGCCAGAATTAATGCTAAATACTACACCCCCTTGGAGGAGGCTGGAACTACGTCCACTGCAGTTCTGAAAGGGCCCACCCCCAAGATGATGTGTCACTGTGACCTACCCCAAAATCCGGTACAGGAAGGAATCACAAATACAAAAGAGTGTTCCTAGCTGAGGGCTACTCCTCCCTATCCAATTCATCCTCCTCCTCTTACTTTATCAGAGGAAGATGTCTGCTGGCCAGAATATAGAAAAGGTACCTGGGAAAAAATTAAAAGAACAGCAATACAAAGGGGTGATTGGGAAATGGCAAATAAATTAGATGTTATGCCGGTCTCGTATAATAGGAGAGGCAATCCCTTCTGAGAAACGTTGGCTTTTAATGAAATCAAAGAATTAGGTAAAGTGACTAGAGAACATGGAAGAAGCTTCCCATACTTCTCTAATCTTATCTCTGCAACTTTCTCTGTCCACATCTTAACCCCACATGACATGTGCTATTTAATAAACATATAAATAATATATGTTTCTTTTCCAGGTTAAGTAAGGTGGACCGTCCACCTGAAAATCCAGATTAGAATTTAAGCCCAAAAAATGGGCCTATGACATGGTTATGAAGGATGAGCCCCTCCCACCCAAAACCGATTCCACTGTCCAACAAAAACCCACTGGGGGAAGGGGCCCAGAGACTTTATTAACAAATAATTACAATGGTACAATCATTTGGGCTCTACTAGAAAATATATGCACAATATCTACAGAGGCAAAAAGTACTGTAGATGCCAGGGCCCGAGCAGTCCTCTCTAGCCTCGTTTTAGAGAGGCCAAGGGACGACAGCAGCTCAGCATTTTTGCCAAACCATTTTCCACGGGCCCCCATAGGGAAGCCAACATAGTCTATATCTTTTACATTAGTCAGATGTTGGATCTGTAGGTGAAGGTGTTGATACTTCCTCGCCTTCCTCGCCGAGGTGGCCTCCCTCAATGAGGAGTCAGAGTGCTCGTACCTCACTGTCACGTCCACCACCACCGCCTTGGACCCCTCAACAAAGATCAAATACGGCTTAAACAGTTCATTAACTTCATCTCTCAAGTGCAGCTCCTGGAAGACAGTCCAGTTCTCCGCCCTAGCCTCACAGCTAAGTACCTCACAGATTATATTATGTCTTTTAATCCTGGCCTCTTGAGTATTTGGACTATTGCCGACAATGTGGGCCACAGTTTCAAATCTAGCTCCACAGTGTCTGCAGGATCGAACAGCTTCCTCATGCCTACCCCTTGCCAGGAATTTATGCGTCGGGTAGACATTGGCTCTAAGCTGGAGGGCCGTTATAAGTTTACGGTGAGGTATGCCCTCATGCTGCCTTATCCAGGCATTACTGATGACATTGTTCCCAAAATTCTCAATGCCATGGCCTTGAGCAACCAGATGTACCCACCTCTCAAACTCAATTTTCCACCAACTGCAAGGTCTTAGATAGCGGACTCTGGAAGCGGGCGACCCCCATTCCGACTGGGCTTCAACACCACCACCACCAGCCTCTGGTAAGGGTTCCCAAATCGACGGGATGGACTCTTGTCTCCCTCCTGCTTTTATCCATAGTCTCTCAAACACCTGTTCCAGCTGTTCATCCTTCAAAAAATCAACAAGAGTCTCATCCGAAGACTGTGCCAATCTATGAAGTCTCCGCACTTGTATACTTGGAATTAGCGCCACCAACTTGATGACACCCAAACTGCCATCCTTAAAGCTTGAATACAAGATCGCATCACATGTACTCGGTGGAAGGTGAAGCCAATCCTTGACCATTTTTTGAATTAGCAGGTCAACGGTTTCGAGTAGGCCCACACGAACCTCTGTATGGTCGGCCAGATATATCAGTCTAGGGATGTTATAGGTCTGGAGTATATCGACCTTCTGAAAAGGCTTCAGGGGTGAAGACCCAATCCGCTGAAGCCAATCTGTCAGTTTCTCTGGCAATCCAGAATCAGCAAAACCAGTCCAGGGGTCAACCCATGTGCCAAGATATTTTTCTGAGCTCCCTGGGTTGATCATGTTTAGGAGGGATCCACTTATCACCCACGCAGGACAGTCATTGATGGTATACGAGTCCCTGCTCGGCTTGATGTAAAAGCCGTGACATTTCTCCCCCTTTGTATGGAGACCTGTTAGCTGACAAAAGGTCTCTAGAATTTTGATGTTATGCTGCATGCCATCCCAAGAATCGCTCAGTAGCACTAGGTCATGAGCAAACGCCATGGCCGTAACTTTCCATCCACCACGCTGGAACCCACAACCTTCACTTTCGAGTTTACATAGAAGGGGATCCATCACCAAATTGAACAGCAAGGGTGACATAGGGTCTCCTTGCTTGACACCAGAGCGAATGGAAATGGGATCCATTTTATCCTTCCCAATGGAGGTGTACATTTTAGTATCACGGTACATCTCCCTCACCAACTGCAATACGTGTGAATCCACACCCCTCTGCCTCAGACCCTCAAGTACATGCTGATGACACACAGTAAGTACATGCTGATGACACACGGTGTTGAAAGCCTTGGCAATGTCCACAAACACAACCCCCAGATGTTTATGCTCCCGTTTCGACCTTTTGACCACAAGTTGCAACAACTTGAGGTTCTCGGCACAACCTGACGCGCAAATAAAACCCCGTTGCCGGGGATTAATTGGACATGGCCGAGACAGTCTCGCCGTAGCGATCCTGGAAAACAGCCTAATCACCATAGAACCAATGGTGATAGGCCTCCAGTTATTGATATCACCAAGTCTGTTCACCGCAACAGACTTGAGTATCAAAACCGTCCGGCAGTCCCGCAGCGCGTCAGGGATTGTACTGGCAATCAACCAGAGGTTGTAGATCTCAGACAACCGGGAAAACTTAGGGTCTTTTTTAATAAGATGACCCACCGTGACCTCATCTGGTCCGGGAGCGGAGGTTTTACACATCTCGCTCATGTTCTTATCCACCTCTTTCTCAGTAATTAAGGCCTCAAAAATGGTGTTATCAGTCTCCATAAATAGAGGAAAATTAACAAGGCCCCCAAACTCAACAGATATATCCCATTGCTTTTTAAAGTGCTCATGAACAACACCAGATGGAAGTTGGCATTGCAAGGCTTCCGTGCTGTCCAAGATAATACGCGCCAGACGCCTTCTATGCACCTCGTATAACCTCTGATATCTCGGATATTTACTCCTCTTTATGGCCCTCTTTTGCATCCAATTTGTTGGCGTTTTGGATGCCTTCCGGCCTTTGGAAGCCTGTGACTTCTGACCCTTGGATTTAGATTTAACATTCTGGCCCGCCCCAACCAGAACACCAAGAAACTCATCGTAAACGTCATTCATCACCTGCTGCGGATCTTGCCCATCAAGAATTTTCTTGAAGGCCTCCCGGTACATCATGAATCTGCCCGCCGATAACCCCACTTCGATGACTCTGCAGTATTGGAGCCTCAACTGACCCTCCTTAGGCAACTGAGCAGACCCGGAGCCTTGCACAGCCCCACCTTCCGGTTCAGCCTGATCTTTAATGGAGGGACCTCTCGCCAGAAGGTGCCTCTTATCACTGATCTGCTTTGCTGTTTTAGATGGTATATGCTCTGCAATAAGCTGGTTAATATTGCGATTACTGGCAAACCTCTCCACCAACTGCACCAGGAGAGCCTCCTCCTCCTCAGTGCATACACGTTTGTGAGCCCCTCGAGAAGATGACTCTTTGGGCCGGGAGGCCACAATCCGCTCCACATTCCTCACAAGAGGATGTCTAATCCTCTTGTGCTGGCTCAGGCCTGCCTTGGTGGCAAACCCTCTTTGGCACACCTCACAGGCCCACTCGACACATACTCTCGCTTTACAGCGTGGGACAAGGCAGGAGATGCTGTGGTAATTAAGATTTTGCTTACCACATTTCGAGCATCTGAAGATGACTTTTTCTCCCCGTGCGCCCTCTTTAGATGGTCAACCAGCCCTGACATCCTAGTAAACCAGGTATCACAGTGCAGACAAGTTGTTTTTTTGTCCGGGACAGACAAGACAGGTGTTTGACTCTTTGCACCGTCATCGCTGTGCCCGGGAAGAGCCTCAGGTGTTTTTGGCCCTTCTGCGCCTCTAACTGCGCACTCATCATCCTGGGCAGTCCCAATAGGGAAGATCTCATAAGCCTCAGGAAACTGTGCCAAACCCCCCCATCCAAATCCTTGATGAAACCCTTCTTCTATTATCATTGAGGAGTTAATGAACTCCAAACACACCAGATTGAATCCCTCCTCCCTGGGCAGAGGGGGTATAGATGGAACTGTGGCAACTTCAACCCTTAGATCTAATGGGTCCATCTGAGTGCCAGTAGATATACACCGTAAAGCCAAAGACTGTACCATCCTGTCAATTCAGGTAACAAATTAAAAGTCAAGTCCAAGTGAGGGTAGAATCAGTTAGCAGTCGGCCCTCTCCCGAACTGCCAGCTTTGTCCAACAACAGCCCATGGACAAGGCTTTGTGCAACAGCCTATAACTGTGCAAACTTTTTGTTTCTGCAGTTTCATGAAACTATTGTTGGGTGGTGAGTCCAACGACAGGGAGGGCCGATAGGCACCCTCACTCACACTGGGGCGGAAGTCGACTCTGTTACCACAAGGGTATCCGGCGGGGCCACGTGGAGGCGCGACTTCCACAGCTATGCCCAGTTAGTAACTATGCTCCCACCTTAAAAGAGTCATAGTTACTCCCGCCATGTATGATGTAGCTGTTAACCCCCACTGAATACTCCCTATGGGAGTTGGGATGGATGCAGTTGCTGCACAACCTGCTGTAGGATTATGCCAGAGATCAAGCAAGGGTCAGACTAATCACAGACCAATTAGCAGGAGAAGGGGCTTTGGCAGACCCAGACCAACAAGCTGCAAACCTTCCAAGGGCTGTCCTTAATGACATCAAGGATGCAGCTAAGAAACCCCTAATGCAGAATCCAGAAGCTAACAAGCCACAATTGGATTTTGCGGACATCAGGCAAGGCCCCACTGAGCCGTATTTGACTTTTTTAGACCAACTAAAATTGACCATCAAGAAATAAGTCACCAAAGACCAGGTACAAGAGGTTACTAAGACAATTGGCTGTGGTTAATTCTACTCCAGAATGTAAAAAGTCTTGTGTGTTTTACCATCAGAGCTGGAACTCACCATCCCTCAAATGGTGGAAGCATGCAATAAACTGGTCACCTCAGAACATACTGCCACCATCCAGGCACAAATATTGGCCAATGCTTTAAACAACTTTAGGCACCCAACTGGAGTTGTAAACTGCCATTTCCTCTGGTCATTTAGGCCCAGAACCACAGCCACAAGACGTCTTAATCATAGGACTAGACCGACATAACACAGAAGTCTTTCATGTGTTATCCACAGTTTTAACAGACACTTCAAGTGTGGTAATATGTTGTTTTACAATTGTTTTGATATAAAAGTTGGACCTTCTGTGTTAAGTTAATTATAATGGTTTCTCCCATGTACCCCATTCTGTTCCCTCAAATGGTTCAGTCCTAAGTTGTTTACTGTGGTGTTGTGTGTTTAAAAGAATGTTAATGTTGGTTCTGTTGTTTTCTGTTGAGAAATGGTTTGATCCTTAGCTCCCCCCATTTGATCCCCTCATGATGGTTCTTCCCAAGTTGTTTATCACCTACCTTTCCCGCCAGTGGCTTGCCCCTCAAAGCGATTGATCCTCTGCTCCTCCCCTTATGCCCTTTTAAGTTTCTTCCCCTCCTTATGGTGCTGCCCACTCCCCCTGCCTGTCATTGTAACCACCCCCCTTTATTTCGAGAATTTTCTGTATCAATCATCCCTAACCTGTTACATTATTTGCCTCCAGGGCTTCTTCCCTCCCCTGTGTAATCCTCATAAGTTTAACTGTGTTCTACATTCTTCCCCTGCCTTTAGGTTATTGGTTGTTCTGTCTCCCCTCCTATCACACCCACTCCCTTTATAAGTGCCTCCCCAGACCCCTCCTCTCTGACACTTGTCCCTGGATCCATCTGGGAATGAAGTTTCCTTGACACCAGCTCTTGTGGCCACAGAGAAGGCTACAGTTTACCACAAAGTTTTCCAGCCACTTGTCTGCCCATCACTGTGTCAGTCTCCCTGTTCCTCCCCTCATCCCTTATATGTCCCTGGCAATCCCAGTCACCCTACCCCTTGTTCCTGTCAGTCACGGTGTCACTCCCCTTGCGCTCTAGAATGTTTGCTGTCAGTCAGCCCTGCTTCAATGATTAATTGGTTTGAAAGGCTTCTTCCCTGAATACTCCCTACTGGTTTAGTTATGTGATGTAACCTTTCCCTAAGATTGACCACTGGTTAAGAGTGGTATCCACCCCTTGTACCATTCCCTCTTTAAAAATGCTAGCTGGACCCATTTTCTGTGTCTTTTGCTCCTGACTCCTTGAGAACATAAACTTTCCTTGGAAAATCAGGCGAGTGATCTTTCCCTGTTTCCTTCACCTCGGATTCCTCATGTTGAGCACCTACTGTGTCACTCACACCACAGCAATCACCGCCACCCTGTACAGTCTCATGTGTGCCCTCCAGCCACTAAGGGTGTGCTAGTCAGCAAACCTCCACCCTGTGGCTGCAGAGTGCAAGTCACCTTCAAAAAAAGGAAATTGCTGTTTTAGCTTGGTGTCCTAACCCACCTTCTTTTCTACCTGAAGGACTGGGTTTTGCTCAACCTTTATTAACTGAATTAATTAACCTTTATTAACCTGAATTTAACTGTTCAGTGTTCTTTCTACATAGGTCCTGAGACTGTGCAGGAGAAAACCTTTCTTATGGCAGAAAGTAATAACATACAAACCAGAGGAAATACAGGACACTAGCATTCCTGCTCAGCCTCAGGGACACTCAGGAATTGAGAGCTTGGGTGATATTTGCTTAAGGAGATAGGAGCATTTCTGCTGTGTCCCTGCAGTGCTCTCCATGGATGAATTGCAGCTGCCCAGCACACAGCCCTGTCCTGCAGCTTGGAGGAGAAGTCTGGGGCAGTGCTGCTCCCTGGCACACACTGGGCTCTTCTCCATGAGAACTTTACAGGATCCCTCTTGGTCCCTGATGCTGAGACACCAGAGCCAGAGGAACCCTTCTCTGAAGACAATAATCCTTGGGCGTCTGAAGCGTGCTGTGGGATTATCCCTAGTGCAGAGTACAAACATTGCCTCTTGCATTGTCTTTTCTCCTGCCAGGATCATCTCCTGGGCAAAAGGCTGAGACTGCTGGACCCTGTGAGCTGAGTGAGAACTATATTCTAGGGACTGCTGCAGCCTTGGTTGTGCTGCTGCTTGGCATACAGATTGGTGCCACAGTCATGTCAAATCACCTGAGCAGATACAAGTGAGCTGGCTTTCCTTTGAGTTACTTATTTCTTCTGAGGGCAATAAAGTATTGACACCATGCTGGAGTGCCAAGGCAGCTCCTAGCAGTGCTCTGTGGAAACTGCTACAGTGCAATTCATCCTTTGACTCTGCTCTTAATCAATATCTGTGAGGACTGTTCTCTAACCCCTGCAGCAGAGTTCACCCAGCTGTACAAGTACCTAGGGGAAGACATCTCACCTCAACCCATCGTTGTCATGGCTGAGTGCCTCTTAATAGAAAAACTGGATTTCATTGGAATCACCTCAGCCCACAGCATCCTGTCGTAAACATTACCAGTACCAAATGGAATATTTTATGTTACTAGAAAACTATATATTTCAGTGGTAATATATAAATAAATAGATTAATAAAGCAGTAAATTCCTGACAGTTGTGGCTGTTTCCGTTAGGGTAGAATGCACAGAGCTGGGAGCAGGATCGCAAGAGGACCTCTGAGAAGCTTGCACTGCAGTGCAGGACGTGTTTGTGCCAGCCTCAGCCTGCCTTCCCAGCAATGGACATTAAAAAGGCTTTCCTGCACCAGAATAAGGACACGCTGTTGAGGAGTGACATGCAGAAAATTCTCTGCAAGGCTCATTTGGGATGCTGCCCTGAATCAGGAAGGCCTCGGCAGAGAGGGAAGGATGTTCTGGGAAGGATGGCTGTCCAGTGCTGAGCACATCAGGGAGACCTGAGATGCTGACTTAGGTCATGGGGGATGTAGCAGTCCCTCCCCAAAGCGCTCAAAGGGGAGCAAGGAGCAGAAAGCTGGAGCTGGGCTGTGTGAGGTACAGAGGGGAAGGAATGTGATATTGGTCACATCACTAAAAATTAATTTAATAACAGAGACAATAATTATAATAAAAATGACAGTCTTTTCTCACTCACTATGGGAAAAAGTCAAAGGTGGAACAAAACACAGGAAGCGTGCTGTGGTGTTTTGCTTGAGCTAGTGCGGCAGTTGCAGGTTGTGTGTGGCTCCTTAATTGCTGTTTTGGGACTTAAGTTTTGCTTCAGGGAGATTAAGACTGGAATGTAGGATTGTGAAGAAGGAGGCTTTCCAGGAGGAAAGAAGTGACAGAGTGCCCATCTAAGATGGAGAAAGTGAGGAACTGCAAGAAACCAGCACAGCAGGGAACTGCTGTCCTGGGCTCATGACTCAGATTCACTGTGGTCCTGCCGGCCTTTCCCCATGCCCGCTCCAGCTCGAGCATCTAGAGCCAAAGCTGGAGGTGTGAGTGCAGCAAAGCTGTTGTCCAAGAAACGTGGCAGAGCTCTCTGAGGCTGACTGTTGCCTGCAGTGCATGGGGAGGATATTGTCAGCAGCAATTGCCAGAGAGATGCTTGAAGGCATCTCTGGACCCTGTGGGGTTTTGGAGGGTTTCTTATACTTCTGGCTCAGGCAGTAAAGATTGTCCCAAGACAATGCTATTCCCTTTGAAGTGGTGAGGAGGAACCACTGAGCTCCTCACCCTCATCCCTCTCCTCTCCACAGTAGCTCCAGCTCCACCTCTGGGCTGTCTCTCATGGGCCTCTCTCAGCAGCCTCTGAGATACTCTCCCTCCTGAGAGGGCAGCCCAAGGCTCTTTTCAGAAGAGAGCTCTCCCTCAAGCCTCGAACCAAGCCTCACAAACTCATGTCATATGGACATCCACACTTGCAGTCCTGCAAATGCACATGTGAACTGAGAGCTGTGGGACATATGCACTATTGTGCCCCGCAGTACCATTCCTGAAATGACTCGTCTGCTTCGAGGGAGCTGACAAGCCACTGCAGCACGAAAACACCTCTGGATTCAACGGGCTGCAGCAAAATCTGCCCCTGGGCTTTTCCTAGTGTGCGGCTCTGTCCAGTTTCCGGTCCATTGGTTGCACGCCAGATCCCTGTTCTCTCCCACTCCCTCTCTATCTTGCTGTCCCTCCAAAGCTTCCATAACGTCCATCCTGCCCCAGCTCAGACTTCGCTCTCTCCTGCTCCCTCCTGCTCATTCTGCGTCTCTTCCTCTTTGCCTGCTGCCCCTTCCCGCAGCTCTGCTCCCGTTCCCTGGCCCTCTTTTGCTCTCGTTGTCTCTTCGTTCTGCTTGCTGTCCCTGTCTCTTCTGTCTCTATTTCTCGGGTTCCGCTCCCTGTGCCACGCTCGGCTCAGAGTCCCAGGCGAACTGCCCCGGCAGCCGTTCTCAGCAGCCGGGACACGTCGGGGAGCTCTGCTGCAGCGGCACGACAGCGGCGAATCGGGCCCAGGAGAGACGCCTCGGCCCCGGGGCCGGAGCGGGGCCGCTCCGAGCCAGCGGGAGCAGCTGGAGCCGCGGCCCGGGAAGCGGGGCCGGCACAGCCCCACAGCCCCGTGCTCGCCCCTCACGGCCCCGTGAGACATGGCGGCAGCGGGGGCAAGGAGGCCGCGGGCTGCGGGCAGCGCTGCCTCCCTCCCGGGCCACACGCGGCAGGCGGCTTCAGCAGCACCACAGGTGGTCTGGGGACACTGGTCCCTCAGCTGGTGACGAGCCGCCGAGCAGCACAATGCCGCGGAGGGTGTTTAGGGAGAGACTGGGTGTTTAGCCAGTTAAGGAACAAAGGGCAGTGTTCATCGTGCCTCCCCTCGGGCACGAATGGAGGGCCTGTGAGAAAAGGCTGCTCACTTTGAAAATTTAAAAAGGATTATTAAATCTTAACAAAAATACAACAGAGGACTCCATAGGGCAAAGGTTACAGAACTGGGTAATGCCCTCGTGGATACCACGTGACCAGTTCCTCTTCAAGACGGATGTTCAAGTTTTTTATACCCCTGGGAATTGCATCAGGCAGCCCTGGCCCCTCCCAGAGTCTGTCAGCCAGCTGTTCTTTGCCATTTCTCGATGGAGACTGCTTGCTTGTAACTTGATTGGAGGTCACGTGTTACCAGGCCGCACCCCCTAGGCAGCAAGCTTTTCCATTCCCAGCTGCCCCAAGTAAGGGACAGGTGTGCATGCCTCCTTTTTATCTGTCCTAGACAACCCCAGCTGTCTGATGGTCTCAATACAGGGGCGCAAAGGGAACTATGGGGAGAACAGAGGGCATCTAAACTACAATAACATCACTATACATCACTAAAGCTTTTCTTAATATTCACACAATAGTTATCTTTTAATTACGAGAGACAATCATCTCATAATCCATCTGTACCAGGCCCGAGATGGCCTTCAGACCCAATGCCCAGGCAGCTGGGCAGTGAGCCTGGGTTCTGGCTAGGAGACGTCACCCAAGACACCGTCCAGCCTGGTTTGGCCCTCTGCTCATTATGTGCTGCAGCCTTCAAGGTGGACAGTGATCTGTTCTTGCTTCAGAGGATGGCATTGGGCGAGTTTTTGCAGCTTGTCAGCTGAAGACTGCTTATGAACCTCGGAGAGACACCCCAGGGGTGGAAATCTGGCAGTGCCTCTGTGCTTGCAGCTCTAAACCCCTGGGGCTTAATTGGGGCAATTATACCAAAGGCGCATTGTAAGGCTTTCCAAGACATTATGAGTGTAGGGTGCCTGGCACACAGAAGTGAAGAATATTTCCTACCCAGAAGAGCTGGTCAGCTAAAAGGCCATGCCTGTTAACTGTTATCTGCAGCAACTGACACATTTTTGTGTGTTCTGTGGCAGTACCACATGGAGTCAGAGGACAAGCACGAGGGAGTTCATGGCCTCTAGATGATTGCTTGAGGGATCTGGGGCGTATGTGGTATTCACTTCTGCCACTTGCAGTGACCCAGGCACAAGGAAGGTTCTAGAGGTGAATATCTGGCACCCTGGTGTTCCCAGCAGGAGTGTGGGGCTTTGACTGTGGGTTACCCTACAGGACACCAGGCCTGATGGTGGCACATGGGCTATGTCTGCCTCAAAGGGAAAAAGGATCTTGGCTCAGGAGTTAGTGGAGCTTCTTAAGAGAGCTTGAAGTAGGATTGGAAGTGGAAAGGGAATAGAATACACCAGGCTCACTTGGGAGAAGTGTGAGCACTGCACACCCATGTTTGTGTGACAGTGGAGGATGGAAGTAGTGCTGCCATCAGAGGTGATGAAACTGTAGCAGAAGTAATGGGAAAAGCAGGTTTCTTGCCAGAATGCTGTCAGACAAAAATACTACCATGGAAAGACATTTTTGTTTGGTTTTTTTACAGCTGCATTCAATACAGGGTTTCTGATAGGGGATTTTTGAGGAATAAGACGTGAGTGCCTCTGCATTCCCATTCAAAGTGCTGCTTCCCCGAATACATCAACCCTTCTCCATTTTGCTCCTTCCATTCCTCTGCAGAATAAGGAAATTCAAGAGAGGGGAGGACCAGGGATTCATAGGCAACATGGGTGTACATTGGGAAGTTCACAGACACCACTTTGTCATGAGGTCACAGAGCTCGGTTTGATGTGAGGTTCCACAGCCCCAATGTGTTGTTCAGTGCTCGCTCTGGGCAACACTGCAGCAGCAGCAGCAGCAGCAGCAGCAGCAGCAGCAGCAGCAGCAGCAGCAGCAGCAGAACGTTGCGAGCAGGGGGGATCATGGTCCGGAGCCACTTCCTCCTGCTCCTCTTTCTCCTGGCCCTGCAAGCCCAGAATGCCCAGAGTGCTCCAGCACCTGGGCAGGGAGCAGGTAGGCAGGCAGGGGGCAGCACACAGCCCTGGCTGGCAGCAGCGGGGCTAGGACTAGGGCTGGCTGAGCCAGGAGGCCACCACGGTGTGGGCAGTGGGGCAGACACACCAGGAGTGGTGTGAGGGGCTGCAGCTGCTTGACGGTGCAGCATGGAGAGAGGTTCCTAAGGGGCAAGGAGGTGGGAAGGGGCAGTTCATGTCCAGAACCTCAGCACTGGTAATCCATCACTCCGCTCTGGTTATCACTCAGCTCTGATTATCCAGCCTCCCGGCATGGCTCCAGGCCTGATCAACCCATTGGATATGTGGGCAGACCATGGCTTTTCACTTCATGTGAGAGCTGCCAGCTCAGTGTCCCAAGGGCAGCCAGACCCCCCTGCAGCTGTGAGAATACAGAACCACCTGTGTGTGCCCTGTCAGTACCTTCCCTATCCAGGCCTTGAGGTGTGACCATGAGGGCAGTGCATGTGATGGTAACTTCTTTTGGTGTTTGGTTGTAATTGTGGACACAGACAATGCTCTTTCAACCCCTGAGCTAGAGTCAGACACCATGCTGATTCCGAGCTGGTACCTTAGGCGTGAGTAATCAGTCTCTACTGCCTTCACAAGAATGAGCACTCCTTTTCCCTGTGGTATTCATGACAAATACACCTTCATAGGTATAACATCCTTTTCTAAATCTGACATAGGGAAGAATTATGATGCGGTTCCTGAAGGATTTCCTGAAGGATTCCCTAATGTTGCAGAGGAGCTCCTGACAGCCTTGGATGAAGACCCATCTGGTTAGTTTATCCCATTCTGTTAACCCTGGGATCTGGGAAGCCGAGCTTTTGGTTGCTGTAGGGATGTGCTGTATCCTGGACAGCCAGAAGCGCTCAGTCAGAGTCTTGCTGCAGGGACACTCCATTTCACACCTCCTGGAGTGAGCCATAGAGATGGTCCAGCACAGCGTCTGCTCACAGCTGTGATTCCAGATGATTGCCAGGGGCATCTCCAGCTGCTGCTGCAGATGTACCATTACTGGCCAGAGCTGCTGTGTGCAGACATTGGCATCCAGATGTTGGGAAAAGGCCTGTGCTGAAATTGTGTTTGCCTCACACTCAGCGCGGCATGGAGGCAGAAATAATATCCCATGAAGTCTTGGCTGCCCCTGCCAAACCTCAGGCTCAGGGATGGGTTGAAGCTGGACCCCAAGTGTGAGGGTGGACCTGAAGGTATTCCTTCTGTGGGTCATTTGGTCAATTAAGTCTTGGGTGGTTTGGGTCTGCATTTCTTGTTGCATTGCAAAAAATCCAGCTGTCGATTCCTCTTGTCTTTGGGGACAGCGGGCTCCTCACTGCTAATTGCTACTTCCAGGCCTTGGTACCCTGCTTGTGGTAAGGGGCAGTGGCTTCTGGTTAAAGTGTCCTATGTTTTTTCTGTAGAGACAGATTCTGAGACTTTGCCAGAGACCTTCCCTATGGAAGAAAATGACAGTGTGCCAGGCCCAGATGAAGAAAGAGAAGCAATACAGGACACCAGCACAGTTGCTAAGCCTCAGGAGTATTCAGGTGAGTGCTTGGGCAATGCTGTCTTGGAAGAAGAGGAGCATTTCTGCTGTGTCCCTGCAGTGCTCTCCATGGATGAATTGCAGCTGCCCAGCACACAGCCCTGTCCTGTAGCTTGGAAGAAAAAACTGGGGCAGTGCTGCTCCCTGGCACACACTGGGCTCTTCCCCATGAGAACTTTGTGGGATCCCTCTTGGTCCCTGTTGCTGTGACACCGGAGCCAGAGGAACCCATCTCTGAAGATAATAATCCTTGGGCATCTGAAGCGTGCTGTGGGACTATCCCTAGTGCAGAGTACTAACATTATCTCTTGCATTGTCTTTTCTCCTGTCAGAATCAGCTGCTCGGCAAAAAGCCGAGACTCCTGAACAGTGGGAATTCAGCAAGAAGTACCTCCTAGCGTCTATTGCAGTCTCGTCTGTGCTGCTGCTTGTAGCAGTGGTTGGGTACATAGTCATGTATCAGCTGCTGAAGAGAGACATGTGAGTTATTCATTGCTGCCATTGGCAATGAAGTTTTTGCTCCCTGCTGGAGTGCCCAGGCAGCTCTGTGGAAACTGCTGCATTGCAATGTATTAGCTGTACTCCAAATTCGTATCTATGAGGAGTCTTGGAAATCTTTTTCTGCAGTAGGGCCCAGGAAGACAAAGAGGCAACAGGACAAGACTGGGACTCTTCCTGGGAAAGCTGTGGCCTGCTTAGAGTTGAAACAGAATCAGGAGAAGGATCAGGAAGTGGCGAGAGACCCCAAGCCAAGAGGGTCGGGGACAGCTGCCCTCTGTTTCCTGAGATCTTTGCAGCAGAGCTTGCCCAGCTGTACAAGAACAAGCGTGCAGACCCATCACCTCTGTCCACGTGTCCCTTCTGTGCTCTGGCTGATGGTGCCACTTCACGGGACTACTGGATTACCCTGGACTCACCTCAGCCCACGGCATCCTGGTGCCCCTGCTACCAGTACCAGGAGGAATACTTTATGTTGGAGGATGAAGATTAGTGATAGTGATAGTCATAAATAGTGATAGTGATTCTGTTAGTGACAGTAATACTTGATGTTAAAGCATGGTGATTATTTTAGTGATAGTGATACTGATAGTTTTAGTGATAATGATAGCAATACTTTCTATTAGCGGATGATGATTGTTTTTGTGATTTTGAAAATAAATCTATTTCCAAAAGTAGTAAGTTCTTGCCTGTTGTCATGGTTTGACTCTGGCGCAATGCCAGTGCTCCCATTAAAATACATTCTCTCTGGTGTCTACTGTGAGATGTGACCGGAAATAGAACAAAGCAAGCTCCAACTTAGGAATAAAGGGGGAAAAAAAACTTTATTAACTTACAACTATATTTATAAAAAGAAACACACAAAGAACTCAGAATGGAAACTTTCTAAAAACATTCCTTCTCCTCCTCCCACCAAATTCCTAATACATGACAGTACCACCATACCTTGGATTCTCAATTCAGTTACCAACCCTCGATCACTAACTCTCAGTCTATCACCACTCTTCAGATAATCAGTTCTCAGTTCATCAAGAAGAGAGGAGTCCCTCTTGCACCATTTCTATGTCACACGTGGCACCGCCTGGAGAACATTTGTTATTGTGCCCTCTTCCTTCTATGTTCAGTGCTCTCACCACTGCGCAGGGACCAGAGCTGCTTCTAGGGTTTTCCTTTTAAGGGTGCTTTGCCCCGTTCTGAAAGAGCACAGTCTCTTACTTTTGGGACACTTGTCACCCCCTGGGGCTGAAGTGTCTCAAGAACAGAGGTCTTCTCCTTCACCAAAGATTGAGGGCACCACCACCCTTCTCACCCATCATCTCTGTTCACGCACTCTTTCACATCACATCTCACTGCACTTTCTTGGCTCTGAGCCATTGCATCCCATGAAACGCAGTCTCTGTCACAGGAAAAATGGTTCTGTCCATGGCTATACAAGAAAAGTCTAGCCAAAGGCCACTCCATCATCTCCTCTCACCTAAGATTCTTCGCAACTTCTCTCAGATATCTTTCACTTACACCATCTTGCATCACACTTGCCCATTTCCTGCTATTCCATCTCTATCTCTCTCTTCATTCAGCTCCAGGAAGATCAGAATTTGTAAGGTTTTCATCATCTAAGAAAAGGGTTTAAATATGAGGCTCTGCCTGTCCAGTACTCCCACGCTGCCCTGCCAGCAGGCACCTTCTCATCACCCCCCTTCTCCTTCCCTGCCGGCCATGCTGCCAGCACATGAGATCAAATTTCAAAGTGGCACAAGCTCTCTCTCTCTCTCTCTCTCCCTCTCTCTCTCTCACTCTCTCTCTTTGGGGGGCTCCCTGATGTCTCTCAGAGTTCTTCCACCCTTCCATCTTGCAGAGGTCTTCACCTCCCTTCTCTGTCCAAGGCCTTGGCCTACCTCACTCAGGCCTCGTGGCTTCCCCTCCCCCGCCCCCCAGCCCAGAGCCAGGCGGGGGAGGTCTGACCTCTTTCAGGGATGGAACCCAAGAGAGCTTCACCCTCAGACTTCTCTGCTTTTAACCCACCTGGGTTCTCAGATGCGTATCCATGTCCTCAGTGCCCACGCCAGGTGCCAATATTCAAATCTGAGCACTTATTGGTTTGACCACAGCAGGGCAAAAATTCACTTCCTCTCAAACCAGGACACCTGTTGCGGCTGTTTCTGTTGGGGTAGAATGCACAGAGCTGGGAGCAGGGCTGAGGCTGTGACAGGAGTGCTGAGAAACTTGCACTGCCAGTGCAGGACGTGTTTGTGCCAGCCTCAGCCTACTTTCCCAGCAATGGACATTAAAAAGGCTTGCCTGCACCAGAACAAGGACACGCTGTTGAGTGACATGCAAAAACTTCTCTACGAGCTCATTTGGGATGCTGCCCTGAATCAGGAAGGCCTCGGCAGAGAGGGAAGGATGTTCTGGGAAGGATGGGTGTCCAATGCTGAGCACATCAAGGAGACATGAGATGCTGACTTAGATCATGGGGGAAGTGACAGTCCTTCCCCAAAGCGCTCAAAGAGGATCAAGGAGCAGAAAGCTGGAGCTGGGCTGTGTGAGGTACAGAGGGGAAGGAATGTCATATTGGTCACAGGAGCCTCTGGATGATTGCTTGAGGGATCTGGGGCGTATGTGGTATTCACTTCTGCCACTTGCAGTGACCCAGGCACAAGGAAGGTTCTAGAGGTGAATATCTGGCACCCTGGTGTTCCCAGCAGGAGTGTGGGGCTTTGACTGTGGGTTACCCTACAGGACACCAGGCCTGATGGTGGCACATGGGCTATGTCTGCCTCAAAGGGAAAAAGGATCTTGGCTCAGGAGTTAGTGGAGCTTCTTAAGAGAGCTTGAAGTAGGATTGGAAGTGGAAAGGGAATAGAATACACCAGGCTCACTTGGGAGAAGTGTGAGCACTGCACACCCATGTTTGTGTGACAGTGGAGGATGGAAGCAGTGCTGCCATCAGAGGTGATGAAACTGTAGCAGAAGTAATGGGAAAAGCAGGTTTCTTGCCAGAATGCTGTCAGACAAAAATACTACCATGGAAAGACATTTTTGTTTGGTTTTTTTACAGCTGCATTCAATACAGGGTTTCTGATAGGGGATTTTTGAGGAATAAGACGTGAGTGCCTCTGCATTCCCATTCAAAGTGCTCCTTCCCCGAATACATCAACCCTTCTCCATTTTGCTCCTTCCATTCCGCTGCAGAATAAGGAAATTCAAGAGAAGGGAGGACCAGGGATTCATAGGCAACATGGGTGTACATTGGGAAGTTCACAGACACCACTTTGTCATGAGGTCACAGAGCTCGGTTTGATGTGAGGTTCCACAGCCCCACTGTGTTGTTCAGTGCTCGCTCTGGGCAACACTGCAGCAGCAGCAGCAGCAGCAGAACGTTGCGAGCAGGGGGATCATGGTCTGGAGCCACTTCCTCCTGCTCCTCTTTCTCCTGGCCCTGCAAGCCCAGAATGCCCAGAGTGCTCCAGCACCTGGGCAGGGAGCAGGTAGGCAGGCAGGGGCCAGCACACAGCCCTGGCTGGCAGCAGCGGGGCCAGGACTAGGGCTGGCTGAGCCAGGAGGCCACCACGGTGTGGGTAGTGGGGCAGACACACCAGGAGTGGTGTGAGGGGCTGCAGCTGCTTTACGGTGCAGCATGGAGAGAGGTTCCTAAGGGGCAAGGAGGTGGGAAGGGGCAGTTCATGTCCAGAACCTCAGCACTGGTAATCCATCACTCCGTTCTGGTTATCACTGAGCTCTGATTATCCAGCCTACCAGCCTGGCCCCAGGGGTGACCTACCTATTGGTCATGTGGGCACGCCATGGCTTTTCACTTCATGTGAGAGCACCTCAGTGTCCCAAGGGCAGCCAGACCCCCCTGCAGCTGTGAGAATACAGAACCACCTGTGTGTGCCCTGTCGGTACCCTCCCCATGCAGGCCTTGAGGTGTGACCATGAGTGCAGTGCATGTGATGGTAACTTCTTTTGGTGTTTGGATGTAGTTGTGGACACAGACAATGCTCTTTCAACTGCTGAGCTAGAGTCAGACACCATGCTGATTCCGAGCTGGTACCTTAGGCGTGAGTAGTCAATCTCTACTGCCTTCACAAGAATGACCACTCCTTTTCCCTGTGGTATTCATGACAAATACACCTTCATAGGTATAACATACTTTTCTAAATCTAACATAGGGAAGAATTATGATGCGGTTCCTGAAGGATTCCCTGAAGGATTCCCTGATGTTGCAGAGGAGCTCCTGACAGCCTTGGATGAAGTCCCATCTGGTTAGTTTATCCCATTCTGTTAACCCTGGGATCTGGGAAGCTGAGCTTTTGGTTGCTGTAGGGATGTGCTGTATCCTGGACAGCCAGAAGCGCTCAGTCAGAGTCTTGCTTCTGGGACACTCCATTTCACACCTCCTGGAGTGAGCCATAGAGATGGTCCAGCACAGCGTCTGCTCACAGCTGTGATTCCAGATGATTGCCAGGGGCATCTCCAGCTGCTGCTGCAGATGTACCATTACTGGCCAGAGCTGCTGTGTGCAGACATTGGCATCCAGATGTTGGGAAAAGGCCTGTGCTGAAATTGTGTTTGCCTCACACTCAGCACAGCATGGAGGCAGAAATAATATCCCATGAAGTCTTGGCTGCCCCTGCCAAACCTCAGGCTCAGGGATGGCTTGAAGCTGGACCCCAAGTGTGAGGGTGAACCTGAAGGTGGGTCATTTGGTCAATTAAGTCTTGGGTGGTTTGGGTCTGCATTTCTTGTTGCATTGCAGAAAATCCTGCTGTTGAATGTCTTGCTCCTTAGACAGCCACTGTCTTTGGGGACAGCAGGCTCCTCACTGCCACTCGCCAGAATGCTCAGGCCTTGGTACCATGCTTGTGGTAAGGGGCAGTGGCTTCTGGTTAAAGTGTCCAATGTTTTTTGTGTAGAGACAGATACTGAGACTTTGTCAGAGACCTTCCCTATGGAAGAAAATGACAGTGTGCCAGGCTCAGATAAAGAACTAGAGGCAATACAGGACACTGGCATACCTGCTCAGCCTCAGGGACACTCAGGAATTGAGAGCTTGGGTGATATTTGCATAAGGAGATAGGAGCATTTCTGCTGTGTCCCTGCAGTGCTCTCCATGGATGAATTGCAGCTGCCCAGCACACAGCCTTTTCCTGCAGCTTGGAGGAAAAGTCTGGGGCAGTGCTGCTCCCTGGCACACACTGGGCTCTTCTCCATGAGAACTTTACAGGATCCCTCTTGGTCCCTGATGCTGAGACACCAGAGCCAGAGGAACCCATCTCTGAAGACAATAATCCTTGGGCGTCTGAAGCGTGCTGTGGGATTATCCCTAGTGCAGAGTACAAACATTGCCTCTTGCATTGTCTTTTCTCCTGCCAGGATCATCTCCTGGGCAAAAGGCTGAGACTGCTGGACCCTGTGAGCTGAGTGAGAACTATATTCTAGGGACTGCTGCAGCCTTGGTTGTGCTGCTGCTTGGCATACAGATTGGTGCCACAGTCATGTCAAATCACCTGAGCAGATACAAGTGAGCTGGCTTTCCTTTGAGTTACTTATTTCTTCTGAGGGCAATAAAGTATTGACACCATGCTGGAGTGCCAAGGCAGCTCCTAGCAGTGCTCTGTGGAAACTGCTACAGTGCAATTCATCCTTTGACTCTGCTCTTAATCAATATCTGTGAGGACTGTTCTCTAACCCCTGCAGCAGAGTTCACCCAGCTGTACAAGTACCTAGGGGAAGACATCTCACCTCAACCCATCGTTGTCAAGGCTGAGTGCCTCTTAATAGGAGAGCTGGAATCACCTGAGCCTACACCGTCCTGATGTAAATGTTGCCAGTACCAACTGGAATATTTTTTGTTACTAGAAAATATACGTATTTCAGTGGTAATATACAAATATATAGATTTCTAAAAGCAGTAAGTTCTTGCCTGTTGCGGCTGTTTCTGTTGGGGTATGTAGTATCTCATGCGGAGGAAGGAGGGCCAGAAATACTCTGGGATGATCCAACACTTTAAGCTGTAGTGACAACTCAAAATCTTTTCCCATAGTTCTTTGTTCTCTATGCTAATTGCTGTTGTGACACCACTCGCAGTCCCTTCCCCACTTCCAAATTGTTCACTGTTTCCTACTTCCTAGTTCGTTCATGTATGCTTCCTGTACCTCCCCATTGGTTGTTATCCACTCACTCTGCCTCCATACCGCCCCTTATCCTTTTACTCATTGTTTCCCAGTTGCTTTACCCTGCCTGTCCCTAGTCAGTTATATACCCTTGACCCTCCTCTGCTTGGGGCTTCAGCCTCTCTGTAATAAACAGCGGTTGGAACCCCAAACAGAAGGCCTCTCCTGTTTTCTTTGGCTTTGCTGCTGTCATCTGCCTATGTGAGCGTCTGGTGCTCATTTGGGCTATTCCCCCTTCATCCAGGGAGACGCTCTTGGGAAGGCAGCTTCCTTGGCGATATCTGCCGCGTGGTCACGGGGCAGAATGCACAGAGCTGGGAGCATGGCTGGGGCTGTGAAAGCAGCTCTGACAAACTTGCAGTGCCAGTACAGGACCTGTTTGTGCCAGCCTCAGCCTGCCTTCCCAGCAATGGACATTAAAAAGGCTTTCCTGCACCAGAATAAGGACACGCTGTTGAGGAGTGACATGCAGAAAATTCTCTGCAAGGCTCATTTGGGATGCTGCCCTGAATCAGGAAGGCCTCGGCAGAGAGGGAAGGATGTTCTGGGAAGGATGGCTGTCCAGTGCTGAGCACATCAGGGAGACCTGAGATGCTGACTTAGGTCATGGGGGATGTAGCAGTCCCTCCCCAAAGCGCTCAAAGGGGAGCAAGGAGCAGAAAGCTGGAGCTGGGCTGTGTGAGGTACAGAGGGGAAGGAATGTGATATTGGTCACATCACTAAAAATTAATTTAATAACAGAGACAATAATTATAATAAAAATGACAGTCTTTTCTCACTCACTATGGGAAAAAGTCAAAGGTGGAACAAAACACAGGAAGCGTGCTGTGGTGTTTTGCTTGAGCTAGTGCGGCAGTTGCAGGTTGTGTGTGGCTCCTTAATTGCTGTTTTGGGACTTAAGTTTTGCTTCAGGGAGATTAAGACTGGAATGTAGGATTGTGAAGAAGGAGGCTTTCCAGGAGGAAAGAAGTGACAGAGTGCCCATCTAAGATGGAGAAAGTGAGGAACTGCAAGAAACCAGCACAGCAGGGAACTGCTGTCCTGGGCTCATGACTCAGATTCACTGTGGTCCTGCCGGCTTTTCCCCATGCCCACTCCAGCTCGAGCATCTAGAGCCAAAGCTGGAGGTGTGAGTGCAGCAAAGCTGTTGTCCAAGAAACGTGGCAGAGCTCTCTGAGGCTGACTGTTGCCTGCAGTGCATGGGGAGGATATTGTCAGCAGCAATTGCCAGAGAGATGCTTGAAGGCATCTCTGGACCCTGTGGGGTTTTGGAGGGTTTCTTATACTTCTGGCTCAGGCAGTAAAGACTGTTCCAAGACAATGCTATTCCCTTTGAAGTGGTGAGGAGGAACCACTGAGCTCCTCACCCTCGTCCCTCTCCTCTCCACAGCAGCTCCAGCTCCACCTCTGGGCTGTCTCTCATGGGCCTCTCAGCAGCCTCTGAGATACTCTCCCTCCTGAGAGGGCAGCCCAAGGCTCTTTTCAGAAGAGAGCTCTCCCTCAAGCCTCGAACCAAGCCTCACAAACTCGTGTCATGTGGACATCCACACTTGCTGTCCTGCAGATGCACATGTGAACTGAGAGCTGTGGGACATGCATAGTCATGCCCTGCAGTACGATTTCTGAAATGCCTCGTCTGCTTCTGGGAGAGCTGACATGCCTCTTGGTCCCTTGTTGCTGAGACACCAGAGCCAGAGGAACCCATCTCTGAAGACAATAATCCTTGGGCATCTGAAGCACACTGTGGGATTATCCCTCTTGCAGTGTACAAACATTGCCTCTTGCATTGTCTTTTCTCCTGCCAGGGTCAGTCAGCTGCTGGGCAAAAATCCGAGACTCCTGGGCATCATAACCTGAGCAAGTAATACCTCCTAGGCTGCAGTAGGAAAATACCTCTGGATTCAACGGGCTGCAACAAAAACCCAGGGTTTCTCCTTGTGTGTTGCTCTCTCCACCTACCCGTCCCTTGGTTTCTCGCTGTGTCCCCGTTCTTTCCCAATGGAGCCGTGAGGGCCGAGCACGGGGCTGTGGGGCTGTGCCGGCCCCGCTTCCCGGGCCGCGGCTCCAGCTGCTCCCGCTGGCTCGGAGCGGCCCCGCTCCGGCCCCGGGGCCGAGGCGTCTCTCCCGGGCCCGATTCGCCGCTGTCGTGCCGCTGCAGCAGAGCTCCCCGCCGTGTCCCGGCTGCTGAGAACGGCTGCCGGGGCAGTTCGCCTGGGACTCTGAGCCGAGCGTGGCACAGGGAGCGGAACCCGAGAAATAGAGACAGAAGAGACAGGGACAGCAAGCAGAACGAAGAGACAACGAGAGCAAAAGAGGGCCAGGGAACGGGGGCAGAGCTGCGGGAAGGGGCAGCAGGCAAAGAGGAAGAGACGCAGAATGAGCAGGAGGGAGCAGGAGAGAGCGAAGTCTGAGCTGGGGCAGGATGGACGTTATGGAAGCTTTGGAGGGACAGCAAGATAGAGAGGGAGTGGGAGAGAACAGGGATCTGGCGTGCAACGAACGGACAGGAAACTGGACAGAGCTGCACATAAGGAGAAACCCAGGGGCAGATTTTGCTGCACCCCAATAAATGCAAACGTTTTTTCCTGCTGCAGCGGTTCCTCGGAGCCAGCGGGAGCAGCTGGAGCCGCGGCCCGGGAAGCGGGGCCGGCACAGCCCCACAGCCCCGCGCTCGCCCCTCACGGCCCCGTGAGAAATGGCGGCAGCGGGGGCAAGGAGGCCGCGGGCTGCGGGCAGCGCTGCCTCCCTCCCGGGCCACACGCGGCAGGCGGCTTCAGCAGCACCACAGGTGGTCTGGGGACACTGGTCCCTCAGCTGGTGACGAGCCGCCGAGCAGCACAATGCCGCGGAGGGTGTTTAGGGAGAGACTGGGTGTTTAGCCAGTTAAGGAACAAAGGGCAGTGTTCACCGTGCCTCCCCTCGGGCACGAATGGAGGGCCCGAGGTGGCACTCAGACCCAACATCAGGCAGCTGGGCAGCGTGCCTGGGTTCTGGCTAGGAGGTGTCACCAAGACACCCTTCAGCCTGGTATGGCTCATTATTGTGCTGCAGCCTTCAAGGTGGACAGTGATCTGTTCTTGCTTCCAGAGGATGGCATTGACCGAGTTTATGCAGCTTGTCAGCTGAAGACTGCCTATGAGCCTTGGAGAGACACCCCGGGGTGGAAAACAGGCAGTGCCTCTGTGCTTGCAGCTCTAAACCCCGGAGCTTAACTGGTGCTTCAGGGACAATTATACCATCAGGGAGTTCACAGACACCATTTTGTCATGAGGTCACAGGGCTCGGTTTGATGTGAGGTTCCACAGCCCCACTGTGTTGTTCAGTGCTCGCTCTGGGCAACACTGCAGCAGCAGCAGCAGCAGCAGCAGCAGCAGCAGCAGCAGCAGCAGCAGCAGCAGCAGCAGCAGCAGCAGCAGCACGTTGCGAGCAGGGGGGATCATGGTCCGGAGCCACTTCCTCCTGCTCCTCTTTCTCCTGGCCCTGCAAGCCCAGAATGCCCAGAGTGCTCCAACACCTGGGCAGGGAGCAGGTAGGCTGGCAGGGGCCAGCACACAGCCCTGGCTGGCAGCAGCGGGGCCAGGACTAGGGCTGGCTGAGCCAGGAGGCCACCACGGTGTGGGCAGTGGGGCAGACACACCAGGGGTGGTGTGAGGGGCTGCAGCTCCTTTACCGTGCAGCATGGAGAGAGGTTCCTAAGGGGCAAGGAGGTGGGAAGGGGCAGTTCATGTCCAGAACCTCAGCACTGGTAATCCATCACTCCGCTCTGGTTATCACTCAGCTCTGATTATCCAGCCTACCAGCCTGGCCCCAGGGGTGACCTACCTATTGGTCATGTGGGCACGCCATGGCTTTTCACTTCATGTGAGAGCACCTCAGTGTCCCAAGGGCAGCCAGACCCCCCTGCAGCTGTGAGAATACAGAACCACCTGTGTGTGCCCTGTCGGTACCTTCCCCATGCAGGCCTTGAGGTGTGACCATGAGGGCAGTGCATGTGATGGTAACTTCTTTTGGTGTTTGGATGTAGTTGTGGACACAGACAATGCTCTTTCAACCCCTAAGCTAGAGTCAAGACACCATGCTGATTCCGAGCTGGTACCTCAGGCGTGAGTAGTCAATCTCTACTGCCTTCACAAGAATGAGCACTCCTTTTCCCTGTGGTATTCATAAGAAATACACCTTCATAGGTATACCATACTTTTCTAAATCTAACATAGGGAAGAATTATGATGTGGTTCCTGAAGGATTCCCTGAAGGATTCCCTGATGTTGCAGAGGAGCTCCTGACAGCCTTGGATGAAGTCCCATCTGGTTAGTTTATCCCATTCTGTTAACCCTGGGATCTGGGAAGCTGAGCTTTTGGTTGCTGTAGGGATGTGCTGTATCCTGGACAGCCAGAAGCGCTCAGTCAGAGTCTTGCTGCAGGGACACTCCATTTCACACCTCCTGGAGTGAGCCATAGAGATGGTCCAGCACAGCATCTGCTCACAGCTATGATTCCAGATGACTGCCAGGGGCATCTCCAGCTGCTGCTGCAGATGTACCATTACTGGCCAGAGCTGCTGTGTGCAGACATTGGCATCCAGATGTTGGGAAAAGGCCTGTGCTGAATTTGTGTTTGCCTCACACTCAGCACAGCATGGAGGCAGAAATAATATCCCATGAAGTCTTGGCTGCCCCTGCCAAACCTCAGGCTCAGGGATGGCTTGAAGCTGGACCCCAAGTGTGAGGGTGAACCTGAAGGTGGGTCATTTGGTCAATTAAGTCTTGGGTGGTTTGGGTCTGCATTTCTTGTTGCATTGCAGAAAATCCTGCTGTTGAATGTCTTGCTCCTTAGACAGCCACTGTCTTTGGGGACAGCAGGCTCCTCACTGCCACTCGCCAGAATGCTCAGGCCTTGGTACCATGCTTGTGGTAAGGGGCAGTGGCTTCTGGTTAAAGTGTCCAATGTTTTTTGTGTAGAGACAGATACTGAGACTTTGTCAGAGACCTTCCCTATGGAAGAAAATGACAGTGTGCCAGGCTCAGATAAAGAACTAGAGGCAATACAGGACACTGGCATACCTGCTCAGCCTCAGGGACACTCAGGAATTGAGAGCTTGGGTGATATTTGCATAAGGAGATAGGAGCATTTCTGCTGTGTCCCTGCAGTGCTCTCCATGGATGAATTGCAGCTGCCCAGCACACAGCCTTTTCCTGCAGCTTGGAGGAAAAGTCTGGGGCAGTGCTGCTCCCTGGCACACACTGGGCTCTTCTCCATGAGAACTTTACAGGATCCCTCTTGGTCCCTGATGCTGAGACACCAGAGCCAGAGGAACCCATCTCTGAAGACAATAATCCTTGGGCGTCTGAAGCGTGCTGTGGGATTATCCCTAGTGCAGAGTACAAACATTGCCTCTTGCATTGTCTTTTCTCCTGCCAGGATCATCTCCTGGGCAAAAGGCTGAGACTGCTGGACCCTGTGAGCTGAGTGAGAACTATATTCTAGGGACTGCTGCAGCCTTGGTTGTGCTGCTGCTTGGCATACAGATTGGTGCCACAGTCATGTCAAATCACCTGAGCAGATACAAGTGAGCTGGCTTTCCTTTGAGTTACTTATTTCTTCTGAGGGCAATAAAGTATTGACACCATGCTGGAGTGCCAAGGCAGCTCCTAGCAGTGCTCTGTGGAAACTGCTACAGTGCAATTCATCCTTTGACTCTGCTCTTAATCAATATCTGTGAGGACTGTTCTCTAACCCCTGCAGCAGAGTTCACCCAGCTGTACAAGTACCTAGGGGAAGACATCTCACCTCAACCCATCGTTGTCAAGGCTGAGTGCCTCTTAATAGGAGAGCTGGAATCACCTGAGCCTACACCGTCCTGATGTAAATGTTGCCAGTACCAACTGGAATATTTTTTGTTACTAGAAAATATACGTATTTCAGTGGTAATATACAAATATATAGATTTCTAAAAGCAGTAAGTTCTTGCCTGTTGCGGCTGTTTCTGTTGGGGTATGTAGTATCTCATGCGGAGGAAGGAGGGCCAGAAATACTCTGGGATGATCCAACACTTTAAGCTGTAGTGACAACTCAAAATCTTTTCCCATAGTTCTTTGTTCTCTATGCTAATTGCTGTTGTGACACCACTCGCAGTCCCTTCCCCACTTCCAAATTGTTCACTGTTTCCTACTTCCTAGTTCGTTCATGTATGCTTCCTGTACCTCCCCATTGGTTGTTATCCACTCACTCTGCCTCCATACCGCCCCTTATCCTTTTACTCATTGTTTCCCAGTTGCTTTACCCTGCCTGTCCCTAGTCAGTTATATACCCTTGACCCTCCTCTGCTTGGGGCTTCAGCCTCTCTGTAATAAACAGCGGTTGGAACCCCAAACAGAAGGCCTCTCCTGTTTTCTTTGGCTTTGCTGCTGTCATCTGCCTATGTGAGCGTCTAGTGCTCATTTGGGCTATTCCCCCTTCATCCAGGGAGACGCTCTTGGGAAGGCAGCTTCCTTGGCGATATCTGCCGCGTGGTCACAGGGCAGAATGCACAGAGCTGGGAGCATGGCTGGGGCTGTGAAAGCAGCTCTGACAAACTTGCAGTGCCAGTACAGGACCTGTTTGTGCCAGCCTCAGCCTGCCTTCCCAGCAATGGACATTAAAAAGGCTTTCCTGCACCAGAATAAGGACACGCTGTTGAGGAGTGACATGCAGAAAATTCTCTGCAAGGCTCATTTGGGATGCTGCCCTGAATCAGGAAGGCCTCGGCAGAGAGGGAAGGATGTTCTGGGAAGGATGGCTGTCCAGTGCTGAGCACATCAGGGAGACCTGAGATGCTGACTTAGGTCATGGGGGATGTAGCAGTCCCTCCCCAAAGCGCTCAAAGGGGAGCAAGGAGCAGAAAGCTGGAGCTGGGCTGTGTGAGGTACAGAGGGGAAGGAATGTGATATTGGTCACATCACTAAAAATTAATTTAATAACAGAGACAATAATTATAATAAAAATGACAGTCTTTTCTCACTCACTATGGGAAAAAGTCAAAGGTGGAACAAAACACAGGAAGCGTGCTGTGGTGTTTTGCTTGAGCTAGTGCGGCAGTTGCAGGTTGTGTGTGGCTCCTTAATTGCTGTTTTGGGACTTAAGTTTTGCTTCAGGGAGATTAAGACTGGAATGTAGGATTGTGAAGAAGGAGGCTTTCCAGGAGGAAAGAAGTGACAGAGTGCCCATCTAAGATGGAGAAAGTGAGGAACTGCAAGAAACCAGCACAGCAGGGAACTGCTGTCCTGGGCTCATGACTCAGATTCACTGTGGTCCTGCCGGCTTTTCCCCATGCCCACTCCAGCTCGAGCATCTAGAGCCAAAGCTGGAGGTGTGAGTGCAGCAAAGCTGTTGTCCAAGAAACGTGGCAGAGCTCTCTGAGGCTGACTGTTGCCTGCAGTGCATGGGGAGGATATTGTCAGCAGCAATTGCCAGAGAGATGCTTGAAGGCATCTCTGGACCCTGTGGGGTTTTGGAGGGTTTCTTATACTTCTGGCTCAGGCAGTAAAGACTGTTCCAAGACAATGCTATTCCCTTTGAAGTGGTGAGGAGGAACCACTGAGCTCCTCACCCTCGTCCCTCTCCTCTCCACAGCAGCTCCAGCTCCACCTCTGGGCTGTCTCTCATGGGCCTCTCAGCAGCCTCTGAGATACTCTCCCTCCTGAGAGGGCAGCCCAAGGCTCTTTTCAGAAGAGAGCTCTCCCTCAAGCCTCGAACCAAGCCTCACAAACTCGTGTCATGTGGACATCCACACTTGCTGTCCTGCAGATGCACATGTGAACTGAGAGCTGTGGGACATGCATAGTCATGCCCTGCAGTACGATTTCTGAAATGCCTCGTCTGCTTCTGGGAGAGCTGACATGCCTCTTGGTCCCTTGTTGCTGAGACACCAGAGCCAGAGGAACCCATCTCTGAAGACAATAATCCTTGGGCATCTGAAGCACACTGTGGGATTATCCCTCTTGCAGTGTACAAACATTGCCTCTTGCATTGTCTTTTCTCCTGCCAGGGTCAGTCAGCTGCTGGGCAAAAATCCGAGACTCCTGGGCATCATAACCTGAGCAAGTAATACCTCCTAGGCTGCAGTAGGAAAATACCTCTGGATTCAACGGGCTGCAACAAAAACCCAGGGTTTCTCCTTGTGTGTTGCTCTCTCCACCTACCCGTCCCTTGGTTTCTCGCTGTGTCCCCGTTCTTTCCCAATGGAGCCGTGAGGGCCGAGCACGGGGCTGTGGGGCTGTGCCGGCCCCGCTTCCCGGGCCGCGGCTCCAGCTGTTCCCGCTGGCTCGGAGCGGCCCCGCTCCGGCCCCGGGGCCGAGGCGTCTCTCCCGGGCCCGATTCGCCGCTGTCGTGCCGCTGCAGCAGAGCTCCCCGCCGTGTCCCGGCTGCTGAGAACGGCTGCCGGGGCAGTTCGCCTGGGACTCTGAGCCGAGCGTGGCACAGGGAGCGGAACCCGAGAAATAGAGACAGAAGAGACAGGGACAGCAAGCAGAACGAAGAGACAACGAGAGCAAAAGAGGGCCAGGGAACGGGGGCAGAGCTGCGGGAAGGGGCAGCAGGCAAAGAGGAAGAGACGCAGAATGAGCAGGAGGGAGCAGGAGAGAGCGAAGTCTGAGCTGGGGCAGGATGGACGTTATGGAAGCTTTGGAGGGACAGCAAGATAGAGAGGGAGTGGGAGAGAACAGGGATCTGGCGTGCAACGAACGGACAGGAAACTGGACAGAGCTGCACATAAGGAGAAACCCAGGGGCAGATTTTGCTGCACCCCAATAAATGCAAACGTTTTTTCCTGCTGCAGCGGTTCCTCGGAGCCAGCGGGAGCAGCTGGAGCCGCGGCCCGGGAAGCGGGGCCGGCACAGCCCCACAGCCCCGCGCTCGCCCCTCACGGCCCCGTGAGAAATGGCGGCAGCGGGGGCAAGGAGGCCGCGGGCTGCGGGCAGCGCTGCCTCCCTCCCGGGCCACACGCGGCAGGCGGCTTCAGCAGCACCACAGGTGGTCTGGGGACACTGGTCCCTCAGCTGGTGACGAGCCGCCGAGCAGCACAATGCCGCGGAGGGTGTTTAGGGAGAGACTGGGTGTTTAGCCAGTTAAGGAACAAAGGGCAGTGTTCACCGTGCCTCCCCTCGGGCACGAATGGAGGGCCCGAGGTGGCACTCAGACCCAACATCAGGCAGCTGGGCAGCGTGCCTGGGTTCTGGCTAGGAGGTGTCACCAAGACACCCTTCAGCCTGGTATGGCTCATTATTGTGCTGCAGCCTTCAAGGTGGACAGTGATCTGTTCTTGCTTCCAGAGGATGGCATTGACCGAGTTTATGCAGCTTGTCAGCTGAAGACTGCCTATGAGCCTTGGAGAGACACCCCGGGGTGGAAAACAGGCAGTGCCTCTGTGCTTGCAGCTCTAAACCCCGGGGCTTAACTGGTGCTTCAGGGACAATTATACCACCAGGGGTTTCTGCGGGATTGCGCGTCGCTCGTGGAGGGGAAGAGGAGAGAGGGAAGACCCTCCACAGCAGCTTCTCCCACTTGAGGGGATCCTGGGCAGGTGGTCCAACTCCCAGGAGAGCTGTCTCCTCGATTGTCCTCACGCGTACACTATCCCGGATGGTTTAAAGAGGTCCAATCAGTTGAAGAAGGAGGACTCTGCACACTCTGCTGATTGTCCAACTGGGTTTATTGAAGGAGCAGTGAAGGATCGCAGGCAGGGTAGGCAGGAGAGAAGCAGGGAAACAACCAAGCTGAAGGGAAGCATGTGGCAAAAGAGCAAGGAGCTGGGCGGGAACAGGGTTTATACATTGTAACGGGTAGGAGGGACTAGGGTACAAGGAACCAATGGGATAGGGGACCAGGGGAGGAGCAGGATTGGAGTGATTGGGGATGTACAAATGAAATGAGGGGAAGAGGGTGGCACCAACATACAGGCCAATGGGGAAGGGGGAACCACAGAACTTTCTAGATCTTTGGGAGGAAGCCATAGTTGACGGACACCTATGGGGGAGTGCCCTCCCAAGGCATCTCCACCCCATTGTCCCTAGGGTCTCCTCCCACATCTCCCCCTTTTCTGTTTATTAAAAAAGCTTCCCCCAGACTCTTCTGCAGAGCCTTCTTAAAGCAACTGATTACAGTGAGTGCAATCACTAAGATGACGATGATCCATAAAAAACTCTTCAGGATGGAAATCAGCCATTCAGGGACCCCCCATTGTCCAAACAGCTTATCAAGCCAGTCGGCTGTCTTCTCAGTTTTGATGTTTCTAACTTGGTCCTGCAGTCCTTGGATGTGGGATTGAATCGAGGTGCTATGTGAGGATAAGTTGAAACAGCAAAGTCCCTCAAAGTCTTCACAGCCATGACCATGGGCAAGCAGAAGGAAATCAATGGCAGCTCTGTTCTGGAGTGTGGCGTGCCTGGTGGTTTCCTTGTCCGCCAAGAGGTCGGATAAGGCGGCGGACGTTGCGTTGGCCTGCTTACCCAACCAGCACCCCAGGTGAGAAAGCTCACCGAGGGCCTTAGCAGCGGCAACCCACGGAAGGAAGATGGACACTGCAACCCTCTTAGTGGTACCCCAATTATAAATTTGGCTATCGCAGTTAGGGTCGAATTCTTCAAAAGATCTTTTTTGGCGGGCCAATTTATTTTTCTTCCAATTATTTATTAAGGTGGAATTTGGGGTGAGGGTAGTTAGCTGGCCAAGGCTGCAGGGACCCCCTTTGATGTTAGAGGGGATTCCTGCCCAAACCCTGTCGCCGCAGATGAGAAACACTCCCCGTGGGAGCACCCTGGGATAGGACATGGACTTGGATGGTATGGTGCTGGTGTAATTGCACCATTCCGCTACATTGTACCGTTTATCATGGGGTGAGACATCTGTGCTTTGCGGTTTAGCGGTGGATTGCCGATTTAGTCTCGCCCTGTGCTCAAAGATGACACAGAAAGTAGCTTTGGTGGAGCCCAGTAGGTCTAATTCCTGGGGCTCCTGTGGTGCATGTGGGAAAATCCTCGTCCATCCATCCCAGGAGTCTGCAGGGTTGGGTTTCTTACCTACATAGGGATATTCATTTTGCGACAGGGGGATTCCTACCAGGCACGTGGAGAGCGGGTCATCCACACTTCCCATGGCCATGCATAGATTTTCCTGTTGGAGGGACTTCGCTAAGGTGACCCATACATTCTGTTTCGGCTGTGGAATGATCCACCCGCTGGCCACCTGGATGGTCAGTAGGAGACAGATGGTTGCAGCACCTGCGGCAGCAGACTTGGCGATGCCAGTGTTGTCAAGGGGGGGTCTCGGGATCATCATGGACGGGATGCTGATTTTATAAAGCATGCTCTGGAAAGAAGACATGTGTAAGTTTCACATCAACTGTCAGGGCCCATCTTTCTCTCCCCACGGCTCTATCAAGCCTCCCCCTTCTTTATATTTAAAGAAAAAGGAAGGGGAAAGGGGTGGAATACAGGGAAGAGCAAAGGGACAAGGGTCAGGCGGGGAAGAGTCAAAGGAAGGAGGGCTTGGGGAGGTCAACGTCTGAGGGCAGTGGATTGGAAGGGCTTTTAGGGTGACAGTAACTTGGGAAGGGTGGGGGTATGTCTAGGTCCGATATTTGGGTACAATCTGTGGGAGGGATGTATCGGCGCGTTATAAGGACTCGCACGACAAGGTTGGGATACATCCCCTTCTTCTTCCTCCTCTTCCAGGGGAAAGCGGTGTTTTGTATGCGGTGATGGGCATGATTGACCTGCTCGTTGGTTGCGGCGTCTTCGGGCGTGCAGTCAAGGTACGGTTTCACATACCTGCCGGGAATCCATTTTGGTCCTGACCCTGTAGAGACACAAGCAAAGCCTCTCCCCCACGTAATCAGTGGAAAAGGTCCCTCTACTATTTTTGATTCTGGATCTCGAACGAGCACAGGAGGCTTTTCCTTGAGTTGTGCATGGGTGTTATTATGAAAGTGTCTAAGGATAGGGGGATTGGGCTCCTTCTGGGAGCAGTTCATGAAGTTCATGACGTACAGGGCCTTGCACAACTTTTCAGGAGGGGATGAGGTAACCGCTGGGTCATTTTGTTGCTCTAATAACCTTTTAATTTCTTTATGTGCTCGTTCGACAATAGATTGACCTGTGGGGTTATGAGGGATGCCTGTGATGTGTGAAATTCCCCATTGCTGAGTGAACTCCTTGAACCGTTTGGAACTGTAAGCTGGACCATTGTCAGTTTTTATGGTTTTTGGGACACCCAGGGTAGCGAAAGCCATGTAAAAATGTTTGAGCACGTCCCGTGCCTTCTCGCCTGCATGGACTGACGCAAACACAGCGCCTGAAAAAGTGTCAATAGACACATGTACGTATTTGAGCCTCCCAAAGGGGGCGTAGTGAGTAACATCTGTTTGCCAGAGTTCAAGAGCACCCAAGCCTCTGGGGTTGACACCGACTGACATTGATGGTAGGGAAAAGGCAGTTGGGGCACGTTGCTATAATTGCTCTGGCTTGTTCCACGGAAATTTTAAATTGCCGCCTTAAGGCGGGAGCATTTTGGTGGTAAAACTTGTGGCTCAACTGAGCCTGCTGAAAAGTGTCTGGAACAGTGTGAAGGGAGACACCCAAGGTGGGACTTGAGTTAGCTGCCATGGCTAAGTGGTCTGCTCTCCGATTACCCTCAGTGATGGGACCGGGCAGGTCTGTGTGAGACCGGATGTGTGTGATATGGTAAGGTTGCTCTCGGTGGGATATTAACCAAATTAATTCAGAGAGCAAGCTAAACAATTTTTCATTTTGGACTTCTTTCAGCAGAGCATGTTCTGCCCGCTCAGCTATCCCGGCTATGTAGGCCGAATCGGTGACCACATTTAATGGCTGTTGGAATTTCCTGAATGCTCTCACGACCGCAGCAAGTTCTGCGATCTGGGGAGATCCATCAACAGTCTTGACATTGGATTCCCACTTTCCAGTGTCATTGTTTCTCCAGGTGATCACTGACTTGTGGGACTTCCCAGACCCGTCAGTGAACACCGTGAGAGCATTTTTGAGTGGACGAGGAGCCAATTGCAATGAATCTTTAAAAATTTTATGTTTTGGATAGTGAGTGGAAAGTTGTCCGGGATAGCTATCTAGAGCGACCTGTAGATGTTCATTGGTCTGCAAGAGAGTGTCCAAATGATCAAGGGTGAATGGCAAATAAAAACACGCCGGCTCACAGCCCGCAAGGGTCCGGAGGCGACTCCTAGCCTTAATTACAAGTTGTGACACCAGTTCCTGTGGTGTAGTGATGGTTTTGTGTGGCTGGTGTGGCAGGAACAACCACTCGATGATAATGAGTGGGTCTTTGGAATTTGTGTCCCACTGAAAAATGAGCGCGTGGAACTGAGGGGCCTTACCTAACACCGCGATTTCCAGTGGAAGGGATCGTTCAACTCGGTGGGCTTGGCGGGACTTCATCGCAGCTGCAACCCTGTCCAAAGCTGTCCGAGCTTCTGGGGTCAAGGCACGAGGTGAGGTGAGGTCTCGGTCACCACGTAGCAGGTTGAACAGCGGCGCTAATTCCTCTGTGGTGAGACCCAGGAACGGCCGAATCCACGTGATGATCCCGCAAAGCTGTTGCAAGTCGTGTAGAGTGCGTATATCGTTCTGGATGGCAAGGGTCTGAGGCACAATAGTTCTTTCGGTGATCCAAAAGCCGAGGTATTTCCATGGGCTGCAGAGCTGTATCTTGTCAGAAGCAATTTGGAGTCCTGCTTTCTCTACAGCAACCACTGTCTTGTCTAAAGCTGCTTTAAGGTAGGCTTCAGTTGGCGCGCAGACAAGGATGTCATCCATGTAATGCAAGATGACAGCTTCGGGAAAGAGCTTGCGTACTGGGGAAAGGGCTTGAGCAACATAAGTCTGGCAGAGCATCGGGCTGTTTTTCATTCCCTGGGGCAAGGTGACCCAATGGTATCGCCTATACGGTTCTTGTCGGTTGGTGGAAGGTACCGAAAAAGCGAACCTGGGGGCGTCGCCAGGGTGCAGCGGGATGTTAAAAAAGCAGTCTTTGATATCGAGGACTGCAAGCGGCCAGTCTCTCGGGAGCATGGAGGGGGAGGGGAGACCAGGCTGAAGGGGACCCATGTCTTGAATGACCTCATTAACTTTTCTGAGGTCTTGAAGCAGGCGCCATTTGTCTTTGCCGGGTTTTTTGACCACAAAGACTGGGGTGTTCCAATGACTGTGGGAGGGAACAATGTGTCCCAGGCGCAGCTGCTATTCAACTAATTAGTTGAGCGCTTTCAGTTTTTCCTCAGGAAGGGGCCACTGCTCCACCCATACCGGCTTATGTGATTTCCAAACAAGCGGTGGGGTGGTGCGCTCAGCAGTGGCCCAAGCTAAAAATCCCAGGTGACATCAGGGATATCAAGACGAGCCCCCCATTGAGACAAAACGTCTCGGCCCAGTAAGGCTATGTTTGCGGTGGTGATAAATGGTCTTACCGTTGCGATCTGCCCCTCCGGCCCCTCTACGGTGACAAGGTGCTTGCTCCGCAGAGAGTTGACTGCTCCACCAATCCCAGAGACAGTGCCACAAGAGGGCACCAACTCCCAGTCGTGAGGCCACTTCGCCTTGGGGATGATGGTGACATCAGCTCCCGTGTCTGCCATCATGGTCAGCTCAAAATTTCTGTCTTTCCAGGAAATCAATGCGCCGATGTTGGGTCTTTCCCTAGTAAGCGCTCGGGAATAGAAAACGTCATGGTCAGTTTTATCGTCGTCTTGTCCGGGGAGTATGTACATCTGCGCAAAAGGAGCGTGCTTGCAGAGTGTAAAAGGTGGAGAATTGCACGCAACTGTCACGGTCACTTCATTGTACGGCCACACCGTCACGACCTCGGGGATGACAGAAAGTTCAAAGGGGGTATGCTTGTTGTCCCCTAAAAAGAGTACTTCTACGGCTTGGTTGTGATATGGCGGAGGTAAGTAGCCTGCAGGGACTCGGACGATCTCTTCGTCATCTAGCATGAGGTGAACAGAGCTGTAGAGGACCCTGCAAAGGCGTTGATCTAATGCCCCTGTCCTCCGGAAGTATTTAAGTCCGTCGTCGTGGCTCCGCTCCTCTGCGATGATTCGACTGGCAGCGGGCTTTCCTGGATGGTGGAGAGGAACGGCCTGCCATTTGGTGTCGTCGCGCGGGACCGCTGCGCGCTCTGCCACCCGTTTCCCGGCCGCCGAGGGGCATGCTGGAGCCTTGGTGCGTGTGGTGAAGTGGTAGGAGGCGGGCGTGCCGATGGCGAAGGCACAAAGGAAGAAATACGACCGTCCGACAGGGGGTACGGGCAGTTGGCGTACACATGGCCATATTGTTTGCAATTAAAGCACTGGGTGTTATGCAGTGCGACCATCGCTTCCCCGACACCTTTGCTTACCGCTGCTGCTACCGTGTGCTCGATGGAGGTGGCCCTGGTGCAGGCGGTGACCATCTGGGTGATGGAGGGCTCGGGATCCTGAGGAATGGCCCTGAGGACCTTCTTGGTGTCTGGGTTGGCGTTGGTCATGGCCATTTTCCTCAACAGTTCATCTCTTGCCTCCACATTGTCGATCTGGCGCTCGATGGCTTCTCGCAACCGATCAACAAATTTGATGAAAGGCTCGTCGACTCCTTGGTGGATGGAGGAGAAACTCTGGAGCGGGGTGGAACTGTCGGGCAATTTCAGGAGGGCGGTTCGGGCGGCTGACTTGATGTCATTTAAGACGTCCACCGGCAAAGCGGCTTGGTCCTCAGGCCTGTCAAACACGCCGTCTCCCGAAAAAGCATCCAGAGCATCATCCCCCAGCCCATCCACCTGATGTTTATTTATTAAAGGTTTCAGCAGTCTTTTCCACTGAGCCTCCCAAAGGAGGAACTCAGTGGGGGACAACAGCGCCGTCATTATGTACCGGAGGTCGTGGGGAATTAGGGTGTGTCCCGTGAAAGTCAGATCCAATAAACTTTTAAAATATGGGGAACCCCTCCCATAGTCTTTGGCCGCCTTTCGTAACTCTTTTATTTCAGAGTATTGTATTTGCTCCCACCGCGCGTTCCCATCCCGGCTCATGATGACTGGAGCCACGAACCGGTCGAGGTCCTTTGCAAACTCGAGGTCCCCCTCCCTGACTGCCTCTTCCCGGATCCGTGTCCAGCTACTACCCGGCCTGATAGTATGGCCAGGAGGGTAGCAAGCGCCGTCCTCATCGGATGATGAGACTGCGCAGGCCAAGACACGAGGTCTCCGGCTGACCGGAGGGTCCCGGTTACTGGAACCCCGGCAATCCAAGATGGCAGCCTTCCGGTCTGGCCCACTTCCGGTTCCGGTCTGGAAACCGGAAGAGGCTGGAGACCGGGGGGTGTGGCCCGAGGGGGCGTAGCCAGGTGGAAGGCTAACGTCACGCTCGGGGGCGGAGCCCTCAAGGGAAGTAGAACCACCCACTGAAGGCCCCCCCAGGGGAGGTGCAAGTGAGGCAGGAGGGGTGGAACCTGACGGACACGTCATCGCCGCGTTGGAAGGGGCGGGACCCGACGCAGGGGCGGAACACGACGCGATGGAAGGAGTGGTCGAAAGGGCGGGAGGTGCCGATGAAATGGCGGGAAAACTATGAGGGGGTGGAGGGAAGCCATTTTGTGGCGCCACGAGGTCGACGCCATTTTGTAAATTTGAACTGGGGACAGAACAAGGCTGTGAACTAGGGACATGGGTGTTTGGATCGAGGGTGAGGGTAGAGTCCAAGCTGGGGTGGCCAGTCCCAGGTTGGTGTAGGGACTGAGTGGGGCAGGAAGCAGCAGGGAGTCGGTAGCAACCCTGTGCCCTTGGGCAGGATCTGGGTCCTGTCCCACTCATAGGGGAAAAGGGTTTAGGGTCATGTGGGGAGGAACACGGGGAGGAGAACTGGGGACCCCAACTTTCTCCCTATCTTTTAATAACTTAAAAATCGGATCAAAAATAACATTGAATTTCCCTGTACGAAAATTCCCCTTAACCTGTTCACTATAAATACATCTCCCCACTTTTCCCCAAAACGAAAGAGAAGAGGCATCTTCCTGAGAAACGTCAGGAAAATGTTCAAAAACAAATTTAACAAAAGATTTAAGTTCCCTTTTTTTGAAAGAAATGTTCCCCAACACAAGGGTAGCTTTAACTTGGATGTAAAACTCCTTCTCGGGGCGAGTTAATTTAAGACCCATCTCCCCGAACTCCCCCCAACAAGGTAAATGTAAGAAAGAAAAGAGACGAGCCCAGGTGGAGCGCCCTTTTGGCGTGGAATTGACTCACCCAACGTCAGAAACACCGGGTGAAAGGAAAAAACCTTGCGGAGGCTGGCTGGCTCCTGCCGGTCCCTCGGGGTCGCTGGTGCTCCCTCGGAGCTATTGAAGCTGCAGCGAAGCACGAAGGGGTGTCGGCAGGCCAGGCAGAGCAGTCCTCTGCACAATCGAGGCTTCTGCTCTCCCTGGAGCTGGAACCAAACGGCGCTTGTGTCCTGTCGTGGCTGCTCACAGAGTCGAGGAGTCGCTCTCTAGGACCTGGACGAGCCGATGACTGCCCAGGCCCCACGTTGGGCGCCAGCTGCGGGATTGCGCGTCGCTCGTGGAGGGGAAGAGGAGAGAGGGAAGACCCTCCACAGCGGCTTCTCCCACTTGAGGGGATCCTGGGCAGGTGGTCCAACTCCCAGGAGAGCTGTCTCCTCGATTGTCCTCACGCGTACACAATCCCGGATGGTTTAAAGAGGTCCAACCAGTTGAGGAAGGAGGACTCTGCACACTCTGCTGATGGTCCAACTGGGTTTATTGAAGGAGCAGTGAAGGATCGCAGGCAGGGTAGGCAGGAGAGAAGGAGGGAAACAACCAAGCTGAAGGGAAGCAGGTGGCAAAAGAGCAAGGAGCTGGGCGGGAACAGGGTTTATACATTGTAACGGGTAGGAGGGACTAGGGTACAAGGAACCAATGGGATAGGGGACCAGGGGAGGAGCAGGATTGGAGTGATTGGGGATGTACAAATGAAATGAGGGGAAGAGGGTGGCACCAACATACAGGCCAATGGGGAAGGGGGAACCACAGAACTTTCTAGATCTTTGGGAGGAAGCCATAGTTGACGGACACCTATGGGGGAGTGCCCTCCCAAGGCATCTCCACCCCATTGTCCCTAGGGTCTCCTCCCACAGGTTTCTTATACTTCTGGCTCAGGCAGTAAAGACTGTTCCAAGACAATGCTATTCCCTTTGAAGTGGTGGGGAGGAACCACTGAGCTCCTCACCCTCGTCCTCGTCCCTCTCCACAGTAGCTCCAGCTCCACCTCTGAGCTGTCTCTCATGGGCCTCTCTCAGCAGCCTCTGAGATACCCCACCTCCTGAGAGGGCAGCCCAAGGCTCTTTTCAGAAGAGAGCTCTCCCTCAAGCCTCGAACCAAGCCTCACAAACTCGTGTCATATGGACATCCACACTTGCTGTCCTGCAGATGCACATGTGAAGTGAGAGCTGTGGTGTCGTGGACAGACTTTAAAAAGAATAAATTTTTAAAGAACAAAAATGAGGCTTATTGCATGAAAAAAAGGTAAGTCTGTTTATTACAGAACAAACAACTGGAAGCTAAGTCTCTGTATAAGCCTGAGACTGTATCAAGAATTTAGAACAAAGGAGCTGCAATAGTGGGTGCGTTTCCAGGGTTGTCGCCACCTCAGGCCTTTTAAAAGTCTTTTCAGTGAACTGATTGGGTTGCTCAGGATCCATGCTGTGACTGGTCTGTTTTTCAGTCTCTGATTGATTTATCACTTGGGTCGTCCTGGACCAATAGTTTTGACGTTCTCGCCCCTCATTGTCTGGTCTCTCTTTCAGTCCTGGTTCAAATTATGTCTGTCTTTCATGATGTAATGTTTCTGGAAATTTCTCAGTAATTTCACAAAGACTGACACCCTATCTCCTCCTCTGTTACACTCTCCCTCCATACATACTCAACAGCTGGTTTCTTTTACAACCCGTTATAATCTGTTACTTGCATTAATAAAATAGTCAACCTTATATACATATTTTACAATTTAATTAACCATTCAGTCTCTAAAAAATTAAATTTTATTTTACTTATAACAATCCCCTCTCTAATTCTTTGATCGGGCTTTTGCCCACATCAACCTTAACTTATTAAATTGGACTTTCATAATTTTTGTAAAATTTCCTTAACTGGTATTTTTCATACATCTCTTGCATTCCCTGTTTCCTCTTCTCTTTGGCTTTCTTTCATCATCATAATTTTCTCATCATTCAGCCTTGCAAGAGAAGTCTGGACAATATTATTTATCATTCTTATTAGACAAGGTATTAATCAACGAAGGAAAATCAAAACTATGAGTGCCCCTCCCACTATTAATAGTATATTTTTCCACCATTTTCTATTCCAGATATTATCCCACCTACTGGCTTTTATCAATGGGGTTCGCCATTGTACTGGTACATGTGTGAGTTTTCTAATTCTGCTGGTAATATTTTTAATTAATTCCCTATGATCATCAATTTTTATGCAGCATTCAGATGAACTGAACTTTCCACATAACCCTCCTTCTTCAGCCAGCAGGTAATCTAGGGCTAGCCAGTTCTGGTATATGGTGGTCCATATTTGGCGATCTTGTGCTGATAACAAATCTAAGACTAAGTCTGTCTCATTAGAAATCACTTCTAGAAGAGCTTGTGTAAAATTGTGCCTGGCAGGTAGTTTGGGTCCGATCGGGCTAGCTATGGACCTCAGCCCTTACAATCTTACATAGGACAAAGGCAAAAGACGAAGGGCACTCTTCTCTCAGGAGCAATGTCCTATTTTATTTCCTAGATAGGAGACACCAGATGGTCCAGGTGACTTTTCCACTTCCCAGGTGGAAAAGAGGGTGGGGATCTCCTCCTGGGGGGATTTTAAGCTGAGGGGAAGGGGGGCAGAGGAAGGGGGCCACAGCCAATGAGATACAAGTGAGGAAGGGGTGAGGAGAGGAGTAAACCTGGGACAAACCATTGCTGTCATGGAAATGAACGAGGCCAAATTTCAGAAAACGGTTGAAAAAGGCTCTCGTTTATTTAAAAACAAGTCAGAGAGAACAGAGAATCCAGGATAAGCCCAGATCCTCACACAACAGCTCAAAATCCAAAACAGCATGTCAAGCGCACGCTGGGTTCTTTCACTAACAAACACGAACACAAAAAGAAGAAGAAGAACCCCAAGACTAGAAAACTCCCCTTTTTCTAACAGTCCCCGGTCCAGGATTGGTAAGGTTTGGATCCGCTCACCGATTGGTGGAATTCGGGCGCTTTGATTGGTCCTTACCGATATTCACTCTGGACCAATCATTTCCCCAGGGTGTCGAGTGATTGGTTGGTGCTCAGGCCCCTTCACTCTTCGAGTTGTCCACCTTCTCCCCTCACCAAGTCCTGGACACTTTCCCTTCCTCCACAACAAACAACTCCCCATTCTTTTCCCAACATTATTACAATCAACTCATAACAACTGCCATTGGGCTTTTGGGGGGAACGGGGAAATGGGACAGACCATGTACCAAACACCCAGTGCAAAAAACGGCAACATAATAAACTAGTGCAATACAACAAGATTGCAATCTTAGCATGCAAATGGGGGTTCTATATCCCCATGAGCATTCCTGTGCCCCAGTGGCAGGGCCATAGGTTTCAATAATTCTCTCTGGGGGCTACTCTTCTGAAGCGGCAAGCTATGGCTAAGTTTGTGGTGAAGGCTTGTCCTTCCCTTTCACCCGGCAAGCGTCCAGCACCGCTTGCAGTGGGGGCGCTATCCTGGGTTGCACTACCCTGGACAGCACCTAAGGAGACTGCTCCACGTGGAGACAGCTCCCTGTGGCGGATGAGGCTTGTGGCAACAGCCAACAGAAATAAGAGAGTGGACTCCAGACAAAATAAGAGAGTGGACTCCAGTCGAGGGTGCAGTCAGGTTTAATAAATCCTGAGGAATTCCACAGCTGAAGACAAAATTACAGGGATGCATCAGCTTATATGGAGCAAGGGAAACAGTCAGCCTTTGGGTGAATGGAAAACCAGAGGGGAGTGGAATACCCCTCTGGATTTGACATTAGGAGCAGACCAATGGGGATACATTGAGAGAGGGGCCCTGGCTCCTGAGCCAATCACTCGATGCTCCAGCTAAAAGTTTCTAGAAGGAAGTGAGGGAGCGCCAAGTGACGGACAGGGCACCAGGGAGGGATCAAAAGAAGGATACATGGGTTCAGGAAGAGCAGGGATGACGGGCAGTGTGGAGGAGGGTGGAGTGAACCAAGCCTGAACCATTACAAATTGAGGGGGAAACAGAACAGTCCAACACGACACAACACTCTTCATCCCCCCATTTCTGTGTTCCTCTAATTAGGTCTCTTTTTCTATGTTTTAATTCATCATAAAGGGGAATCCCTAAATACTGACTGTCACTTCTTGTAAAGTAAAGGGAGTAAAAAGAATGATGGTTTTATCATGCCTAATGTACAACTCTCCTCCCAGTCTTTTGGTACCATAACATAAGCCCTCTTTCCACAGATCCACTACAATCCTCTCAGGGCTTTCCAGAATTTTGGTGATTTTGTATTTCTAATTTCATTTTTGTTCCAAAATTTAGACAGCTGGGGCTCATCTTGGTAGGGATTTGGTTCATTATGTTATGAACAAGTTCAGAGGTGTTAAATGTTGAGTTGAAACTGTAACTGTTAAGAATACGTTTGTAGGTTGATGCAATTAGAAACGTTGAACAGTTAAGAATGTTAATAGTTGTTGCATGTTAAACTTTTAATCCCCTACCTTACTGATGTCTTTGTTGCCCCTAGTCGGGCAGCGCTTCCCCTGCTCCCTAAGATGGCACCCGATAACATTCCTGGGAAATATGCAAATGAAGAGACATTCTAAGAACTCAAACCAAAGGGCCATAAAACCAAGGAAGAATTCAACAAGCCAAGCTATGAGCCATGTCGGCGGAGGGTTCTCCTACTCTGCCAGCAAGTTTTTGGGTGTCACCGTGACTTTGCTGGAACTGGACCAGAATGAGGACCCTAGACAGCGAGCCAGAGTTGTCTTCCTAGGCACGCCCATGAGGACGGAAGCCCCAGTTCTGCTGCGAAGCAAAACTGTCTCTCTCTCCTCCTCTGCATCGCCAAAGGGAGCAGTGGTGGTGTGCGCGACCCCTCGGCCCACCCCCCCAGAGCTGATCACGTAATAAAGGCATCCAAAAGGAGCAGGTCTCCTTGCCCTTTTTTTTCTTACAATTTTGGGGGCTCGTCCGGGAGAGCCACACCTGAAGAGGACGCCAGGAACGGGACGGCCGCCCGCCCTGGACCTCCAGGACAGCTGGCTACCTGGACTAAGGAGATCAGCCTGGGAAAAGCGACGACGAGGAGCGCCGGAGGAGTAAGTAACCCCGGTGGCGGGCGTAGGAGGCGAGCGAATGATGTGTGAATGAGACGAGGGCCGGCAGCTCGGACCCTCGAAGTGAGTGAGGACCCCTTAGTACCGCGGTTCCGGACTCCCGCGAGGGGGCCGGCCGGGAACAGGGGGAAGCGAGAGAAACAGCTGACTGAGTCGTCTCCTGGGGATAGAGAGCCCCCCACTCTGGGCGTGCAGGGGATAGCCAGGTGTGAGTGGCACGTGCCAGGGTTAGGTCTCCCTTGATAAGACCATTGCGGTCTAGGTAGGTCCGGGCGTGTGGAGTACCTAGACATTGGGTGAGTCACACGCAGGATAGGGTGCCCCCAGGCACTACCGGTACCAAGCGCCCACGAGGGTCCTCACTTCCCAGGACCGGGTCAGACGTACTGCAGGTGGTGCGCTGCCGCGATCTCGAGGAGGAGATCGTAAACCCACGGCCCAAGAGCACTGGGGTGGGGAGTCTTTAGGTTAAGGCAAGGACAGGCATCACACATTCCTGCACACATCCCTTTCACCTAGGCTATTCCACTGGGGAGGGATAGCCAAGCCGGACCGGCGGACGGTAAAGGGGTCGGGCCCCGCTTGGGTTGATCCCAGTTCCTGGGAAGGGATACCCCCGGGTAACCCCACGGAGTCTCCTTGAACTTTCCTACCTCCGTTCAAAAAAGTGAGGAAGGTGGATACAGTATTAGAGCAGGACGGTCTAGCCCGCGGTTTCGGACTCGTGGTCCTGCCTGGTGGGTGACTAGACAAGGGAAGGTCCTGGTGCCCAAGGAGGGGATTCTAATACTAGGGACCCTGGCTTGCGTCGAAAAAGAGTGCTCAAGAGTCTCTAAAGCAGAGGCAAGGCGTGGGGGTACATGTAGGGGGTCTAATCACTAGGATAGGCCCCAAGGTAGAGTCAGGAAAAGGTCCAAGGCACAGCTTGGAACCAAAAAGTGTGAGTGTAAAGAGTTTTACCCGGGTAAGAGAGAGAGAGAGAGAGTGAACCCTATCCTGATAGTTACCCTTTAGTATGAGAGTAGGAGTGTGAGAGAGGGTTTTAAGTTAGCTTACAAGGGGGGAAAAGGCTTGAGTTGGAGTTACTCATTTAGTTGAAAAAACTAAGAAGCACTTAAATTACTTACAGGTTTGTGTTGCCCGTCTGTAGATTTTCATTCGGGTAGGGGCACATTTAGGGTTCTAGTTTTCTCATTTAAGGATGGGTCAGTGTGTAAGTAAGACAGGAAACCCCCTCAAAGGGAAAAAGAAGGTAAGAAGTATTCCCTTAGACAGTCCACTTGGACAGCTATTAGACCACTGGGATTCTCAAGAAGCCACTAAGACCCTTGACCAAGTTAAAATGATTCATTACTGTACGGAAATTTGGCCAAAGTTCAAATTACAAGGGAAGTGGCCTTGGTATGGGACCTATGACCCATGGATATGTTCACAATTAAATCATTATTTACGAACTCGAGAGAATCCTGATGTAGAACAGTTAATGTACGCTGCCTGTTGGCAGGCAGGGGCTGTGAGTGAAAGAAGTGTAAAGATCTGTAAATTAAAGGAGAAAGAGAAAGAAAAGAATGAAAGTAGAGAAGAAGTTAGTAAAAAGTGGGACCCCCTTGATTACTTACCTCCTCCTCCTTTCCCTCCCATTTACCCGGCAATGCCTCATGTTCCTCTTCCAGAATTCCCGGTTTTACCTTTGGTTCCTTCCTCCCCAATCCCACTACCACCTCCTCCTAATGCCCCTACGCAAGACTCTAATCCTGTACCTATTCTCCCGCCGATTACTCCAGTTTCTTCCTCAACCCCAACCCCCTTGCCGTGTGCCCCAGTAACCTCTCTTCCAACCACTCTCCCTTCCTCAACAGCGTTTTTAACTTCGCCTCCTTCCAACACCCCTAACTCTAAACTCGGACCTTCACCAACCCCTGTAGTTACCCTTCCATCACCGCCCAGTACCGCTACGTGTACACTTCCCTCTCCAACCCTCTCATCATTATCCCCAAAGGTAATTCCTGATTCCAGTACCATAGACCCACCTTCCTTTCCCTCACCTGTGTCTATCCCCTTACCACCTCTTAATTGGAATCTGAGTTCATCTCCTTCTTCTAGTGACCAGCAAGATTCTGCATTCCAGGTGACTTCCCAAATTGGCAATAATATTGATGGCCCCTGGTGTAACACTAGGTCAAAGGCATCAAAACCCGAAAAGATGATGCCCCTCAGAGAAGTCCCAATGGCCGGGATGTTGGGAGGGGTAGGTTTCGTAAACGCACCACTCACGGCTTCTGAGGTTCGGAGTTTTAAAAAGGAGTTAGGAAATTTAGTCGAAGATCTAGTAGGCATCTCAAACCAGGTGGACCAGTTCCTTGGTCCTAACATTTACACCTGGGGAGAATTGGATTCCATACTGAATATCTTATTTTGCCCTGAAGAGGTCAGAATGATCAGGACAGCAGGTATTAAGATTTGGGAAAGGGAGAATAGAACCGGGCCGCCTGGAGACCTTAAGATGCCTCTAGTAGACCCGGGATGGCATCCGAATCACGAAGAAGGCCGAAGGAATATGAGAGACTACCGGTCTCTGATAATAAAAGGTATAAAAGAATCAGTCCCTCGCAGTAGTAACACCAAATTAGCCTTTGAAGGTACCCAAGAAAAGGATGAGGCTCCAGCAAGTTGGCTCAATAGATTGAGAAGGAATTTTCAGCTACATTCTAATATAGATCCCGATAGTCCAGAGGGACAAGTACTTTTAAAAGTACAATTTGTTACGAAGTCTTGGCCCGACATTAGGAGGAAGTTAGAAAAAATCGAAGATTGGCAGGAGAAAAGTATAAATGAGTTATTAAAAGAGGCTCTGAGAGTTTACCTTCGGAGAGAAGAAGAAAAGGCAAAGGCGAAAGCCAGAATAATGGTAGCTGTAGCTCGAGAAAGTGCAGGGGCTGATAAAGATCTATCAGCCCACGGATCACCTGAAACAGGTCAAAGAAAACCAACACCCTCAGTAGGACGATATTGGGAAAAACCAGGATTTAGAAAGGAAGGGGAAAAATCAAGAAGGATAGAAGGAGTACCTAATGAAAGGGTGTGTTATTATTGTGGGCAAGTTGGACACTTCAGAAGAGAGTGCAGGAAACTGCGTAGAGATGAGGTGATCGCACAAGAACAGGAAGCCTTGGAACGTGCCTTGAGGGGCGAAGATTAGGGGTGTCAGGGGCTCTTTACGTTAGGGGATCCAATGAGACACCAAGAAGAGCCCCTAGTAAATTTCTGTGTGGGTCCCCAGGATGAAGACTTTGAATTCCTTGTAGATACAGGAGCAGATAGATCCAGCATTAATAGATTACCGGTGGGGGTGAACATTGGAAATAAAACTTGTGATATATTGGGAGTAGATGGGAAGCCGTTTAGAGCTCCAGTGGTAGAGAACATGGAAATAAAAGGAAATTCAAAGCAGTGTACAGTAGATATTATCTATCTGCCTAGACTAGAAACCAATCTGCTGGGGAGAGATTTGCAAGTCCTGTTGGGAGTAGGGATTGTACCAGAGGATGGAAAAATGATGGTCAGACTTATGAGGTTAACAGAAAGGGATTTAGAAGGGATTCACCCTGAGGTATGGGCAGAAGAAGGAAAATATGGATATTTGAACATCCCACCGATCAAGGTAGAGATGCGCAGAGACGCTCCTCCCATACGGGTGAAACAATATCCTATATCACCAGAGGGAAGGAAGGGTTTGGCACCTGTGATTGAACATTTATTAAGGGAAGGCATTCTAGAACCCTGTATGTCCCCTCATAATACCCCCATCTTGGCTATTAGAAAGGCTGAAGGAAAATACAGATTGGTCCAAGACTTGAGAGAAGTAAATAAAAAGACTGTTGCGAGACATCCTGTGGTATCCAATCCATATACATTGCTAAGTCAGATCCCAAGACAGCATGCTTGGTTTACTACCATAGGCCTAAAAGATGCCTTTTGGTCCTGTCCCTTGGCAGAAGATTGCCGAGATTGGTTTGCATTTGAGTGGGAACATCCGGATAAAAAACGGAAAATGCAGTTAAGGTGGACACGCTTACCTCAAGGATTTACTGAGTCCCCTAATCTCTTCGGGCAGGCGTTAGAAGAATTATTAGATCAATTTCATCCTAAAGAAGGAATAAAAATACTGCAATACGTTGATGATTTGCTTATATCAGAAGAACAGGAAAGTGAAGTCAAAACTGTCAGTATACAACTCTTAAATTTCCTAGGGGAAAAGGGGCTTAAAGTATCAAGGGATAAACTGCAATTTGTAGAATCTGAAGTCACCTATCTGGGACACGTGATTGGAAGAGGTTATAAAAAATTAAGTTCTGAAAGGATCACAGGAATTCTTTCTATCCCGGCCCCTAAAACTAAGAGGGACGTAAGAAAACTCCTAGGATTATTTGGGTACTGCAAATTGTGGATAGACAATTACACCCAGAGTGTGAAATTTTTGTACAATAACCTAGTAGACCAGGAACCAATCAAATGGACAATAGATGATGACCAGCAATTGCAAGATCTAAAAAATAAATTATCTTCAGCCCCCGTATTGAGTTTGCCAGATCTTGGGAAAGAATTTGATCTGTTTGTAAGTGCGGAAGAAGGAATCGCCTATGGGGTACTTACCCAAGAATGGGGAGGCTCTCGGAAACCTGTAGCATTTCTCTCAAAATTACTAGATCCTGTAGCACGTGGGTGGCCAACATGTCTGCAAGCAATTGCAGCCGCAGCAGTTTTAATAGAGGAAGCCCAGAAATTAACATTCCACGGAAAGATTAGAGTACACACACCACATGATATTAGGACAGTTCTTAGCCAAAAAGCCCAGCAATGGCTCACTGATCCTAGGATTTTAAAATATGAAATTATTCTAATAGATACAAATAATCTAGAATTTGCTACTTCTAAGTGTCTTAATCCCGCCCAATTCCTTTCTGGAGAACCAAAGGACAATATAGAACACAACTGTCTTGAATTAAAACACATGCAAACAAAGGTTAGGGAAGACCTTGGAGATGTACCCTTACCCTATGGGAGAGTGTTGTTTACAGACGGGTCTTCTAGAGTGATTGCTGGGAAAAGAGCTTCTGGGTATGCGATAATAGATGGGAAATACATGGAAGTCATAGAAAAAGGGAAATTATCTTCGAATTGGTCAGCCCAGTGCTGTGAGGTATATGCACTAAAGAGGGGACTAGATTTGTTAGAGAAAGACTATGGCACTATTTACACAGATTCGCAATATGCATTTGGTATAGCCCACACGTTTGGCAAAATCTGGGAGGAGCGTGGGTATTTAAATTCTAAAGGGAAGAATTTAGTACACACGGAGTTAATAAAGTTAGTACTAAAATCTTTACAAAAGCCAACAGAAATAGCGATAGTGCATATAAAAGGACACCAGAAGGGGGATTCCCTTGAGATAAAAGGGAATAAACTTGCTGACCAAATGGCCAAGGAGGCAGCCTTGGAATCAGGGGAACCAATTAAGATCTTCAAGTTAGAAAGGAAAGCTGGACAAAAGGAAGAAGAAGTTAGGCCAGTGTTCAGTGAAAAAGAACAAAAGGCGATGAAGGAACTTAAATTATATCAAGGGGAGCTGGGTGAATGGTTAACCCAAGATGGGAGGAGGTTTCTGAACCAAGCACTAGCCCGAAAGATATTAACAGAAATACACGAACTAACACCTTGGGGAACCCAGGGACTATGCGATCACTTCCTAAGAGAAAACATATGCATTGGAGTGTACAATTTGGCTAAAACAATAACTAAAGGATGCGTAATCTGTCAAAAGATAAACCAAAAAGTAATGAGAAAAATAGAACCTGGAGGAAGAGAATTAGCTTTAAGACCATTCCAAAACATACAAATTGACTTCACGGAAATGCCTCCAGTACAGGGATACAAACATCTATTAGTAATAGTAGACCACCTCACTCATTGGGTAGAAGCTTTTCCCACCAGAAAGGAGACTGCGGAAGTGGTTGCAAAGAAAATCCTGGAAGAAATCATTCCCCGGTATGGTTTAGTGAATATTATTGATTCTGATAGAGGACCTCATTTCGCTGCTCAGGCCTTACAGCAAGTAATCGAAGCCTTGGGAATAAAATGGAGATTGCATACTCCGTGGCATCCCCAGAGCTCAGGGAGAGTTGAAAGGATGAATAAAACACTTAAGAATGTGTTGACAAAATTAATATCTGAGACTAAATTAAATTGGCTGAAGTGCCTACCTGTGGCGCTGTTACGTATTAGAACAAGACCCCGAGCGGATATAGGGGTCTCCCCTTATGAGATGATGTTCGGGCTCCCCTTCTTACTATCCCCCTACAGTGCTGGATATTATTCAGATGGAGAAGAAGCTACCCAAAAATATTTAAAAGTTATTGGAAGAACATTAGAGGGCCTTAGAAAACAAGGATATATAGCTCAGACCTCTCCATATGATACAAATGTGCACAATATCCACCCTGGGGATTGGGTACTGATTAAATCATGGAATAATACACCTCTAACACCTAAATTCGAAGGTCCCTTTCAGGTGTTGCTGACCACACACACGGCGATACGGACTCGAGAAAAAGGTTGGACACATATTACTAGAGTCAAAGGACCGGTAACTCCTCCCAGTGACAGACCTAACTCCCTTGCACCATCTGCAGAACTGATAGAAGGAACCTCATCCACCAACTCGCAGGAGTGGACAGTGATCCAAGATCCAAAGGACCTAAAGATAATACTTAGAAAAAAAACCGAAGATTGATGAGGACTGAAAGCAGAGTCAGAGAGTTGTTGTTGTTATAAGTTACTGTAAAAGTTAAATGGTTTGTTGTAAAATGGCAAATGTTGAAAGGTGTTTTTAGAAATCAAAAAGTTAAAATCAACCCCTCTAGAAAAAAATTAAATTCTCCTACTGAGCTTTCCCCAAGGAGCAGTAAAAATTAGCAAGTAAGGAGTGAAACAGCCAGTGTGGAGGGACTTGATCAAATCTGAGGAAGACCATCAGTCCAAGAGGCAAGACCGGAGGGAGCAAGTATGAGAGAAAGAGCCCCTACCGGACTCTTGGGAAAACTGGTGCTGATGCTACTGGTGAGTAGCGCTCTCAGCAAAGACCAGGACCCTTGCACTAAATGTTATCACCCCATCTACGATGGGCAAGAACTGAAGTCCCTATTCAGAGTCCACACCAATATAAACCCAAGCTGTTTTAATCACTCCCAGTTAATTACCTGTCGAGAAGATGGGAAAGTTTATTGCACTACTAAGAATACAGCCTCTTATAGGCAGCGCTTGCTTGGGGAGTGCCCAGTAGGAGAATCCTGGTTTTGCTTTGAACAGGAAGGATTAAAAGACCTGGTAAAAGAAAAACAGCTGAACAGAGAGAGTTATGAATCGAACACCCCTGAGGGAAAGAATTTATTTATAGATTTAGCAGAGAAAATAAGCAAAGAATTAAACTTGACAGAATGCTGGGTTTGCGGAAGTACCCAAATGACTGAAATATGGCCATGGGAGGGAATTAGTCTGAGTCCATTAGAAATTTTAAGGTGGAAACAAACAAAATTAGAATATGAGTCATTAACATCCAGGGGGTGGGAAAAATGGGATCTGAAGTCAAAAATAATAGGTGAAGAATGTATATTTAGAACAGGGAAGAGATATAATACCCCGGTAGGAAAAGTGGTATGTAAAAGATATTTAATAATAAAGAATTCAGATACCAAATGGGTCCCAAAAGAGCCCAATACATACTGGACTTTGAGACAAATAGATAAAGGATGTATATATCATGAAGGATATAAGCTGTATAAATGTCCTGCAAAAAGAATGAACCCTTTCTGGGGGATTGAAGAATTGTCAAAATTTTGGGAATGCCCAGATGAAATCAGTGATGGGTTCTGGCAAGCCCCAAAGTATTTGTTTTGGATCTGTGGAGATACAGCATATACAAAGTTACCTGAAGACTGGACAGGGAGTTGTACTATAGGGGTCATCAAACCAGCCTTTTTCCTACTACCCAAGAAATCAGGAGCACACTTAGGAGTTCCAATTTATGATGATTTGAGGAAAGATAATAGAAAGAAAAGGAATGTAATTGACATGGGGGGGTACACAAGCATGGAAAAGCAGAGTGTGGACCCCCGAGGAAATTATCCAAACTTATGGGCCGGCCACATGGGCTCAAGATGGATCTTGGGGCTACCGTACCCCTATCTATATGTTAAATAGAATAATCAGGCTCCAAGCAATACTTGAGAAAGTTTCTAACCAAACAGCACTCGTATTTGAACATATAAGTGACCAATTGACCCAAACAAGAACAGTAATTTATCAAATCAGATTGGCTGTAGATTACCTGTTGGCAGATGAGGGAGGAATATGTGGAAAATTCAACTCTTCTGAGTGCTGCTTGGAGATAGATGATAAAGGTGAAGTAATCAAAAACATTTCTAAGGAAATCTGTAAACTGGCCTATGTAGGGAATCAAGAGTGGACACCTTTAATAAACAGTAATTGGTGGGATGAGTTTTGGTCTTTCAAAGGAACATGGTGGAAAAAGGCTGCGTTTATAACTGTTTGTTCAATAGCTGGATTGTTGTTTTTACCCTGTCTGTTCCCCTGTTTAGTCCGAATACTGACCTCTGCGGTCCAAGCGAGTATTCAACCTCCTGAATTCAATAATCAGAAACAAGCAAAAATAATGCTAATGGAAAGTCAGGAGCAGAAACATGAAAATGCCAGAGAAATATATAATAAATACCAAAGGCTTAGAAAATTTTATTTCCAGGAGTCAGAAACTGTAAATTGATGCGGGCATCAGCCCGATCAAATAAATAGAGGGGGGAGTTGTTATGAACAAGTTCAGAGGTGTTAAATGTTGAGTTGAAACTGTAACTGTTAAGAATACGTTTGTAGGTTGATGCAATTAGAAACGTTGAACAGTTAAGAATGTTAATAGTTGTTGCATGTTAAACTTTTAATCCCCTACCTTACTGATGTCTTTGTTGCCCCTAGTCGGGCAGCGCTTCCCCTGCTCCCTAAGATGGCACCCGATAACATTCCTGGGAAATATGCAAATGAAGAGACATTCTAAGAACTCAAACCAAAGGGCCATAAAACCAAGGAAGAATTCAACAAGCCAAGCTATGAGCCATGTCGGCGGAGGGTTCTCCTACTCTGCCAGCAAGTTTTTGGGTGTCACCGTGACTTTGCTGGAACTGGACCAGAATGAGGACCCTAGACAGCGAGCCAGAGTTGTCTTCCTAGGCACGCCCGTGAGGACGGAAGCCCCAGTTCTGCTGCGAAGCAAAACTGTCTCTCTCTCTCCTCCTCTGCATCGCCAAAGGGAGCAGTGGTGGTGTGCGCGACCCCTCGGCCCACCCCCCCAGAGCTGATCACGTAATAAAGGCATCCAAAAAGAGCAGGTCTCCTTGCCCTTTTTTTTCTTACAATTATACACTTGTACGGTTGTTCTCTCTGTATATATATACAGCCTTGTTTTTGCTCTCAAGCCCAATACAGATGTTTACTCTGGGGAATTCACCACTCATGGGTATCATTGGTGGTTAGATACCTCTTACAAGACAGTTCACCTACATAAGAAAGAAAATTCAGTCCCTTTCTCCATATACACTCTTCCCCAATTACCTCAGACTTTAAGTTCCAAACCTCTTCTTCATTTTGTCTGTCTGGTCTTTAGTCTCCATCTAGATCTTTTATTAATTTTAGAGTTTCTTGAGGCCTGAGTGCAATACCCTCCCAGGGCCGTATTTCTGCTGTCCTGGTATCTCCATGTGTCCAACAATTTGACATGTTGAACTCATGGCTTATTCTTTCTACTAGATCTAAAACCAAATTCTTTCCTTTGTTAATTTTATCTCTACCCCTGGTTTAATTACTCCTTTTATTTCTTTTTCCTTTATTAAGTTCAATCCTTTAATGATCTTTTTCCCTGCTTTTTTGTCAGTGCACAACCATCTTTTTAGGGCATTCCCCCACTAGTTTTTGTTTATGGGTCTCTATATTTTCAAGTAGCCAGTAAGTTTTCCCATCTTCCACACAGGTTTTTAAGTGTGACACGTCAACACACCCAGGGTTAGGATTAGTGTGGATTCTGAGAACTGCACTTTGCGCACTTGCTGCATAGATAGTATGGTAACACTTATCACAGGGGTTTGGTGGGCTCCCCTGGAGGCTCATAGCCATTGTTGCTATCAACACCCATGGCGGTCCAGTACAGTTTACTCTCTTGATTTTCATGGTCTTCTCAAGATGGTAAGAGTATTGTTACCTGAGCTAGGCTTGCCCCCTGTGCTTGTGTTCTTACTGGTTTCTGTCACAGTGTGTGATTTTATAGTGTCCCAGCTGTGCAACAACAGGGATGTAACATACGCCCCGCAAGCCCTGCAGATCCCACTTATCAGTCGTCTGGCACAGGAACAGAGAACAGCAATGCAGATTTTGGGGTAGAACTGGGATGATTTATTATTACACTTCAGGCTCCCAGAGCCCAGGACTCCAAGACCCAGACTAGGGTGTATTTTATATCACAAGTCAGGAATCCACAGGGAGTGGCCAAGTCACAGAAGGACTGACATTTAATAGAACTGAATAACAATCAGGGTACAGGTCTAATTTTAGCACACTGGATACAGATGAAGACTTAACACCACTCTAAAAGATGGAGGGAGGATAGGTCCAGAGAAGACCAACAGAATAAAGATGTCATAGTACAAAGGGATTACAAACTCACTAATAAGACAGTAGGCAAGCTAAGAAAACCTAAAGAAAAACACTCCCCAACATCTCCCCCTTTCCTTTTAGAAAAGAGAGGGGAAGGTTCTGGAGTTCAAATAAACTGATGACGGTTGTAGGCATAACAAAACATAACTCGTATAACAGATAAGGACAATCAGATTTACAGACAGTACTTTCATAACATATAACAAGTTACTAAACTGACAGAGGAAGTTTAGAAATTATTAGAAAAAGGAGTAACTAATTATTGCTATAATGCATTAGGGGAGAAATGTTCTTTTCTTACACGGAATGCAACTTAATCTGATATCTTTCTAGTAAAAAATTAACAAATTCACAATGAAATGCAGAGGGATTTCTGGGGTCTGACAAATAACCAAAGAGAACTAATTGTAACATGAAGTACTTCTGGACATCAATTATTTCGTAAGCACTGTCACTGAATGGTGAAATGGTTTTGCTAATTTGACTTTTCATCTGTCGCTTTCTCTTTTTCGCACCTTTATCCATTTGGCTAATTACCGAGCGGACAATAAAATAATTAATTTACAGAAATTACCTTTAAGAATGTGATGTGAAGTAGTATAAAGTTATTAATAATCAAACAACTACTCTTTCAATTTAAACAAGGAAACTTTAGAAGAGACAAGCTTTAAGGAACTCAACATTTATAGTATCCAGGAACTATATTTAAAGCAATCAAATCTGCTTTGGATTAAACAGTTCCTGAACTTTTTGTAGTCAGGGCTTAAATTTATGATTCTGAGATTAAGAGTTCTGGCACTAAATTGATTGAGAATGAACTGGCTCCTGGTTACTGTGGTTTTCAACAAACTAAAATTTCTTTTTGTTAAAACAGTTGTAAATTATTTTACAGTAGGATGTGACACGGTGTTGCTGCGGGCACAGGGAGATGTTCCCTGGCTGCTCACTCCCCAAGACCGATGCAGGAGAGGGCCCACCCCTGGATCGCTGTGGAGACTTTCCCGGGTGGCGGTGCGTACAAGGGGCCCGTTGGCTGTGGCGTAGGTGGCACAGCAGTAGCACAGTATGAAGAACCAAGGTAAAGGAATAGGGAGTGATCACTTGTTTGAGTTCCAAGGAACTTTATTTCCCCAGGGGAGTTGGGGACAAGTGACAATAATGGAGGGCAACAGAACTGCTTTTAAGGAAGGGAGGGAAGAAAGGGAGGACACAACTTTTCACCTATAGGAAGGCATTAGGGCGGGGGTGCAGGGTAAGAGCAATCCAATGGAAGCCAACAAGGGGAAGGGGCAAACCTTACAATCCAATCTTGCTTCGAGGAAGGGATGAAGGACAGGGAACATACCAGAGTAAAAAGGGTATACTACCTTTGACAGACAAGGGTAAGAGAAGGGAACAAGGGAGGTACAAGGAGACTGACATACACCTGGCGGGAAAATCTTGGGGCACACAACTCAGGACTGAACCATCAGAGAAGCCAAATGGGATACATGGAATGAACCATTACAAACTTATAACAAGGAGTATTTATTACAGAAGAACTGTAAAAAAACTGTAAAAAACCAGACTACTACAAGTATGTAAATTAACGAAACACCAGTCACACTACTTGGCTGGTAAACACTACTTGGTTCTGCTGAAACTTATGGTTATTCTCATTTCACTTGGGACTTGCCCGCTAATCTCTTTCATTCGAGAACTCAAACTAGAGGATTGTTTTTTCAGAAAGTCCAGTTCTATAAATGGCAACAACTGAGCACAAAAGGACGGACATTGGGTGATTGTGCAGCTCTTTCTTCTTCAACATATAACTTGACAGATAAATTATTTCAAAATTATTTAGAATGTAAAAGACAGTTTCATTCAGAAACAGTACAAGAAAATGGGTTTAGAATACGGAGAGTTGATTATTGACGATTAAAATGGACTTTTTAAAGTCCTTGATATCTTGGTTCTAAACACTAAGGAGGTACATAACTCTTTGAAACTTAAATTATGACTAGTAATTAAAATTCTTAATGATTTGATCAGAACCATGGTAGGAATTCCACGTAATCAATAACTCATTCTTTGTAAAAAACACATCACCTAAAAAAACTCTAGAAAATTCTTAGTAACCTTTAAATTATATTGACAATCTTTTAAATAGTAAACTCTTAATTAAATTTTATCACTGAAGAGACCAACCATTATAAAACTTGTTATGAATGAACGAGGCCAGATTTCGGAAAGAGATGAAAAAGGGTCTCGTTTATTTAAAAAAAATAAACCAGAAGGAACGGAGGGTCTAAGATAAGCTTGAACCCCCTCACAAAAAGCTCAAAATAACAACGTGTAAGGAACATGCTGGTTAGCCAAACATCATTTCATATGGTGAAACCCCTATGTCTGCTCTTGGTCTAGTTCTTATTCTCATTAGTGCCAGAGGGAGACATTTCAGCCAATTCATTTTTGTTTCCTCAGTTAATTTTTTAAGAGTGACTTTCAGGGTTTGGTTCATTCTTTCCACCCTTCTAGAGCTTTGGGGTCTCCAGGGCGTATGAAATTTCCAGGTGATGTTTAAGGCATTTACTAGTTGTTGTATTATTTTGGGTGTAAAATGGGGGCCTCTATCTGAATCAATGTTATTTATTATTCCATACTGGGGTATGATTTGTTCCAGTAGAATCTTGCTTACAGTCTCTGCAGTCTCTCTCACTGTTGGGTATGCTTCTACCCAGTGGGTCAAATGGTCTATTATTACTAATAAATACTTTTATCTCTGTACGTGTAGTAGTTCTGTAAAATCTATTTGTATACATTGGAATGGTCTTTTTGATAACTCTCTTCCCCCTTGAGGTGGTCTCCTCATAACTTTCCTGTTTATTCTTTGGCATATCATACAGTCTCTAGTTATTGTTTTTGCAATCTCCCATACCCCAATACAGACATAAGTTCTCATGAAATGGTCATGCAAAGCTTGGGTCCCCCAATGAGTTAAGGCATGTAATATTTTTCTAGTTAATGTCTTGTTTAGTACTTGTCTACCATCTGGCATTTCCCATTTTCCTTTTTCATTTTGGGTTGCACCATATTTTTGTAGTTCCTCTTGCTCTTTTTCATTACATATAGGAATCTCTTCCTTTTCTTTATTCTCCCCATTCTGGTCTCCTATTTCATTCAACTTAAAGATCTTTTCTGAATTTTCCAAAGCAGCTTTTTTTTCAGTAATGTTGGCCAAATTATTTCCTTTTATTTCTTTAGTATCACCTTTTTGATGTCTTTTTACATGCACAATTGCAATTTCCTTGGGTCCTCTTAAAGCTTCTAACACCGCTCTTACAAGTCCTTCATGAATCAAGGTTTTTCCTTTTGAATTAACAAATCCTCTCTCTATCCAGATTTTCCCAAAAGTGTGCACTACCCCATAAGCATATTTAGTCTGTATAGATAGTACCGCTCTTTCCATTGAGCCACTCTAGTCCTTTTAATCACGCATAGATCTCACAACACTGTGCAGACCAATTTATGTGAAGCTTTCCTTTTTCTATAACTGTCATTGTGTGACTGTCTATTACAGCATACCCTGATGCTCGTTTCCCATCAATCACTCAAGATGAACTGTCTATAAAGAGTACATCACCTTCTGGTAAAGGTGGTTCTAGTAAGCCTTCTCTGACTTTTAATTGCAAATCTATAGTTTCAAGGCAGTAATGTTCTAGTTCCTCGTTTGGTTCTCTGTGTAAAAACTGTGCAGGGTTTTGTGTTCTTGTAGTAGACAGTTCTATATTTTCACTGTTGTTTAAAATCAGCTCATACTTTAAAAGTCTACTATTTGAGATCCACTGCCACGCTCTTCTGCTTAATATTAACTTCTCAAGTCATGGGGTGTATGTACTTTAATCTTACTACCTAAGGTTAACTTGTAACCTTCTTTGACAAGAACTACAGTTGGTGCTACCACTTGGAGACAGGTAGGCCAACCTGTGACAACTGGATCAAGTAATTTTGAAATATAGGCAGTGGGTTTTCGCACTCCACACCAATCCTGCACTATGACTCCATAGGCTATCCCGTCTTCAACATTCACAAACAATTCAAACAGTCTGTTTAAGTCCGGTAAACTTAGTACTGGAGCATTAGCCAATTTCTCTTTTAATTCTTCTAGTTTTCTGTCATCATCTTTAGTCCAATTGATAGGCTCATCTTCGACCAATTTATTATACAAGAATTTAACCAGTCTTTTGTGACCATCTATCCATAATTTGCAATATCCAATTAATCCAAGGAATTTTCTTACGTCCGTTTTTGGTTTTGGTGCTGATAATTATAGTATCCCTTGAATTCGATCAGTGTCCAATTTCTTATATCCTCTGCCAATTATGTGTCCTAAATATTTACTTCAGATTCAACAAATTGTAACTTTCTTTTTGATACTTTTAACCCCTTTTTCCCCAGGAAGTTTAAGAATAAGTCAGCTATTGTTTTCTGTACTTCCTCTTTTTGTTCTCCTGAGATTAACAAATCATCTACATATTGCAAAACTTGGGAACGACCTTCGGGTTTAAATTGTCTCATTATCTCTTCTAGGGTTTGTCCAAATAAATTTGGTGACTCTATAAATCCTTGTGGTAACCTTGTCCATTGTAGTTGTTGCTTTCTCCTAGTCTCCTCATCTTCCCACTCAAACACAAACCATTTTCGACTTTCTTTTTCCAATGGGCATGACCAAAAAGCATCCTTTAGGTCTAGAACGCTAAACCATGCATGCCCCGATGGTACTTTACTTAATAAATTGTATGGATTAGCAACTACTGGGTATCGTGTAACTGTCTGCTTATTTATTTCCTGTAGATCTTGAACTAAACGATATGTACCATCTGGTTTCTTAATTGGTAAAATTGGGGTATGTGGCCTTTCCCTGCGGCCACGGGAGCAAATCAGTCCCGGCTAGCTGCTCCCTAAGCTTGGCCGGAGGTAGCCACAAGACTTGCCACCCCCAGATTCCCTTAGAGGATCCCAGGTGGTGGTGCCGTCTGTGGCGTGGGTGGCACAGGCGAGGATGAGACCACGAGGAGTCTGAGGCAAAGGAAGTAAAGAGAGGACACTTGCGTGGCTGTCAAGAAAGCTTTATTCCTCAATGGGTCCAGTGGCAAGTGCCAAAGAAGAAAGGCTCAGGGAGGAACTGATAAAGGGAGTGGGCGTGGAAGGAGGAGACTCAGGGTAGCCAATAAGAAAAGAGCAGGGGAGGAGTGAACAACATATCAGAGCCAATGGGGATCATACATAGGAGGGGAAAAGCCCCGGGGGCAAATCATACAGCACAGTAAGGATGACTGACTGACATCGAAAAATCTCAAACAAAAGAGGGGTGGTTACAGTAAATGACAAGGGGAGTAGGTGGCACCTCTGGGAGGGGAGAGGACTTATTAGGGCAGGGAGGGAGGAGGGAAGGATCACTGGGCTTGAAGGGCAGGCAAGTGGCAGGAAAGGAAAGTGACAAACAACCTGGGACAAACCATTGTGAGGGGAGAACATGGGGGGAACCAAGGACCAAACCATTTTTCTTAACACAAAACAACTAACGCAACCAATAATAAATATTTAAAGACACAATGCCACAGGGGTGTTGTGTGGAGACATGCACTAATATCCCTTCTTTTATCAGATTTTTAATTACTGGTGTTAGTCCCTGTTTTCCTTCTACTGAATTTGGATATTGTTTTACTCTTATTGGAGGAAGGTCTGGTTTCATTTTAATTTCTATGGGCATAATGTCCAGCAATCCATGTCCTCCTTCCTCTGCCCACACCTTTGGATAGATTCCTTTTTCATCCTCCTCTCTCAAACCCATCATTTCTGCCACCATGTGTCATCCTTCAGGTACCACTCCTACTTTTAGTTGCACTTGCAAGTCCCTACCTAGAAGATTAGAATCTAATTCTGGCATATATAATAAGTTGATACAGCCTTCCCTGAAACTTCCCTTTATTATTACATCCTCAGTAATGGGTACTTCAAAGGGATTATTTTCAACACCTCTCACTTTGCATGTCCGATTACTCAGTTTACATCCTTTAGGAATTTTTGCAATACTTGATCTGTCCGCTCCAGTATTTACTAAAAATTTGATTTCTTCGCTCTGAGGGCCAATTTCCAAATTTACCAGGGGCTCTTTTTGATGGCCTATTTCGTCCCTCAGAGCATAGAGCCCCCAACACCCCTAATCATCCCCTTTTAATCTCCTTCCTAGGGTGTCTTGTTCTCGTGATATAGCTTCATCTATTCTTCTTACAGAAATTTCCTATGTGTCCCGTCTCTCCACAGTAAAAACATATTATCTCCACCCACGGTAGTCTCCCTTCTTTATTATGTTCACCTTTTCTGATTACTGGTCCTCTAAATTCACCTCCTCTAGGCCCAATATGCCTGTCTTTTCCTTCTCCAGCTGGTTCATTACCTCCAAGTCCTGCACTTTCTCTGGCTACTGCCACCATGATTTTTGCCTTTGTCCTTGTCTTTTCTTCATCCCTCCTCAAATATACTTTTTGTGCCTCTCTTAATAATTCATTCATTCCTTTCTTTTGCCAGTCATCCAATTTTTCTAACTTCCTCCTGATGTCTACCCATGCTTTTGTTACAAACTGTATTTTAACTAGTGCTTGTCCTTCCAGACTGTCCGGGTCCACACTTGAATATAATTGAAAGTTCCTTTTTAATCTTTCTAGCCAAGCGCTAAGTGACTCTTCCCATTCTTGCTGGCTATCAAAAGCTAATTTTGCATTGTTGGTCCTGGGTGCTGCCTCTTGTATCCCTCTTATTATCAAAATTCTATACTGTCTCATACTTGCCCTTCCTCCTGATTTGGATTCCAGTTAGGCGTATTAAGCAGCATTTTGTCTTCTCCCCTAGGCCCCCCTCGATTTTCTCTTTCCAAATCTTCATTCCTGCTGCTCTAATCATTTGTATTGACTCTGAGGAAAATAGTATTTCTAGGATTGAGTTTAATTCTTCCCACCTATATATATTGGGTCCTAAGAATTGATCTAGCTGTTGTGAGATACCTATTGGATCTTCCAATAAGGGTTTAATCTCATTTTTAAAATTCCTAACTTCTGATGCTATTAATGGTGCATTTACAGATCCAATGCCTCCTCTGCCCAACTCCCCCATAGGTCCCTCTAATAGAGGGAACAACATTTCGGTTTTCAAGGTCATCTTGTATTTTCTTTGCCTGGTACCTGGTGTTATAAGAGTGACCCTGTACTTGTTCATTTGGTTCCTTTAATTTATTTTCCTCTTTATTTTTGCAGCAGCAAACTGTCTTTTCTCCTTGGCCCTTTGGTATTAGATGTTCCTCCTGTATTTGATTTTTAGGATATTGAAGTATAGGGGATACATAAAAAGGAGCATTTTCTATTGTTCTGGGCTGAAAACAGGGGAAGAGGTATTTTGAGATAAGGGTTGAAATATGGAGGGAAAAAAAAGAGGGTGTGAAGCAGCAAGCTTTCGGGGGAAGGCTTGTCCTTCCCCTTTCGCCCGGCAAACGACTAGCACACTGCCTGCAGCAGGGGGACTCTCTCTCTCTCAGGTCTCACCCGAGACAGCGCCTAGGGATACAGCTCCGCGCTATGGTGAAGGCAGCTCCCTGCATCAGACAGGGCTCACAGCAACAGCCAACAGAAAAAAGAGAGCTGACTCCAGCCGAGGGTACAATCAGGCTTTAATGGCTCTAATAAAATTCCCCAGTTGAAGCCCCGATCCCAGAAATGCAGCAGCTTTTAAGGGGGCAGGGGAAACAGGGGAGGAAACCACCTCTGGATGAATGGGAAACCAGAGGCGAGTGGGATGCAGGGATTGACATTAGGGACAGACCAACGGGAATACATCGAGGGAGGGGTCCTGGTCCCTGATCCAATCACTCGACGCTCCAGCTAGAAGTTTCTAGAGGGAAGGGAGGGAGTGCCAAGTGACAGGCCACCAGGGAGGGATCAAAGAAAGGATACATGGGGCTGGGGAGGAGCAGGGATGACAGGCAGTGGGGAGGAGGGCAGAGTGAACCAGGCTTGAACCATTGCAACTAAGGGGGGGAAACAGAACAATCCAACATGCAAACTGAGAGGGGAACAGAACAACCCAACACAACAAGGGGGATTTTGAAAAGTTTTAGGAGCCATAATTGGGGTAGGGATACTTGAAGTATTACTGGTAGCTGACGCCTCAGAACTAGAGGCACTTTGTAAAACGGAAGGAGAACTTGAACGCAATTGCATAGATTCGGATATTATTGGGAGGGGATATGACACAGAGGAAGGGGTATCAACAATATGATGACTCGAATCTAAGGGTTGAGGGGATTTTGTCACCCTTGTAGAAACTGATGTTACAGTTTGTCCTATACCCTCCTCCAGTGTGGGTATTGTAGGGTACAATTCTGGAGGAGGAGGAGGAGGTTAATCGTTTGTGGAAGGAATCAGAGGAGGAGGCAATGGAAGATAGTCTATAGGATCAGAAGGAGGAGGAGGAGGAAGGTGTTCTAATGGATCCCACTTTCTTTCTGGTAACTCATTTACCTCTTTTTCTTTTTCTTTAGAAACTTTATATACTTTTATTTCCTCTTCCTGTTTTTCTTTCTCTATCCAACATCTAGCATATTTGATTTATTGTTCACAAGGTTCTACTCTGGTGTTAGCATATCTGTTTAAGGCTACACAAAACCATCTTTCTTCCATTCCGTACCAAGGCCAATAACAGGTCCCTCTGCTATATTCTCTTTGGGCAATATCTCAGTACAATATCTTTTAATTTTTATTCTATCCAAGTTCTTTATTTCCTGTTTAGCATCCCAATTATCTAACATTTTTCCTAATGGGCTGTTAGGTATCCTTTTGAAAATTTCCTTTTCCTTCTCTTTCTTACTAGTATTCTTTCCAGGACACTGTCCCATATTTTCAGGTATTTGAAAACTAATTTGCTTTCTTCAGATCCAACTAATACTGTTGTAGGAGTGGAATTGCCTAAATAATATTAATGAATAAAAGTCGGTATGGAGTTAAATTACAAAACAAGATCGAGATTGAATTTTTAACAAAATAATATATAACTTGTCTTAAAGAAATATTATAAGAAACCAAAAATTAAAGGGCTCACTATAAAGACATTAAGTATGACAGAGCGCGGGAAATGAAATCATTGGAATCGGAATAAAGATGGCAGATTCTTAGAGAAATAATATAAATACGGTGATTGTGGGAAACAAGGTAAAAATGGCGGAAATAAAGTAATAAATAAAAAAATGGTGGAATTTACCGTAATGTTAAAACGAAATAGAAATAAATAAATAAATAAATAAAATAGTGTTTTTTTAAAAAGGAGCATTGAGGGTAGGAGAATTAACAATTAGAAGTTTTAACTAAAGATGGCAATTCCTAAAACTACAGTATTTTTGATTATAAATAATAATAACAATATGTCACTCCTCGTTTCACTATTTAAAATTATTACTTCACAAAAACTTAAAATGGCCGCCACTCGGCCTGTCACTCAAAACAACAAAAATTCAAAATAGCTGCTACTCAAAATCTCTAAGGAGCGGTCAGGGGACTTCTCGTTCTCCCTCACACCTAAACCTCGTTCCCTAGATATTCCGATTTTACCAACAAAAAGAAAAATCCACCCTAACCTGGGCTGGTTCTAACCTCCTCTCCAATCCTAGTGACTGGAAGGGCCATTCCACAGCCGGCGGCCCACCTCCCCCCTGTGGGTCACCACTCCTGCAAAGAGTTTTCAGCTACCCCTACGACCCCCTTCAGCTGGGGTCCTAGCTCAGGGTGAGCCTACTTCCCTCCTATGACCCCCTTCCACTGGGGTCCTAGTTTGGAGGGACCCTACTTCCCCTTGGGTTGGGCACCCTCCCCTTCCCCGGCCTCGAAAAAGGGGCACTCCCCTACAAGGTGGCCACCCTACCCAGTGGTCTCTGTGTGAGAGTATTTTCTCCCGCCCCCAAGGTCCTAGTTCCTCAGGGACTAGACTCCCCCGGTCTATCTCTGGGGAACAACCCTCCAAGTGGTCTGAGCTAGTGGTTGGAGCTCTACCCCTCACTGGGCAAGTCCGCCTCACTAACCCCCCCGAATACCCCTATGACCCCCTTCAACTGGGATTCTGGTTCAGGGTATTGGGTGTGCCCCCCTCTATAAATCTATAACCCCCTTCAACTGAGGTCCTAGTTCAAGGGGAACAACTCAGGCCATGGGCTCAAACCACCCCTTGGAGCCTCCAATCACTGGAGGAACGAAAGCCTGCGCGGGTAAGGGCAGCTATAGGTAGGGTACTCCTTATCTCCCCTACTCCTGGAGGTCCATAGAGGTACACTCTCTCAACAACCACACGCGCTTCCCTCCATTCCCAGCCGGCCTCCTGCAGGAGTCCGAAACCGCGGTATTGGGAGGTCTGCAGGCGCTTTAGAGGTCTGTATTTACAGCCCCCGTCTCATTCACACTCACACACTTTGCACCCTCTATGCCTTAAACCTCACTTGCGTTACTCAGGGGTAACGTGAGCCCCACTCCCTCTTGGAGGGCTTACCTTTTTGAGCTGCTGTGTTCCTTCTGGCCTCGGGAATAGGCATGTTACCTTTAACGGTCCAACACAGTCCAAGCTCTGGCAGCCAAAAAAAAAATGGCTGGACGTGTCCCCCAGGTCTTGGGCTACCCTGGACCGTTTCAGGGTGTGGCCTTATCCTGGACAAGTTCCCAAAAGCCATTATGAATGAACGAGGCCAGATTTTGGAGAGAGATGAAAAAGGCTCTCGTTTATTTAAAAAAAATAAACCAGAAGGAACACAGGATCCAAGATAAGCTTGAACCCCCTCACAAAAGCTCAAAATAACAACATGTAAGGAACATGCTGGGTTCTCTCCCTTACGAGCTCATCCCCCTGCCTGCAGAACAGAAAGAACCCCGCCCAACTGAACACCCCTCTTTTTGTAACACCCCTTGGCCCAGGATTGGTGGGATTTGGATCCTTGCACCAATTGGTGGAATTTCGGGGCTCCAATTGGCCCTTAACGGGGTTCATTCTGGGCCAGTCGTTTCCTCAGGGCATTGAATGATTGGTCGGTGTCTTTGTCCAATCACCCTTTGCCCTGGTCTGCCCATTTGCCCCCACCAAATCCTGGACCTCCTCCCCACTTACAACAAACACCCTCTTTTCCCGAAGCTAATAGAACTAAGCCCATAACAAAACTCATGTTTAATTAACTAACATAACAACTTATTTTTGAGTCTACTATTTATTATCAAACCTGCCCACACTCTGTCTCCACCAACAAGAAACACTCCCCTGGGGAGCACTCTGGGAACTGAATGGAATTTGGATACAGTTTGACTGGTGTACCTGCACCAAGTAGCTACATTGTATCTTTTATCACTGGGTGACATGTCTTGTTTTATATACTTAAAAATCATGTCTAATTAGTTGTTGAGCTCTGCATTGGAAGTTGATGCAATAAGTGGCCTGAAAGGAGCCCAGTATACCTAATTCTTGAGGCTCCTGTGGTGCATGTAGCAAGATCCTCATCCAGTTGTCCCAGGAGTCCACAGAGTTGGGCTTCCTCCCTCTGTACGGATAGTCATTGGGAGACAGAGGGATTCCCACCAGGCAAGTTGACCAAGGATCTTCGACAGTCCCCATGGCCATGCCAAAACTTTGTTGTTTCAGTGACTTCACTGGAGTGACTCAAACATTTTCTCGCAGGTGCTGGACAATCCATCCAGTCATTACTTGTATTAGAATAAAAGTGATGGCAATGTTGACTGCATTGCCGTAGGGAGTCCCAGTGGGTTTTGCTGTGCCGGCGATTGGGGGTACTGTTATAAAGATAATAGAAAGAGCAATAAATATAAGGATAATCATTTCCTCCCCTTTTTTCCTATGCTTTCCCTTTTTCTTTTGTCTCTTAACACTTCCTTTTCTCCCCTTGCTTTCCCTCACTTTAAAGCTTTATATAAATTGGGAGGGTAGGTCATGTGAGATTAGGGTTAGGAAAGGTAGGGGTTTATCTCCTGTGGGGTTTGGGATACAGTATAGGGAGGGTACAAGAGGGTATAAGTTACAGTTGGATGGGGGAAAATACCGTCTTGTGATTAGAATTCTGGCAACGATGTTCGGTAAGGTAGTTTTTTTCTTGCAGCGTCGCCAGGCAACAGCTTCTTCAGATGGATGCTCTGAGGGTCTAGAATTTTGTTCTGCTGGTAGAAGATCCAGTGAGGTTGCTTCCAGACACAGTTTGATGAATTTTCCAGGAATCCACTTTGGGCCGGATTCTGTGGAAACACAACCATACCCTCTCCCCAACATTATCAAAGGGTATGGTCCTTTTATAATTTTAGATTCAGGATCCCTGATGTGCACAGGGGGTCTCTCTTTTAAGTGTGCATTTGTGGAGTTGTGAAAGTGGCGCAGAATGGGGGGATATGGCTCCTTACTGGAGCAATTAATAAAGTTTAACACAAGGAGAGCTTTGCATAGTCTTTCTGCTGGGGACATGGGCAAATCTGCATCTCTTTGTTGCTCGATCATTCTTTTTAAATCTTTGTGTGCCCTTTCAATGATTGACTGCTGTTGGGTTGTGTGAGATACCTGTATTGTGTCAAATGCCCCACTGTTACATCAATTTGGCAAAGTGTTGGGAGGTAAATCCTGGGCCGTTGTCTGTTTTAATTGTTTTTGGCACACAAAGAGTGGTGAGTGCCATATCTAAGTGTTTTGTAATATCTTTTGATTTCTCTCCAGCATGAAGGGAGGCAAACAGCGCTCCAAAAGAGGTGTCAATGGACACGTGTATGTACTTGAGCTTCCCAAAGGGGGCATAATGCGTTATATCTGTCTGCCATGGCTCTAGCACTCCCAACTCCCTGGGGTTGACTCCAGACACAGTGGATCAGAGGGCTAGGGCTTGGCAGTTTGGGCAGGTCGTAACAATTGCTCTTGCTTGGTCTTTGGAGAGCTTAAACTGTTGAGCCAAAGCAGGAGCATTTTGATGGTAAAAAGCATGGCTCAATTTCACTTGGCAAAAGATGTCTGGTATGGTTGGGGTGGAATGGTGGGAGGTTACCATCATTGCTAAGCAGTCTGCTCTGCAGTTACCTTCGGTAATAAATCCTGGTAGGTTGGTGTGTGACTTGATATGCAATACATTGTAAGGTTGCTCTCGGTGGGAGATGAGCCAAATTAGTTCTGAGAGCAAGCTGAAAAGTTTTTTGGTGTGCACTTGCCTGAACAGGGCGTGTTCCGCCTGCTCTACTATCCCAGCTACATAAGCGGAATCAGTCACCAGATTAAAGAGTTGATGAAATTTGCGGAACGCCCTCACGACTGCTGATAGCTCGGCAATCTGGGGAGAACCTTCAACGATTTGGACATCAGACTCACACTGCTGACTGTCTAAGTTTCTCCAAGTGAGCACTGATTTATGGGACTTGCCTGAGCCATCAGTGAACACTGTGATGGCATTTTTGATGGGAACATGACTTTTGAGAAATTTTGGGGCCAAATGTAAGGAATCTCTAAATAATCTGTGTTTAGGGTAATGAATTAAAAGCTGGCCAGGGGAGCTATTGAGAGAAATTTGTTAATTTTCATTTGTTGGTAATAAGGTTCCTAACTGTTCTAAATCATAAGGTAGGTAAATGCACGTTGGGTCACACCCGGCGAGGGTCCGCAGGCGGTGGCAACCCTCTGATGATTAGTTTTGAAATTAATTTTTGTGGAGTCATGATGGTTTATGTGGCTGGTGGAGAAGAAAGACCCATTCAATGACATTAAGGGTTTCTTTCAACTGCGTGTCCCACTGGAAAATCAGGGAATGAAAGTGAGGGGACTTACCAAAAATTCCAAGGTTCAGCAGAAGAGACAGCTCTCTGCGGTGTGCCTGCCTGGTTTTTAAAGCTGCAGTGACCTTTTCCAAAGCGTCGCAGGCTTCTGGTGTCAGCGAGCATTCTGCAGCAAGGTCTTCATCATGGCACAGAAGATTGAACAGCGGTGACAACTCTTGTGTCATGAGCCCAAGCAATGGTCGAACCCAGGTAATGATCCCGCAGATCTGCTGGATGTCACGTAATGTTTTTGGATTATCTTTGATGGTCAGGCTTTGCAGGGTTATTGTCCTCTCAGTTATAAGAAAACCAAGGTACATCCATGGATGGGTATGCTGTATCTTGTCTTGCGCAATTTGAAAGCCCGCGCTCTCAATCGCAGAAATTGTCTTTGTGAGTACTGTGTTCCAATAAGGTGTAGTTGGGGCACAGATGAGGACATTGTTGATATAATGGAAAATGATGGCTTCTGGAAACAGCTTCCGAACGGGTGGCAGGACACATGTGACGTACAACTGACACAACACAGAGCTATTTTTCATTCGCTGCGGTAATGTTGTCCATTGGTATCTTTTGTAAGGTTCTGCGTGATTAGTGGTTGGCACAGAAAACACTAATCTGGGAGCATCTGCAGGATGCAGCGGGATTGTAAATAAACAGTCCTTGATGTCCAGGATTGCGAGCTGCCAATCACAGGGAAGCATGGAAGGAGCTGGAAGACCTGGTTGTAGAGGCCCCATATCATCAATAATTTCATTTTCTTTTCGTAAATCCTGGAGCAGGTGCCACTTATCTTTGCCCGTTTTTTTAATAACAAAAATGGGGGTGTTCCACGGACTCATTGGTGGTATTAAATGTCCCAGGGTCACCTGCTCTTCTACAAGTTCATTTCTTTTAATTTTTCAGATGGAAGGGGCCACTGGTCCACCTGCACCAGAGTATGTGTTTTCCACTTGAGGGGTGGGGTGGTCGCTCTGCAGTGGCCCAGGCTAAAAATCCCAGTGGGGTTTTGGAATGTCCAAACGGACACGCCACAGAGCTAAGACATCTTGCCCTAGCAGAGCGATGTTAGCACTCACCACAAACGGTCTTACGGTTGCGATCTGACCTTCAGGTCCTTCCACACTTATCACATGCTTGCTCCTCATGGAGTTGACAGCTCCACTGATCCCACAGATCATGCCACAAGAGGGCAACAACTCCCAGGTGCTAGGCCATTTGGTACTTGGAACAATGGTCACATCTGTGCTAGTGTCGGCTGTCATGTTCATCTCCACAGACGTGCCCTGCTACAAAATTACTGCTGAAAAAATTGGTCTTTCTCAACCCAGTTGTTGATAAAGAGACATGTGAAAGTCTGTGGCATTTTATAAATAGTCAGGTCCAGTTAATATATACATTTGCGCAAAAGGTGATCCTTCATATAGAATATGGTAGCAACAGACAGAGACAGTTACCTTGTAGCTCACCGGAGTGGAGAGGTACCAGCTAGCTGTTCCCTTTGTGACTAGAGGGGGCCACAAGAATGGCCACTCCCAGGCTCTCTTCCAAAAACTCCTGGGTAGTGGTGCTGTCAGTGGCACGGGGGACACAGACAAAAGTGTGCTGTGAAATTCCGAAGCAAAGGAAGGAAAGAGGGGACACTTGTATGGGTGCCAAGGAAACTTTACTCCCAGATGGGACCAGGGAAAACTGACAAAGAAAAGGGGTCTGGGGAGGTACTTATGACAGGAGTAGGCGTGATGGGAAGAGACATAAAGCAACCAATAAGCAAAGGTCAGGGGAGGAGTGTGAAACACAGTTGAACTTTTGAGGATTACACAGGGGAGGGAAGAAGCCCCGGAGGCAAATCATGTATCAGGTTAGGGATGACTGACACAGAAAATTCTTGAAATAAAGAGGGGTGGTTACAATGACAGGCAGGGGGAATGGGCAGAACCATAAGGGCAGAGAGGAACTTATAAGGGCAAAAGGGGAGGAACAAAAGATCAATCACTTTGAGGGCCAAGCCACTGGCAGGAAAAACAGGTGCTAAACAACTTGGGGAGAAACCATTTTGAGGGGATTACACAGGGGGAACTGAGGATCGAACCATTTCTTGAACTAAACAGAAAATAACTATCTTTTACAACAGAACCAACAAAATTATTTTTAAAAAAAAAACACACACCACCACATCACCTCATTTCCTGGCTTGACCTCTACAACTTCTGGAAAGATGTTAAGTTCATAGGGAGTGTGGTACAGATCAGCGAGGAGAAGAACGATGGTGGGCCAGTCATGATGGGGAGGACTCAAAAAACCTGCTGAAATTCTTACCAAATCTTCTTTGGGCAACATACTATGAATGGAGCTGTATAAAATTTGACGGGATTCCTAATTCAAATTGCAGGTACATCGAAAGAACTGCAGTCCTTCTTCATGGTTCCAAGTCGAGGAAATGTACCGTCCGGGTACCCCGGACGGTAAGGAGGCCTGTTATTTCTGGGTGTCTTCAGAGAAGGTGTACAGTTAGTACCTTTAAATGGAAGATGCAGACAATTTATTTGAAAATGTCCTACTTCACCACAGTGGAAACATCTCGCTGTTTGGGCACTCAGTAGGGCTTCTCCCACCCCTTTACTCACAGCCATCGCTAGAGTGGATTAGAGATATGAAGCCTTCGTACAGGCTTCTACCATTTGCAGAACAGTGGGTTCTGGATCAGGTGGAAGTGACCTCAGAGTTTTTTTGGGTCTCTGTATTAGAATTAGAAACTGTCAGTTTCACAGCAGTTCTTCTTTTGCCCCCACCTTACGATTTAGGGGTCAATCGCCTCTCGCAATCTATCAATAAACTTTATAAATGACTTGTCTGTACCTTGATGGATAGAAAAGAAATTCTGCAGAGGAGTCGTGCCATCTGGGATTTTGGTGAGCACTGCCTTCACCATGGCTTTAACATCATCGAGTAAGTCAGGTGCTATTGAGGCCGGGTCTTCAGGCCTTGTGAACTCTCCTTCTCCGGCTAGCACTTCAATTGCCCCGTCACCGAGGATACCTTTTAGTTTATGTTTTTTAACAAGTTGCTGCAGTAATTTTTTCCATTGCAACTCCCAAAGCATCGTTGGTGAGAGCAAAGCAGTCGTTATGTATCTTAGGTCATGTGGGATCAGTGCATGACCTGCAAATGTTAAGTCTAAATGCTTTTAAAGGAGGGGGATGCATGGCCATAGTCTTTTGTGGCTTTCCTCAGTTCTTTGACCTCGGTGTATGAAATCTGTTCCCACTTCCTTTTTCAACCACAAGCACTGGGGCAGTAAAGCAGTCTGTCCCTTGTATCAAATCGAGATCCCCTTCCTTCAACGCTTCCTCCCTGATTTGCACCCAGCTCCTCCCCGGCCTATAGTTGGGGCTGGGAGCACTGTTGTCGTTCTCCTCATCAGAGGAGGTGGCAGGGTTAGCAAGGGTACAAAGCCTCTGGCTGACCAGTGGGAACTGGTGACTTGGGTCCCTTTGGGCCAAGATGGCCTGCTTCTGGTCAGCTCCACTTCTGGTTCCAGCAGGGTGGGAACTGGAGGGGATAGGAGAGGGAAGGATAACAGGCCTGACCCACCCCTGGAGGCATGACTTTCCTGGAGGCCAGTCCCACCCGCAGGAGGCCCATCTTTGAGAGGGGTCAGAGGAATGGAGGGGGAGGGTCCCGACACTGGTACTTTCGGTGCATGGTAGAGGGAGGGACTGGATGCAGGGGCAGAGCACATCATAGAGGCGGGAAACCAAGGGAATTGGGGAAGAAGGAGGAACGCCATTTTGTTTGACACTGCCATTTTGTACATTGTCCCCATCAATGTAAGATGTGTTGTCCAGTCTGGCATCAAGTTCTTTCATTTCAGTCACACAGCAGGTACTATTTTTCCTTTCCTTACAACTACGGTTACATGAACAGGAATTTGAACCCAGGTCTGGGGTTTTTGAGGAGAGGGAATGGGTAAGACTCGAGTTGGGGTGGCCAGTCCCGGTTCGAGGAAGGGACTGAGTGGGGCAGGAGGCAGCAGGGAGCAGGCGGCAACGCTGTGCTTGTGGGCAGGTTCTGGAACCTGTCCCAGCCATAGGGGAAGAGGGAATAGGAATGGGGGGGAGCACGGGAAAGGTAAACTGGGGTTCCCAACTTGTAGTATTGTCCACAAGGGTCCCAGGATGAGGGAAGAGACAAGAAAGTTGACTCCATGTTTCAAAAAGCTTGATTTATTATTTTATGATAGAAAAATATATTAAAAATATACTAAAAGAATAGAGAGAAAGGATTTCATCAGAAGGCTAAGCTAAGAATAGAAAAGGAATGAATAACAAAGGTTTGTCCCTGACCGAGACAGTCTGGGCAGGTGAACTATGATTGGCCCTTAATTCCAAACAACTAGATGAGACCAATCACAGATTCCCCTGTGGCATTCCACAGCAGCAGATAAGAATTGTTTACAGTTTGTTCCTGAGGCCTCTCAGCTTCTCAGGAGGGAAAAATCCTAAGGAAAGGATTTTTCATAAAACATGTCGGTGACACCAACTCTCCCTTTTTCTTTTACTAACTTAAAATGGAATAAAAAACAATTGAATCTCCCCACTTTATAGTTTCCCTTCACTTGAATTTTGTATATATACTTTCCCACTCTTCCCCAAAACAAAACAGTGAAAACATCTTCCTGGGTAACCCCAGGAAAATGTTCCAACAGAAAACCAATAAAATCCTTAAGATCCCCTCTTTTAAAAGAAATGTTTCCCAGGATGAAGGTAGCTTTAACTTGGAGGTGAATCTCCCACTTGGCTAGAGACAGACGGTTTCCCATCCTGCTGTACCAACCCCCTCTCTTTGCCTCACGAAGCCGAAAAATACAAAGCAAAAGGACAAGCCCAACGCAAGGTGCCTTTTTCTCAGCACAGACAGACTCACTCTGAAGGCATGGGCAATAAAGAAGAAAGCTTTGCAAGGGAGGTGAGACTCTGCCACTCCCCAGGATCCCCAAAGGCTTCCTCTTGGAGCTGCAGTCCTCCGTTGGGGTGCTGGGGGATGATGGCAGGCAAGGAGGAAACCGCTCCTTCTACAATGAAGTTGCTGGTCCTCTTTGAGCTGGCTCCCAAACGACATTTTAAATCCCAAAGAAAGTGATTCAGGGAGTCCTCTGTCAACAGGAGACGTTTGAAGGGATATCAACTGTCCAGTTGTCCAGGGTCCCTCTTCGGGCACCAGCTGCGGGCTGCGCTGAGCCAGTCCTGATGGGGTGTCCACAAATCCAAATGGGTTTCCCTGGATGCTGCAGCCAATTCCCTCAGCCAACCTCCTGCCTGTGCCCAGATGTAGTAATGTGTTCTCACCAATGAGAGACAGAAGCGCTCGCTGTATGACAGTTCACCAGAGTTTACTGCAGGAGAATCTGAGGCTTTGGATGCCATGAAGAAGGGCAGGAAAGTCCAGGTAATAGCAGGAGGAAGTGTGAAGAAAGCAGGGTAACAGCTGCTGGAGAGGGAGTCAGGGACAGTGAACTAGAAGCTGCTCACTAGCAGCTGACAGGGAAGCCTGAGAGCTGCGGCAAGAGCCCCCCCAGTGGGGGTGGATACAATGCATAAAAACTGGGGAGGGTTAGGAGGGGTCAGGATACAATCCAGCTTGTGGGAAGGTAGGATAGGGGAAGAGTGGGGAGTGACAAGAACTGAGGAGGCCAATAACAAAGCTGAGGGTACAGAACTTTCCAGAAAGTGGGGATGACTGACACATGCTCATTTATTTGTGGGAGTGAGGGATCATGGGGAAATGAGTCACCTTCTCACCATGAGTTACACATAGGAATCTTCCCATGACGTCCCAGGAGTGCTGTTCCCAGCACCAACTCCCACAAAAGGGGACTGGCCTCCTATCCATAATATGGATAGTGATCTCTGTGGAAGGGGTGAGGCTGACGGTAAATTTGGGATCAGAAAAGAAGGGCCATGGCAGGAAAGTGGGCTCCAAGTCACACAGCCATCACCATGGCCATCTTGGAAAGGGGGGCCTGGTACACTGCAGCTCCCTGTCAAGGATTGAACAGTATCCGACAGGGCACTTGGGATGGCGTGGCCAATGCCATCTCCAAGGGAGGACAGCAAAGGATTTTGGAAAGCCTGAGGGACAGAGGGTTTGGGGAGCTTCACAGAAGCCACAGGGGAGCCTCCAGGAGAGAGGCCTGAGAAAACTGGATTTCGATGATATGTGCAGATGTCAAACACCTTTTTAAGAGTACTAAAATTTCTCCTATACTCATGAACCTGCAGCTGTTCGGTGGAAAACTTCTGCCCCATTCCTGTCTTTTCTACTCCCTCTGCCCTCAGGGGATGCCCCAGCCTTTTGGGGGAGCGCCCTGATTTGGAAAAGAGACAGAATAGAAAAGACGCTTTCTTGATAAGTGGAGGATACCCTGTGGTCTCCGCGAGCTTGGCCACCAGCTCTTAGAGACCAATCCCTCCCACTGGGGATCAACCCTGCTTTGGCTCACTTACCCTCAGAGTGCGGGTTTCTGGCTCTTTCTGGCCACTCTCCTTGAAGATCCCCTTGGAATGGTTTTGTGTGCCAGTTCCTCTCTTCTTGTTAGGATACGCTGACTATGAAGTTGTTCTCCACAGCCAGGTTAGGAGCAAACTTCCTTGGTGAAATTGCGATAGACTGGGGACTTTCTCTTCCTTGGCTTATCACTGCCAGGGACCTGGGTGTTCCCGGTGCTTCAAGGCCTATGCCCGGAGCCTTGGGCATGGCCACTGACAGTCCCTGTCAGTCCCTGCTCAACCCAGTGTGAGCACCTTGCCCTGCAGCAATCCTCACAGCAGGACCATAGCTCAGTCAACTGAGCTGTCTGACAAGCTTTCTTTCTCTCTTTGCCCTTTGGGTAAGCCCACCCCTGCGGAGAACACAATGGCAAGGATGAGAGAGTCACAGAGCCTTAAAGTCACCGCTTGGCTCCTCTTAGAGTCCAGGGCAGAGCCTGAAATGTCACTGATGTTCTTTTCCCTTCTTCCTCTTCTGAGAGGTGGGTGCCCCCACAAATTTGCCCATTTGCTTTAAAAGACAAAGAAGGGAGGGCCTCATGTTGGGCACTATTGCCGGCCGGGGGCTATGTACAAACCACAAACGGGACGGGACTGCTGTGGAACGTGCCTTGAACTGTTTTATTTTCCAGCATCAGTCTCATTACATGGTTATGACAATGGGAAGATGCCAGCAGCTCACATCCCAAGCAGCAAAGAACTTAATGCTGCAACTTACTTTATAACTTTTTTGACCAATCATGCAAAGCAGAAGCATATTGACAGTGATTCCATCCAACTACTATAAGCACATGTACCTTTAGTTAAAACAATGCTTGCTTATTTCGAATACAATGCCTGCTTGCTTGTAAGCCTTAAAACACAATGCACAGAGCTCCATTATTAAACTTCAAACTTCCTAATATCTTACTAGATAAACTTTTCTGCAGCTTAGGAAGTTATCCTAGACAAGCGTTAATACACAGACCATTGTTCTACTTGTCCTTGGTTTTCTACTTTTTAAATAATTTTTCTGCTGACCTATCTCAAGGCTACTGCTTAGCTCTAATCACAGTTCTGCTAGCTCCGTTATTAAACTTCAAACTTCCTAATATCTTACTAGATAAACTTTTCTGCAGCTTAGGAAGTTATCCTAGACAAGCGTTAATACACAGACCATTGTTCTACTTGTCCTTGGTTTTCGACTTTTTAAATAATTTTTCTGCTGACCTATCTCATGGCTACTGCTTAGCTCTAATCACAGTTCTGCTGTCTCCGAGGTCTGCCTTTTGCAGCTTTCCCAAAACCCTCTGATTTTGTGGATTCCCCCAGGCACCAGCTGTCGTGGTGCGTGATTTTATAGTGTCCCAGCTGCACAACAACAGGGGTGTGACATATGCCCTGCGATCCCTGCAGATCCCACATATCGGTGGTCTGGCACAGGAACAGAGCACAGTGACACAGATCTTGGGGTAGAACTGGGATGATTTATTAAGTGGATGACAACACTTCAGGCTCCCAGAGCCCAGGACCCCAAGACCCAGACTAGGGGGCATAGAGAGGATTTTATATCACAACTCAGGAGGAGTGGTTTAGGGCCACTAACCAATGAGGGCATGGCTAGGGACAAGTCTGAGGCAGGACTAATAATCTACAAACCTATCAAGGAATACAGGGGAGGGGAATAATACAGAGAAACAAAGGGGGCATTGAGAACTAATAGATTGGCAGAGAAGGTTCTGGAGAAAAGGACAGCGATAGGGAGGACTGACAACTTGGGAGGGGAAGAGATTAGGGAGGAGATAGATGCATGGGAGCCAATAGGGAATCCACAGGGAGTGGCCAAGTGACAGAAGGATTGACATTTAATAGAACTGAATAACAATCAGGGTACAGGTCTAATTTTAGCACACTGGATACAGATGAAGAGTTAACACCACTCTAAAAGGTGGGCGGAGGATAGGTCCAGAGAAGACCAACAGAATAAAGATGTCATAGTACAAAGGGATTACAAACTCACTAATAAGACAGTAGGTAAGCTAAGAAAACCTAAAGAAAAACACCTCAACAGATATCCACATTTCACTCACTTCTTTCCCTGTGCTAACTTGTTATTCTTTCCGTTACTAGGTCAGATTGCTATTATGGTGGGAGAATGCTCTGGCTTATGGAGACTCCAGGTCACTGCTTCTATAATGAAAAATACCAGAAACTGCAATTAGTTCCATAAATGTTTTAACTTTACTAACTAAAAATTAAATAGGTATTTTACTAACTTCACTAAATATCTAAATAGTAACACTCTTAATAAATATTACAAATGAATACTTGAATAACTTTTATCAATAAATAGCTTTAACACTAACAACTAGATTATAAACAGTGGATTTAGATGAGATATTAAATAACAAGTTAATAAATAAAAATGTTAGAACAACAGTTTATAAAAATGAGAGGTGCTGCCTTTCTTATTCTTGGTCTTTCTTGTAGCTGCTTTAATGATGGTAGGATTTACTGTAGTCTGTTCTGTGGGAGCGGAAGCTGGACCTCTGACCCTGGTGACATGGGTCCACCCTTTTTCTTGTGTTCTTATGGCTGCTTCAGTATTTAACAAAACTTGGTACAGGCCTTCCTATCAGGGAGTCAATGGCTCTTCTTTCCATGATTTAATTAATACCCAATCTCCCGTCAGGTATTTGTAGATTTTAAAATCAATAGGACTGCTTTGGGGAAGATATCAATTTCATCTTAACTCCTCTAATGTTTTTGTAATTGTTTTTAGGTATTTTCACTCCCTTTTCTCCTTCTTCGTATGTCCCCATGAGATTTGGGATGGTTAAAAATGGGAGTCCAAACATCAATTCCTAAGGGGAGCTACCCATATCAGACCCTGGTTTTGTTCTTACTCTCATCCGGGCTAATGGGAGGCATTTTACCCAGTTCATTTTTGTTTCATCTACTAGCTTGGTAAGTATAATTTTCAGGGTTTGGTTAGCTTGCTCTACTCTTCCTGAACTTTGGGGCCTCCAAGAGTATGCAACTTCCAAATCATACTGGGTGTTTCAATTACATTTTTTAAGATCCCAGCAGTAAAATGAGGCCCTCTATTTGAATCTATTACGTTTACTATGCCATATCACAGTATGATTTACTGTAGTAGTATTTTGCTAACCGTTTCTGCAGTTGCTTTCACTGTTGGAAAGCCCTCTATCCTAAGGGTAAAATCTTCAGTGATAACTGATAAGTATTTGAATATCTGTACTGGCAGAAATTTGGTGAACTCGATCTGTATGCTTTGAAAAGGTCTTTCAGCTAATTCTCTTCCTCCTATGGGTACATTCCTCATTATTTTATTATTTATTTTCTGACAAGTCATGCAATATTTTGTTATGGCCTTTGTTATTCTGAATAATCCAATACACACAAATGTTCTTAAGAAATGATCACACAGTTCTTACGTTCCCCAATGCATTAGGGGCATGCAGAATTTCTACGATCTTCTGAGACAAATTCTTACTTAATACTTGCCTCCCATCAGGCATTATCCATTTTCCAAATACATCCCTGACACCCCCTTGTTTTCGCAATTATTCTTGCTCTTATTCTGTGAATATTGGAATTTCTTCTTCATCTAGTTCACTTAGGTTTTCTTCTTTAAATATCCGCTCGTCCTTTGCAAAAGCTGCCTCTCTGGCTGTCTGATCACTAAGTTATTTTCTTGTATTTCCATTGATGTCCCCCCCTTTGATGTCCTTCAGCATGTACTACTGTGACTTCTAATGGGTCTTTCCGCTCTTTTAATACCTCCTTTATTACTTCTTCATGAATTGACATTTTACCTTTCGAATATATAAACCTCCTTTCCTCACAGATTTTACCGAAAGTGTGCACTATTCCAGAAGCATACTGGGATGAGTATAGATAGTTCCCTTGTTGTATCTTAGCCAGATTAAACCTCTTAATAGTGCATATAATTCACAGCATCAGGCCTACCATTTAGTTTGTAATTTTCCTTTTTCCATTATTTTCATAGTTTTTCCATCTATGACTGCACAGCCCGACATCCTTTTTCCTTCTACAACTCAAGAAGAGCTATTAACAAACTGCACTTCTCCTTCTAAAAAAGGTAGTTCTTGTAGATCTTCTCTTGCCCTAGTCTGTAGATCAATTAATTCTTCGCAATAATGTTCAAGGTTGCCTTCTGACTTCCCATATAAAAATGGCGTGCGATTCTATGGGGATTTTGTTGTTGTAAGTTCTATGTCATCAATATTAGTTATTAACACATTCATTAACACTACTTCATATTTGAGTAATCGACTGTCTGTAATCCATTGACAGACCTTTTTGCTTAATATCAATTTTAGATTGGGGGGGTATGTACTTTAATCTTGCCTCCAAAAGTCAATTTATAGCTTTCTTCAATCAGAGTCACAGTAGTGGCCACTGACTGGGCAGGTGGGCCAGCCTCTCACTACAGGATCTAGTAATTTTGATATGTAGGCAATTGGCTTCCTCTCTCCGCACCACTTTTGTGCTAATATGCAGTAAGCAATTCTTTCATCTACATTTACAAACAGTTCAAAGGGTCTTTCTAAATTAGGCAAACTGAAAACTGTTGCCTCTATCAATCTTTCCTTTAGGTCTATTGATTTCTTCCCATCTTCTTCAGTCCATTCAAAAGTCCTTGTCTCAGCTAATTTATCATATAAAAATTTTACTAACTAAGCACGACCGTCAATCCAGGATTTGCAGTACCTGACCAAACTCAAGAATCTTCTTACATCCTGTTTCGTCTTTGGGGAGGGCAGGGATAGGATTTATTCAATTCTACTCATTGCTAATGTCTTACAACCTTTCTCAGTTAAATGTCCTAAATATTTCACTTCCTGCTCCACGAACTGGAGCTTTCTTTTTGACACTTTTAACCCCTTTTTTCCTAGAAAATTTAAAAGTTCTATGGTAGTTTCCCAAACTGGTTCTTTTTGCTCCCCTGAAATTAATAAATCATCAACTTATTGTAAAATACGGGTATTCTGTTTTGGTTCAAATTACTCTAATAACCCTTCCAGTGCCTGTCCAAACAAATCTGGTGATTCGGTGAAATCTTGGGGCAATTGAGTCCATTGATATTGCTGTTTTCTCCCTATGTTCTCATCATACCATTCAAAGGCGAACCACCCCCAACTCTCCTCTGCTAATGGGACCACCCAGAACACATCTTTGAGATCTATCACACTAAACCACGAATGTTCTGGTGGTACTTTATTTAGAAGGTTGGACACTACTGGATATCTAGCTAGTTTGCTTATTGACTTCTTTTAGATCCTACACTAATCAGTATGTACCGCCTGGCTTCTTGACTGGTAAGGTTGGTGTATTATAGGGTGACATACACAGCCCTAGTACCCCATCTTGAATCCAATTATTTTATTATGGGAGTTAAAACTTGTTTTCCTTCAGCTGAGATGGGATATTGACGGACTCAGATGGCTGGAGTTCTGGGTTTCATTTTTATCTCTATTGGTGGCATATCCAATACGCCCCGACCGCCCCCTTCTGTCCATACTAGGAGCTGTCCATGCTACCATCTTCCTTCCTTCAGAACTGCCCCTATCCCCAGCTTTATTTGTAAATCTCAGCTGAGAAGGTTACACTTCAACTTAGGCATAAATAGTAAGTCAACACATCCTTGTCTAGAATCTCCCCTCACTATTACTTGTTTAATTACAGGTATTCTGAATGGACAGTTGTTTGCCCCCTTACTTTACATGTTGTTCCACTAAGTTTACTCACTTCCAGCATCTTAAAAACAAACATACCTATGACCTCCTGTATCTACTACAAACTCAAATTCTTCTCTCTCAGGGCCTATTTCTAAATTTGTCAAGGGCTCTCCTTTAAAATCTTTTACTGCTGAGGCGCCTGACACGGGCCTGATTCGCTGCTGTCATGACGCTTTCACTGTTCTCAGAGGGTTTCTTATACTTCTGGCTCCGGTAATAAAGACTGTCCCAAGACAATGCTATTCCCTTTGGAGTGGTGGGGAGGAACCACTGAGCTCCTCACCCTCATCCCTCTCCTTTCCACAGCAGCTCCAGCTCCACCTCTGAGCTGTCTCTCATGGGCCTCTCTCAGCAGCCTCTGAAATACCCCACCTTATGAGAGGGCAGCCCAAGGCTCTTTTCAGAAGAGAGCTCTCCCTCAAGCCTCAAACCAAGCCTCACAAACCTGTGTCATATGGACATCCACACTTGCAGTCCTGCAGATGCACATGTGAACTGAGAGCTGTGGGACATATGCACTATTGTGCCCCACAGTACCATTTCTGAAATGCCTCGTCTGCTTCGAGGGAGCTGACAAGCCACTGCAGCACGAAAACACCTCTGGATTACACGGGCTGCAGCAAAATCTGCCCCTGGGCTTTTCCTAGTGCGCGGCTCTGTCCAGTTTCCGGTCCATTGGTTGCTCGCCAGATCCCTGTTCTCTCCCACTCCCTCTCTATCTTGCTGTCCCTCCAAAGCTTCAATAACGTCCATCCTGCCCCAGCTCAGACTTCGCTCTCTCCTGCTCCCTCCTGCTCATTCTGCGTCTCTTCCTCTTTGCCTGCTGCCCCTTCCCGCAGCTCTGCTCCCGTTCCCTGGCCCTCTTTTGCTCTCGTTGTCTCTTCGTTCTGCTTGCTGTCCCTGTCTCTTCTGTCTCTATTTCTCGGGTTCCGTTCCCTGTGCCACGCTCGGCTCAGAGTCCCAGGCGAACTGCCCCGGCAGCCGTTCTCAGCAGCCGGGACACGTCGGGGAGCTCTGCTGCAGCGGCACGACAGCAGCGAATCGGGCCCGGGAGAGACGCCTCGGCCCCGGGGCCGGAGCGGGGCCGCTCCGAGCCAGCGGGAGCAGCTGGAGCCGCGGCCCGGGAAGCGGGGCCGGCACAGCCCCACAGCCCCGTGCTCGGCCCTCACGGCCCCGTGAGAAATGGCGGCAGCGGGGGCAAGGAGGCCGCGGGCTGCGGGCAGCGCTGCCTCCCTCCCGGGCCACACGCGGCAGGCGGCTTCAGCAGCACCACAGGTGGTCTGGGGACACTGGTCCCTTAGCTGGTGACGAGCCGCCGAGCAGCACAATGCCGCGGAGGGTGTTTAGGGAGAGACTGGGTGTTTAGCCAGTTAAGGAACAAAGGGCAGTGTTCATCGTGCCTCCTCCGGGCACGAATGGAGGGCCTGTGAGAAAAGGCTGCTCACTTTGAAAATTTAAAAAGGATTATTAAATCTTAACAAAAATACAACAGAGGACTCCATAGGGCAAAGGTTACAGAACTGGGTAATGCCCTCGTGGATACCACGTGACCAGTTCCTCTTCAAGACGGATGTTCAGTTTTTTATACCCCTGGGAATTGCATCAGGCAGCCCTGGCCCCTCCCAGAGTCTGTCAGCCAGCTGTTCTTTGCCATTTCTCGATGGAGACTGCTTGCTTGTAACTTGATTGGAGGTCACGTGTTACCAGGCCGCACCCCCTAGGCAGCAAGCTTTTCCATTCCCAGCTGCCCCAAGTAAGGGACAGGTGTGCATGCCTCCTTTTTATCTGTCCTAGACAACCCCAGCTGTCTGATGGTCTCAATACAGGGGCGCAAAGGGAACTATGGGGAGAACAGAGGGCATCTAAACTACAATAACATCACTATACATCACTAAAGCTTTTCTTAATATTCACACAATAGTTATCTTTTAATTACGAGAGACAATCATCTCATAATCCATCTGTACCAGGCCCGAGATGGCCTTCAGACCCAATGCCCAGGCAGCTGGGCAGTGAGCCTGGGTTCTGGCTAGGAGACGTCACCCAAGACACCGTCCAGCCTGGTTTGGCCCTCTGCTCATTATGTGCTGCAGCCTTCAAGGTGGACAGTGATCTGTGATTGCTTCAGAGGATGGCATTGGGCGAGTTTTTGCAGCTTGTCAGCTGAAGACTGCTTATGAACCTCGGAGAGACACCCCAGGGGTGGAAATCTGGCAGTGCCTCTGTGCTTGCAGCTCTAAACCCCTGGGGCTTAATTGGGGCAATTATACCAAAGGCGCATTGTAAGGCTTTCCAAGACATTATGAGTGTAGGGTGCCTGGCACACAGAAGTGAAGAATATTTCCTACCCAGAAGAGCTGGTCAGCTAAAAGGCCATGCCTGTTAACTGTTATCTGCAGCAACTGACACATTTTTGTGTGTTCTGTGGCAGTACCACATGGAGTCAGAGGACAAGCACGAGGGAGTTCATGGCCTCTAGATGATTGCTTGAGGGATCTGGGGCGTATGTGGTATTCACTTCTGCCACTTGCAGTGACCCAGGCACAAGGAAGGTTCTAGAGGTGAATATCTGGCACCCTGGTGTTCCCAGCAGGAGTGTGGGGCTTTGACTGTGGGTTACCCTACAGGACACCAGGCCTGATGGTGGCACATGGGCTATGTCTACCTCAAAGGGAAAAAGGATCTTGGCTCAGGAGTTAGTGGAGCTTCTTAAGAGAGCTTGAAGTAGGATTGGAAGTGGAAAGGGAATAGAATACACCAGGCTCACTTGGGAGAAGTGTGAGCACTGCACACCCATGTTTGTGTGACAGTGGAGGATGGAAGTAGTGCTGCCATCAGAGGTGATGAAACTGTAGCAGAAGTAATGGGAAAAGCAGGTTTCTTGCCAGAATGCTGTCAGACAAAAATACTACCATGGAAAGACATTTTTGTTTGGTTTTTTTACAGCTGCATTCAATACAGGGTTTCTGATATGGGATTTTTGAGGAATAAGACGTGAGTGCCTCTGCATTCCCATTCAAAGTGCTGCTTCCCCGAATACATCAACCCTTCTCCATTTTGCTCCTTCCATTCCTCTGCAGAATAAGGAAATTCAAGAGAGGGGAGGACCAGGGATACATAGGCAACATGGGTGTACATTGGGAAGTTCACAGACACCACTTTGTCATGAGGTCACAGGGCTCGGTTTGATGTGAGGTTCCACAGCCCCACTGTGTTGTTCAGTGCTCGCTCTGGGCAACACTGCAGCAGCAGCAGCAGCAGCAGCAGCAGCAGAACGTTGCGAGCAGGGGGGATCATGGTCCGGAGCCACTTCCTCCTGCTCCTCTTTCTCCTGGCCCTGCAAGCCCAGAATGCCCAGAGTGCTCCAGCACCTGGGCAGGGAGCAGGTAGGCAGGCAGGGGCCAGCACACAGCCCTGGCTGGCAGCAGCGGGGCCAGGACTAGGGCTGGCTGAGCCAGGAGGCCACCACGGTGTGGGCAGTGGGGCAGACACACCAGGAGTGGTGTGAGGGGCTGCAGCTGCTTGACGGTGCAGCATGGAGAGAGGTTCCTAAGGGGCAAGGAGGTGGGAAGGGGCAGTTCATGTCCAGAACCTCAGCACTGGTAATCCATCACTCCGCTCTGGTTATCACTCAGCTCTGATTATCCAGCCTCCCGGCATGGCTCCAGGCCTGATCAACCCATTGGACATGTGGGCAGACCATGGCTTTTCACTTCATGTGAGAGCTGTCAGCTCAGTGTCCCAAGGGCAGCCAGACCCCCCTGCAGCTGTGAGAATACAGAACCACCTGTGTGTGCCCTGTCAGTACCTTCCCTATCCAGGCCTTGAGGTGTGACCATGAGGGCAGTGCATGTGATGGTAACTTCTTTTGGTGTTTGGTTGTAATTGTGGACACAGACAATGCTCTTTCAACCC